>NC_081289.1:59477210-60173156 GCF_030490865.1 Poecile atricapillus | reverse complement strand
AGTAGGTCAGGTTTAAATCCAGTCTTATGTTTCTTGAAAGTTTTATAAAAAACTTGCTATGGTTTAAACTCCGTTACAGTTTTAATTCAAACCGAGGTTAAATGAGTAAATTATCTTATTTTTGTAAGACAGCAGATGAAATGAAGAAGCTCAGAGAATGTTTGCTTTGGTTTTTGCTCATTCAAGCTCAGAAAGACAGAGAAGAATGCAAACACACCTGTCATAAATCATAGATATATTCCAAAAATATCCTGCAAAGTAAACACTTTCAGTTTGACAAATCAGTATATAATGGTTTGCATCATTAATTTAAAGGTTATTTTTTATGTAACCTTATTTAAAAATAATATTGTAATGGAAAGGAGATTTTGAAAATAAAAAGCAGCAAAAGCAGGAAATGCAGTTTCAAGTGGATAAGTAAGTTCAAATAATGCAAATATAGTACTCTAAGGACTTTCTTTGTTCCATCTTTGTTTGCAATAATTTTAACCTTTTTACCTCTCCCAGAAGAGTCCAGGGAATTTAGAAAAGGGTATCAGATTTTCTGTAATCCTTTAATGAAGGCTTTGCTTGACTGTAGTTTGCTGTTAAGCAAGGATTAATTAATTAATTAATTAATTAAGTCTCATGTTGTTGCTTTGACATTTCCAAACATAGAACAAAAGGAGAAGGTCAGAGTTGTAGACTGAAATGCTACAAACAGATGAGAGGACTGTTTCTCTACTGTTCATTTATCAGAAAGCACTCAGCTTATATTTAGAAAGCTTATTTATTATATACATCTGTCTTGAATTCCGAGTACTGTTTTCTCTGTCTTGAGTTTGTTGTTACAAACATTTTATTATAAGCCTGTCTATAACTGAGAACACTGCAGTGGGTATTCAACTGTAGTTAATTCTGATCTATTTAAACTTGCACTGTTAAACTAAGTAGAAAGATTAATTGTTTTTTAATTACACACTCCAATAAAGGTACTACAGTTGGCTAAGCTTTGTCTACTAGAGTACAATTTTAACAAGTGCTGTCTTCTTTTGTTCTTTTGGAGTTCAAGTCTTTCATGTGAATTGCCTGTCACCCAGAAGTTCTAGAGCTCTTTGTTATAAAAATGCTTTTATTCTAATTCCAGAAACGTTTCAAAATGTGTGTCTGGACTTCTTCATTATGTAGAAGATAAAAGATAGTTAAGAGGTTTTCCTACTGTCCCAGGTACCTTCAGTAGATTTGAAACTTTGAGATCAGAATCTCTCTGGAATCTTGAAGAGGAATGCTAGAATGGAATCCATGTTTTTAGCTGTTTCCAGTGCAATATAATTTTTTCGATTTGAAAATATCTAGATACATTTGATTATTTAAGGACATTTGTCACTGATATTTTAATTTTTTTATTTAACTAGGTGTCTATTTTAAGTCTTTCTTATTGTTCCATCTTTATTTTTTCTTCAGTTGTTAAAAAGACAGACAACTTGCTACTTTTCTACAAGCCCTAATGGTCTCTGAGCCACTGCCTGTAAACTGACATGGGGAAAAAAATTGCTCAAAGGACTTATGACACTTTAGAAGCTGTGATGGATGATTTTCAAGGATGCTGCTGCCTTTTCCCTTTTTTTTTTTTTTTCCCCTTTCTTATTTTAACTGACTTATTCCTTTCCACTAATTCTTTCTGAGTTGCTAAGAGAAAATAAGGGAATGTTCAAAAAGACACATAAGACATTAAGTCTTCAAGGACTTAATTAATTATTTCTCTGGATATATTGGTTAGAAATGGGTTTAAACCAGACCAGATGTACATTTCTTGTGGCCCCAAACAAAAAGCATAGTCTGGGTTTTGATAAGTTATTTACAGTCACCAAAAGTACCTAAATATAAAGTTATAGCACATTGGATGCCCAGCTGGAAAACATGATCTTAAGAAGCAGAGCTAACAGCAATGGGAAAGGAAGTCAGCTGAAATGGTCAGTGTTTTGTGAAACTGGTGGTTGTTTCAGAACTTGTACGACATGTGAGTAAACCTGCACACTCTCCAGGCCTTATGTGGCAGGAAGAAGAGATTGGGAGAGACAGGGGTGAATCTGGAGCCTTCCTTGCAACCAGAGGCCAGAAAAGGAACGTGCCCCTCTAGCAAGATCATTGTTGCTCAGAATCAAATGTTTAAATGATGGACTGCTTTCTGAGATTTATTCATTCTGCACTGGCACTGCATGTAAGTTGACATTTAAAATGCATTAACACAGTGCTACTTGATGTACTGTATTATGCAGCCTATCAGTTTTGAAATGGAGTTTAGCCTGTCAGCAAAATCCTCCTTGCTGTACTCAAATAAACTTAGTCAGACTTGGATCAAGGTGGCTTAAGGGACCTACATAATTTTAATGCCTCTGTCATGTTTTTTTATTAATTTTTTATTTAGTCTGTCATACTTGGGTTCTAAAGGATCTTTCTCCATATGTGAACGTACAGACACTCTCATTTGTGTCCATGGGGCTAAAGTATTGATACAAAATAAAATAACTCTATGTTTACTCAATGTCTTTACTTATAAGATCTTTCTTTATGTCTTTTCCTCTCCTCCTGATGACTAATTTTCTTAGCAATTTGCAGCACACAGTGTTAAGTGATTTTTACCCCATACAATCAAATATTTAATTCTGAAAAAAAAAAAAAATCTAGATTTCAATGTTACACCTCAATAAATATTAGGAAAAAGCCCCAGTTTTTCTTAATTGTTCTGTACAACTAGACTTCCTCAGACCTGGATAACTTCCGATGTGATCTTTGGTGAGCTCTGGTGATCAACCCAGTGATTACAGTAGCAAGTTCAAGTAATATCATGTACAGACAACTTCCCAGGAACAGTTTATATCTTGTTATTATAATGACTGATGTGAACCTGATTTCTCTGAGCCTGAGAGAATTACACCCTGTCAGTGGCTGATCTGCTCTCAAGGGAAAGTCCCTTGAGAGTGTCTCTCACTCGAGGTCTATCTCTGTAAACAATTTCATTTTCTCAAAACAGTTCTGTATAACTGTAGTGTGTTTTTCTCTTAACCCACCAATGGGATAAGAGATGATGTTCCCTTTACCAATCATGTTAAACCTGTAGTGTAAAACCCTGTAAAAGCTGAAAAGTTTGGGGAATAAAAGCCTTTCTTAACAACTCATTCTAGTGCGTGCTGTGAATGAATACACACTTCTACATCGTATCCAGCAATGACAGACTGACATGGATCTTTACAGAAAAATTTACTTTTTGCTATGTAAAATCAAAATTCTTCACTGCTTGGGGATAAAGGACACCAAAGCCCACCTCTGAGGCATCTGCATGATATCCTGACCTTAAATTTAGGGAGATCCTCCTTCATCCTGGTTGGCTCTTCTTGCTTTAGAGAACATATTTTATTTTTAGTAGTTGAGAGCTTTTCTGGCTAGTGATTTGAATAATTGAGATGACTCTGTATGTATTAATTTTTACCAGGTTTTCATAGCAATCTTTCCTCCATGACTTCTGTATTTTCTCCAGTACTTATGTAAGGCATACATCACTAATCTTTCATTCAGCAGCATGATAGCTTCCAATCCTTCTGAGGCTCCATTGAATGAAAGGTTGTTTTTGTCAGTCTGTATGGGGATTCCATTCTCAAATGGGCAAACAGTGCATGCCCCTACCATATTCCTTACCTCTGCAGTGAAATGTCTTTCTTCCCATACTCCGGGGGTTAATTTTCTTAAGAGGACAGTGGCAATATAAGGTTTCACTTGCATTCACCCCTAGATATTGTTTTTGACTTCACAATCTTTTAGACTTTCATGATTCATACATGTCAAGTTAATTCCTCTCTTTGTTCATCTAGTGGATTGTTTGTCTAGTCTTTGTAGCCCCTCCTTAACTTTTTATCTCTGCATTTGGATTCATGTTCGTGATTCCAGAGCCACAGTGATATTTTACTGATAGCTCTGGGAAAGGGCCCAAAGTGTTTCTTTGGTAGGAGAAATCATTTAAGAAATAAGTGTCTGCAGCTCATAGATTTTTATGAATGTCAGATTTTATTGGGATAATATGCATACAGTAAATACAGTCACTATGTATGTGTACCTTATTCCATGACATGTAAATTTAATAAAGAAAAAAAATTAGCTTTACTTTACTCATGAACATTATTCTATCTTTGCATGGTTGAGAGATCAAAAAAATTCTGTTAAGGCTCATATAATTCTGATGGAGATTTTTAAAATTTGATGTTCTTTTAAAGTGTTCATCAGATTGTTTGATATAATTTTGCTTTATTTCTTGCATTTAGGCTGAATAAGCATTTTCAATAGCGTGGATAATACGGCAAATTCTTACTTGCAACATTAGAAAATAATAAGTTAATTTAGTTTGAATCTAATGTCTCCTGCACTTGAGTCATGCAGTTTTAGCCTTGCTGCATGAACTTGTTTGCTTTCTACTTTAGGATATTCAATTTTCACAAAAGCCCAGTGGTTTTGATAATTCCTAATAAAAGACAAGAGTTTGTATTACAAATGAAAAAATCATCCTCAAAAAATTAGTGCCACTGAATATGCAAAGGTTTGGTTCTCCTTTTAAAGACATCACTAGTCTGATAATTATTGATAGTTATAATTACTGACATAAATCATGACAGAATCAAAGTACCATCTTCAAAAGTACAGACATTACATTTATGCATATATGAAATATTGCTAGAAGTATGAGAAAGAAAAGAGTCATAGCACCCAATTTTAGATGCTAGGATTTAGCAATCAAGCAAAAACTGGTCATTCTAGAATTCCTCTGTAGGGCAATTAATTTTACTTATCCTTAAGTCTTATTATGAGATGACCTTTAAGAAGTGCTTACTTCTTTTCAGTAAGTACAGAAGAGGCCTAGTTTGACTGAACACCGTTTAATTAGGGCAGATGAATCTCATTATCTGATATAGCTAGGTGATACCAATGGCTTCCAGTATTCAAAAGTAGTCCGTACTCAAATAGAAATATATGAGCTAGAAAAGTAAAAAAAACCTTTTAATCATGAAAACACCAGTTCTTCTAAATGAAACAAAATAAAGGCTAGGGAGGAGTTCTCTGTAGCTCCTGTATTCCTGCAAGATTTGTTTCCTCCAGTACTGACAAATCCTCAATTTAAGTTCTTCCAAACATGTGTATGTCTCACTGGGAGAGACCCTTTTAGCTGTGCTGGGCTGAGGACACGCTTCCTGCAGAGCTGGGCTATCTGCTCTTCACAGGCATCTCCCATTGCCCACATGAACTGTAGGCACCCTGCTACATCCCTGCAAGCCTCATCCTCCACTGTAGATGGATCTTCAAGATGAGCATACACTGGTGTCTGTTGGGAAAGCACAATCTCCTCTCCCATCACTTTTTTCTGAAGTGGTTTAACTGACCCAGACAGAAATAGCTGGAATAATCAGCCAGCTTTCCCCTCCACTGCCCATTTGCAGTCTTTTAGCCCAGCTTATAACCTGCAGGCTCAAACACAGTAGACTGTGGAACACCGAATCCTTTAAAATCTTATCAGAAAATGGTCTCCACGCAGTTCTCCTGTAAGTATCACAGGGAATTTCCCACTCCATTTCATCATTTCCACCTTACCACTGACAGAATTCTGATCAATATGGCTAATGCAGATAACCATGAATAAGGTTTCATAATCATGTTGGAAGTGAATGATAGAGCTGCACAGGCTGGGACTTCTGCTATTTGTCATCTTTATATTGTCAGTATGTGTGTAGAAAGAAACAAGGGTATACTTCAGAGTTTGGGGGATTTTCAGAATTAAAACACTTAAAGTGAACACTGCTTAAAATTAGATATGCCCTATTCACAATCCTTATGATTTTCTTTCTCCATCTGCTTACAACTGCTCTGGCATGAGTCCTGAGGTGCCTGTCTTCTGCCTCCATTCTTTGGGGTCAGACCGTGTTAGTTCAGAAATTTCATGTTCTGAAGTACCTAACAGATCTCTCTTCAGTAGCAAACACAATGGTCAGAAAAATAAAGAGCTTTTCTCCCCCATTTGGCCCTGATTATTTAAGCAGGTATATTAGATGTGAACCATAGCACTCCCTTCCTTTTTCCTGCCCTCGTAGAAAGGACAACAGTGAACTGTCTCATCTCTTTGCAGGTGCTAGTCATGAAAATCACCTTTCTTGGTGGATCAATTTTCTCTCCCTATTCTCTCTGATTCTACAACCCTCCTAAGCACTTGACAGTATGCTGAGTGTTCATCTGTGGGCCGAGATTCCTGAAATTCTTGTCAAACTCAATATCTCTCACAGGATCTAATGCTGAGTATTTATCTGCCTTACACCTTGCACTACCCCTATCAAGGCTCATCCCACTTTGACACTTTCTTTGGGTATTTGAGATGGAACAGATGCAACAGATGATTTATCTACTCTCTTGACTGTGTATTCAGTGTATTTGTTTTGCTTTAGATGAATGCACAAAATTTTAACAGCTTCACTGGGGACACTATTTAAAAGCCAGATATATTTCACAGTTAGGATGACAGAATAGGTAAAGTTTACTTTTTAATGTTGTATAGGATCTAATTGTATACTACCTATGATTTTACTGCTAATTTAAATTCATATAAAAAATAGATGTCCCCTGAAAATTTTGCTTCAGCTTTTTTTTTCCTTGAAACTGCAGATATTATGAGGAACTAAATTGAATCCTCAGAAGTTTACAGTCACATAGTTACTAAAAGCATTGGCTTATATTTCCAAAAACAAGTGAACAGGTCTGTTGTTTATCATACAGAATAGTTTAATAGTTGAATGACCCTTGCATCAAATTCTGTACTTCATTTCTGTGCAATTATAGGAACCTAACGCTAGCAAGGGAAATAGTAATTGAGGAACATGTTATGAAGAGACTTTTATCTTCTCTTAATATTCTTTTTCCCTTGTGAAAGTCTGGCTTCTCTTTTTAGTTTTATGTCTAGAAAGAATATTAAAATATTTCAACACAAGACAGTAGACTGCCAGTACAGACTGATAACAAAATTTATCTAAGAAAAGTCAAATTCATGACTAATAATCAAAATAGCAATTATATAGAAAGCAGCACTGTAAATGGACAGAAACCAGTACTGCATGCAGAAAAATGTGTATAATATTTTACATATATATATATATATAATATATATATAAATATATATATATTTACCAGACAAAATGTTTCTTTGAAGTTTTCCAGGTGGCTTCTTCAAACACAGAAGCTGATTTTTGTTGACAGAAATAGGTACTTTGCTGTGAAATGTGTTCAGATTTTAATGTGGCAATGGTACATTTAACCTGAAGCAAATATCTGAAAATGTCATCCAGGACAAAATTTGACAATTACTTTCCAAGCAGAACAGAATGCATTTTTTGCATTTAATGTTTCTGAATGCTATGCACTGTGGTTTCTCACAGTCTTACAATGGGAGATAAATAAACAACTATCAAAACCATAGTAAAATTATCATATCCAAAAGGGAAAATAATTTTAACATTTTTTGTTTGCTAATAATTTTCCAATCACAGATATACGGATTGTTAAATAAATGTTGCAATGACTTATGTAAATGAAGAAAAATTATGAGCTGACTAGTTTACTGTTTACTCAGCTCACAATTTCTCACTTGCCCAGAAATGTGCCTACACTTCTGATAAGTACCATTGAATCTAGAATTTCTACAAATTCTGCATGTGTATTTTTCCTTCATTTTTTCCATTAAATAAACTGGAACTGCACAAAATTATGTTTACTCTACTGGAATTTATGAAGTTATTTTCCTCTCCAAGGTGACTAATTAGAATGAGTTACCTTTAATGACTGAGGTAACCCTACATGGGTTCATTCACCTTGTAGAGACGTATGTGTCTTTCCACTTTCTCCTGGGAGAGATTAGGGTGACTGAAGCCTGGCTTTTTATTTTAGACTGCAACAAGATTTATTTAATTTCCATACAATACTATTGCAATTATATCCTCTGCAATGTCAGAACATCCTTTCCAGAGTTTGAGGTCCCAGAAACATAAAATTAGTCAGAAAGTAGCTAAACTGACCACCAGAGATGATTTCCACATTATCTACTGAGCACTTGAAATCAACCTTATGGATGGGAAATAATCCTCAGATTTTCCAGAGCCTCCTTTTTTGTTGACAAATAAAATAGCCAGAGTTCATTTATACAATTCACACCACAAACTTAGGCTTATTCCTTTCTTATGCTGTATTAAAACTCAATGTCTATTGATGCTTTTTTTCCGTGTTACGAATTCATCTCTGTAACCAGTGTCATAGTCCATAGGGAAATGGAAAGGCCTAAATTCTGTTGCGCAATGGAAAGTCAAAGTACTTTTTTCCCAGTAGTCCAACATCCTTTAGCAATTGATCAGTCATAAGATAAAAAAGGTATCTTGCCTAAGATGCCCACATTTCCATAATTCAACATCTTCAGTAGTGTGAGCTGTTGTGCAAATCTGAAGGGCAAGGGTCCAGTTGCTTACTAAGGTGTGATACTGGGGCTGTAAGGATTCCTTTGCCATGTGGCAGTTCTATATGCATTGCATAGGTGTTGACATTATAAAGCATGCTGTCATTTATTCTCAGTCATTTTCCTCTTTTTTTTCCCCACAGCTGAAGCATATAACACATCTGGAATATGTCCTAACAGCAGTGCATGGGATTGCACTGCTAGTTTAACATACAAAGTGCTCAGAATATATAAATTGTCTATATTTTCTATTATTTGGTACCTTTGATTGAAGGCACTAACCACTGTTAAGTATTCAATACTCACGGCAAATGCATCCATAATTCACCATTATTCCATCTGCTTAAAACTGCTGCATATATTTGTAGTATCTCAAATTCTATTACTGTCTCTATTCCATGGAAGAACTGATTTTCTCTTAATCCCTGGAGACTGTGTGGTATTAAGAAGACATTAGTGGTGAGAACAACTTTATTAAGCCTACTAAGTTATGAACAGAGTTTTATATATCCATAATGGAGCTCTTTATTTTAATCATCTACCTCCACACTAATTTCTATATATCAATCCTACAATTCTAAAGAATCCAAAAGGTATTGCAAAGACCAGGAAAAACCTGCAAAAAACCTACACAGGGTCATAAAGTGTAACTTTTTAAGAAGTCACATACAGGTGGTGAAGCTGTACAGCAGCAGCAGAAGTATGGGTACATTGGGAGGAAGCTGGGCTCTGTAGAACAGTGCAGCTCCATCCCACTTCTCACTCCCAGCTTTACTGACAAGCTGCTGCTCTCTTGAAGTCACCAAACCCCATTTCTGATGTTTGAGTACATCTTCCTCACCTGCCAGTGCAATTCCCTTTCTGTGGAATGTGGTGGAAGGTGACCCCACGATCCTGCCCTGTTGCCTGGCTGGGGTTAGAGTCCTGACCTGCTGGCTGCCTTCCTAAGGTTACTAAGAGAGGTTATCTCTTCAAAAACAAATGGCAGCAGCATGTTGTTGAGGTTATGAGATTATGAGACTAGTCCTGAGTTAAAGGAAAAAATTCAGATCATGGCACTCTTCTCAAATGGTCAGCATCAGCCCGCTAGGTGATATGGTATTCCTTCTTGGAGAGTAAGTATTTATAAATTATTTCTGTACTTCCAGTGTGAATCCTTTTTCATTCATAAAATTATCTTTTTCTATATTCCAAGTAGTAGATGGGTCACATCAGGTGCAGAAACAAATGCACTGAGATTTGAGTTAGCTGTCTGATCTTGCGAAGAAGGTAACCCACGGGAACATGACACCAATTGATTTTAGATACCTCATTTTTTTAATGCTATCTATGGCACCTCATATCTGAAGCTTCCCATTTTAAATTTTGAAGAATTTTAATCTCAGAGAAAGCTTTATTCGATCACTGTGCTTTTAGATGAACAATGTGCACTCTTTCCCCTGATGTTTAATACAATACAATTTTGTTTTCATGTATTTCTGCTTCACCAGTGTATTCCATTACAGCATTTTCAGAATCATAAATCAGAATACCTTTACTACACAATGCATAGATTCCTTAATAAAATCTGGGAATGTCTATGCGGGGATTATTTTTTGTTGCTTCTTTTTTAATCAGTATGTTCTGACTTTTTTTTTCTGAGTGAGCCTGTTGAAAAATTCCTGAAGACAGATTTGTAACACTGAAATCTTGGCAGTTGTCTCATACTGCTGCATATTTTTTAGTAATTTGGGTGCTGTTTCAACTATGTCTACCCCATGAAAGACATGAATGAACTACAGTGATGTCAGAAGGCTTTGATACTCTGTACTTTCCAACATGACAGGCTGTCTTAGTATTATTACTTGGAACTCTGCATTCATAATTTTACATTTTCACTGTCAGAACTTGAAATGTGACTTTTTGGTGGAAAGCTGGGATCTGATTTTTCAAATTATTAGTTGCCTTTGGTGAAATTTAGCCTTATTGCCACTCTTACAGATGATGATCCTTGAGTACATTTAAAAGGTCTTTAGAGTAGAAACAAAAATGAATCATGGCAATTAATGTCCTCTTCCAGCTACAACAAGTCTTTCACATATTCTTCTCTAAAGTAATGTTTTATATTCATAATATGTTAAAAATTAAGTGCTGAAAGCATATTCAAAAACATTTTCAAAATGCTTTCACTTTTCACCTGTAATTGAGTCATCAATATTAGCAACCAGCTATGAAACTAATTTGGCTTATTGCATTACTCATCCTCATATCTTAATTATTGATTAACACTCTTACTGACAGTGAAAGGTTCCCGTTGAAATGTAATTACTGTATTGTAACACTATGCTATGACTGTCTCCAAAATTATCTGTGGCACAAATATTCTTTATAATTAAAATAATATGTTTAAATTTGCATCTGGGCGGTCAGGCAAGTATCTTCATACTATATTCATTTGTATTAGAGGATCATTTGTAACAGACAAGGGAATTAAACATCATGATATGGCTTATTTGTGCAGAAAATTAACTCAGTAGCCAAATGAGAGTCTTGTGTCTTTTGCCACCTGCTTACTTTCCTTCATTGCCTGTATATCTCTTGAAAGTACCATATTTATTTGATTAAAATAAATAGTGTCCCTGTGAAACAAAATAATAGAAATTCTTCATGCTAGCAACAGTTTGTTAGCACCTTACACTAAGACAATCATAACATGATGAAAATATATTAATGTCCACATGAAGTTATTTTATATGACATATTATTAATCTTCTATTCTATTTTAATAGATCATACAATGTGTATTTGTCTAAAGCTCATCTTCTAATCTTGAATAAGATTGTTTTCTATGTGTTGAGTTTGAAGAGACATGATGCAAAATGTTCATGTTTTTAACAAGCTTGAGTGATTACTGCTTAGTAGCCAAAATTCTCTGCACACTCATGAAAACTATTTTGAGCAACTGCAATGGACTCAAAGGAACATCAGGTTGTTGGTCAAAGCACAGCAGCAGTTTCTTTTTTATCAGCTGGGTGTTGGGTAAAGCTGAATATTTGGTTAAATCTTCCTAAAATTTCTCATACTGTGTCTGGTCATCTTTACTATTGAAATGAATCTGTTTATCTTGTCTGCATCCCCTTATCTAAACCATCAATCTAATTCACTTTGTGTTTTATTATCCACATCATAATGGATTTAGGGAAGGTACTGTGAAAATACAGTGTCAAGTCCACTCCCCAATAAGCAGACCAAGTGTAACAAGAGAAAGTCAGAGACCTCGGCTAGAACTGAGTCAGTTATGAAGCCCAGAATATAGGTTGGAATGTATTTAAATTTGACTAGGAGAAGAGGAAGTCTGTGATTGCTAAAAGCACATTTAGTAAGCAGTGACAGGCAAGTGGGATAAGAATGGCTACTGGGGGAAGGAGGGAGCTTGTATTGTCAAGGACCCTGTGTAGTGTTGAAGACTGAGTTAGGAAATGAGTAAGTCAGTGTGTAAGCATGGGAAAGATGCAGACACTGGGGCAGGCTGAGATGTCAGGGAATATATGGTTCTCATGACTGGAAGTGCAGTCACAAGGGGCTCTTGTAAATCAGACAAGGTAATTTTTTTTTGTTTTCTCCCTATAAAACATATTTCTACTGCTTTCTTATTTATGTTGCCTTTCATGGCTTTCTTCTTTACAGAAGTAGTCAATAATCAATGGTAGGAGTAGTTTGGGGGTAATCAATGTGTAGAAAGTATATACATTAAAGAGAAAACTACTTTTACCCCTTTCTTGCAGCAGTTATTCTTTTTCACTCTGTGTGTCTTGTTTTGTGTCCTCCTTAATATCTGGAAATTTCTAAATACATAAAAATACATTTTTCTGTAGTTTTACTATTAGTAGACTAGCAGCTCCACTTTTAAGGATCAACAAATCACACTTTATTGTAGTGATATTTCAGATTTTGAAAATCAGAGAGTCAGATGTCAGCAAAGTAGTTTTAGGTCCAGTTTCTTTTGAGGTCAGGAATTATGAGATCCAACAAAAGATATTAAACTGAGACTTTTCATCCGATCTTGTACTTACTCATAAAAATCTTGTCCATTTCCTTCTCAGTGTATTCCCCCCAAATTGCTGAACTTTTTTTTAAATTAAAAAAAAAAAAAAAAAAAATTAGCTACATGAAACAGTTTTATTAAAGGGACTCTGCACTGGGTAACCATATTCCCAACTCAGGCAGTATTACAGATTCAAATTTCCAAACAATATACATTCTTACCTGGCAAAACAGGTGAGTAAAGAGATCTTTGAATTTCTGCAGCTGCTCCAGGTCTTGGGCTTCATGCCTTCCTCCATCCTGTCAAGTAGTTATTTCATGCAACTTCCCTGTGTGATTTAAAAGCTGTGCAATATTTATAGAATGACATATGTAGCCCAAATACTGATACTCAGCCCAGGGTGCCAGCTGACAAGCTGTGTTTGTGGTGCTCTGGTGAGCAGGGGTTTCTCTGTCCAACTATAAGAGCAGAGAAAACCACAGAATCACAGAATGGCTTGGGATGGAAAGGACCTTAGAGATCATCTAGATGCCACAGGCAAGGACACCTTTTACTAAACCACGTTGCTCAGAGCTCCCTTCTTGAACACTTCTGGGATGGGGCATTCACAACTTCTCTGGACAAGCTGTTCCAATGTCTCACCACCCTCACAGCCAAGGATTCTTTTCTAATATGCAATCTAAATGCTTTCCTTTTTCAGTTGAAAAGTTGAATTCCCCCATTCAAATCCCCCTTGTCCTTTCAGTTTATGCCCTTATCAGAAGTCCCTCTCCAGCTTTGTTATAGGGCCCCTTTAGGTTAAACAACATGGGTCTCCTCTAAAACTTCCTTAAGCTGTCCCCTTGGGTTACACAAGAAAGCTATGTAGATTCCATGGAGCTGATAGAATAGATTTTAAACTAACAAGTACTTTGTCTTTCAGATTTTTTGAGGTTTCATACATTTCTTAAGAATAAAATGGTCGTTAATACTTTGAATCGATACTAATTTTATTTATCAGAACTTAAATTTATAGCACTGTTTTCATGAGTGTTGGCCTACATTGAAATGAAGTGCAAAAAATTAATCAGAGAAAATAGAATTATTTTCTGAATACCACTTTCAAGTCCTAAAAACTTAAAATGTGTATTCTATGAACATATTTTTTTCCTTTCAAGAGGTCTCTGTCTGGTTTCTGTAAAATTTATCATGTCAATTCTGTTATTAAAATAGTTACAATGATAAATATTCAACAATCAATAGTTGCTAAGTTATTTCATTCATAGTATTAGGTGCTTTCAAGCACTAAGCTGCAAATTATAATATTCAAAGTACATATGCAATTGGTCATTTGCTTGTTGCATAACTCATTCTCAGTTATTTTCCACTGCTATTGCTGATAGGAATCTTTAGAAGGATGATTAATGTGTTCTAGATAGCATGCTAAAGCCACAAGACTTGCAGCTGCACACTTGCCAAAAGAGAGAAAATACTTCTGCTCTGTAGTGCATGTAATTAAGCATCCAGCTGTTGAAAATGTTATAAAATAATGAAGCATAATTGGAGAACTTTTAAGCAGGATTTCTGCTCTGCCTCATAGCAGCTGGTACAAATGGAAAAGCCTAGTAAACAAAAAGTGGCATTGCTTCTTCCAGTCATGATTTAACAAGAAATTGATATATTCATACCCCTAAGAAAAAGAAAATTCAAGAGAGTCACTGAAGTAAATAAAAGTGGGGAAGGGATCATCAGAACTATTGACTGTGAATTAATCACTAGAAGCACATGCAGATAATAAAAGAAGTAATTTCCTGTGACATTACCTGCTAAGCAGTGGCTTTCCAACATCGAAATTCCAGAGAATAATGTGTAATTTTCTGGAATGCACAGCAATTAATGGCAAACAAAGTACAGCTTCAAACAGTTTCCATTTGAAAATCTCTTTGTACTTTTGCATGAGGCAACAATAGCCTAGATTTACACCTCTTCTGGTGGAAATCAGTGTATCTCCAAGGAAGTTACCAACATGGTGCTCATTTTTATTTGGTGAGTCTCTAAGTCAAAGGAAGGAAGATGAAATCAAAGAACAATCCTTATTGATATGCACAGTTCCAGAAATACCAAATACACATTGATATAGCCATCCTATTAACCTTGTGAATCTAAGAAAGGGCCAACATATGGAAAGCAGAAAACTGTAAACCTTTTTCTTGAGCAACCTACAAAATGATATCCACTCTGAGCAGGCCAAAAGATGGAATGGATCATCTGTGTCACTGAATCTGTTTCAGGTAATTGCATCATATAAAGTCTAGCATAAAACACATATAATGATTTATTTCCTGAAGCAGGTGCACTCCATATTCAAAGTATTTATAATTTTTTTATACTACTTCAGTTAGAAAGCTGTCTCAGCACTGTACTTTTGCAAAACTTGGATGAAAACCTCTCATTTAACTATGTAGCTATTTGTGACTACTATACTTACATGCATTGCACCAATGGAAATTGTTTCATGGGCCTCAAATTGTACAAAAAAGGCTACTCTGGCCTATGCAATTTGGATTGCAAATTATTGTTTATTGTAGTAATATTAGAAGGAACTGTGATCTAACTGATCACAAATAGAAAGCACTAGAGCACTGGAGACCATCCTCACAAAGAAAACCTAGGGAGAATGGTTTATATGACAGGTTTTGAATATATTTCACTATATTTTGATTTGACATGATTGCAGTACCTGCTTTCATCCATATATTTCATTCATCCACCCATGTTATAGTAGGATGACACTACCTTTCTTCTAAAGGCAGGATTTCTATAATGATGCAATCCCCTTGCTTTTGTTAAAGGCAAAATCCTGGGCTGGTGGATAGGTAATCTGCCTGAACACGCAGAAGCACTGTTTTAGCTTTGTAGTCTGACAGATTGCTGGCAGTTTTCACAATTCCTTAACCATTTCTGTTGAAGTCCGGACATCTGTGTAAGAATGGGATTTATTTAACTATTAGCATTTCTGCCTGTTAGCTTTCTTCAGGCATTTCCAAATCTCTCAAAAGCTGTTTAGCAGCTTTATAAATTGTGCTTGGCAAGGCATATTTTTAGCAGTAGATTATATTTGCTTTTTTCAAATTTTCCTCACTTTCTTAACCTCCCTCTTCTGTGAAAAACAGACAGATTAAGTACATTGAACATTACTAGACAATTCAGTTTCAAATTGCATTTAATATTCTTGTGTTTTTCAAGAGGAACTTTTATTTTCCATGCTGCTTTATTTTTTTCTATCATAGCAAGAATAAATGAATGTGGCATATTTCTGGACCTGAAGTTTCTGCACCAGTAATACTCATATGATCATACTTTAGGCAGTGCTTCATATAGTGTAATTGTTTTCAAGTAAAAGCTGTACATTCTGAGTGGGACAGGCCTTGAAAAGGGATATGAAATATGCAATGTCTGCCATATTTGAAAGAAAAACATTAATCTTACCTATGAAGCACATGCTTTTGTTAATATGAAAGCTTTCACAGTGAGGATTTGCATGTGTGAGTAGTCAATTGGTAACTAACATAGCAAATATACTCTGACAGAGGATAAAGCTAGTCTGAAAGTTGGTAGGGAAAAAAAAAGATTAGGGACCTGGTTTTGTTCTCCAATTTATTCTTCCCCATAATTTTTTTTAAAACATTTTTAAAATCTTGTAAGAAATTATTCTGAACCTCCCAACTTTGTATTTAAAGGTGCAGTTTATATGTACAGTAGATCTGCAGAAAATAGTTGAGGTATGACTGAGGTATTGCTGCTTTGACTGCTGCTATTATTCCTTCTTGTACAATAGTGAACTATTCAGTGCAATTTGCAACACCTTAGTAGTGAGGAACAAGATATTTTGTAACAGCTGTCCATCTAATGTGAGGGAGAGCCAAGGGTGAACACCCTCAAAGTGGAATTCTTTTCACCTTTCTTTTCCCATATGCCATTTAGGTAAATAATCCAAAAGTCCTCTATTGACTCTATAATCATCTGAGACTGAAACACTTTTACAGTGGATTCAAATATCTAATCTAAAGAGTTATCTGGTTATGATGACTCAATCTATAGGAGCATCTACCTTTTCCTATTAGTGTAGAAAGACCAAAGTGTTTTTTTAGGCCAGACACCTTGTTTTCAGATGAGTGGATCTGGAGATGTGAATCCTACCACCATAGCCTAGCGGAATCTAGAAATCAAGACACCCATTCGCCTCCTTTCAGACAAGCTGTAGACTCAGACAGACATAAAGTATGAAGTAACTTTACCCAGTTCCTCAATTTAAAGGTTTCAGTATAATCAGAAGAGTGAGGGCCAACCACATGTGAACCATCTTCTGTAAAGACAGATATGCAATGGTGTGAATATATGATAAATTTTACTTTCTTGCAAATATCCCTTATTTTTCAAGAATTAATTTTAATGTAGAAATGCATTCTTTCTTACATTTAAAATAAAAGATTCAATCATTTGTTTGTAATTATCTTGCTTAACTAAAACCACATAAATAAATTAATGAAACTTAATCCCAAGATTATAGTATGAAAGAATACACTTATTGAATAACCCAAGCTCATTACAATCCCAGTTTGCTTAAAAAGTCTATTTATGTTCTTACTTTCATGTATATCATGAAAGGCACATTCAGTGATACTGAAAGACATTAATGCATTTGAATTTACTAACACCTTGTTATCAAAGCCTTTTTGTATTTCTGCTGTTTCTGCACATATATAAGACATATTTCCTGAGCCAAAGAATGGACTAACATACTTTCACTCAATATGTCTTGAGGAAAAAAAAAATGCTTGTGATAACTGCTGCATGAAAAAAAAAAAAAAAAGAAGGAATGGTAGCTTCAAAGTACATGGTTCCAATCCTAAACCACAACAATCCTAATTGAGTTGATCTATGGTGCATATGGTATCTTAGGGAAATGTCACAGAGGACACTCATATTTCAGACACCTAAGTATTTGCTTCAGTGTTTAAATATGACCTGACTCAAAGTCATGTCCAAACTGGAGGACAGGTAACCACAGTTGCCTTTCTGCATTCTTCTGGATGAAGGTGACTGCTTTTGTTTCATGTCCAAACCGATATTTTTTTTGGGTCTACAGAATGGAGGATGTGAATTTTTGGCTATCTGAAAAATGTTGCTGGGAAGCTATTATCACCACCTTAAAATGAACATTTTTATCGCAGTTATGGTCAATTAGGCTATCACAGTCTATGATTATGACTATAACCAAATGTAGGAATCTACATTGAAACTAGCAACACATGAGTCCTAAATCATCAACAGAAATAGTTGTCATACCATTCAAAAATCTTAGGGTGACTTGTGCAGGTGAACAGCAGATGCCCAACATCTTCTCAGATGAATTCCACTCTAAAATATTAAATATAGCCCAATTCATATTATTGCATAATTCATATTACATCATATCACTTGTTTGTGTTGCATCTTACGTATAGTCCAAGAATAATCTTAGCTGTTGCTCATATGCAAGAATATTTGCCACTAATATAAATTCTAACTAAATACTTAAACACTCACATTGGATTATAGTTTTGTTCAGCTCTTTCCCTTTATCCTCCTTATTCACAACAGACATATAGTCAAGGTCAAGTTTCCTATTAGTATGCTAAAACACACTGCTCTTCCTCAGGAGTTAATCAAATAACTTATGTGTTTGAGAGTTGTAAATCACTGCTACATTTAAAATTTGGCTCCTTGGTGTTAAACAAGGCAGTGCAGAGCTTCAATTTTGCTTTGCTTTGCTTATACGAGTACAAGGGAGCTTCTTATCTGCCTTCTAGGCTGGAGAGCTGATGCCATATCTAAAATTCATCTTCTGAAGTAGAAAGTCTTTCTGATTTCAGCTTCTTCTGGGAAATTTTTCCAGATCCTCCCTGTAGGCAGCATGACCTTGCTGCCAATTTGCCCTTAATATATGAAGTACTGGAAGTCATGGAACAGTAATTCATGATGAGGAGCTGATGTTCAACATATAGTTTTGGTTTTATACCTATATGGGATGTCAAAAACAGAGTTCATCCAGTGTAGTCAATATATTCCTGACACCAGTTCTGGTAATTTGTCTCATCCTCAGTTCCAATTCATGCATCCAGCATTATTAAAAGGCCATGAGGAGGGAAGGAATCCTTCCAGCACTTTGCACCATTTCTTCTATAATTTTCACTCAGAAGCCTACAAAACCCTCAATGAATAAAACCACAGCGTTCCTCCCTATCACTTGTGAAGACTTGCACATTAAACTAAGACTAAAATGTTGTGAATAGCCAAGAAAAGCTTTCAGTTTCTTCAGGCCAGTCTTTCCAATTTAAACATCTTTCTTTCTTCCATGATTTAACTTTCATTACAATCAAGCATATCTAAGTCTTAGAGTAACAAAAAGCCTTGGAAAAGATAAGCTCAGTACAACTTAGTTCAGGTTAGAAATGCCTGCCAGTTTCTGCAGAAAGCCTGAGGCAATTATATGTACCAGGAAGTGTGTCTATTTGTCAGATAATATGAAATTATAAGCATGATACCTTCACTTGTGAATTGTTTTGTCTTATAGAGCATGTTAAATGTCATACCTAATGTACAGATATGCACAAATTAGTTTTTCTGGCTTTTCACTTTTTTTCCACAACTGAGTAGACCAAGGGTCTTTTTATGTCTATATAGGACTACTATTTATTTATGAGAAGAATCTAAACATGAATTTGAAGTCTGGAGGATTCACATAGCGGGTGAATCTTTGTCTGAACAGAACTTAATGTATTCTTACACTCCTGAGGACATTTGCATTCTCTCTACTCATTCACATTTTTTTCATGATTTGTTATTTACATTCTTTTAACAGGGAAAGGAAAAGGCTACGTCAGAAAGTGGTTGATAGATTTTCTTCCTGATCTTCAAGTTTTGTTTGTACTTAATTTATTTCTTAGCTTAGTGTTCTAAATTTCTTGTAGCATTCAAGAATTTCTCATTGTATAGTTCCTTAACTAAGTGCACTCTGAAGCTGAAATTTTTTATCTTTAGCTTAAACAGGTGGTGAGTTTACCCCTGGAGGTCATTTTCTTTGCAAAAAGAAAAATTAAGGGAATGATCTTCAACTGAATTAACATAAATTTGATTTATATTAAGTTGTGAAAGGTGGGTGTTAAGCACATTGTTTACTAAATACTTTTATCTTGCTATGCTTCTTAAATTATTCATAAAGAATAAAGGTGCCTGTTTGGCTAACATCCAAGCTCAAATTCAATTTTATTTTGTTAAACTTATTGTTTCCTGCTAAGTAACTCATGAGGGAATATGATTTTAAGTGGAAGAGATTAATTTCTCTTTCTGCAGAAATAAAAATCTTAAAATTAGTGACACAGAGATATAACAAGACAACTAAACCAGCACTGTAATATATAAGTCACACTGTGGAAATGGTGGCTGTAAAAAAAGTGCAATATATTCTGTATTACCCAAGTGCACGGTCTTAAATAAACCCCCAAAACTGCAGACCAAGAGACATGATTCAATTTGCTCTATTTTGTAGGAAATTTGTCATGAAGTATCAAATATCTGCTGGAAGGCCAACAGTGCAGATCCCAAAAAAATCAGGTGTGTGCGCTGGTGTGATAAATTCATGACATGGATGACTGTTGTTGATGAAGGGACATGCTCTGGTGGACCTGACCC
The DNA here is from genome assembly GCF_030490865.1 of Poecile atricapillus. Classification (NCBI taxonomy): domain Eukaryota; kingdom Metazoa; phylum Chordata; class Aves; order Passeriformes; family Paridae; genus Poecile; species Poecile atricapillus. Next base: position 60,152,910 of record NC_081289.1, on the reverse strand, counting down.
TTAAAAGGAAGGGACAACTGGTTGAAGATTTTGGCTGTTGGCTACAGTAGCCATGAGATGGTGGAGTTAAGGATACTGAGAGAAGTGATGAAGGCAAACAGCAAGATTCCAGCCTCAGCCTTCAGGAGAGCGAACTTTGACCTGTTAGGGCTGTGCTTTCAAGAATCCCATGAGAAACCACACTGGAGAAAGGGGAGTTCCAGGAGGGAGGACTGGTTTCAAACATGATCTCCAGCCCCAAGAATGGCCCTTCCAATAGGTGGGAAATCAAGCCATTGTGACAGGACAAATTGCTCCTGATTCAGCTCATGCATGAAAAAAAACACATGTAAGAGACGGAAGGCCAGTCAGATGACCCAGGAGGAATCCAAAATCCCAGAATCACAGTGATCACAGCCTTTTTGCTGGTCCTAAAATCATGAGCCAGACACAGTTAGGTGATAAAAAGGGGTTACCTTTATACGGCTCCTTAGGTGCGCAGCTTCCTGGGTGGAAAGCAGCTGAAGATACACATGTAACATAAGGTGCATACAATTTTTATATGTTTAGTAAATTAGCATTACTGACAAGAGCCCCCAATTAGAGACATAAGTAATGAGATAATTCCTCCCTGGTCCAACACTTTCTACCTCTCCCCCACCAAACCCCAGCCCCCTCAGATAGTATTTTGTTTATGAAATTGTGTCTTGGAGAGCTAGCTTTAACCTTGGCTTCCCAGAGAATCTAACCTTGGACCCCCAGATTGGAGCCACTGGGAAATTTATTTTCTCTTTCTGTCTAATGGAGTAGGTAAAATGTTAGCTACAAATACTATAATAGGATACGGAGCTACAAATATAGATATATAAAGAATATAGAGAATATATAAAAGCAAGAAACACAAAATCAATTCAGCATCAACAAAACAGCTGAAATCAACTGGCACCTCTGGACATCATTTAATCCAACTCTCCCTCTCAAAACAGGGATGTCTGTAGGAACTGACACAGGTCCATGTACAGCTGAGTTTTGAATACGTCCAAAGATGGACACTCCAAAAACTCTGTGCAGCCTATTTCTGTGTTCAGTCATCCTAAGTCAATGCCCACAGTCAGATACCTATGCTATATGGTCAAATATTTTAAAATATTCTATTTAATAAAAAACCCCACAAAAAACAACAAAAAACCCAAACAAGCAAAAAAAAAAAAAAAAACCCAAAAACCCAAGAAAAGAAAATGTGTGCTTTTGCTATTTGCCAAGAGAGGGATCTAATCTCTACAGTACAGATGCCTTTGTTCACACTTACTTTACCAGGAGTAAAAAAGCAATGCTTAACTGTGTATAGAAAATGGTGAACAGTAGGTATCTTTGAAGGCCTCTAGAGAGAGTTCCTCTCTGCCTCATTTTGGGTGCTTAAATAAGGCAGACTGATGCCATCTCAGTGTGTGCCAATTATTAGAAATGGACCAATGCAGAAGAATGCAGAGAGGAAATGAATCTGGGGAGCCACAGCTTATTTCCCTTCCAACAGAGATTTCTTTAAAAAAATGTGAGTATTGTGTAAGTTCAATAACAAGTTTCATTGAATAAATCAGTTTGTTCATTCTATCCCCCACAAATATCTATAAACTAAAAGGCTATGATTTTGTACTACACAATTGTACAATTTTTGTGCAGCCCAATTCATCTACTTAGATGCATGGCTGAGCTACTGCTCTGCTTTAAAAATCTTGACACATGATGGTCTAATCTTTTGCTTGAAAGGTGAATACTTGTACGAGCTGCTTCTGCCATTATTATTCTGTTAAAAGCTGAACTCCATTGATTCCAATTTGTTGTTACCTCACAAAAGTCATCAGCATGCACTCGTGGAACTGCTGCAGAACTAATTGCTCTCCAGTCTCCACTCTGAGAATGAATGCCCAGGCGTAACATCTCATGCCTTAAAGGCACAGTAAGAAAGGTAAGAAAGCCCCCTGGCCTCTCACAGGGCTGCTGGTGTCCATGCCCTGTGCTTTGGTGATGCTTATCCTGCATCTCTGACTAAGAAACACCCTCTGGAGGCCAGACCTACAACCAGATATGAATATAGTAGCTGGACAGCCTTCTTAAATGAAAATATAATTGGTAGCAATAAAACTGAGTGTAAATAAACCACTATAATTTGAACTAATCCAAACAATGGGCAAAATAAAGTAGTTGTCTACATCCTATATTTTTTACTGCATTTGCCTCCCTATGAGACAGTAGCTTTCAAGTAAACTTGGTAACTCTTAGTCTTCCCAGTGCAGGAATAAGAACTCAAGGGGAGCTCAAAGCTTCCGAGATGACTGCAAAAGGGGAAAGTTTTTGCTACAAAGGCAGGTGTAAGCAGGAGCCCATCAGAACCTAATTTTTATCTGAGTTTTGTTATAAAGAAACTTGTCATATTCACTTTAGAAATTACCTTTTTTAGTAGCTTTTATTTTTTACATTGTATTAAATCTTTCTTGTCCAGTAAGAATGGTTTACACTGTTATTGCATGCATCCTTGGTCTGGAAAGAAAATTATATCCTTCGTATGAAGTACAAGTAAGGATGAAATAATTTGCCCTATAGTACTCACCATGGCACAATAAATCCATCGTACTAGGTAACATCCATGGAACAGTAGTCCACAGCCTAGAGGGAAGTGCCTTTTAAAGTAATTATCTATTAGAGAGTAATTTTCTTTGATATTCTAGATAAGATTCAAAATGGTAAAGAGCCTGTGATTTTAATTGTTTCTACCTACTTGGAGACATGGTTTAGGTGTGCAGCTTGGCAGTGTTGGGTAAATGGTTGGACTTGATCTTAAAGGTCTTTTCTAACCTGAATGATTCTGTAATTGTATTGTTCTATAATTCTCTTCTCTGTTTCCTTCCATCAGTCTCTACTGTTTCTCAACAGCAGCCTTTTCACCCCTTGGGAACTGCATCCATCATACTGTTAAATGCTGATGTGCTGTTTCCCTAAAAGGGTAAAATGAAATTAGAAACTTGGCTCTGTAAGATGATAGGAACCTGTCTGAAAAGAACACCGTCAACGCATTTTAATCACCCTGAAATGCTGATCAAAAATTTTCTTCTTGTGGTTTATCTTTCTTCTTTTTGAGCATTCTGCTCTTATATTTTCATAATACATTCATGCAATGAATATCCAAGTAGTTTTGTCACATATGATACAAAAATGGTTTCACAGAGCAGAGCCACATTAATCTCAGTTTGTGAACTTGAGCATGCATCTCAGACTGAAAATATACTGTTATGAGGAGACAAACACTAAGGTACTCATATTCACTGCCTTTGCTATCTATGGAGAGAGTGACTATTTAATCCTTCCTATTTTAGAGACTTATTTAAAAATAAAATAAATGGGATAAATTGCATTCAGGAAGTTCCTAACACTTTGACTGCATAGTGATCTTATAATGACCCCAAGTTTGATACCAAACTTTTTAAGTGTCTAATGAATAATAATGAATTACATCCCAGTGAAACCAATAAATCTTCCTTGAATGAAGCGTATGCTTGAACCTTGCTGAATGCTTAGACTTTACTCATGCTGCTTCTCTTTCCCTTGGCTTGGTATGAAAAGACTGAATATTTCTAGTTTCTATTTGCACATAAAGCACTCATCACAACGTTACTTCTTCACTAAGGCACCATTTAAAACTTTAAATGCTAGATGTAGTGCAAAAAAATAATATTAGACATGGTCCTGTTTTATTAGTTTTGACAAGTGATTCTTATCATTTGAACTTTCTGTCTGCTGTACTTAGAAAATGGATTCATTTTTCCTTTAAAGGTTATCATACCTTAAATTCAAGCTGTTTAGGGTGATCTTTTCTAATCAGTAAGCTATCTACATTAAAAATGGCCTTTGAGTAAAGGTATTAAGCCATTCTGGTTGCAAGTTGAAAAATTTGTACTTTGTTAGATATGCTATTATTCCCCATTCTTGCCACCAGATTCAAATTTATTCATTACATATTAAGAGCCAGTAACCACATGGATCGTTATAACCTATGAGATGAAAATTATGTTCCTCTTTTGCCCACAGGAGGAAATTACCACAGCTTTGGTGTCAAGTAGCAAGTCATCTTGAAAAAAAAAAAAAAAAAGACACAGTCACAAGCCAAATGAGGAGCAGGGAAATGATTAGTAGTTTATTTTTATTTGAAAATTCAATATTTACTCAGTGAACTCAAGTGGTGTGTTCACTAATTTATTTCTATATTTTTTTCCATTTTTTTCTTTTGTGTGGATACACACTCACAAACCCATGGATTCATATATTCACAACATAGAGAGTGAGAGCTTGCCATATGCAAGTATGCTGATTAAGGTTAAAACCACAAAATTGATTTTCTTTTCTCCTTGTCACTGCATACAAAATACCATTCATTCTTATAATGGGAACAATATTAAGTGGAAGTCCATTGCATTGACTCTTTCAAAAATCTGACTGAGATTAATGATAAAGCTTCCTATTATCTAGTGGCCCCAGGGTATGACCTATATTTTAACAGCATTGGAAAAATAATCTTTAAAAAAAATATTTTTTTCTCTCGTTTTTAAAAAAAATCCTCAAAAATTCTCACTTCATTCAGATATGCAGAAATCTCCTGTCTCTCAAAGCCAACTTTTCATGTCCAAGAGTTAAAGCTATATGCCCACGTATGCATAATAAATAACATATGACTGATTTACTATTTTGGGTTTTTATATTTTTCTCAACCACACATTTAAGTTGGACAAGTATTTTATGTGATTGCATTTACAGATTCTTATGAATAGGTATAAAATCTTTGCTTGACAGGTTACTTATGTCAGCTTATTGTCTCACTTTGTTTTAGTGGCAAAGAAGAAGAAGTAATTAAAATTTCACAGTAAGTTTTGCTTACTGATTTACTGATGAAAACAATGTTGACATGCTGTGCTGAAGTGTGGGTTCAAGTGAAGAGGTACGTTACAACAGATAATTTATTCGCAGTAGTGGAAGCGCTTTTGCTCTGGACTGCCTATAAACAGTGTGAGTGCACTTGGCTCTCAGCATGTGCTCATAAGGTACTTGTAAAGACAGATCTGGGGGTGAAAGGAGAGGGAGGGAGGGAAAAAAAATAAGATAATTTTCTTCAGAGGAATTTTTGGGTTATTTAGAGAAGTTTTATTATGGAATTGTAGTTGGACTCATCAGTCAGACTGCATAACAAGTAAAGCTGTGTTCCCTAAATGCAATGTCTTCCTAAAACCAAATCTTATAAAAGGGATAAGAATAGAAAAGCTAAAGTAATCTGACTAACATATTTTTATGTGTTCATGTATAATAATATTATGGGTTTTGTTCAGAAAGGTATTATTAAGCATGCAAAGTATATTAGAAGGAAGAGATCTTTTTCTCCCTATTTATCAGTCCAGGTGAAGTATATCAATAAAGCAGCAGGAAAAGTGCAGTGACTAAAGAAATGATTTATTGATACTTTAGGCTTGTTGAAGCAGGGTAATGTCAATGCAATTAACTTCTGGATCAAGTCAGTCCACTGCAAAGTGCAAGCTGACAGAATGGCTTTAAAACCACATCCCGAACAAAATGAGAGCATCAGTGAGCATCCGGCCTCAGAGGAAGAACCTGCTAGTGACAAGACTGACCCTCTTTCAGTAAAAAAAAAATATTTCTTTTGTAGCAAACTGTTCAAGTAATGGGCCAGTGAGCAGCATACTATTCAAAGAGTTTCAGACCTGTATAAAGAAAAAGAAGATGGGATAACAAGAAATTAGACAATGTTGAAAGTAACAGTCCTGCATGATCAGCAAATGGCCAGGTTACAGGATGTCAGCTTCATTTGTAAAATATTAGATGCTAATTACATTGATTGGATGAAATTCTGCCAGGAAAGTGAATAAATTCTTCATAATTTATTCAATTATGTAATGCCATTAGAAATTTGCAAAGAAGTTTTTTAAGATGTTCAGACTGCTTCTTAAAGTGAAAGTTAAAGTGTATGTAAACCATGGGAAGCTAAAATTAGCACCAAGAAAATTTAGAACTGTGAAAATGAGCTATAAAGGAAAAGCAGATAATAAAAAAATACCCTCTCATATTTCAGTCAGTCATTTAAATAAATTTACATGTGTAAAAGACCATATCACATATTCAAAAACATCTTTCTGTTTCAATGTATCATCATGATATTGCAACAGCAATTGAATCCAGTCATATATATTTTATTCTTGATAAATTACTGCTCCTTGTGTAAGTGGTGGCCCATACAATTTTGATTCTTTCCATTTATTTGCTGCACATAGATAGCGGCAGCTTCCCTGTAGGACTCCAGCCTGTGCTATTGGTAAAGTAGAAGAGCTTCATGAAAAGTAAAGCTTCCATACTAAAATGAGAACATGGGAACAGGAAGAAATATCCTGAATTAATTTCTCCAATCCCTCCAGCAGGAGGCACAGCAGGGTTGGGACTTACAGGCCACGGAGCTGTGTCTCCTTTGATAACAGTAGCACTAAAATATATAAGTTTTAGCTAAAGGAGTGTTTCTACAAAGAGATACAAGACACCCTCCTTCCTGTGTCAGCTTCCAAATCAGTTAAACAAGTATTGGTCTTAAAGCATCAATAATTGGATATGTAGCTTTTATACCGTGTGTTTTAAGAAGCTCATCAAATACTGAGAGCAGTTAAACTGGCAAGAGCCAACAAAGGCTTGTTACAAGATTGCTCCATGAGTGAGAACCTTACGGAGTCAGAAAGTTCTTGTATTTAGTTCTATCATTGAGCACAAATAATGGAGAGTTGCAGTATTTGCATGGTTATCAGTCCCACAGAAAGTATTGCAAACTGCCAAACTTAACTTAGTGACTTAACTGTCTTTTAATTTAGTATTTCCACAAGTTTCTACAACACTCTACAAGTTCTATATTTAAGTAATTAATGAAAAACTGTAACTTCCTTGATGTTTAGTGACATGAGAAGAGCTTAACACAAGCTGAAGTATTGCACTGCTTTCCCCTTCCAGTAAAACTTATCAGGTTACACATCAAAGAAGAAAATGAAATCTTTGAACCATAGAATAACATAGGTTGCAAAGGACCTACAGAGGTCATACAATCCAGCCTCCTGCTCCAAAAGAATAAGGTTGCTCATGGTGATTTTCAGTCAAATTCAGCATATTCCTACGGATGGAGATTCTACAGCCCTTTAGAGTCGCTGTTTGACTATTCTCATGATATAATACTTTTCCTTATAGCTTTTTTTTTTTTCCAAGTTCCCATGTTGTATCTTAAGTTCATTCCTTTGTGCCCTAGTGCATCTTAGCAAAGAATCATTGATTTTGTACTTATGTAATACCTTCAAGGTCCTTACAGAAAAATTGTTTAATAATTTGGTTTTGTATCTTTCTGAGGACTAATTTATGAAGTTAATTTTTTAATAAGTGAAATGAGTTCTGCATAGTTTTTATTACAGAGAAGTTCTTGTCCATGTATGTCTATTATTGGTCAAGTTCTGAAAAACTACACCTCCACCGTAATTTTTACACCAATTGCCACGAACTTTCAACATATTACTCTGTGTCATTAAAAGGCTGCAAGTGTTTGATAGTCTTGTTGTCCAACAGGTATCACCAAAGTAAAAAGACAAATTTGTGCATTCAGAGAAAAACCTTTCCTAGAGTTATTTAGATTTATTTACTTTTATGACAGGGTGTTGCAATCTGCATTATTTTTCAGCTTTTCAGAATCACGGCAGGACTTTTGTTCAGAATTTGAAATTTTTATCTCTATTTTTCCTTGTAAAGAATCTGAAGCAGTGACAACTTCTTGAGTACATTATCCTTGAAGAAACTTGTCTTTTAGAATTAGGCTGTTGTTTTATGAGGATGAATAGAATAGTTGAGGCAAGGGGTATGTCCGGGGACCTCTGTGAAGAGCACCTACTGAACATGAGTGCGGATTCTCCAACAGCCTCTCTGATACTGTCTGGGAAAAAAGGTGCTGTGAATGGAGCTGCTCCAAACTGCATGGCTCTGTAAACATCTCCTGTCTGGATCAAATATGTCTGTTCATCAGGCCAAATGATGTTTCTCAGGTATTACTTTGCACAACTTGGAATAAGATTTTCATCCCACGTTTTTCTTGTTCTGTTTTGTTTCAACTGTCTTCTTGAAGCACATCACAAATTTCTGGGAGCACCCTCGAAAAAGTGCACCATACATGTCATCAGACTGCAGGCAGAGGGTTCTACACTACATTTTTTATTCAACATGGGAAAATCCAAGTCTGTGACATTGATAATAGTCAGGGACCAAGAAGGCAAGGGTTTTTTTAACTCAAGTTGCTCTCACTTGTATTTTAAAGAGATCTCAAAACACACAAGGATTAATTTTTTTAAAAAATACGTATTTTGTGACATAGCATATGCTTACCAAGGGACCTCTATTAGCCAATCCTCTATCAACACTACTCTGGATCTCTGCTGTCTGTCTCTTCCATGCAACTGTCTGGCTCTTCCACAAAACAGGAAGACAGCTGGGCCAATAAGGAAAAAGCTGAAGACAACTTACCTACTGTTTTGGAAGTTAATTAGAAAACTAAGTTATTTTTAAATTCTATGTTCTATAAAATCACAGAATCATTAATGTTGGAGAAGACATCTAAGATCATAGAGTCCAACCACCAACCCAGTACTGCCATGCTCATTATTACACCGTGTGCCATATCCACACATCTTTTGAACACTTCCAGGAATGTGATATCACCACTTACCTGGGAAGCCTCTTCCAATCAATGCCTGACCACCCTTTCAGTGAAGAATTCTTTCCTAATATCCAATCTAAGTTTCCCCTGGCACAACCTGAGGTCATTTCCTCTGGTCCCATTTCTTGTTACCTGGGAAAAGAGACAAACATTTGCCTTGCTACAACCTCTTTTCAGGGAGTTGGAAAGAGTTGTAAGGTCCCCCATTTAAAGTTTTAGTGGTACTTAAAATACAATTTCAGTAAGCTAAAGTTATGACAAAACCAGAAAAATGTGTTGATCAGATATAATTAGAAATTGTTTCACCTGTATTAGCTTGTTGCATTGTCTTCAATGCTGTAAGTTCTGAAGTATATGCTCCCTCTCAGATTTGGATGGAATTTATACTAGGTCTACCTCATATGGACACTGGATGTAACCATTATTCTTCCAAAGCCAAGCTTTCAATGCGTATTTTTCAGCTATGTATCTGTTGGTCATAAAAAGGCAAGTGTACACATTTGAGTTGTCTCTTGTTATTTTCACTTGATTTATATTTCACATGGCATGCTATCAGTACCTTCAATGGTAATAGGTAACCACATTTACATGTGTGTGCTGCCTCTGTTTGTGTTATGCTTGCGTACAACTGCTTCTATCTCCATACATCTTGCTTTGCTTCTTCCAGGAAAATGCCTGACTTTAGGAGTTGATAAGAGCTTCCTGAGACCTGTTGCTCTCACAGTAATCAATTTTCTGTTCTTTGTATGTGTTGCGGTTTTAAACCAGTAACTAAAAAATTACTTATTTTTTGCTGTGAGATATGGATTAGAATAAGGCATTAGAAGAAGGCCGAGACAGAGCCTGTTACCTCGTCAGAAGCTGGAAACCAAAAAGGCCCCGATAGCTCTGACTGTACTCTTTAAGGAGGTGTTTACAAGTTGAATTCACTTTTTAATGGTCAGATCTGCTGTCAATTCTTGGAAATGACTGATAATTGGTCAGGAGGAAAAACTCCCATCAGCCACCAACAGCTTCAACTTCACCTCTTTCCAAGCTGTCTTAAAGGTAAAGCTACCCCATGACAGTATGTATCCCAGATTTATAATAAGCAGAACAGAGGTAAATTACCTGCCATGATAATTATTTGTTAGCTTCATTCATATTGTATCAATTGTTATATAATTTTGTCAAATATTTTCAATTTTTAATTTTTTGTGTTTCTAAAAGCAAGGAAGGTCAGCCACATAGATACATCGGTGTGAGAGAAGTTTGGGTGAGAATCCTAGAAGTTTGTTTTATATATTTTGTATTTATCATGCCTTCATTGTTGAAAGGTACTTGTTTCCTAAAAATGTTTGGATTAATACCGCAAGGAGAAGATGACACTTCTAGCTCATACTTCTGCTTGTTTAAATATCCTTTGATATAAGTAATCTGACCTTCTAGATAAGTAATCTGGCTGTATAGTAATTATAAGGTAAAATATGGCTTTCAACTGGTTCTTTTTGTTGAAGGCACTAGCAGGTTTTGGCTTGGTCTAAAATTCTTCTTGTCGTCTTGGTTTAGACATTACTGATAAATCCTTATATTTTTTGGAAGCAGATATCAACAAGAAAAATTTCTGGACTGATAAGTTAACTCGCACAATTTTAATAGTAACTGTTGGCCTATTTGAGCAGAAGTCAATCCATCACATTTAAATGATTGACACAATGTGACAAAAAAAACCAAAAAATAAAAACCCTACAACTCCAAAACCAACAAATAAACTTTACTGGCCTGCTGAATGTTATTTTATTTTGTGCCCATAAGTCCATTGCACCTGTACTGTCTTTAAATAATGAGAAAATGTTAAATAGTGTATAAATGCTGCTGAATTCTTATAGAAATTTGCATTTCAGGAAGTTTAAATTTTGTAGCATAACACCTGGTTGTGCAAAGGAATTAAGTTACAAAAGCCTAACAAAGAGGAAAGTATTTTCTATGTGATGAGTAAATGCAAAAAAAATATACAAAGAATTTGTTGTTTATCTCTTATCTATGTATTTGAGTACCCCTAGAAATCCTCATCTTTTTTTTTTATCCTGTTACAATAAATTCTCCATCCATCTTTTCTGCAGTTTTCTTATGATAAATATTCATATAATTTATATTTAATCCTTATGAGAAATAGATTTTAAATGAAATAGATAATTCATACTGACTTCCTAGTGATTGCTTTCTTCACTTCCTTTCTTCCTGTTAGAGAAAAGTTGCAAGAAATATTCTTCAAATAATTATAAAATAAAACCAGGTCAGTCTAGGTGAAAGAAGAATATATAATAAATCTTATGCTGCAAAGGAAAATCCTCAGGGAGCCAAGTTCTTGATCACTGCATAACTGCAAAAAGATCAGGATCTTCACATGTCAGTGCCAGAAAACTGATACTGCTCATGGAAAAAATCTGCAACCTCTCAATGCATACTTTTAAAAAAAGTACTAAATTTCAAATTATCCTATCCAATCTTTTGACAGTTAACTTTGCTACTTTGTTAGTAGTTCATGTACTATTCTTCCACATAAGTTATTGCATGTTAAAATATGCAAAGTTGGAAGGAACCTACAATGTTCATGTAAAATGACAACCTACAGTACGTGCAACCTGTGATGGTCAGTAATCTAAGATCTCTCTTGATGATTGTGCTGCATAAGAAAAGATTAACAAATTCAATAAACAAAAGAGTAAATGTGTGAGTTTTGAAAGCATTATGTTTCCTGGACCTTCTTATTAGGGGATTTCCATTATCACATGTATCACTTGGCATATTGATTTGAATATGCCTTGTTAACTGACATTCCTATTCTAAATGTCTTCTGATTACTAAATGTAGAGCTATTAAACCAATAATTTGGAATCTGAGGTATTAAATGAAAAGTACCTCAATATGCAATTATTAATAGATGTGTTTGCATGATTAAACCCATAATTGTAATTTTCTTGTGGCTGAACCTGTATTGTGCAATTGCATTACACCAAAATAACAGGGACCAGTCCCTGATTTTAGTACCTAGTTTTAGTGCATAGTAATAGATGAACAATTCTACAATGCTTTTGCTAAACTGCCCTCACTTAATAATTTTTCAGGGTATGAGTCCATTGGTTATTTAATTTACAAAATGTCTGTGTCTGCTCTTTAATCTACTGCTTGCTGGTGTATTACCATTAAAACTATGGGAATGACACCATGGCTCTTTGAGGAATGGCCTGTAACCTTCTGTTATATAACCTGGAATCACATTCACTTTTTCGTGCTTGCATAGCATTGGTGCCTCATATATATTCAGTGACTGATTAATAGATCCAGCTGTTTTTCCTTCTTTATTGTTTCCAACTGAGAAGCTCCTGGATTATAGAAGAAATTCTCATTATTGGTCCCTGCATGAATGACCTTTACTTTCTGTAGCTGAATTTCATCCATATCTGTATTCCATTCCTTAATGTCAGGGAGTCCTTCCACTACAAGGATCTGATCTTTCCCATGTTCACAGGGCTGCCAATTTTGTGTCAGCAAGTGAAATACCTTTGGATTTTTCTTTCCAAGGATAATAATGAAGATATTAAATGAGTGTTGATTAGCGCTTCATCATCTACTTAGAACTTTATATTATTTTATATATTTTTGAATTTTCCTTTTGAGTCTGCCTTTACATATTACACTGTTCACTTTCTAGTTATTTTCCTTCCCATTATCATTAATAATGTCTAATGTAATACTGAGTGGCACCAATAAGTGTATGTTTATTGTATACCATACACTATAGAGTATATTTTTATATTAAAAAATACATTCTTACACTTGTACAAGAAATTATTTTAAATTCCCAATGAATTTGCTATTTGTCCTTTTTTTAGGACCGAAAATCAGTCCTAGAGTATAATGGCCATGTCCAGATTCCTTCCCCAGTAGGTGGAACAATTCTGTGGGATATCACCTGGGGCAATTGTATGTCTCAGTAGCTACCCTAGTTTGGAGTAATCCCCTTGGTCTGTTATAGTTGAAATCTAGGGTGTGTCCCAGCATGGAAAATGATCAATGTCTGTATATTTCCCCCAGTTCCTTTCAAAGTTCCTTTCATCCCTGACCTCACAGTGTGCATGCTTATTCCTGGCAGACTTTATACTGACTTTCTTCTGGATCTGTTGTAGTGGCAGATTTGTTAGTCCTCACCAAGGACTCCCCAGTCACAAAAACACTGCCTCTCATCTTAAAGCTCTATTCTGAGTTATTTCTCCTGTCTGTTAATTATCCTTTACTGTGTAATGTCCTTGTTTATACTCGGGCAAGTTCTCAAAGCTATCTCCATTACTTCTTCTCTTATGGGACTAGCAGCTTTTCTCTTCTGTCATCCTATCTTCTCATTCAGCATCTTTCTCCTCATTGCTGCCCACTGCAGCATAGCTGTTCCTAAACTGGCTCTTAATCCTCCTGCCATTTTCTTACAGTCATTCTCTTTTTTTGGTTTATTGATCTGCCATTCAAGTTCTGTTGTTCAGTAAATGCAGGCCGTCAGTTTTTTTATGCTGCCTTCTCTCTTCCATTTATCTTGACATTCTTGTCTGGATTTAGTTCTGTTTTCCAAGTCCATGCCCAGTGTTCATTTCTTCTCCATGAGCCCCATGGGGAAAACTCACAAACCCAGGTTCTATCTGTCACTCGCTCAGACAAAATTCACTTCTCACAGGTTTGTGGGGGGTTGTTTGGTTTTTTTTGGTTTTTTTTTTTTTCCATCTTCCCTTTTTGGTTTGCAGTTCACTGTTACTTGTTGCCTGAGTAACTGTTCACAGTCCTTACCTTGCCTTTAAATCTAATCATAGGTGGGTTAAAGTTGCTTTACACAAAGTCAGTGTTTTCTGTTATTTGCTGGGCTCATTGTTCAGTGATCTCCATGTTGCAGTCAGACTTTTATGTCTGGGAGTTTACAATCTTCATTATACCTCATTGAATTATTGAATTAAAAATTGAATTAAACAGGATTTTTTTTTTTCCTAAGTAATTCCAGTGCTTTTTAGCTGAAGACCATGGTAACATAAATGTAGTCAATGAATAATTTTTTAAGAAAATATTTGCTGTTCTTCTTCTTCTCTGAATCAAAAACATCCATATATATTCATGTTTGTCTCTTATTTATCAGCAGGGGTGTCCTAGCAAATGCTTGCTGTTCAATGTTTCTCCATATCTGTCAGATGCAATTCTCTACAGAACACCTGGAGAAGAATGTTGTAAAAGTAAATCATTGGAGACAAGGTGAAGTGTGTACTCTGTTTTTGTAATGCATTTCACTGCCCTGTTCTTTCTCAAAGCATGAAGCTGAAATCCAACAGATCTAACTGATGAAAAGGCAAAATGTTCTGCTTCTTTTAACAGAATTTCAATTCCTTTTTTCTATGAAAACTCCCTTCTCTTGGAGACTGAATCTGACAACTATACATCTTTAGTAAAGAATTTAAAAGTTAGAGTCAGAGGTTGAAGAATGTGGTTTCTCCTTTTTGGGGTTTATAATGCATTATTTAATACAAAAGGTCTAATTTCTTCAAATGTATATATGTATTTATAATAATTTGATGCAAATTACTGAAATTAGAATTGTACCAAAATCTAAACAATTGAGAATTCAAAAAAACCTCAATCTTCAATATCATAGGAACTTTAATCTTCCTTTACAAATAACTGAGAAGAATCCTGTTCCCTGAAAAACTCTTCCAACTCTACCAGTTGGGGAAAGAAGAGACCTATTTTCCTAGCATGAAATAGAAAATTTATCACTGTTTCACCTGGGGTCTATTAACATCTATGTTTTCTATCAAAATGAATGTAGGAGAAAAACTATAGAGACAAAAGCAAAATTACTTTCACAAGCTTTAATTGCAGTCTACAAAACTATATTTTTGATCCTGTAGTTTAAACTGGTACAGCTTTTAACACCCTGGAATATTTCTGGTCTGAGGAGCATATGGATGACATATAGGACCTCATCTTTACAGTCATTCAAACAAAATAAAATTTGAAAAGGAATTGTACTTAAAAGTACACACTACACATATTATTCACATTGAAGACCTGGTTTTCATGTACAATTGGAAGGACAGTAATTAGACAAACTAGACTGCAATTCTTTGCTATCATACTCTGAAAAGTACAAGGCTTTTCTTTCTTATTTTGTCACTAGGAATCTGTTTCAAATGGATTAGTGACTTTTTTTATACTAAATGCATTAAATTGTTCAGAAGTTCTTTTGTCTAGTAGCCGAATAGTGCTTTCTGGAAAAATTGGAGTGCAACTACATTGTTGGATGAAGATTATGAAGATAAGTTGCAAACTCTTTGATTATTTCCTAAGTTTTCTGCTGCATAATATGTAACCCAGGAGGGGTTTTTACATTTTTATTACAAAAGCATAAGTTTCAAATAGCTTTGTAAGTTCAATTCTGTTTCCATGCACTTTGAAGATTCAATACAATCAAGACACTTTGGGATGAATTTTAAGAGTTATGCATGAAAAATAATCACATACAGTTTGATCATAAATAAAGGGGGGTTTGTGTGTATTTCCTACAGATTGCTTTGAAAATTTACTCTTTTAGAAGTTCATAAGCTGCAGCAAAGAAAGGCCTTAAGGGTCAGACAGGAGTTCTAAAACTTTTTAAACGATTTCTATAACACACTAATTTTAAATTTCTGTAGGTATGACCCAGAGTCTGTCAAAGTAAATGCAGTTGTTTCACTTCTCTCCAGGAAATTTTAGACCAAAAAGATCCCTTAATTTTCTAAGAGAAAGAAAGCAAAATCTTGACTGATTTTGGGCACAAAAAAATATTTCTTTTGAGAAATAATTAAGATACTTGTAATGAAATGTCTTCTCATCACATGAGTTGGACATTTAAATAATTTATTGATTGTACAACTGTAATTGGAATATAAAGTGAGCCTATTAATTATCAAGACTTCCTTTAATTTTCCACATGAGGTAAACATACAATTTTGCATTCCGCTTCTTGATATTGACATTTCTGAAAATTAAAACAAATTTAAAAACAAAAAAGTTAAAAAAAATATCAGGAGCTGTTAAGGCCAATCCAGACACTGCTGTATTATTTTAAGATGCAAGTTTTAGGAAGTACTAGGAAGAGTTATTTCCAAGGCTTGATTAACTCTGTGTTTCTTAAGGATTTTGCCATAAATGGCATAAGACAGAGAGCACTGCAAGTAACTGAACTTCTACTAAAATTTTGCAAGATTGCATAATATTTATGGCATTTGCACCATATTGTATTAAGATTAATGATGACTGCTTCAGGAACATTCAGACTTCTAAGGAAGAGAAACATAATGAAATGTAATGCTTTCTTTTTTTCTCCCAAAATATTCTGGTTCTATTAACTTTTATTTACAGTACAGTATTTGTTTTATTCTAAACCTGTAGACTATATTACGTTTAGAGTGTTTAAGTTACAATGGAAAACTGGAGCTAACATGTAATAGTACAGAAATAGCAGCACTTTCACTAACTTTTGAACAAAAAAATGATGTTGCTAGAGATGATGCAACTGTTCAGACTATGAGAATTTAAGAGTTTAGCAGAAACTGAGGACTATTGTTTAGCTAACTAGAAGTATTGATGCCTATAAATTACTTCAGAGCTTAAAGGAATTAAACTAGTTGAAAAGCAAGTAGAATAATTCATTGTGTAGAATTTATTCCACAAATTTAGTTAGAGCAGTCTAGATTACTGATTGCAGACACCTTCCCTTGAGAATTGATCTCTTCCTACTGTGAATTGCTCATGAGCTGCTTTTCAGTTGATTAATTATAAATGTTGTGGGAATGGGGAAAGAACAGCCTCCACACCATTTAAATTTAGGCAACTAACTTAAGTGCCTGAGACAGCAGGCTAATCTACTAGATTTCTTATATACTCAGTGGAAAAAAAAATAGACTCTTCCTCACAGAGAATTTAGATTAAATTTTTAAGCCCGGCTCTGACTTGCAGTACTTTCATTTTTCTTTACAAATTCGAAGAATATTCTCAGTTGTTTCTGTCACCTGAAATGTATAATTTCCCTTAATACTCTGAATCTATAAGTTACTCTTAAAGAAATTAAAAACATACATTTGGTTTAAACACATTAAGGCAAAAATTTTGCTTGAGCATGGTAAAAATTGTACATAAATATGTTCAACAAAACTGACTTTTCCCTGGAAGTGTTTAAATAGGAAGGGTAGAAGGGTCCAACTGGGTCAGAAGGCATCCTCCCACAGCCTTGCAACAAGTGTAGAATCATGGAGTGATTTGGGTAGAAAAGAACCTTGAAGATGACATAGTTCCAAACTCCTACCATGGGCAGGGACACCTTCCACTAGATCAGGTTTTTAAGGGTGCCATCCAGCCTGGCCTTGAACACTTCCAGGGATGGGGTATCCATAGCCTCTCTGGGAAACCTGTACAGAGTCTCACACCCTCATAGTAAAGATAGTTTTCTTAATATATAATCCAATCCTCTTCTTTTTCAGTTTAAAGTCTTTCACCCTTCTCCTGTACCAGTAAGCCAAACAGTTTGGGTCCATCCTTTTTTTACAGGCCCTCTTTAAGTACTGAAAATACTGATGGAGAGATTTAACAGCACCTGTCCCAAAAAAAACCTCTAAGAGACACCACTCACCACACATCTCTCTCTGTTGACCACTACTCTCTGGATAGGACCATCCAAACAATTCCTCATCCACTGAATAGCCCATCCATAAAAATCCATAGATCTATGATTTAGAGAAAAGGATGTAGTGGAGAATTGTGTCAAAGGTCCTACAGAATTCCAGATAGATGACACTGAGAGCTCCCTTGTCCACTGATGTAGTCATTCCATCATGGAAGGCCTCTGTGTTGGTCAGGCATTTTGGCTGTCCCAAATCACCTTCCTGTACTCCATGTGCCTTAGCACAGCTTCCGGGTGAATCTGTTCCATGATCTCCCCAGGCACAGAGATGAGACTGACAGGCCACTAGTTCTCAGGGTCCTTCTTCCTACCCTTCTTAAAAATGGGTGGAATATTTAGCTTTTTTCAGCTACTTGGGACAAGTTTTCAAATATCATGGAGAGTGGCTTGGTGGCTATGTTGACCAATTCCCTCAAGACTCTGGGATGTATCCCATTAGGTTTTTTAGGATTATTGTGTTCAGATTCTTCAGGTTGTCCTGAACTTGATTGTCGCTTAGAGTGGAAGACTTTGCTCTCCCATTCCCTATCTTACAGCCCATCTACTCAAGAGGTATGGGAAGAGAGGTTACCAGTGAGGACTGAGGCAAAAAATGGTGTAATATCTCAGCCTTCTTCTCTTTTATTGTTACCAGTTGGTGCATCTTTCTCATCAGGTGGGGTATGATTTCTTTGGCTTTCATATTTTGGCTAATATACCTGTAGAAGCCCTTATTATTATTATTTGCATCCCTTGCCAAGTTGTGCTCCAGCTGCACTGTGATCTTTTTAACCCCTACCCTATGGTAGGGACATGTTATGGACAACTGAAGAGTGTCCAAAAACTATCCCCAGGATATCAGTCCCTGTTTCCATTGTCTGGGTAGTTTTCATATGTTAGAATAATGCTAATGGAATTTCAAGCAAAGCTAATGGTATGGAAAAATAACCAACTTTTATAACAACATTTTGTAAGATACGTCAAGACAGAAAAAAATGTGCTGGTTTGCTGGACATACCACATGTGAATGTGTTATCTCCACTTAAATCACGTGCTAAAATTACCTAGCTATACAGGCAGTGATTTAGATATGGGTAGCTGTGCTGCAATTACTCTTTATTTGGCTAAACACTTTGGGCAGATTTCCTTTCTTAGTTTGAAGAACTTAAAAGCTGGGTTAAAATAAAGGATAGTTTGGAGATGCCTCTTGCTTGGTGTGATGCTGTCCCAGAAGTTTGCCCAGAATTGTTTTTTCTCTCTACCCATGTCAGCTGGTCTCTTAGACTTAATATTTGCAATATTAATGCTTGCAGTTGTAATTTCAAAACTGTTTTTCAATTAAAAATTACCAGTATTGACTTACTAGCTATACAAGTAAAAAGCATCCAGATAAATCTTCTTTATTTAAGCAAAATCTTACAAATTCCTGTTTCAGATTTCTGTTCAGCTCTAAAAAGGATTGTGAAATATATTTTCTAAAAAAATTTCCATTTTAGGAGTCCAACTAGTAGAGGAAGTTTAAGGCCTAAAGATTTAATTATGTCATCTCAGGTCAGCAGAATACAAAGAATCTCAGTTTTCAATAATTAAATCATTATTTGAGGTAGTCCAGGGCACACTGGTTGGAAAATCTGTGCAGAGGATTATATGCAAGAAAAAAAGAAACAACAAAAGCATGAGAAAAGGCAAGAGGAACGAGGGAACTATGGATCACTAAGGGCAATGAAAGTGTACAGGAGGCTTTGAAGTAAAATTCGAAACAATGTTGAAAAAAAATAAAGTTACAGTCAGAAAAGAATGAGATTTATTAGGAAAAACAGAGCTTTCAAACAGGAATAATCTGAGGCATAATTAAAGAGTGAAGACCAATTCTTCAAAGAAAGATTTTGAGTTCTAGCTGTTAGCAACCTGAATATAGGTCAGCAGTGCTATGCTGAATGAAAGAAAACAAGTTTGTAGAACATGCCAGCACTTGTACAGCCTGTAAGTCATATGCATATCCTGAAGATAAGAACGGTTTTAATTTCTGTCCAGCCTTAAATAGTCATGGCAGTTTGTGTCAGCTTCTTTGTGTCTTCTCCATAGGCTCTAATGGAAGTCCAAGTAGAGACCATTAACTTCATTGTCCTACTTTTCTCCATTTCCTTTTCTGTCTTTGCTTCCTGTCTTCCATTTACCAGTCCCTTTATTATTTAGATGTGTTTCCATGCTCCCAGACAATGAAAAAGTCCTGACAATTTGGGTAGTAGTCAGGGAAATTTGTTAACTTTCTCACTCATGAACTTCCAACCTCTGGAACTGAAGAAGCAAAATCCTCAAGGGACAGGTTTTTTGATATCACAAATTACTTTAGATTCCTTCCAAGAAAGTAAGCCTCCAACCCTTGATTAGTATATATATGGGTTCACAGGAGCCATGGGTTTTGATTTTGCCGAAGTTTGCCTTTATTAGGAATGGGTAGAAAACCACCATTGCATTTTTAGAGATGAGTATCCTAAAACTAAGTACTATGTTCCATTTGGGATGTGGATTTAGTTCTGAACAACTCATCTGAAACAGATTTTTCTGTCTGTGCCTTGAGGGATTTATTGGCAAAACTAGCCATCTATTAATGTTATCGTGGGACTCTGCACAGGGAGAATAGATACTATAAATCTTAGTTGTATAAAAGCCCAGAAGCTATAAGGTTTTACTGGACAACAAATAGAAAATCCCAAAAATTTCAAACCTGTTTATTTTACTTAGAATAAAAGAGCATTCGGAGTGAAGCTTGATTGGAAACATCTTTGGAGACAGCCATTTTCCCCACCGCACACTAATCAATTACACATTACACTTTGCCCTTGTGAACTTTTTCTTAAAGACATAAAATTATTTTTCGTGGGCCATGCAAAAGAACAAGAACTTGTATTACTAATTACTACGTCAATAACCTTGGACTTGGATAAAATTAGATCTAAGAATAAAAGAAATTAACAAATATATCCACAATAATGCACTGCATTAGTTGCAATAGTCTGCAATTTAAATTTACATTACTCATCAGAATTCATGTTTCTCAACTGTCAGACAAAATTAAGATTGTATAAAGCCCAATTAGTTCTGATTACTTCTGTTAGTTTTTCCTGAGTGGTCTCACAACAGTTATTGCAGAATATCATAGATTTACTTAAGTATAATTAAAAATTTTCTTGTTAAGATAATACCTACTCAGAACTTGTCGGTAAGAGGGTATATGGTGTGCACACTTGGAGGATTTGAGGTCCCCAAAATCTCTTTGTTTTGAGTTCTTTAAATTTTATTTTTGCTGTACATACTATTTTCTTTCTACTTTCATCATGCATACTTCATTCTGGCTAACCTCACTTGCAACAGGTATTTTTTCAGCAGTTACTGCTATATTATAGTTTATTGTATTGCATTTCCAAACAAATCATGCTTTAGCAAAGAAACAAAACATTACCTCTTATCACAACTACTGCTTTATTTTAACTTTTAACCAATAGAAATCTGATTAAAATTCTTCTGGATACAAGGCTGGTTTTTATACAGTATTATAACTCTCGTACAGTTTACTCATCCAATAAGATTTTTTTAATTTGTGTTGCCAGTTTGCATTTCTGCAGTATCATAACCGGGCTAAAAAGCCACCATTGGACAAAAGAAATTTTATTACTTTATGTCTTAAAAAAAAACCTTACACACTGTGAAGTTTAAAAATTCAATTATTAAATATAAACCTGGAAGATGACAAAATTGTTCTGTACTTTTATAGGTATGTGAATAGGTACAGAATTCATACCTTTTCTTAGAGGTATATTAACCTATAAGATATTTGTAACTTATGCAAATCAGAAAACAGCTAGAGGAAAAATTTTGTGATTGAACTATGGCAGTAAAAATAAATTTAAAAAATCTTCACAGGATTGAAGTTTTCCACCTCACTTAAAATACTTACAATGAAATTACTGGAAACCACAAACGTTTGTATTTGTGTTTGTAAAAACCAAAATTTGTTACTCATGTGGGACATATCTCTGTCATGCAGCTGTGCTTCTCCACATTAACTTTTCATCTTCCTTGATCCTTATTCAGAGGGAAGGAAGGCAACTGAGGTGTCTAAAGTAACTTGTTATCACTGTTCAAGGCAAGAAAAAATACTATGGAACCTTATCCTGAAAGTCTACAGGGGCAATACCTCTTATTGTGATCCATGAAAGCTTAATGTAATCTAAAGGTCACCGAGTTAATACTCATAATCCTGGAGGTTCATAAAACAGCTGAGTCCTCACATCTTGGGCCACTTTTAATTTGGGAAATACTATTTCTTTCGAAATAAAATTAAAGCATCAGAATTCTTCAGTAATTAACTGCTCAAAGCCAAAAACATTTTTCTTTCAAAGGCTTTGTTTATATTAAAATGATAGAATCATAGAACAGCCCAGGCTGGAAGGGACCTCGAAAGATCACCTAGTCCAGCCTTTGATGGGAAAGGGAACCTAGATGACATTATCTAGCACCCTGGCCAATTGCATCTTGGAAACCTTCAGTGATGTCCCTGGGAAGGGCATTCCAGTGAATGGCTGTTCTTGCTGTAAAAAGTATCTCATATCAAGAGGGAAGTTATTGATACTTCAATAACACCTTGAAATGGGAAGAAACAATAAAAAATTTCACTTTATGAAAGTCTCTAATCATTTATATGGAGAGTTACAGAACCTCAGTCCTTTGGAAGCTCTGCAAGCCTTTTCAAGAAAGAAATTAGGGTAATGCTTCTGCAATGCAGCATGCTGTTTTTGGTCTCAGCCTTTGCTAACAAAGGGACTGGTATCACTGGGTGAAAAATAATAATCTGAAGACTCGATTCTTAGGCAGTCATCTATTTATTACAATAGGCTTTATTGCCTCTACTCTTGAAGAGCAAGAGAGAGTCAGGACAAACTTCCTACTAAGATATCATGAAAAGCCCATGGACAAGGTCCTGACCAAGATGAGATTGCCAAGCATGTTGCTGGAGAAAAATCAATGCATTAAATTCTACCAAAAAATTAGGCACTCATCCTAGGAAGCAGAATACGAACAAATCACTCAGTGTGATAAAATTAGCAGCAGTAAGATGGCTGGTTCAGATACTTTTAGGAAAAAGAGAACCATAAGAAAGCTGCTTAGGATAGGGACTAGTACCAATCATACAAAAGCTAAAATCATACAGATACACAGAAAGCAGGATATAGAAAGGAGGAAGAAAAAAAAAAATCCATCAACATAACAATAAGGAAGTGTATTTATATTTTATGACAAAAGTGTATGTCTTCCAAAATGGAAGCTGAAGCAACTTCAGGCAGACAGTGGGACTGGCGCAAGAGTTAGTGTTACTATGAAGTAATTGTTGACAATATCAATAGCAACTGAACAAAACTCAGAGTGGATTTGTTCATTCTTAGACTTATCAAACAAGGGCCAGGAAATTACTTGTGAAAATCCCCATCAGGAAAAGCTACACGTTTAGAAAAAAGCAAGGGAGATACTGCCATTATTGTAATTCACAAGCTTCACACATATCCTAATGCTATCAGGGCATTACCTGCCATAAAGAGACCTTGACAATGTTCTCTGTCTACTTGATCTGCCAAAGACATTACTGAGGAGGAAGAAGGAGGTTTTAGAATGACACCAAATACAATAGATCAGACATTCAACTTAAGAAATTTAACAGCAAATACTGAGAATATGAAATAGAACTACACTGTGTCTTCATAGGCTTCAATAGATCATTTGATCATTCACGGGAACGAATACTATAGACTGTGACGAAGACACTCAACATTAGCAAAAGAACAGTGACAACCATTGAAATCCTTTATTATAGTGCAGGGAATAAAGTCCTTGAAGGCATCACACTGAGTAAGTAGTTCCATATAACAGCTGGTATAAGAAAGTGATGTCTCCTATTGCCACATATCTTCAAAAGTTTCCTTGTCAAAGGACTCTGAAAACTTTGAAGGAGTGCTATCAGTTAGAGGTAGTATTACAGGTAATCTGTCCTTTGAAGATGATTAGATTTGATAGGAGGAATGGGACCAATACATGGAAAAGCAGTGACAAAGCTGGGTAGCACTGCAATGATATGGAGATCAGGACAAAAAAAAAATAGTGGTGTAATGACAATGAAGATTACTGAATCTGAAAAAGAAATAGATATCAAAAGAAAGAAAGTTGAATGGGGGGACTTATTCAAGTACCTTGGTACTACTACCATGAAAGACAGGAAACTTGAAACAGAAATCCAAAGAATTGCCCTCATGCTAGCAGTGCTCACAGTCCAAAATACAACCTGGAAAGACAAGAACAACTTTAGTAGATCCAAGAGAAGAAAAAAAAGGAACTTCTTAGAAATATTGTGTTCTCAAGAGCATGAACAGTGTGAAACAGGTGAAACTCAAACAGTAGTAACAGAATGAAAAATTCAAGCCTTTGAATTCAGATGTCTCTGCAGAATTCAATAGATACCATGTACAGTGCACAGAACTAACAGCTCTATTACAGGGAAGTAGGATCTGCAGTAATTGGATCCCATGAGCCTCTGCTAGCAGCAGTGCACAGAGAGAAGCTGGAAAGGTTTGGCAATGTGACTAAAGCAAAAATCCTAGCAAACATAAATTTGCTGAGAAGAAAAATTAAAAGAGGAGGAGCTGTTTGTGGACAACCTGATAAAAAACATCGCCAGAAGTTGGACAGGCACATTTGTAGCAGAACTCCTTCAAGCAGTTAAAATCACCTGAAATGAAAGATTGTGGTTATCACCTTACTATGACCGAGGCAGACATAGGAGGGGAAAGGGATTATTGCAGTACAAAAATCTGTTATAAATTCCATCAATACAGAATTCCTAGGAAGCCACATCACTGTCACTATATTTTATTAATAGATAAGATGTAATTTTTTGTTCTTTACTGACTTCTTTCTGGCATTTGTTCAAGCGATATTTAACAATTTTTAGCCTGCACTTCCTTCCCTAGGTAAAAGGGAAAAGAATATTTGCTCAATACATTGCTGTTAGTGGATTAAGGACAAATCCGGCAGCTCGAGAGAGATGAAACTGTCACAGCTTCATGTCCTCAGGTTCACTGGTAGTGAGACTGAGCATATAATCCCTACGTACACCAGGAACAGGCACAAACATGTCTACACTCTATTTAAATATACAATGGTCTGCACAGATCAATACAGAGAGAGACAGAGCTCTTACAAACAGAAAGCAGTTGCCTCATCCTGCTTCCCTCTGCTGAGCAGGATGGAGATCTGCTATTGGGAGTATGTATGTGTGCATCTGGACACACAAACTCCTGAAGCCACAGCCACGATCTAGCTGCTGGTACAAAAGCCCTCAGAGATGCACATATACATAAAGCACCATTTGAAACTCCCTTGATCCCAGATAACCACCCCATAACCTATACCTATCTTTCTCTTAGAGATCCCCTGACTCCCAGACCATCACACTGACTTGGTGGCTCACCTGGTTTGATCTTTGCTGGCACTCACACACTCAATTTACACACTTGCTCCAGTGGTTGGCACCATGGACATCTGTGTCCCTGAGACCTGAGGTCCCACTCCACTTTCTGGCATTGACATCCACCCACTGGGGTCTTGGCACCTGCTGCCACCTCCAGCCTGTAGTCTGCCTGACATCACAGTCCCAGATGCACAGAGGAACGTGAGAGTTCCTCATCTGGAAAAGAGTAGAAAGGAATTTAGTAACGAAACAGGACAGTCTGTGCAGATCAGGTGCAGGGCATGGACAGACAGGTTTACCAACAAACTATTTACATGCAACAAATTCTACTTCCTTCTTTATTTTCCCACCATTCTTCCTCCTTAAGCCATCTTGATTCCTCTTTTTTCCCACCTTTATTTCCACCCTTAAACTTCACATAATAAATCTTGTGAAATCCCCGAGTTCTTTCCCTGCACCACATAACGTGTCCCATGCCTCTGGGCAATACCCCCTCAGTCCAAAAGTTGTTCTGATGCTTACCTCTGGTGATGGGTTTCACATCTGGACAAAAAGACAGCAGCTGTCCTGTTACGGTCCTGGGAAGGGCCTTGACAGTGTGTTATTTCCTCTGAGACCTCAATTTGGGTTCCCTCCTCTCCTTGTTCTCCTGTCTGGGTCTGTGGAGATAATCCTTTAATGGCGTGATTGATTCTGTGATACTTCTGGGAGAAGCCAGGCCAAGGTATTATTTGGGCTCCCCCCAGTCTTTGTGCTCCTTTTGGGGCATATGACCAGAGTTACTGCACTGTTATAACTGGCTACTGTCACATGACATTACCTTTTCTTCTGCTGAGCAAGATAAGAGGTTGTACTTGTTACTTTTAGCTTTTATTTCAGTTTAATTTTAACTTTTGCTGTACAACCATCTTCTGTGTAAGCATCCCAGAGTAGGTTGTTTCTCAGCCTGTTGGAGATGGATTCAGTTTGTGTTTTTTCATGGCTTTTCTTCTATAATTGTATGTCTAGCTCTAGTCTATCACTGCTGTATTCCTTCATTCTGTGCTCCTTTTGTATCAGGAGAGCTGATATGAACATCTTTTGTCAGTGCAAAACTTGTGATGTTAACAGAGTCCAGGAGACACTGGAGCTGTGAAAGCCCATAACTCAGATCATTAGACAGAAATGCATCACCTCCTCAAACTCAGCAACACCATCCTCACTGCACTTGTGTAGTTGAATTTAAGCTGGATTTAATGTGCTCTCATGAAAACTCTTGGACAACAGGAGCCATTGCTTATCCAATCTCTTTTCCTAACTCACTATATAGATATTCATATTCAGCTGGGTCCTGTATTAAACCCAATGAACTTAAAAAAATATTTAATTAGCACACCAACACACGGAATATATAGTTGAAATTCATGCAGAGTCTCTATATCTGTGGTGCTTCATTTGAAATTTGAATACTTTCATCTTTCTACTATGCTGCACCATCCACACAGAAGTCTTGGGGGATTCTTCCCAAACCCCCTCCTAATATACTTTAAATTCATTAGTCCCCTAAAAGAGTATCTGGCATATGAACCACACAAAATATATTTTTTTCTTGATTCTTTGGTGAAGAACTACTGATTCCTAATGAGCAAAGAAAAAATGAAGGTCAATTAATTCTCAACGAGAAGCTATTTTGAGTAACTTAATGTGGAATATTATTAAACAGGAAAAAAAAAAAAGAAAATAAAGAAATCAGAGTAATTTATTTGATTTGGGCTTTATTTCTGTCTTCGAATCTGCAAAAATAAAGTGAAAATAAGATATGGCATGGATATTCTGTGTTATGTGCAATAATAAAGAATAGATTTGCATAATTTCTCCCCACAAAAGCAGAGCATTTGATGCACGTGGCAGTCTTGTAAACATTGAAGATTCTCACCCAAGTCAGGTTCTGACCTTGCAATTTTCATTTATGGTAATGGTCCTTCAGCTCCATCACAAAGTCAGTGGGATTATTCTTATCAGTAACTGTTATTGCTGCATGTATGTATGGTACATCTTATGGTATTTGTGCTTGGATTGGATGACGAGATAAAATTATAATTACTGAGAAATCCACCTGCTGGCTTTTACTCTCCTGGTTTAAAAAAAAAAAAAAAAAAAAAAAAAAAAGCAAAGTGGGTCGAAAGTCAAAAAGAGTTGGTTATGTGGTTATGGAAAAGATAAAGTAAGAAATCAATGACAAGCTGTACTAGAGATGTAAGCCATAAAGAAAAGGTGAAGATGGGAGTCCAACAAAGACGTGGGAGATAAGAGCAATAATAACTGGCAGCAAAATGTGAAAATTGGTTCAGAGATAAAGCACAACTGTTTGAAAATATAGCCAACATATATGATAAAAAAAAATTCTAGATACTTTTGGAAACATTTTAATTTTATGTATTCCCTAACAGAAAACTCCCTAGTGGAACAAACACATTGGATCCATTTCCAAAACAACAGAATGGGTGCACAATCAGCCAAGTGCATAATGAGTATTGCTGTTTCCACAGCTTTATTTTAATCTGCCTGTGTGTGGTACTCTTGCAGTACTTTCTTGTTTTCTTTGTGTGACTTTCCTGAGCACTATGAAAATCTCTAAAGGCTTTACTCATATCCTCTTTATTTCACTTATTTTTATTTTCTCTAATGCAGATACAGAAGAACCAAAATGATCATTCATAAATAAAAGCTCTAAAAAAATGATGCAGGGATTGCATTTAAAATTATCTTTTCAGATGTCCTGAATAAAGCATCCAGTATTTTGTTTTGCTTTGATGTGCTGCCAGTTGTTCATTAAACCACCATGATTAAGATAAATATTTTCAGTATCAACAAGCACTGGGAATTCTAGCTATGGTTCAGTACAAAGGATTTTAGCACTTTGTGCTGAAATGGCAGTGGAAGAATTTGAAATGTTCAATGACCTGCAAGCTCCAATTCTATTTGCATTCTTTTCTGTTGTAGCATTATTTAGACAGTGTATGAAGTAAGGCATGTAAAAGTCTAGCTGTTTAACTGTCTATGCAAGCTTTTTATTCGCTCTGTGAAATTTCTTTATCTCAACCAAAGTTGCTATTTGGTCTTCTATTTAAATGTGCTTCTCATTATTTTAAGGAAATCTAAGGTTAGTAAGAATCTATCATGACATGGATTTGTTGAATTTGCAATTTCTAGATGCCTAGTGTCCTTCAGCTTCATTTAATTTTGAACTACTTTTAAAAATAACATTCCTAAACTCTCTTTTTATAAGTATCTCATTGGTTTAATGGATTTCTGAAGTCTGGCATCAGCTGAAGATCTGACTGAGGCTTCTGACTGTGAATAAATTTGGTTTTCTCTTTGAGCAGAGACAATTCTGTATTCTCTTCCCTAAAGTTTGACAGACAGGCAGAAACACACAGAAGTGGTAGTCCCTAAAGTAAGCTCAAATAATTTCAAATTATGAAATTACACAGAATCACACGGAATGACTAGATTGGAAGAGACCTCCAAGATCATTGAGTCTGACTGATGCCCTAATACCTCGACTAAACCATGGCACCAAGTGCCACATCCAGTTTTTTTTTAAGCATATCCAGAGATGGTGACTCCACCACCTCCCCAGGCACACCATTCCAGTATTTTATCACTCTTTCCATGAAGAACTTTCTACTAAATTAGTGGGGGTTAGTTGGTTATTGATCTGAAATTAGATGCTCACCTGGAAAAGAAACTAAATCTCCTAACTCTGTCCATTTAATTACAGAAGCAAAGATTATCCCACCCTGTTGACTATGCTAGCATATTTTACCAGGCATTAGCAATGAAAACACCTATAGTCAGTTGCTGGTGGTTGGATTAACTTACCAGACTGCAAAAATATGGCAATTTGTAAATCTGTCATTGTATTCAAAGACAAGAGAAACAGGGTCCCTTCCATGATACATCCATGCTGAATATAATATTGAAAGCTTTATACTCCTTTACTAATTTAAAAATTGTTGCTCTGGCAGGAACACATAGGTGATATTTGCCCATTGTGAATACATAACATGCAGTCGAAGTGTCAAAGGATCAATTTGGTTTGCAGAATACAACATGTGGGCTGTGAATTTCTTTCCTCTCTAATCAATATTTCATAGATACTGGAAGCCGCCAGCATAAAAATTTTCCAAATTCTAAGTGAGTTCAAAGAATCATTTGTAGAAAACTGACCTGAAGTATTTAAAGCTGAAAAAATTATTTTATAAGCATGATCTGGGACAGAAAGATAGAGAGAGAAAGCACTTTCCATTGATATCTTCCATGGTATTCAATCTTCCAGTGATTCTCCCTCTGTTTTGGAAAATATACACCAGAAAATTGTGTTCTGAGAATGTGCTGAAAGTAACCTTTCCTTCACATAAAAGCCTTCACAGATCCAAAACTTCAGCCTGCTTGCTCTAGTGAGAGTCTTTTTATTCACAACACTGCAATGACTTTTGGTAAGTATTAGAGCCAGAAAAGCTGCAAACTTGTGTTTTATATGACTTGCATTTACTCATAGCAGATGGAATTGCACAGAAACTTTTACAAGTTCCTGAATATGTTGTCTCCCACTGGAGCTCAGCCTATGGTATTCCATCCTCAGAGCTTAACTGCACCATATAGTCCCAATGGCACTCTGTAAGTGAAAATGCACTTTCAGAGTGTTTCAGTGACCTCAATCGCACCAGGCAGGTGGGCCCATTTCAGATGTGCCAAAGCAGCAGATCTCTCAAAGAGCTGAAGTGCCCATTCCAAGTCTGTGATTCAAGTAATTTTAATTAATCTTTACTCCAGAACACTGCTGCTTACTTCTCTGCCCTGCTTACATATTTTTTACCTGCAGCTGCCAACATCTTAGCACAGCAAAGCTAGACATTGATAGCTAAACCCGTAACAAAATGAAAATTACTTGCACCATTTGAAACCAAAATAGCCACTAATGTAAACATGATTTCTGTCCATCATCAACCCCCTCACACATACAGCACAGCCTCCTGCCCCTCAGATATTGAACTGGTGAAACTGTTGGGGAAGATCGAAGTGATAGTCTGCTAGGCATTTTCCTCACAGACCATCACTGTATTTATTGCATATAAACAATGCTCGAGTTGCTCATGCCTGTTCCATATTGTTTAAAACTGATCTCATAATTTCCTCATCTTTCTATTCCCTCCAGTGTGCCTGGAGTTCTGATTAGTAATTTACCACAGAGTTCTATAACAGTGAATACTCTGCTGCTGCTGTTAATTAAATCTGTGTGGGTAACTATTCACTCACTAGAGACAATCATTGCAGCAAGATATTGTCAGGCCTGAGGCTTTGCTCTAATAGAATCTGTACACATCCCAGAGGTGATATGTTCTGTATCTGGAGAGGAAGCAGTGAGCCAGATCTTCTAACATATCCAGCCAGTGATTCAGTGAATGAATGCCAAGGGGACAAGCTTCAAAAGACAATGTTCCTAAGACTGAAAGATGGGCAGAATCAGAGCAAAACAGTATGGATATTTTATCATTCTTGATATAATGTAATCTCATAACCTGAGATTTAGCCCATGTTTCTTTTAACTTTAATTTGGGACACATGACTGACATGGAGTGCTTTAAGTTGTTAAAATAAATCATTTAGAGAGATGTCATACACTGTGAATAGTATTGTTATATTAGGAACATAGATGAGTTGAGGACACACATGGTAAAAGTGGTTTATAGCACAATGCTGAAGAATTGCATAAAGGAGCTTTGAAGAAACTACTGACAATTTTCCATCAGTTAGTTTCAGTGGTGACCCATAAAACATTCCCCTGTCAGATAATGATAGCTTCTGCCATATTCAAGGGATTTTCAAACGTGTGTCAGGAGGTTATACACATCACAGGAAAACTGAAAATTTTTAAAGGTTACCATTGTCTTCATTAGCCCCATCACATTAACAAAGGGACAGTTGCCTCCAGCAGGCAATTGCTGCCTCACGAACTCTGCACATGAATTGCTGCAGTATAGGCATCTGCAACAAGATCCAGCCTATTGTTAGGAGGGAATGCCTTAACTGGGTTACACAAATTGTTTAAGAATTACACAAAGCAAAGCATTTCTCCTTATTAAAAGCTATAAAAACTGTATATTATCTTCCAGTCTACAAAGTGAGCAATTAAAAATTATCTTTCTTCGTACAGATGTAATTATCATTTTATATGCACATGGGGTTGTATAATAACTAATGAAAAAAGAATTATTATAATAGGTGAAGCAAATACTTGGTTAGTAGGCACTAGCATGTGGAAATGCTTCTCAAATTTTTGAAGATGTGGTGAGACTAAACTATGCTTTTGCATGTATACCTAATGCTAGTACACAGAATGCTTTATATGTTCAGAGAACCAGTTTCACAAACATCAATGTAGTCATAGTTTATAGTTTATTTTCTGTGTTCAATAGATAAAGGTGATCAGGATGAGAACTGATTTGTTACATATACATGAATAGGCATACATATATACAGATAATAAAACATCTAAATAACTAATAATACGTCTTATATAAAATATATCTGATAAATAGTCATATAGAAGAAGAGGACAACTAGATTATTAGGTATTATTACCAGGTCTGGAGACAAGAAGCTTCCTGGAAGCAGTTCATTGCCTGGAGTTGTGATATCAAATGTCACAATTTAAACCTTGGGTACCTAATCCAAATGGGCCATCTAAGCTCTAGCTGTAGCCACTGCACTAATAACCTCTGGAAGATTTGTCACACCGATTGTGGGTATTTTATGGTTGTGCTTATGTCTCTTTTTACACCTGTCTGTCACTGCAGTGCTCAGCAGAACCCCTTGAAGACACTGTTCATGATGAAAAAAGCATGAAAAAATTGGCATGATTTCTCTTCTGAGCTCTTGACAGCTTCAAAATTTTCTTCTGTTCAGGGACTGGAAGAGCTTCAACAGGTGACAGTTTTGATCACTGGATGGAACCAGAGGTGATTCACCAGGGTACTTTGATGTCAGCATGTACAGCTCAAAGTACCTCTGTGGCAAATAAAAATTGCCAAGGGGAAGATGCTGTTGATGATGCATGTAAAACAAAGAAGAGGGTAACTTTGATAATTTAATAATTTGGGTTTAACATAAAGATCTTGTAAGATTTTTGCAAATTCTGGGATGAAGACAGCTTCTGCTCATTGACAAGGAGAGGAGCTCAGCACTTTCAACCATGACTATTTTTAATGCATGCATATTTCAGAAGCACATTGTGATGAAACTCTTGCAGGCACAGACCCTGCAGGAGACTTGGTCACATTGTTCCTCTTTCATGTGACTTGTGTGGATTCTGCTTATCTGGCACACAGAAGTCAAGAAGCACAGTAAGAACGGTATTAAACAACACTTGTTGAAGCCAGTGAATATGTATTTGAGGATATTTGATTCACGATGCACATGCCTAAGAGACTATTTCCTGACTTATAATCCTATATTATTGCTTTTCTATGACACATATATATATATATATATATATAATATTGCATGTACACCTATTGTATCCAGCTATACAAAATGAGACAGCAGTGAAATTAAAAACATCCAGAAACAAGTAGAAAATGAACTGGAGGGCTTTTTTGTTGCTAAGTGGTAATTAATAACTAAAACCAGCCATGGTTACTTACTTTCTACTGTCGTTCTACAAAGTGCTCCTGGCTTTAACATATTGAAAAAATTAGTAGATGGTTCAAATGAAAATTTTATGGAAAAAATATTTGCTTTACAGTTCTCCATTTAAGAAGGGCTCTCTGTAAATTTTCATTTGGTAGGATAAGCATCCAGAATCCTTTCTAGTGTGGGAAAGGAAGTGTGGGAAACTCAGATCCTGAAGCCTTTGTGAATGCTAAAAGATGGTGTAATGAGAGATTTCTAATAAAAAATTTAATAGCTTTTTAAAGCCAATTTAAGATAAAAAGATTAATAACTGTGTGCTTTACTTCCTCCTTTTGCCGTCTCTGTCTAGCACTTTAGGAAGCTTCACAGTTTTCCTTTCTGGATCAGATTAATTTCTCCACTGTGATTAGCACTCAATTGGACTGTTTACTGTGAGCACAAGGAGGAAAAAAAAAGCACAATTTAGTGAAATTGCTAAGAAATGCCTTGTGAAAGAGCTGTGCCTTGCAAAAGATGGGAAGAGCAAAAGAAGCTACAGCTTGATGACACCAATTTAAAAAAACATTGACAAAAATAAGTCAATTATAAAATTATGCACTTAAGTTCATGAAGAGAAACCACAAAGAGAAATCAATGATTTCTTCGGTGTTATCAGCTGCTTCCAGTATAATGATCCACATGCTTCATAGGTATATTATGATGTATAAACATGAAAAAAGTGAGATTTTTTTCAGTCTGTCATTGGCAAGAAAGATTTGTTAATGGTTGTTTTTCTATAACTCTAATTTACAAAGCAAGGTGACAAACCTGAGCAATGAGAGAAGGATGAAAAAGGGGAACAGTATCACTTTGCATTTTAGCTAAGATGTTGAGCCAGCAAATTACATATATCTGCAGTAAAACAGCTTCTTTTTTCTAGCCTGCGCTCTTGCTGTTATGACTCATTTGTTTTAAAAAAAACTCAAGGTTTAACAGTTGAAGGTATTTAATAATTAGAGAATCAGAATTTCAATAAGTTCATGAAAAGTAAATAAATATGCCAAGTATTCTATTTCATCAACAATAGCAGTTGCCATACCAGGAGTTCAATTTTGTAATTCCTTAGCAACTTGAACTCTTTATTTATCTTACACAGGAGAGATTCTTACAGATATTGAAATCTAACTTCTTTATTTGTCAATAAGCACTTAACTTTTGAGTGCCAAGTTTCATTTTGATTATTGGTCAGAAGCTGCTTATAGGATTTCATTTTGGTTTAGACAAATTACTTACTTCTGTCCTATTCTTGAAGCCTGCATTCAGCTGAAACTTATATGAGTACTTAAGCATCAGTACTGCATTAATGAGTTTATGAATTTCTGAGTAACTTCCTTTGGGACCATCAACCACTTATCTACAAGATCTGAATCAAATGCTCCAGTGAAAGGTACAAAGAAGCTAGAAGTAAATGGACATGAAATAATATACCCTCTTGACAGTTTTCTATAGGCTTTGGTGTACTCAGAAACTCCAAAACCTTTATTTTTTCATATATATATATATATATATGAATATGTATATATATACATATACATACATCCTATGTATATAGGAATATGTATATATAATATTTTATATATATATATATAAAGTTGCTCTGGATATTTCATCCTTTTTTAAAGAAGACACTACTAAATACTTTACAAACTTAATTTGCTTGGACAGCAGCACTAGCAGCAAGGAATGGTTTTCACAGTGCCTTCAAGAATGATTTTCATTCCTGTGTCATATCTGATTTGCTTAGGTAAGTGGTTAAAAAGACCCATAGAATTAAATCTTATACAATCAATGTCTTTCTTATACAATTCCAAGCATTTTCTCTGTGATCTTTCAAGCAGTGAGATAAAAGCCCCACTACTATGCTTTCTGATGATTTTGATTTGAGAACAAGAAAGAGTAAGGGATTTCAATGCAACTGCTGCTTTTGGTGCATTTATATTGAACTTTAGGCAGGTGACTGTGATGCCCAGCTTAGGACACTGTCTACCCACAGCTTTTGTAGCAGTTACTGAAGAGAAAAGAAGAGGAACATCTCCAAAGAGTGGTCCAGATCTTGGATGGTCTGAGCTGCTCTCCAGAATGGTCTAATTTATTTTTTTTTTGTGATTACCAAGGCAGAAAGCCAAGGCACTAACCATCATGATCACTTGCAAGAGTGAGAGGTGGTCCAAACAGGAGCAGCCCAATAACACATTCTGTGTAGTCTTCTACATTCCCTGGTTCAACATGTATTAATAATCCACAAGAAATGTCAAAAGTTTCATTTTATTTCTATTGCTCTATCAACTAAATGCTGTTTTCAAGCTAATGACAAACTAGAAAGGAGGGAGAGATGGGACTTGAACATCCCTTTTTACACAGTAAAATTATCCATTATGAGAAACTGTTTTAAGATGTCTTCAATACACTGACTCATATAGACAGAACACTGAAAAGAGGCAGGAAAAAAGGAAATCAAAGGGGTTAAAATCAGAATGAAAATCAAACCATTTTTGGTTTGTGTTACCTGCTATTGCAAAAAACAAAAATTCTATGTGAGTATGAAAGCAAAGTATGTACATTAACAAAATATAGGGAGACTTAATTATATGGGGAAAAGGGAGTGTGTGGGACATAGAATTGAAATACTATGAACAATATTAACAGGCATGAAAACCTGATGGACTCAATGACAAGGTTGAAAGGAATGTATTATAGAATCACAGAATCATAGAATTGTTTGAGTTGGAAGGAACCTGGAAGGTAATGTAGTTGCAGAACTCTTGACATGAACAGATATACCTTCTACTGGGCCAGGTTGCTCAACAATCAATCCAACCTGTCCTTGAACTCCTGTAGGAATAGGGCATCCACAATTTCACTGGGAAATGTGTTTCAGTGCCTCAGAATAAAGAATTTTTTCTTTAAGAAAGAGTCTTTAAAAAAGTTGTATTCAAAAAAGAGTTTTTTCTTAACACTTAATCCAAACCTACCTTCCTTCAGATTAAGGCCATTACCTCTTGTCCCATCACTACATGCACTTGTCCAAAGTCCCTCTCCAGCTTTTCTGTAAGCTCCCTTAGGATACTGGAAGGGTGCAGGAAGGTCTCCCTGGAGTTTTTGTCTTCAGTCTGAACAACCCAACTCTATCAGCCTGTCTTCATAGGAGGGATGCTCCACACCTCCCTCATCTTGTGGACCTTGTCCAAATCTCTTCAGCAGGTTCTTCTTGTGTTTGGAGCCCCAGAGATGGACACAGCATTCCAGGTGGGGTCTCATGTGAGCAGAGTAGAGGAGAACCACCTTCCTTGACTTGCTGGTCAAACCCATATTGATTTTTTTGCTGATTGTCCTGCTAAGGTAGCAGCAAAGCAAAACAGTCAGGAAAGTTGACATTAGCCTTAAAATATTGTCAAAAATCTGCAGTATTAGAGCAGCATTTTCTGTAAGACACAGTGAAGAACATAAAATTAAAGAATGCCTGAATTGAAATTTTCAATGTAATCTACACTGTCTTTCAACGAACCTTTGTCTTAATCCTTAATTGCACTGCGACATATGCCCTGATGTAGTCTACCTAAATTAGACACTTACTGAAATACCTGAAACTCAAGAGTAGTTACTCAAAATTCTGCTGATAGCTTGTCATGAGGCAGGTAACTTTTACATCTGATTCTGCCACTGCAGGGGCTGAATGGTCCCTGGGGTGATCTGTTTCATCCCATTGACCTCAGAAAAAACAGAAAGTAGAGGTACCTCAATTATGTGCCTACAGCTTGATGGGATGAATAATGGCAGGAGCAGGACTGATTTGGTTCAGAGAGGCATCTGTCAGAATGAATGGTGCAGGTTTAATGAGCAGCTAATCAATATTTGGTATTCTCACTGCTGGTAAGTGAGCGAGCACATGTCATCTTTGCTGAACACATTTAATTTTGCTATCCATAGAATAATTAATTTCCTCATTAGTATTTCTGTGGTGCTTCTCACTAAAGTATCTCATAAAAATGAATTGATGCATCTTCTTACTACCTTGTACAGGACAACACACAGAGGCAAAGACTGTCAGGATACGCAATGCTCAGCACTGTAACATCCAAGAGTTATCTACCATGGCCACAGTGAAGCTCATAGGGTTGAATTATACTCCCAGGTCAATTTGCATTCAATGGAAGGCTGTTTTTGACTGGAGCTTACATGTGTCAGGACACTGAGGGGGTTAGGAGGTCCGTGCTGAACAGCTAGATGGTACAAAGACATGGATTGGTATGTCTGAAATTGAAGGTGGCTGCCTTGGAAGTTCAGCAAGACTTCTCTGTTAAGACCTCCTTTGAGTTTACTCACATAGTCCATTCTCTCAATCAGGTATTTAGCATGTTCACCTCAAGAACTTGCTTACCCTACACCTAGAGATGGGAAACAAGGGCTTCAGTGTCTCAAATTAGCATATGGGTTATGTTTTAACAGAATATATATGGGATGCCTGGCAGTAGTCTAAAGCATTCTTAA
The DNA here is from genome assembly GCF_030490865.1 of Poecile atricapillus. Lineage (NCBI taxonomy): Eukaryota > Metazoa > Chordata > Aves > Passeriformes > Paridae > Poecile > Poecile atricapillus. Next base: position 60,115,713 of record NC_081289.1, on the reverse strand, counting down.
TGCAGGACTTGGATATTCAGAAGGAGGGAATTAGAAGGAATATATGCCAAAAAATCAACATAACTAGTCCCAGGGTCATGTCATTTTGGGATCTCAAAGGGCTCTAATTAGGCCTTTTGAATCCTGCCTTCACAGACTTGAATCCTTTGCAGAACATCTCCTTAAAACATTTTGTGCCTGTGGTCATCTCAGGTCCTAAGCAAGGTCGGCAGGGTTGTCCTGCATTCCTCCTAAATTCTGCCAAGAAAGCATTTCAGACACCTTCTGCTGCCTGAGAGGCTGAAGCCACAGTCTCATTACCTGCTATTATCTGAAGACTAAGATCATTCATGTGTGAAGCTATTCTGGGTCACCTGGCATGGTGTAACTGACTGTCCTGTGGTCACTTATTCTTGTGTCCCTTCCCTTCTACTCCAGGAATGAATAAAGCAGCAACCCTTCTAGGCAAATTTTGTGTTATTACAAAGTACTTTTCCATCCCCTTGGGAGTCCTATTTTCTTACACAGAAGCCCTCTGTTCACTCTGTTCTGCTTCACTCCTATGCAAAATGTAACTGTTGCAGAGTTTTCACTTATCTACAGCATTTCTTCCACTGTTTTCCAGGTTCTAACAAAAAACATCTCCCAAAAATGCTTCCCATACTAGCTCCTAATTTCAGTTTCTCATCTGCTTGGTCTTTTCTCCCCATTCAGTAGCACATTTGAGTTTTATATTTCCCACTTGACCAGATCTGATAGTTCCTCCTTCATTTGCTGGTTCTGAAGCTCTCCTGTACATCACAGACCACTTACATCACTTCTGCTTATTAGTACTTTCCATTTCCAACCTTTGACTGAAAAAAGAGAAAAAAAAAAATTAAACTAGGTCCATCTCTGAAAATGTTGGCTTGTACTATAACTGAAAACAAAGGCCTAATTATGAGAGCTATTAAAATGAAAAGTTTTATCCTATGCATACCCAAATCAAGTAACCGTCATACTTCAATGAATAAAATATGGGTGAAACAAGGCAAAAAAAATCTCAGAGTGGACCATAACATTTATTTTGTATGATGAGGGCTGCAGAAAGAGGATATAGAATTTGTGGTGCAGAGAGCTATAAGGAAGTTGTCTTCAAGGTTCAGTAGGTGGGATTATCACCTTATTCCTTTTGAGATAGATATGCTGAGTTCAATGTCATTAACTATATTGTGTAAGTCTTTGGAAAAAAAAGGAAAACCTGTAAGACTGAGAGTTTGGTTAACATGAAAGGCTGCTTACATTGACCTATATAGCCATAAATTGCAAAGTACTTGATAAAGCACTTCACCTCAGCTCTTACAGCTGGAAAATTCTCAGCTGCAGTTAGTAAACATCATCTCGAAAGAATGTTATTGAATACATGGGGACCATGTAGAAGGAATTGTAGCATACCGAGTAGCATACTTTGGGAAGAACAGAGAGAAAGAAGCATGTGAAACATTACAAGCCTGTGTACTCTGATGGTTGTACCAGCCCAATCCAACTATTTAGTCTTGCCTGTGAATCTGGCCAGTATTGCACCATTTGAGCATAACCAATGGGAGATGTGGTCATTTACTTTCACCCAAGGCTTTCCCAGGGTGAAAAGTTGCTCCTAAAAATAAATGTTTCACAAGTTTTAAAGGTATACTTTAAAGTATAAAGTAAAAAGTAAAGACAAAATTAATCTTTCTCTGGCCACTAATATAACTGACTTTTTGAATAAATACATTTTTTCTTTTTAATTAGTATTATGAATACTGTAATGAATTTTTCTTGTTATAAGAGTTTTTCATATGTAGTCAGACAAAAAACCCTGACAATTTTTTCCATATTACAAAAGAAATGGGGTTGCTGCTCTAACTACAACTCCAAAACAAAGTCACTTAATTGTGATTCGTTTTAAAGAAAAAAAATTCTAAAACCACTACTGTGAGTTACTTAACATGTTTGAATTTAATTACCATAGATAATAAAAATTAAACTGGCATTTCTTAAAATAGGAAAAGTGATTTCTTTTCCTACATTAAAATTTCAAAGCGGTTTTCAGTAGGCTTTTACTATATGTAGGAGTCATTTATCAAAATATATGTGTCTGTGTGTATTAAGCAGAGTTACTTTATATTAATCGGATTTTAAGCCCAGGAGTCTAGATCAATATTGTGCATATGGTGAGAGTGCTCCATTGTCTTTGGTCTTCCCATGCACAACACACTTTGTAAAGGCCCAAGAGAGAGTTAATTTGAAAGAGCTAATAATTTCACATGTGTAAACTGTTAATACTTGCCTATAGTGTTTCATTAGAGAAAACATTGTCATGCTGAATTATTACAGGAAATTGCTTAATACTATTTGACTACTTTTGCTGTTATCCAGTTAACATATTATTATCATTATTCAGGAGCTCTGTAATTAATGAAGTGCTATTACACAAATGATGTGTTTAATGAACAATGTCAGAATTCAGTGGATAGGTTCTTAATGATTTACACGGTGTGCCTAACATTGTTTAATACCAAAACAATATAGGAGTTGAAAATACCCAGTAAACACTACTTTTGGGACATTCTGGTTTTGAGCCTTTTTGAACAGAAATTGAAGTTGCACTTAAAAGAGCTTTCACAGCAATACAGAGCTCTAGTTTTTACCTGAGACGTCTCTAAACCCCTCTTGCATTTTGAGTGATTTAAAGACTTTTGACTGTAAAGATTCAATCAATAGTTCTTTCAAGAGCTTAAGATTCTGACACTTAGATAGGTTCATCCTGAAAGCCAGAGATAAGACAATCAGCCAATTTGGAGTTAACAGCTCCTGACTGGCTTAAAAAAGGACAGTGAATTCTTTCCTTTATGCCCAGATGCCTGGCAGGTCTGTTCACAGGCAGAGAAAGAATTGGACCACGGTGCTCCTAAGGCAGAAATGCATAACTGTCACCTTTTCAAAGAGGAAATGAAGGTGATATGTGCTATCCTAAAGGGATGTCAAGTCAGGCTTAGACTGGGGTGCTGCTCCTTTCTCATCAAATGCATTCACAAACTGCCTGTGTGCTACATGAAGTCAGAGCAGCATGGACTAATAGTTTCCAATAGTTTACAAAGCATGCTCACTGCAATTTCAAAGACACTAACCAAAAACTCTGCCCTTTACTAAAGCTCCTGCAAACCACTTTTCTACCCTATTCCTGTTCACTAATCACATTTTCTGTGGAACTGATTTATAAAAAATTATTTCTTAATAACTATTTTTGTAGCAAAATTGTCAACACTGTTCAATAAATTCTCAATTTAATATGTGTTTTTCTGAATTTCTTGTTTGTCTTTACAACATTCCTTTCCTTTTCTCTCCCCCTTCCTCTTTTCCTGTGTTATTCTTACCCATTTGGGTGCTTCTCACTTTCTTCAGTGCTTTATCATAGAATCACTATGGTTGGAAGAAACCTCCATGACAATCAAGCCCAACCTTTGACAGTGCCACCACCCTGTTAACAAAACCATAGCACTAAGTGCCACGTTCAGTTGTTTCTCGAACACTTCCAGGGATGGTGACTCCACCACTACCACCTGGGCAGCCCATTCCAGTGTTTAAACACTCTTTCAGTGAAGAAATTCTTCCTGATGCCCAACCTGAACCTCCCAGGTAGGCTCTTGAGGCCGTTTCCTCTTGTCCTATCACCAGGTACCTGAGGGAAGACACTGACTGCACCTGGCTGCACCCTCCTTTCAGAATTGGAGAGAGAAATAAGGTCCCCCCTGAGCCTCCTTTTCTCCAATATGAACAATCCCAGCTCCCTCAGCCTCTCCTCATAAAATCTCACACTCTAATCTAATTTAATCTAATTTAATCTAATCTAATCTAATCTAATCTAATCTAATCTAATCTAATCTAATCTAATCTAATCTAATCTAATCTAATCTAATCTAATCTAATCTAATCTAATCTTTTTGCTCCCTAAGCATTTTTCTTGCTAGTACTACCTATTGTCACCTCTTTTTCATCTCCTTGTATGGGATCAGAGAACGATTTCTATCACTTTAAATACAGCAGCTGACATTCTTAGACAGTGAAAATATGTGGATGCTGCTCTCCAAAGAGAGTTAGCTGACAGCTTTGTGTATGCAATGCCTAAAATACTTTTTGAAAGTATTTTCTGGCATGTTGTTAAGAAAATAGCTAAAAGGAAGATATATATAAATGTAAATTTCCTGGATATGTTTTTTTAGACTAAAATACGTCCTTTCTGGGTTAAATATGATGGAGGAGAACTAGCAAGAAATAAACATACTAAATCAGTCTATGTCTTGCAGGAACATCTTAAAATTGAATTCAGTTTAAAAGAGGTGTGTCTATGTGTTTGTATACATACAAATCACATAAACATAATACATAAACATCACTGTTTAACAAAAAGCTTCAGGAGACACTTCATGAGATATGATTTTAAAAAAAAATCTTGAATTATGTTTTAACTACTTTGAACATTAGCTTGCTAAGGAATTATGTCCGAGAACATAAAAAAAAAAGATATTTCTATTTCAGTTAAAGCAATAGCATGATTATTCTTTTTTCAAGATAGAAAATGTGCAGAACCAGCAGTGCTCCAAAGTGTGCCGAAGTAGAAGCACATTAAGAAGACATTAGCAGTATGGAGTCCAGAGCAGCATGCCAAGCATGGCAGGCTCAGGGTTTGTGCTCAGGTGGGCTCAGCTCCGCTCAGACAGCAAAGGGCACATGATGAATTCTGAGAGTTTAAAAGGAAATTGTTCTAAGCTTGAAATTAAATCCAAAAAGGGTGACAGAAAATAACAGATATATTAATAACTCTCCACAACAACTTCTCACATACTCCAAAAAATAAGGTTTATTGACATGAGAATACTTAAACATACATATTTACCAAGTTTCTGGGGGATACATTTTTGTTTTTCCAGACTGAATAGTATTTTTTTCAGTTCAAGAATGACAGACATCAAACAGTTAGTGGCCTAATGATTGGTTGCTGTCTTATCTGTGTTTGTTCTAAAGTTTCATGGAAACTTATGGTACAAAATGTCTTCCGTTAGAAGGCATTCTGTAGCTTCAAAGGCATTCAGAAACATCTTTATGGAAAAAAATAAGTTGATTACTTGCAAACAGTGCATAATGGAACCAGTGTGAACATGATTGTCAACACATGAAGAATTGTGCTCCTCTGAGAAGAATAGTGCTGCTTGAAATGGAGATGACAACACAAAGAAAATGCAAGAAATTTAGAGACCTGCAAACTATGCTATGCTATGCTGTGCTATGCTATGCTATGCTATGCTATGCTATGCTATGCTATGCTATGCTATGCTATGCTATGCTATGCTATGTAAGTTTAATAACTTATTTCTCACTCTCAGAACACCTTTCAGAGAAGTGTTTACTGCTGTGACTGTGCAACTGCTACACACTCTTATGCTGTATTCTCCTCCTCCAGGGGAACAGCACAGTAGTAGTAGAAAGTGAGGACTGTTACTTTTCTAGGGTTTTATCCTTTCTTTCATCATTATCTTTAATATGCACATCTTGTGACATATTTGTTAGAGAGGGCAAGGTAAAAAAAATATGGTCTGCACTGGGGCAGTAGCAGAGGAAATTTGTGATGGCATATTTTTCTGGAGGGTGTGGGTAGAGGGTAGGGAAAGCAGGGAGGGCATTTTTGAAATGAGCCTCTAAGGAATGAATGTCACCTGCATATCTGAGTTTTACTGCTGCAGTAGAGAGCTCTGTTATAATGGAAGACTAGAACTGTCACTGATGCTTTTCATTTCTGAGCTGTAGATTTTTGTTCTGCTATCTTGGCACAGGACATAAAAACCCCTAAAATCACTGTAGGCCCAAGACCTGGAATTTGAGTATGAATTTTATTGAATGAGCACCAAACTAATTTTCATGCCCTCAGAGCTGATAATCTGGTATCTGGTACATACCCCATTTGGCAAAAAATTATTAAAGCAAATGCATTTACTGTAATGGTATTGGTATTTCTGTGTGGACTTCACTTAGACAGTCTGTTGCTCCTTCTGCACAGAAGGGGCAGACCTGGTATGGAAGGCAAGGTCCTTTCACCTAGATGCTCTGCCACATGAATATGATTGCCCTGCCATGGTGCCAGAGCTAGGGTGTCTGCAGAATGATATGCTCTAACCCATGGATTTATCAGTATCAGGGTATTTTTTCTTCCCCATAAGCTCTGCTGTGAAGATTCACAGAAAATCAGTGATCCACAGCCTTCTTCCAAAGGACACCACTGGAAAATGAGCTTGATGTGTTTATGATGGCCTCTTGCTAGGAAATACATGGCTGTATTTGGAGCCACTTGGAACATCTTAGGCACTGAAGGCATCACATCAAGGTACATTAGTAAACATTGGCCAGCTGAGGATTGCAGAAAGCACAAGTAGTTTATGCCATGATTTTACCTGCAATATGTGCTGAAGGCTGAAGGCTAAGTCTCAGTAGCTGAGGAAAGAAACTTCATACCTCTTCAGAGACTGCATTCTGAGACCAGTGAATAGTGCAGGAATGCTTCTGGAGTGTGATCTGAGCTGATGACACCTAGGTGTATCCCTGGTTAAATGATTCTCTTTCATGAGAGAGTCATTAGGTGGTCTTGTTAAAGTGCCAGATCATCTTGCTGCTAGTCCTGTGTTTGCAGTGAAGGAATGATTCAAACTTGGGCTATTTTCAAATTAGTGGCACTTGGTTCCAAGCCATTTAATCAATTCACCTACTTCATCTCTGAGTGTTGGTGATGTAACATTGAAAACATGATCAATTCATGTGGTAAATCTCAGTGGTAGGGAAGAGAAGGAAAAGTTGGAGTTCTTTTTCTGTGCTTCTCTAGAGGAGTGATTCAAAGCCCTTGGCATTTTCATGTTGATGATTAGACCCAGTCCCAGTCTGGATGGAGAGGCTGTACAATCATTAGTACCCAATGACTGATAAGTGCCTTCAGATACTGGTGCTCAGAGCTGAAGTGGTGATTGTACAGCATGAAGGTAATGACAGGCTGTGAATGCTAGTTTTGCAGACACTTCTCAGGGTATTTCTTCAGCAGTGATTTAAGTCTGGCAGAAAACACAGATGCGTTTTCCTTATACCCTTCTCTCCCCAGTGTCTAGTTTGGACAGACACTCCATATACAAGGCATTGTGACTGAGAGACCTCTCTGACTAGTCAGTGTACAGTGCCACAGTTTACCAAACTCCTAAAACCACAAAGTACCAAGCAAGAGGATATGGGTGCACTGGTGGGAATTTGTTTGTAGAAGCAGTCTAGATAAGTAAAACTGATTTGATTGAGAGGTGGGAATTGTCAAAATGCCAACATTTATGTCCCCCAAAAAGTCCTGATGTGACTAAACTTGCATAGCTTAGCCGAGTTTAAATTCAATCTAGATGTGTACTGCTTTGAAACATGGGCACCAGAAACAGGCTTCTCTGTTCTTACCTCCTGCAAGGACTCTGCCAGAGATGCTCTGCCATTTCAGGACTCTGCTTTAAGCTTTAACTAATAGAGTGGTGGCTTCTGCCAGAAGTGTCAGCTTAATAAGTACAAGAATTGGTTTCTAGTGCTGCTCTAGGGATGGAATGAATGGTTATATTACAGGCTGGGTGCTGGAACAGATGCATTTTTATCATGGAAAGGGTCTACATGAAGCTAGAACTACAGGATTCATGAGGCCAAAGGTGAAAGATGAAGTGACTATGCTGGCATCTTAAAATTCAAATAGAGGTGGGAATTTAATTGTTTTAAGTAATCCCTGGATTATTTAATTTATATATTTTTAAATTCAATGGTTGTGAAATAAAAAATATAGAGAGCCTAGGTAGCTTTTATTGCAACCAGAAGTATGTGTCTCTTGAGTGTACAAACACATATCAACATAGTAGAGAAAAAGAGATGGATTTGTATTGTTCAAGTACATTTCTGAATTTTCCCCAAACTTGTGTTATAAATAGTCATTACATTCCATTGCTGAAATATCTCAGTTCTGTAGCACTTATTTTTTCTGGAATCATGAATTCTCTGTGCCATTTCTTATTTCAGACTGACGGACTTGGCACTGGAACACTTGCTGTAACGAATGGAAGGAGATGAGCATCTGTAAAGTGTGGTCTCATTTACTCTTCACTTTATTCAGGATGCTCCTAGAGAAGGTAATACATTGTACACTCCCTTCTGGTGATGAATGATGATGCTCTGGATACTTTCTGATAAGAATAAAAATAACTCAAAAAGTTTTATTTGTGCCCTCTCATAGTTTATTCTGGCAGAACTCAGCTTTAAAAGGCAAGAAACCCTACTTTTAGCAAAAAAATACTTCTTGTTTGATTTGATTTTAATATCATGGATAGAAAGTTTTGTATTGACATGACACAAGTGAGATAAGATCTATGTGAGGTCTTCCTGATTTCCTCTTGTAATTATTGATTGCTTTTTATGTTAAAATTAACACTGGACAATTTTCTAGGCAAAGCCCAACAGTTATTCTTTCCTGAAAATTTGCAGTAGTCTGGTGTCCATTTCAACCCTAGCAACAGCAGAATATAAATGGCAAAACACCAGGCTTATTGTCAATATGCAGATAATAAGACATCATAATTATTAGCTCAGATGTATATAATGGGATATACATATTTCTGTAAGTTTGCCATGCTTCCTTGGCAACTGCTTGCTTTAATTACTTCCTTATAGATAGTATGAAGAAAAATAGAATGTTAAAGTGGAATTTTTACTGTATATCTCCAGAGAGGCCAAGCAAAATATGTGCATTGGTTGCAGCACTGGCTACTGTTAGGCAGCAGTTTCAGTATAAGGAAACTGTCAGATAGAAATACCTCAAACAAATTTAATAGGGTTTGATTTTATTGCTTATCATAAAACTGCACTGCAGCTGTTCAAGAGAAGAATGTATTGAGCTTGTCTCTGTGAAGGCATCTGCAAAACTCCATCTTTTGTAACTCTTCTGTGTGTGACGAAACTGATTAGTTCCAGTTTCTTGTATGCAAAATCAGAGGCAAATGTTTTGCTACTGTTGAGTATCTTATTGCTTTGTGGATAAAAGTGCTTGTGTCTAGATTGCTATCATAAGCATGGAAGAGGCTTTTGAGGTGGTTGAGCTCAGTTCCCTGCTCTCACAACCTCCTCACACCCTAAGGAGTGCCTGGCTCTCAGTGCACGCTCTGGCTCAGTGCCAGCACCTTGCTGGGACAAGATACAAATAAACATCTCCTGTCAGCCTCTTGCTTTCTTTGCAAAGGCAAGTTGACTGAAAAGGATTTTTAGTGTACTGGGGCTAACACACATAACATTCTGAAATAAAGCACCCATTCCCGCTTATTAAAAAAAAAAAAAATAAATAAAAAAAAAGAAGTGCCTGTGCAGTTTAATCCTGTTTATTTTAATAGTCTTTAAGAAGTGAGTCAGCAAATAAATAGTACTGGTATCTGAATGTCTCAGTGAGTCAGCCCTGATGAGCACAAATTCTGCATCCAGAATTACAGTTTGGTTTTTTTTTTTTTTTGCTTCTTGTTCATGCCACAGCACCTGGGATTTTTCAAAGCACTAATGAAGAGCTTCTCTTCATAACCCGAAATGAAGGGTAAGCATCAGCTCTGCCTCATTTGCAGGGAGCTGAGGCACAGAGGAATGAAAAACAACATTCACTTAAGGTTCTAGACTATTGTAGCTCTGTTGTTCAGATGGTTCCAGACAATGTAAAGTGCACCCAAATGCGTACAACAACGCTGTGTGTCCCTGAGGATGTTGAAAAACAAATTGGAATTACAATTCACACACATTTAGACTAAGATACAACTTTAAAACACTGTAGCTGTTCCTGGGTAATTCTACTACAGGAAAAAAAGTCATTATTAGCTGGTGAGTACTGAAAGGATTTGTCTTGTGTTAAAAAGGAAATCTGGCAGCGATGGTCTTCAGAATTATTTAGCCCTGAAAACAGGCTGGCAACTGAAAGCAAGAGGATTGTCAGGAATGACATCTCTGTAGTTGGTGAGAGAGAAAAGATGTGTATATCCAACATTTGTGCCCTGTTGCAAGATATTCCACATAACATGACCTCACACACCTACTACTCTCAGAAACTGGAATATGCTCAATATATGCTAAACTTTGCTATAAAGTTTAAACGAGTTTCTGTGTGGTATAGATAAACTAAGACTTCTTGAAAGGCTCATGACTTGGTTAACCAAGGCCTATTTTTAATGTGAATGCTGAAAATCAGATGTTCATCACTTGTTTTATGTCTCCATTAGTTTCCCAAAGAGAATAAACAAGCTTAACAACCAGAAAGTTAATGTACAAAACCCATTTTTCCTCATGACACCCTCTGAGTAGACTGAAAAATTTATTTCTAAGATTTGCAGCTTTCATTCTGATCCAGGTATGCATCATGAAAAATGTACTTCTAAAGACTAAGAGAAAAGTAAGATAAAATCACTGAAAAACAAACCACAAAATTTAGACAAATTTGTGAAGAGCAGCAATATCTTTAATAGCTTTTGCTTTCTGGAGAAGAGTACTTAGGCATATTGTCTTTGATAGAATCTCCTGGGTTTATTGCCTTATTTGCGTGAATATTTTCTATGAACAGTGATGCAGAAACACTGACTTCATTAATGATACATGCAGTTAATTTCTTGGCAAAATATTTCTGAAGGAACCCATTGCGAGGAATTAGCTTTATGCAAAACAAATCTTTATACCGAGGAGAAAAAAGACATCACAGACAGAAACAATAGCTCTTGTGATAACCTCTGATTTTACTCACTGTGGCTGGCTGGCCCCTCCAGTCTTAAAGAAAACATCTTCTAACTGGGAATTATTCTGAATACCATCCAGTTTAAAAGAAGGAGCCAAAACCAAGGGAAATATTTAGATTGCATGCCAACAAATTTATTTTTTTTACAAAAGTACAAAAACTGGCTTAGCTTCAGTTCATGAAGCTTAGATTTAGTTCATAACCTTAACTATACTTATTAGATATTATTAGAGTTGACAATGGTGTGTGAATGTAAAAAAGCATCACAATGAATGTGCTGCAGGTTCAGGGGTCTAGTGGCTAGAAAACTTGAAAACTTACCTAATAAAGAAAGGTCTTGGTAGGTTATATACGTAACCCAAATCAATAGTTTACTCATGCTTTCTGGAATAACTGTGACACAATAATATTTCTGTTTATAGTTTTCCATCCCCAGAATATTTACCACAACCTTATTTTCTGGTTTCACATTAAATAGGGCATTTTGTGCCTATATTTCTTCTTTCAGATGGATTTACATCTGAACTCTCAAATTTTCTTGTGAAAAATAACGGTGTCCCATACACGTCACTGAAAAGCTGTGCTTAGGTCCTTTTCACACAGGGCTGCGTGAAGGGCCATCCCTCCAGCAGAAATGTCTAAGTAGAACCTCAGAATGGTGTTACCACCCAACATGTAATGTTGCATGTATTTTCATACAGTATTTTGTCCATGGATGTTAAAACTGCTGGAGAATAGAAACCATCACTGTAAAAAGAATTGGCCAAGAATAGATTTTATTTTTAACTTCTTACTGATGCCTGAAAGTCACTGGAAGCCTTTTTCTAAAACACAATTCTCTATGAAAAGTTGTACTTACAATGAGAAAAAGAGGATTAAATAATATCTGAATTTCTGTGCTTGTCACCATGGAGTACAAATTTATAGGATTAGTCAAATAAATGACACATTGTAATAAGGGGGCCCTCCAACCGATATCAGGAACTGCAGCTTATAATGTCTTTAATTACTCATCAGGTTCTAATTTCAAGTGCTCTATGCCTTTCCTTGAAAAGCTGTTCCTGGCTCAATTTTTTTACCTTTATTGACTTTGAGGCTGACGTGTTTTCCCAATGATTTGTGTTAGAGCTGTTCCTATGTAGAGTTTCAGTTTGTGGGAGATTTTTCCAGTTTGATATTCTGATTCTTTTACCTTTGAAGTTCAGCAAAAGTCCTGCAATTAATGCCAGGGAGAATGGGATCTAAGGATAAATGAGGATGTTGGGGGAGTCACTAAAAAATTACTTCTACAGCACTTTGCCTTTGTCAGAGAAGTAGATCTGCCTTGGTTTTTGCCCTCCAGTCTTTTTAACCTCATCACAGAGTCTCACATGCACATCAGAAAAACATTCTCTGCATCATTCCTAGAAGACATGTCCTTGAGCTTTACTCATAAATTATGAATAAAACTGGAGATTATAGGATTACTAAAAAATATGGGATGGGGTAAATCAGTAGCTAAAGGGGAGATTGTGATTGTCAGTCCTAAGGAAACTACATGTCTTCCATTGTAGTGAAATTCCTTAAGTACTTGACTTAGGCCAAATTGGATTTAAAGCATTAATTGATATCCATTTAAAACTTTAAGAATGTACTAGTGGTAGCTGCATACATCTAGAAAAATATTTCAGTGTCCTAGGTGTAAGAATATAATGAATGAAATTTATTGTCTTGAGAACTGGAGATGCAGACAGGTGAGAAAAAATAACATTATTCAGTACAGACAAAAGCTGTGAAGTTTCCTGTTTTTGATAGCTGATTAGATGGAAGCAGCAGGGGAAAAGAAAGAACTGGATGTATTAGTGGGCTACAAGATGTTTTGGAAAATAAGATTGTGAAAAAGTCCAGTGTTCAGTGCTAATATCTCTTGCAATGCTAGATTTTCTCAGCTAAAAGAAAATTGAAGACAGAACACATGCCTTCTTCCCTCTCCAGCTGTGTTGCTTGCAGAGGTAATGACCCCAATCCTGTTCCCAGCTGCTAATCCCTTTCTCCTTCACATCGTGAAGTGTCTTCTAACTCATTTTAGGCAAATGAGCCAGGTTGTCTTAAAAAGTTTCAACTGAAGATGTAAATGAGCTCTCACAGCTTATTTAAATAGAAATAAAAGACAGTAATCACTTAACTGGCTTGCTGGCATAATCTAAGTAAGTGATAATCATTTGGGGTATCTCCAACAAAAAATAGAGCAGAAAATGAAATGGTAGCCTCTGGTAATCAATAGTAACTTTTCATAGTTGCCTTAAAATGGTAAACTCTGCACTGGGTATGATTAGAGGTAGAAGACAAGGTGTAATGACAGCCAACAAGTACAATGTGCCAAAATACAACTGCCATGTATTTGAGGGCTACTTTTGATGAAACTGGGAAGCACAAATAAAATGTTGGAACACCGGAAGAAGAACACATTTTGTGACTACTCATAAGAAACACAGAGGTCACCAAGTCATACAACTTCAAATATCAATTCCTGGAAAAAGATTTTACTAAGGAATCGAACCTATCTGTAAGCATGCAGAAGATAACAAGCAGATAAATAACATATAGCACTGAATTGTCAACAGTAAATCATGTCAAACCTGCCCAGCAATAGATGTTGTATAATGGCTTTTGCAGGGCATTTGAAATTATCTCTTGTGACAATCTCATAAGCAAACTTTGGAGTCATAGTCCAGATGAAAACTACCAGGTGGGTGTTAGACAGCTTTGCTAACAGTACCCATGGAGTCCTTGGCAATATTTCACTGTCAAAAAAGAAGGAAGGGTCAGGTGGAAATATACAGGGTTCTGTCATGGGTCTAGCTCTGTTCAATATTTTTATTAACAAATTGAACTGAAATTGAATTGAAATGGAAAAGATGTTTATTAAATTTGCAGGTGTCATGAAACTGAGAGACATCACAAGGATGGAGGCAGGATTAAAGTTCTAAATTATCTTGACAAATGGGAGAAATGGCTTAAAAATTGGATGAAATACAAGGTACAGCACTTAGGCAGAAATAATCTGCAAGATGAAACCAGTGTGGGAGCAGCTGGCTCACTAATACATTTCAAAAGAAGCCTGGGAGATACAGGGCAAAAGCAAGGCAGATATTTTATGCTAATATCTGTATGTTACATGAGCATTGAAATGTGTACCAGTTGGAGAGATTATAATGGCAAACAAAGAGAATGATGAAAAATTATCCAAGAGAAAAGATTGAATGGATGGGATTATCTATTTAAACTGTAGCGTAGATATACAAGGAAAATGATAACAGTCTTCAGGTAATTTAAGTAATGTTGAAAAGAGAAAATATCTGCATTCCTTGTGAACAGTGTCTTCAGATGAACCAAGAAAGGCTGAGTTAAACATAGAGGAGAAAAAGCCTAATGATCAGTAAGATTAAAGCACAGGAATCTTTGTGCAAGGAAGGCTGTGGAGTTCTGCTCACATCTTAGAGACCACCTGCCAGGACTGGCACATACAGATGGCCTTGCTGTGTGACAGGTCTTGATAATGACACAATTTCTATTGTGATACAATGACTATATAGCACAATAAATAAACATTCTTGGCATTTTTATTTCATAAGAATGTTTCTTTAAGAAAACTGAGCTCCTTCAGTAAAACCTAATATGCAGTTTCACGTATGGAAGCATTTCATTACAGAAATAGGTGTAGGCGCAAGGAACTCTTGACATCAATTTATTAATAGGACTATAATCTGAAACAACATAATGTCAATATGGAGGCTTAAGTTAGTGAAATGAAAATGAATGATCTAATTGCAACCAAATATAGTAGACAAGGATTTCTCCTGCGACCTTAGGAGATTCTCAGGGGTCAAGCTTAATGCTACTGTCTACAATTTTGGAAACAGAAATAAGACAGTCTTTTACACAATAAACACTACTGAAAATACTTGGAACAAAAAGCATTCAGCTTTGCTAAAAGTTTGAATACATCATGAAATCATTTTTGCTTTATTATCTTTCAAACCTTTATTGATTTCAGACTTGATCTACTGAAAAATTCTCTTGATAAGTAATAACGATCTGAATAAATCTCAATGTTTCTTTCCATTTATGATATAAATATAAATACCATTAACTGCCTGAACCTCCATAAATTTATATCAGGCTTTGACCAAGAGGCACAAGAGGCATGATATGGTGAAAATGTCAGGAGAAGACAGTATGAAAGGGTGAAAAGAGGTGGTGAAAAGTTTACTATGTGAAAATTTAATTTTTCTCCTTAGTATCTATTGTTATGTGGATTTGGTTTTGAGGGAGGCTAAATTAAAAAGACAATTAATTAACAATTAATCTTCAATAATATTATCAGTAGTTTGACATTTGTGTATTTTATCCTCTTAAATAGTAAGAAATATTAAAAGATGTAACAGTGTGTGCCATTTGCTGAAGTAGTCCCTGACTCTTCCATCAATGCTAAACCAGATGCTCCAGACTTTTCCCCTTGGTCTCAGGGATGTAGGATTTGTGGAGGCCAGTCTTGCTGGTTAAAACCTGAGTCTACTATTTACTGTTTGTAATGCTGGTATTTTTTAAGTTGTAGTTGAGGGAGTGGGGTATTTTTCTGCCTTATATGAGAAACATATTAATTTTTCTCATCCCAGCATTGTGAACGTTTTCTCTGAACTTTATCTGAGGAACTGGTAATATCTATAGCAGACATCTGTTGGGGTGGCCATACAGACTGACTGTCCCACAGGCATTCTGTTGTCTGAAATATAGCCAGGAAAATGCTAAAACTGAACAAGAAATTCCATGTTTCCTTGAATGTGAAATTACCACTTATTTGCTGTCTCCTTCAGAAAATTTTGAGGGCTTTCCATTATGTTTGTTCCTTTCAGTTCAATAATTTTTATCTTTTCATTCTTTTAAACAATCCAATTCTTTTAACATACATTGGATAAAAATTCAGATCCCTGTGTGACATATGAGTAAACGTGTTAATAAATCATTAAAAAGAAAACAAACCAGCAAACCCAAAAAGATAAACCATGAAACCTTAGCTCATCCTCAGACAGTTTGTAGGAAACAGAGGTTTACAGAATTTCTGGGAGGTTAATATGAGATTTATTAGATAAAATTTGAGACAATTCAGTAAAGAAAGATCCCATCAAACAGATGAGGACAGACGAGGCAACAGCCTTGTTGCCCATGCCTACTTGGGAAATTGGACCCAGTTTTAAACATGATTTTTATTCCCAATTTTGCTTTTATTAGGGGTGAAAGCAATATTTTAAACACAGGATAAATTATTGTTACACCTTTCAACAAGGCATAATTGTTAGACTGCAAATGTTCTGTCTCATGGTATAAATGAAGCAATTTACAATACATTGGCTGATAAATAATTACCCTTCTTTGACTTTTGCATGCAAAACATTGTTAAACATATTTTCAATACCAAGAAAAAATAATGAGTATTGCAAATAGGTCAGGGAGACTGTAAACAGAAGAATCCAGATAAGCTCTTTGAGAATACGATCCCTCATTTTAGCATAAAATGCAACTATAGCATTTCATAATAGGAGAAATAAAAACCTCCTATTTCTGCAGAAAAAACCTCTTCTATCATCTGGAATGAGCAGAAGATTCCCCTTGAATTCACAGAGAATTCAGTAAGCTCAATGTACTGAAAAATCCCAGAATTATTGTCCAACAGCTTAAGACAGACATGCACACAGTGAGCTGAAAGTCTTCACAGTTGCTAGTGAGAATCTTATTTAACCTTCACTAACAAAATTACTTCTTTAGTGTTTTTTTTGTCCAGTACAAGTATTTTTTGTCAATTTTACCAGTAACACAAGTAATAAGAGGGTTGGTTTTTTTTTTTGTTTTTTTTTTTAATAGTTTCAATCTTAGTAATTGTGGTCTCTGGGGGAAAAAAGTGATAAGAAATATCACTTATATGTGAATATGTGCCTCAATCACAGGGCATGGTGTTCCATATTCTCAGTGCCACTATGCTCAGTCAGAAAAACAGGCTGTTTAGTCAATTACTTTGATTTTTTTAAGCTTTTAGAATTTGTCCTCTCAAAAGACTGACAATTGTCATTAAAACCCATCCAAATATTATCTGCAGTGAGATAATGACACTGTGCCTATAGCTATGGCTTCAGTAGATATGACATATTGTCTAGCAGACAGTGGAAGGAAGAAGGAATCTGTGAAGACATCTGGAAGCCAGCACAGGAACTTAAACTGTGGCTCACACCTCTGATGTCTGTATAGGGAATTGAGAGCAGAAACAAAGGGCACTTCATGCTGGATTCAGGCAGCCTAGCCTTCCTTCTGAAGCTATGGGTACATACCTAATGGAGAAAAGCAATCACTTTTCCCAGCATACTGTGGTGCCAAAAGTACCCCAAAAGCCTATGTTCAGGGTCCTCATCATCTTGAGGAGGCTGGATCCCTCTAACCACACCTGAATTACATGGTGTTTTCAGTGAGGACTCTGGGGTGGAGCAAAGAGACAGCTGGAAGAAGAAGTCTCATTTGGACAGAACGAAAAAGACAGCTCTGTGCATATTTATGGGAAAATGGGTCTGGAAAATAAAGAGATAGGCCTAGAGGAGGAAATTGAATTACGAAATCTCATTCCCTTTCACTAACCTGCTCTTTCCTTTTTTTCTGAGACATTGAACTAAGTTAATTTCAGATTTTTTTTTTCCTTCTAGTATTTGCAACCCTGAGAAAGTCCCATAAACCAACATAAGTACTCTGATATGAAGATCAGCTCTAGAATTCATCTGGATCACTCTGTGAATATCCAAACTATATAAAAATTAATGGGTAAGTTAGAAATTGTGTTAGTTATTTTGTTAGCTAGTTATTTAGTTTGTGACTCTGGCAATAAGATAGACATTAGTTTTGGGTTTTTATCAATCTAAGAAACATGCAGCATTTATTTATATTTGACATATTTATATTTATATTTATATTTGTATTACACTACTGTGTGTATTGTTTGATGGTCTTTTTTATTGTACTGTGGTTTTTATTCTGCAGTTTTTAGTGATTTTGGTATATGATTAAATTGTTTCCTCCTTTATTTAAATTTTGATGTCCAGATTTGCTCTGATGGCAATTGTATTTTTTGAATAATTATGAATTCTCAATGAGATTGCCTTGTTCAGAAAGTTAATACAAGATTTGTTGTTCATGCCATCCAAACCACCACTTTAAATATCTATCATGCCACACCCAAACATTATATTAACAATTAGCTTCTTACAGATCCATTGATTAAGGAATTCAATTTGCCAGGTCTCAGTTTTGTTTTCAAAAATAAATGTACAGTTCAACACAGCTCATGAAACGGCACTATAAATATGTCTTATTTTGGCCAATATAACAGCATTTCTAGCATCTGTTTGCATTTCTTTGTCATGCAGTTGTAGCTATGGGCCTGTAGTCAGCAGCCTACAGGGTTATTTTTTCAGTGAATCTTAGGCTTAGTCTGCCATAGCAAGAATTTTCCTATTTCACACTTTCTAAAATAGAGCTCTCTCAATTGAAATGAAATTTATATATTTATATATATATGTATATGTAAAAAGGATTCTATTGGTGAACAATAACGTTTTGATGGCAAAAAAATTAATTCCAAATATATCATAGATATTGCAACAAAACTTTCCAAAACCAAACAGCTTTTAGGCTGAGGTGTATATGGCATTATCAACATACTGATCAAATTAGTGTCTCTATCATCTGCTTATTACATCCTGATTTTGAACACAATTCTGCAGTGGGCTTCTTTCTTTGGTTTTATATAATAATAGTAGTGTTAGGAATAACATGATACTATTTAAAAGGCTAAGACTCCACTCTACAGCTCCCTCATACATTTTGTTCTGCTGCTGTCATTCCAGGGTCACTCAGTTGGCTTCACTTGCTCTGAAAAACTAGGACCAGACTATTTTTTCATTATGTTGATCTAAATATGAGTAATTTTAAACATGTGAGTGAAATGTAAGTGCAAAAAATATCAGCAAAATCTAGTATTGTCACACAATTGCTTTCATTTCTAACATTTTGTTACTAGATTAAAAGGACTTTTTGAGCCTTTCCTGGATGCACTTTGTTAGAGAGATATTAATATTATCAAAGAGAAAAATAACAGTGAAAAGAATGGATTTTTTTTCAAAGAAAGAAAGAACCAGTAATGGAGAAAAGAATGAATTGTCATCAAATGAGTTCTGTATATAGAGTGCTAGTGGTAAGAAGATGAAGAGACTGAATCCTTATAGATGAGTGCCTATGAAAACATTTAAAAACCCTCAAACCTCTCAGCCTTTTCTCAGGGACCTTAAGTAAATAAAACAACCCTGTAATGTCTTATAATTCAAAATAACATTACATATTGGAACGTAACAGCTGAAAAATAAAAACAAGCTGCCATCAGAAATGATTTGTGATACGGGATAAAAATGAAGGCATTTTCCTGGGAATAGAGTCTTTCATATTTGAAATAACAACTGAATTGTTTTCCAGAAGATATTGTCTAGTTCAGCCTGAAGTCATGTGCTTCATTTGGAAATCGCTTTGTAAAAATAATGTCCTCCCTTATACAGTGAGTCAGACAAAGTTATTAATGTGGTTCTTCCTAGACTAAAGAACTATGAAACTTCCATTGACAACTTCATTGTGATTTGAAGGCACCCAACACACAGCCATATGGAGGCACATTAAAATGTGAAAGTGTCAGTGTGGCTCCCTGGAAGGTAAAACAGAGGATCAAAATGCTCCTCTTTTGGCCCTTAGTGATACGCTGGAGAAATGGCAGACCGTGGTTAATCCCAAAGGCAGCCATGAGTAGGAATAGATCTTGACTTTTCACAGAGATTGCATAGAATCCTGTCACTACAGTAAAAACACTATTTGCTGTCCTCCAGTGAGGCTGAGTTTCAACAATGGTTGTTTTCCTTGTCAAGTCTTACTGTCACCATGTAATGAAAAGGTAAACTAACAGAAGGCTGGTTGCCCTCAATACTTATTTCTGTGTGTTTCTGCTCATTTGCCTTTCAAAAATGAGAAAAGTTTTGATTTTTTTCAGCTAGATTCTTAAGATTCAGTTGATAACTTTGGACATGCTCACTTTGAAGATGATGCAATTATTCTTTAATAATTTTCCTCTGTAATTTGTGATCTATACTTTTGATTATTTTCTTCTTCTAGTGTATCACACTTTTATGAGAATTTTTAAAAGTCCAGTTGCTCAAATAATATTTACTGTGCAAGATTTCATCAGTAGTTCTAAGTGTGATTGGGATAAAGACTTCTACTGTAATCATTTGTGGAAATAAAAAATTGCATGGGTAATAAATTTCACCAACAGCCCAATTAACAACTTCACTTCTAAAACCCCTCAGCTGTAAAATTTAACCCTTGGAAAATTCATCCAGGTTCTCAAGGGAAGTGGAAAGTGACAAGAGAACATGCTATGTTTTCCAACATCTTGAATCTATACTTTACTTAAAAATTTTACAGTTTAGTGAAACCTAGGTCAGAGAATGGCCTCAGAGACTCCATTTGCATTGTGCTTTAAACCATAAGATATTTAAGTTAATGTCTTTTTATTTTTTTAACTGTTTGTATTTGGGTAGTATTAATAAATCATAATCTCACAAAGATCTTCTAATACCATGAATTTACTTCTGTTTCTGATTAGAAATGAATGTATAATTAATAAGTAAATGTTTAAATGTGAAACCAGGCTGGTTTAAATGTGAAGGCAACAAAGCTTAACACTTTTGCATGATGCAGATGTACTGTATGTAGCCTAAAAATGGTTAAATATTCACAGTACACACTTTAAATCTTTTCTAGATTCTCAAAATTTAAAGTGTGTTAAGCCTCACCTACAGTTCACCTTCTTTTGCTGATTCCTATTACAATAAATGGCATTTTTACGCATCTCAGTAATTTTCAAAGGTCATTTTATTGGCTCAAAATACATGTATTACAGAAATAGATTATGTAATCCATTTGCATTTCTTCTGTAGTTAATAAGAGTCCCAGTTACCTACATTTCACTTAAAATGCATCTGTATGGCATAGCAAATGATTAGGCCAAGATCTTCAATTAGGCATGTGTGGAATATGTCTTATACCCAAAGTCTATTAGGATTTTTTTGAGACAGCTTGTTGAATGGTGGCAGAGAAAAGAAAAATATGGCAGTAACAATACTGAGAACAACAAAAAACTTGTATTAAATTTTCTTTTATCTGGCATAGGCGCAATATCATGAGATTTTTTGCAATTTCCAGCTACTTCTTCATGGTAAAATGAATCCTGTTTTTAAAGTATTCCACATTAAATCTTTCAGCTTAATAACTATTAAAGTAAACATTAGAAATATAGTAATTTTTGAGGAGAAGTATACATATATATATATATACACATACATACATAAAATATGAACATTTTTCAGAAAGGTAACACTTAAACCCCTGATATAATACCAAGAACAATGAGAATAAGAAAACAACAGCTAACATTTCTCTTCTTTGTTTTGCAAACTTTTCCCTGCTAGGGGGCTTGACTTTTTCTCTTCCAACTGTTTTTTATATGGTCTATTATTATAAAATTTCACTAGAAAAACAATAGGTTCTTGTCAGTTGTCATTTATTAATGTAGTAAAATAATGGGATAAAATTCTCATTGGTTATAGTAGATTAAAGATGATCCATGAGGAACACTGTTTTCTTCTTTTTGTTCAACAATGAAGATAGTATTTTGTATAAGTATTCTTTAGGAATTGGGTTTTACTTAAATTCTTCATCACTGGATTAATGAAAGCTCTTAGGAAGAGATTTAATTTCAATTTTTCATTAGTCAGTTGTTGTCTAGAGGTAAATATAAGCATACGCTCAAGTGTTGTAATGTGCTGGATTTCTACTTCCTGGGTTTCATGCTGCTAAGTAAAAGAAATCCCATGAGATTTGTGGATATAGTTGACATGTTCAAGACATTTTTTTACTGGGAAGTTGAGATGGAACATTGTTTGCTTTGCTTCAAGACACTTCAGACTCTTGGAGGATTTCTCGTTGCTGTAATTCTTTATTTGTATTGTAGTTCTATTGGCTACAAAAGACACTTTCACTCCTTTTGTGTTTTTTCCTGGAGCAGGATTTTTACACCACTGGACTAGAAAATGCAAAATAAGCCAGAGATTCCAGTAAATTCTATCTGGACTCTGTGCTTTGGGTTTTTTTATTCTATACTAAAATTAAGAGAAAGGAAAATGGGGGGGGGGAAATGAAAATAAAAACAATTAAACAGATTTGCACAAAGAAAGACACTTCTCAATGCATTATAGTTGAATATTTTTTTTAAGTACCCTCTGGGAAAGTTCACAAACTAGCAACATAACAAGTCCAGCTTGGACTTATTCATATTTAATGGGACTAACTTCAGAAGAGTTGATGAAGCATTTATGTAAACCCCTCAGGCAGCTCATAATTGGGTATGTTAAATGAATCTGAATATATTTTGAAGAGACAATAAATACTCAATGCCTTGAAAGTATCTGGCTGAACTTGTGAAAAATCACAAGGGTATTTTTAGAAGCTTGTGTTGCTGCAGTATGATTACTATAAAACCTTAGCATAATTATAATGAAAATCACTGCTATGAACAGGGGAACTCATTTAGCTGAGCTCCAAGCTGTGGGGAAGTGAGCTGAGACCTATACAACAACTTACAGGCATTGGCTGTATGTTGCCTCCTGAACTTTTAAATGCTTTTTTACTTAGACAATAGAATTAAAATGTCAATTATCAAGGGAGGAGGGACCAGAATCTAAAACTTCTCCCTGATGAGTACTTAATCAGTAAATTTAAATTGTGTTTCTTGCTCTTGTCAAGTTCTTGTGTCTTGTTCTTGCCTTATCAGTAGGCTAAATCATGACACCCTTTTCATACACATTTCTTGCACTCCTGACTACGTAACTGGAACAGGCTGCCCAGAGAGGCTGTGGATTCCCCAGTCCTGGAATTGTTCAAGACCAGGCTGGATGGTCTTTGAGCAACCTGATCAAGTAGAAGGTGTCCATGATCATGACAGGAGCATTGGAAATGGGTTATCTTTGAGGTCCCTTCCCACCTAAATCATTCTATGATCTCTTAAAAAATAAAAGCCTTGCCCATCAGGCCAATATACAAAACAGCACTCTCATCTCAAGGAGAAGAAAACATGCAATATGTGTTTCATCTCAAATTCTGCTGAACCTAAATTCAGATTATTACATTTAAGTGTGTTTACCCAAGCTTAATTGCAGACACTGGGGGAAAAAAAGAAAGCAGACTTTCAGAGAGGAATTTATCATGGGTGAGTTACACCCATGTGAAAATTGGTGTAATTTTCACTTCCTTAATTGTAAAAGCAACCCCTGTGACTAACTCAAATACGGATATGCAGATTTGAAAAATGTTTGATTGCTTCTGTGGGGTACCTTGCATATTTAAACTCCAGAGAAATACAAAAGTGTTAAACAGGAAAGCTTTCTGCTGCCAGAATTGCCTAAATCATTACTGGCAAGAGAAAGGACCCTAAATGCCTAGATTTGTGCTGTGCAGCAGGACCCTTTAAATTTGAATTAGACCACACTTTGCAAACTTGTTTACTTATTGTGAATTTCAGGTATTTGAAAAGTTCCATGCAGTACTGCAGTTTTTTCAATGTGATGGGCACATAAAAAATAATAGTACCATCATATGAGTACACTTGAAGGAAGAGTCCTATCAGTAGGCGTTGCTGCTTTAATGAAATAGGATAACACTGAATAACAAGATGTTTCTCTTTTAAAGAACTGGCAAACCTGTAAATTTTAGACAATATTTGATGACAGCTAATCTGCAAATCGTGAACAACATCACTTGTTTGTTTTGAGTCCTACCTTCCCAATTTCAGTTCTTGCTTTTCTACATACCATTAGTGTCCCAGGTGCAATGCATTGGGGAACCACAAGGATCACTTCAATATTAAAAATGTTTATTCAGTTAGGACATTTAAACTTCACAATATTGTGAAGCACCAGGAACAGAGAAATTATGATCTGGTTATTTGAGAACAGGTAATAAAATATTTTATTATAATCGTCTGTTCTAACCTAACAATTGCAATTGGTCAAATCTTGTGTTCGCTTTCTTTTTACATGTATTTTAAAATTTGTGCTCTTGATTATGATCATTCCCTCCATATAAGAGTTAGGTTGTGATTTAGCAAATCAGCACAATCATTCTACAAACATACTAGAATTTTCCACACAGTAAGCAAAATCAAGGAAAAGCTGATTAGAAGTATTTATTAAAGTGTTTAAGGTTTTGTTACCTGCTGTATAGCCCTGTTCATGTACTAAACTATAATTGTTTTCCAGCACTTAGGAGAGAAAAGAAAAAATGGACTACTTGTAGAATTTACTAAGTCATTTGAGCTGCTGCACAGCTGTTATTCTCTGATTAATGTAACTGCTGAAGCAGGGTACACAGAGATGATTATAAGCTTCATGCATTACATAATTATCAGGCTTTTCAGCAAGAATAAAATTTTAAAATGATTTATGAATAAAACTATTTCAACAGGAATAGCACAAGTTTAAATCATGACTTGAGCCTGCTACTACTTAAGGGTTCTGTCATTGATTTAGAGAGGTGTTAATGGAAGGTCCAAATTCACCATCCATTTCTGGGAGACTCCTCTTGATC
The DNA here is from genome assembly GCF_030490865.1 of Poecile atricapillus. Lineage (NCBI taxonomy): Eukaryota > Metazoa > Chordata > Aves > Passeriformes > Paridae > Poecile > Poecile atricapillus. The sequence continues at coordinate 60,091,145 of NC_081289.1, read as the reverse complement.
TCACTGAGCCTGAGCTCAATGACAGGTGTTTCACATGTAATAACTAACTGCCCTTTTAGTTCTGTTCAATGTGAGACCCCTTAAGACAATTTATATTTTTTGCTTTAGGTATTAACCTCCATAACCTCAGGTTGGGCTCAGTAAAGGTATTTAGGTGATAAAATAGCCCTTAAACAGAAATAAGAAAAATAAACCACTATATTAAAAAACAATTCAATCTTAGCTGCTTTCTAAAGAACCCTTGCCTAAAGTGCAGTCATGGTTTGCTTTTTGTGCTTGGTGGGTTTGGGGTTTTTTTTTTCACTAGTTCCACAGGCTTCTAAAAATCTGCCCTCAGTCTTAATTGTGGTGGACAGATCAGTGCCAATCACTGCAGTTATTCAGGATTTGTGAGTTCATCTACCTTTACTACTCTAAAGGTTCAATTCAGTCAGTTTTCTTGGCTCAGATTGCCACCACTACCTTTCTTCTCAAAATTGACCAAAGAGCTCAATTTTAAAAGTAACTTAGCAATTAAAGCACAAAGCAGTGAACAAAGGCCCTGAATTTAAGTTCTGCCTCAGCCTGGAGTGATCAAAACGCATAATATTGACATGCATGCACGTGTCATTCTCTCACTACTTTAAGATTGTTTGTCACTCAGCTCTTCTGTGAAATCTGTTCTCATTCAAAGTGGAATCAAAGTACTAACAGGTCCAGAAAGATTTTGCAGGAGTGAGAGTGAGAGTAGGACACAGGCTGGTTCACAGAGGATCAAAGATGGCTTGTGTGCATTTATAAATATATATATATATATATATATATATATATATGTATATAAATAATATGCACTGCCAGGACAAGTTCCTTAGCCAGGCAGTAAGGTTTAAAGAGCAATAAGCCCTTCTGAGTCAGTCCAACTAGGGGTGGATAAAATCTAATAAATTTTCTAGGCTGTTTCTCTGCTAGTACTGAAACACTCCCCAAGGTACACTGCTATATTTTCCAGACTTAGTCCTGTATACTTTTATGTGCATCAGGCAGTGTACCTTCTTGCCCATATTTTGTTTATTTTTTTATATCTGGTTTGTATTCAGGTACCAGTATGAAATGAAGACAATATCTCTTTTCTGAAATTTCCTGGTAAAGCCTACTATTCTCAGGTGTCCCTTTGATATGAATATGAAACACAATCCAAGAGTGAAATGAATGCCATGAATAACATTTTACCTAATGTGCAACCTTGGCGTAAGATGAAGGAAGTGCCTGCTGGCAGTAGGCTGTGGGTACAGGGGCAGCATCTGAACGAAGCTGGAGAGAGCACCTCTAAAGTTATGTATTTCCCAGGATGATACATGCAAAACCAATTCTAGCAGCATTAAGAATGATCTACCTGAAAAAAAACCTGAGGGACAAATACAGAAATAAAATAGCAGTTGACAAGTCGAAGTGAAAATATTGAAAAGATTATGCTCCTGATTGGGTGTGTGGCTCTTCTAACTGGATGTAAAGTGCAGATAGCTGCCCAGACAGAACCTCTCTGTGTACTTGGAGCCTCCCCCAGGCACTGCTTTACATGCAGTAAAACACACAGACTTTGGCTTTTTGTTCCTCACTGATAGCTGCTGCTGCACAATGAAATGCTCCAAACTTGCACTAGGATAGCTTCAAATCAGAACCTGCTCCAGCTGAAATTACTAGAAAATCAGCTTTGGATTTCAAAAGCAGCAGGGTAAGTTTGGAAAAAGTTGAAAGATTTAAGAGTACTTAATTTTGGCAAAGTATCTGCTTATCTCTGATGAGACTTGATGCCGTTTGAGCTTTATGATCTATTACAGAAGAAAAACCATTACAAATGAAGAGTCCTACAAACCACCTACTTATTTTTCTGAAAAGTGAATGCTTATCCTATTATGGTTTTTTAATTCATGAGTAGTGATTTCAGTTTCCCTCTCTATTAAAAAATCAGCAGGGTGTCACTGCAAATTCTGAGCTGATTCAGACATAAATGCTGGGTTTTTTTCTGTGAAATGAATATTCTTTGACTATTTGCCTCAGGATTATATTACTAAACAGTGAAATTAAATGAAAAGCCAATGTAATTCTTGGTTTCTCTTTTACTTTTTTTTTTTCTCTAAGGATAAAGGCTTAAAGAAATCAAGCCGTCTGTTTTCAAAATAGACATAATCCATTTCTTAAAAAAAAAAACCAAAACAAAATCCAAATTAATTTGAATCTCAGATCCTTCCTTTTTCCCCCAAACCCAAAGTCCTTCATCAAACCCCAGAGGAAGGCACAAAGGGTATAAACAGCAATAAAATTTTTCTTGGTCTTTATCAATTGACGAAACCAAAGTCTAATAGAACTGGAAGTGGAGCTGTTCCTTCAGACACAGAATCACAGAATCAAGGAATGGGTGAGGTTGCAACAGTGGGTTATCATCTGTTCCAGCCTCCCTGCTCAAACAGGATTGCACCCAGATGGTTTAGTTCTTGAATATCTCCAGTGAGGGAGATTACATACCCTCTCTGGGCAACCTGTTCCAGTAAAAAAGATCTTCCTTATATTGACAGAACTTCCTGTGCATCAGTTTCAGTCCATTGCCTTATTTCTGTCTCTTGTCTCATTGCTTAGCATCACTAAAAACCTGGCTCCCTCCTTTTGGATGTGATTCGACAGAATCACAGAATCATTCAGGTCTCAAAAAACCTCTGAGATCATTGAGTCACACCTTTGAACCTTCACCACCATGTCAACAACACCATAGGACTAAGTGTCCTGTCCAGCCATTTCCTGAACACTTCCAGGGATGGTGACTCCATCACCACCTGAGCAGCCCATTCCAATGTTCAGCCACTCTTTCAGTGAAGAAATTCTTCCTGATGTCCAACCTGAACCTCCTGTGTTGCAGCTGGAGGCCATTTCCTTTTCTTCCTCTCACCAGAGAGAAGAGACTGACCCCCAGCTGGCTACAGCCTCCTTTCAGGCAGTTGTAGAGAGCAATAAGGTCTCCCCTGAGCCTCCTCTTATCCAGGCTAAACACACCCAGTTCCCTCAGCCACTCCTCATGGACTTACCCTCTGGACCTTTCACCAGCTCCATGCCCTTCTCAGAACACACTCCAGCACCTCAATGTCTTTCTTGTCATGAGCAGTCCAGAACGGGACACAGTGCTCCAGGTCCAGCCTCACCAATGTCAAGTGCAGAGGGACAATTCCAGCATTCTGCTGGCCACATTATTTCTGATCCAAGCCAGGAATCCATTGGCCTTCTTGGTCCCCTGGACACACACTGACTCATGTTCAGCTGCTGTAAACCAGCACTCCCGGTCTTTTCCACTGGGCAGCTTTCCAGTTACTCTCTTCTCAACCTTTAGTGCTGCAGGGGTTTGTTGTGACCCAAGTGCAGGACCTGGCATTTGGTCTTGTTGAACCTCATACTGTTAGCCTCAGCCCCTCAATCCAGCCTGTCCAGATTCCTCTGCAGAACCTTCCTACCCTCTGCAGATAACTCTCTCACCCAACCTACTGTTACTTGTTGTTATTTTTATACTCAGTGCAAACTGAGCGTGCACTCAAACCCCTCATCCAGATCATCAATAAAAGTATTAAACAGGACTGGTCCCTTGGTCCCCAGTAATTAAAGTCTACCTTCAGATACTTAGATAGATAAGGTTCCATTTCACTCATTCCTTCTCAAGGCTGAACAGGCCCATCTCTCTCAGCCTCTCCTTGTAAAAATAAATGGTCTAGTCCCTTAGTCTTCTTTGGCACCCTCTGCTGGACCCACTCCAGGAGCTTCTTGTCTCTGTTGTAGTGAGGACCCCATAACTGGACACAGAACTCCAGATGTGGCCTCAGCAGGGCTGAGTAGAGGGCAAGATCATCACTCTCAACCTGAGGCAGTGTGATTCCTAATGCACCCTAGGACACCTTCTTGGTGCGGTCTTGGCCATGAGGACACACTGCTGGCTCCTGGACAGCTTGTGGTCTACCAGAACCCTCAGCTCCTTCTCTGCAGAGCTGCTTTCAGCAGGCCAGCCCCCAGCCTGTACTGGGCTGTGGGGTTATTCCTCCCCAGGTGCAGGACCCTGTATTTGCCGTTGTTGAATTTCAGCTCTTTGTCCATTGCTCCAATGTGGTGAGGTCCCTCTGAAGGGCTGCACAGTCCTCTGGGGTACCAGCCATGCCTCCTGGGTTTGTATCCTCAGCAAACACACTGCAGAGGCATCTGCCCCTTTGTACAAGCCATTGGTGAATAGGATAAACAGTACTGGGCCCAGTCCTGAGCCTTGGGGGACACCAGTAGTATCTCAGACTCTGTGCAACTGATTATGACCCTCTGGGATCTTATCTCCTGAATATTTTATACCTGTTCAGCATGTATAATTTAGGGCAACATGGGTGGAATGAATCAAGTCTTTAAATCAGGGATTCAAAAAAGGGATTGAAAAGAACGATTTTCCACCTTATGTAAAATCCCCAGCAGCTTAGAAATTCAGTAGTAAGACTCTACTTTTCAGCACCAAACTTTCTACACTGATTTGTATTGTATTTGGATGAATAAAATGGAAGTAAGGTTCAATAAATGTGAACTAAATTTAGCGTGAAATGTTCTGCAACATGAATACTGATACTGAAAATAATTTTAAATATCCATAGTTGGAAACTAAAATTGCAGAATAGATATTAATAATATTATAGTATGAAAAAAAATCAGTTTACATTAACTAAAAAAAATCCTTTCTTATTATTACTAATTATTATGTAAAGTTTGTATGATTGGTACCAGTAGACTTCTGTTCTGAAAATCAGTGCAGTTTTGCAGCTGCGCAGGGTTAGACCACAGATTTGTCTAGTCCAATACCTAGATTGAAGCGGTAGCAACCAGAAAAATCTTATAGAAAGATTAAGGGGAAAATGGAAAATATTATAAAGCAATTTTCCTTTTATATCCTATCAGTTTCTGACAATCATGAGGATTAAGAACTTCTGAGCTGCAGGTTAGGCACAAGACTCATTTTTAATAGCTGCTGACGGACTTTTCCCCATATACCAAACTAATCCCTTTTTCAATTCAACAAAGCATTTTGTGAAATTCTTTTGTCTGAATTGAGCCTGTTATCAAATAATTTCACTGGTTATGACCAGTTTTCTTTAGCACAGGAAGTAGTGAATAATCATACCCTATTCCTCTCTCTTACCCACACATGAGACAGTGATGTCCTGCCTCAATTGTCTCTCATCCAATCAGGACACCTAACTTATTCATTTGTTCCTATATGGAAAAATGTTTTGAGTCACTGTCTTGGTCATTGTCTAGTTTCTCTCCGTACCTTCTAAGATGGAAGGGTAGTAGTTTTCAAGGGGTAGAATTGATCTTTCCTAGGGAAGATGGCGTACATGTTTACAAATCACGTGTTTAGTCACATCTTGTCATCTGAGCTCCTCTTTAATTCATGGACACATATTAGCATCTCTAGAATTGTATCACTTGGACATTTTTAGATAAGGTGACTTATTGCATTTATTTTGTCCTTTTTGTTTATTTCCAAATGTGGCAAAAGTTGAGCAATCCAATTTACATCCTAGAGCATATGTACAATATATTTATGCAACTGACATGATGAATTAATTCTGGTCTGGTTTCAATGATTTTATTAGTACTATCTGCATTTACCTTGTCTTTTGACTGCTACCAAATGTTGAGCTATTTCCAGCAGAATGAGTAACAAAGGTGTGCTAATTCTATAATTTATTCCTGTTGAGATTTTGTTTGGTTCACCTGAAAACAAAACAACAAATGAATGCAATGTCAGATATAATTACATACTGTAACTGGAAACGGAAAGCAAGATTTCTTTGTAGTATCCACCAGAAAAACTTTATCAAAAACATTAAATGCATTCTATATTGTTTTATAAAAACAAATAATCCTGAAAGTATTTTTGTGCATGTATGTATTCATAATATGTATGTATTTGTATATATTCATAATATTTTATTTCTATACTGAATTTCATCTCAGTAATTAATTTTTTTTGTCAAATATTTACCCAGTTTAGACTTGTACTTTCTATGATGATACATCTCAAAATAATAGCAACAATAAACAAGGAATTCTAGAAGCATGACAAGCAAGAATACAAGCTGTATTCTCTCTTATATTGTCACATCAATATTCATATAAAATCCTTATCAGAAAAATGTTATTTCTCTCCTTTTAAAGATATTTTTAAGGAATTTGCATGGCTTTCTGACCAGCCTGTCTGCAGCCCTGACTGCTGTTTTTTTCACAGAGCAAGTGAGCATCATCTAAGGGACAGTTTCTGGAAGTGTGAGAGGGCTTGGTGATCTATACCTTTCAAACTTAAGTCTCTGCTTAGGTGAACACATTTCTTTTTCCTCTGCTTTGATTTAAGAAGCAACAACTGAAAAGTAAGGCTTTTGAATCATTTTCTGTCTGAGTGGTGTTTGGATACTAAAAGACTCCATATCTTTCCCATTCCATGATCATCTAATCGAGTCCTCTGAACTGAAATCACTGTGAGTTTGCTGTTGAATTTTATAAAGAAGGGATGTTTTGGAGAAGAGAAACATTACTAAGTTCACATGTAATTTGGTTTGGGGGAGTAGAATCTTGCAATAAAATAGTATGTGGAATTTTAAAATACTTAGAGATTAATTTGAACTATAATCAAACTTCTAATGCATTATTCTTTTGGTCTTTTCAGAAATGTATTTAAGAGTAAATGTAATTTTATATGCAGAAAGGATTAGGGATGAAGCAGGCTAGACCAAGAGTACACAACTAACATAATTTTGTTGTCATTATTATTGTTTTAAAAGGAAAGTATTAGAATGACATTGAATGTTTCTGAAACAAATGAAGGACAAACATGAAATGCAAATTAATTATGATCTATTTGATATGACATTTTAGTTTTAGAGTTAGTGTAACCATGGTGGATTGAAAGGAGATTTTTGTTTCTATAGCATTTTTTTCCAACAAAGCATTTTCTGATGAGGCTTCCAAGTTAAAGTAAAATAGTCATGAAAGAAACTCAAAGGTCAGTCCTTTATATCTTAAAGGTAGTCCTATTATATCTTTTATGAAATGAGAAAAGAGTCATCTTTTATGAAATGAGAAATGAGAATTTAAAATTATTCAGATACAGTTTTCCTTTCCTGTAAGAGACTGGACACAAGCATAGTCAATTCTCAGAGAACATTGGGAGGCTCCATGAATGAAGGAACTTAGAGCATGCTGTACCTTTAAAGACAAATCAAAAGCATTTCTGATCTTTGGGTATGAACTGGAGAAGGACAGCTTATTAATTTCTAATCTTCAAGACATTTTATGAAGTAAAAACTTTGGAATATACCCAAAGAAGACAGTGACAAGATAAAAAGTGAGGGAGATGTCAAAAAAGAAACTATCCAAAATACAAGACCTGTTTTCTTTTAAGACAAAATTGGAATACATGTAGTTTTAAAGGACTGTGAAATGTTCTGTATAGGTTTAAGCTATACTATAAAATTCTAGTCATTTATGAAAAGAATGCAAAATAATCTCTTTTATCGCAGGAATCCTTGATTTTACACTCAGAAGTTTTTCCCATTATCACATAAATGCTCTGTCAAACATCCACCTGTATCATCCACCCTATATCAGCTTCCCCTGCCCTCTTTGGTCACTCCTTTGGAATTGTTGATGTAAAATGCTCATCTAATTTTGGAATTGAGGAAATAATTCCCATTTTGGCAGAAGTAACTGGACAAAATCCTCACTCATTGTCAACATGATTTTTCAAGGTTTCTGAAAATATTTTCAATGTATTTTTTTGTGACTTTGGTCATGAACTGAAGTCAATTAGATTTGATTGTCCTGGTAGAACTCCAAACTGCCTGAAAGACGTCACTAGCCATGAGCAGTTGCTTATGCATTGCAGGGAATATGAATCTCTTAGTCTATTTTCTATGACTTTCTCACTTATCTGACTAGAAATATGCTTTTACCACTCTTATCTCATGCTAAATATAGCAGCATTGTTTGTCTTAAGCATCTCTTAAGCATTTCTTAATACCAAGTTTCCTAAAACTCTATCACATAAAGATTCAGATACTGAGAGACTGGGTCTTCGCACTGAATTGGAAAAACACAAGTTCAAGTGCTGTTGTTTGTGTGGTTGTAGATACTAAGAATATAGACAGTTGCCTTTAGAAAATGAATACAGCAGACACCAGGAGGTAATTTATTTAGCTATGGAATTGTCTACAGAAAAAAACCCTAAAAAAATTCTCACATTGAACATAGTTGGCTTTTCTTATTTTTCTTCTAATAATTGAAATATTATTACTATTGTATTTGATGACCATAAAATATTTCTCGTTATAATAAAAATTGGAGATTATAGAGGATAAGTAAAACACAGGTGATATTTATATTTTTGATCTGTTAGAAATACTAATGATAAAATTTTAATGCTTTGGGATTCAGAAATTGAATTAATGTCTGGATAACTAAGCATTTTAATAAAGCTGCAAGAAACATGAAAAAATTAAAAGTATTTACTTATTTTTTTTCTTTTTTAATTTCTGTATATTTAGTAGAACATTAATTCTGTGTCTATAGCATTTTTTTAAGAAACATGAGGAAGGCAAGTTGGATGCAACTAAAAATTGATAAAATATTAATTTGGTTAATCGAGAACACAATACACAATGAAAATATAGCAAAGTGAATTCTGTGTCAAATATGAGTGCAGATAGGTATCCAATCTTCATTGCTTTCTTGGGAAAAACCCAATCCTTATGAACATTGCTGATTTGAAAAGGAAACAAATTCACATGCTTATGTATGTGCACACATGCTCGTCATGCCTCTGTGAAGTGGGGATTTGGATTTCACCTCTGCTGGCCTGATCACATCCTTCTGCTTCTCCTGATCATTAGAGCTCATTCAAAGCAGGGAATTGCACTTTGTCTCCTTAATGTCAGTACACATCCTTTAGGATCAGGTATAAAGAAGGCTTGTTGTAAGGCTATTTAATTGAACTTTGTGAAAAATTATTCCACTGATATAAGAGTGTATCTGTGTGTGAGAGAGAAAAATTAATAAAGTACTATTCCTACTAATATACTTTGCCTAAACATTTACCTGGTTACTTTACCTGGTTAGCTCCAGGATGTAGTTGAGTACTTTATGTCTCTATTTTTTTTTTAAATCTTGGATCTAACAGACTTCTCCTAATCACGGCTACATTAAAAGTAGCTTGCTTGAATAAAAGATTTTATTCCCAGAAATCTATATTTCCTGTTTAAACAACTATTTGGAAGTGTTTTGTCTACCAGGGTATCTAACTTTGAGTAAAATATTTTTGTCCATACAGATTTTATTGAATTACATTAAATTTACTGTGCATTCTCAACCTGAGTTTATTTGTCTATTTCAGTCACACCTAATCAAGAGAATATTGAATTATCACCAGACTGTCTCATTTAAATGGCTGTTGAAGTGCACCAAACATTAATCAGTTAGGAACAAGGACTAATGTTTATTTTCTACTTTTGAATAGTAAAGCAAAAAATAATCTGGATTTACAGATTGCAATAGCAAGGCCAGCAAAGATTAAGACAATTTCAGTGTTTATAGAATTATTAAAAGATAATGTGTTAATATGGGATGTAACAGAAGGAATGGGAACATGGAAAACTTGAAAGAAAGAAGGTGATATTAATCTAAAACATATCTTACGCAACTGACCAAATGTTGCAAGATTCCCCTATACAGAAATGCCATTCAGTTTGCTTAGACTAAGCACCTAAAATGTTTAACACCCACTGGTAGAGTTAGGGCAACTGTTGATCAACATAGAGAAAACTCATTAATTTTCACGTCACTGATTTGCCAAACTGTCACATTGCACTCTTGCAGAGATCTAATGGCAGATGAAGTCAGTAGGGGCATTCATATTCCTAATGCTTCATTATTTAAATCATATTTGTGAACATAATGAAACTATTATCTTTAACACTTAAATGTAGACTACAGATGGACTAAAACCAGTGCATTTTTCTTGCACTATTTCCCTGATTTGTTCTCTCCTCATGTCTGCATCTGGTTTCAAACTGGTTCTACCTATTTATTACACTCAAGCTTAAAGTTTTTCTCTTTAAATTAGATCCATCCTTTCACTCATAGTTGCTTTCCTCTTCTACCCCATAATGCCCATATGGAATTACACCAGTGTGAAATTTGAACTAAACAGCAGTCTTAGAGATGCTATAACTCCTTTACAAGAATGCTGTGTATGGAAAAGTTATACTGCAATTGTGCAGCTGTGGTAATCTGTAGAAGAACTGTATCTCACCAGAGGAAATCTGAACTCTTAATAGTGCATTGTACACCATAGCCAAACAGGTTTTTCGTTCCCAACTCTCCTTCTTTCTCTGCAGTGTTTCATATTCCTTTCTGTTTAAAACCTTCCTGTGATTTAAGCCTATTTTCATGTACTTCACTTAGATAAATCAAAAATTAATTCTTACTGGCTATTAGTTAAAATACTGAGGGAAAGATCCATGGTTTCAGTACTTCTTTTCTTGAATTTTAAACCTTCTAGTGCTAATTCTTATGATATTCAATGGGAATTGTTTTATAATTTTTTTGCTGACAGAGACAATTTATAACGGATAATTTACATAATTACAGGATGAATCAGATCAGGGTGTGCTTTTATTGTGTTAAGCAAAACTATATCAGATACATTATAAGGGAAGAAGAGTGGTTGTGTTACCTAGCTAGATTCAATTTAATATGCATTTTAATAAAAGCTAGTTGTGTTTACTCTTTTCAAAGTGTGGAAGCCACATTAACTCTAAAAAGAAAGCACTGATAGCAAATTGCTGCCAGGAAATCTTTGTAGCAATTCAGCAATTCAGGCCACTAAGGCTGAAGGTGACAGGTGATAACAAACCTGTTTTCTGTGTCATCTTGTACAATCCAATGTAATACTAACACTGCAAAGTAAAAACACCCCACTTTTATACCCAACACACAAAATAAAAATAAAAGTAAAAATAAGCAAATCCCATTCAAATAGAATGAAATTTCAGAGGAATTTTATATATGGCTTGAGAGAAAAAGTTTTTATGACATTTTCTGTCTGGTAACAGTCCTATTCTAACAGAGGGGAATCTTCCTTAAAGATAGGAAGAAAAGGAAGAGACTGACAAATTCACTGAGCATATTGCTGCAAAGGTCCCACTTATTATTTTTGTGGAGAATTATATAAAATATATGTTTTAATGTTTTAAAATATAGATGGATTCAAGAAGTCTACTCTGGACCTGAAGGCAAGGATGCATCATTGAGTTTGTTTGTTTATAGAATGAAACATGAAGCCTTAGAGAGCTTGATGCTGAAACTGTCAATGTACCATGAATCACTGGTGCATAGGATAATGCATTATTTTTATATGCTTCTCCCTGAATAAAAATGACAACAACTAAGGAGAACAACTTAGCAAAATATGGAGGACAAAATCCAAAGCTGAAACATTTCACTTCAATTCCTGAAGTCAGCTACTTTCCAAAATTCAGATTTGAAAGATACTGACTCACAAAAGTGCTGTCTTATGGTAGTGGATTGTTTGAATTTTTTGGCCAGAATTCCTTTGGACTGACACGGTGTGACAGTCTTTTAATTATGTGCTCAATTATTCAATCATAATGCATGAAGAATGCTGTTTCTCAGTCACAAAGAAGCTCAGTGATTTTTTAATCTATATAAACCAGGCTGCTGAAGAGGAACAAAGAGCTAGACTGCTAGCATGCACAACTGGGTAACATATTTCTTCCACTGGAGGATTCTTCTTTGAAATAGTAATAATAAAGATATTGCAGAAAGTAGAGGTATCATATTGCACTTTTCACTTTCCTGTGGGGTTTAGACCATTGCTGTTGCTGTGATGTTCTCTATTTCAACTGTGTAAGTGATAATCTTGAGATATTTATACCTCCCCTCTTATACCTTTGGTGTAACCTTGCAAGTGAGTAACTCATTATATCAAGTCCATTTGAGGTAATCTCTGAGCTGTCTAATTGTACTGTGTTCCATTGTTGGTACTCAGTGCCTCATTTGGTAGTTTTTCTCCATGGATTTGAAATACACAATGCAGAAATTACATGCATTATTTCTAAATATATCTTCTGTTTAGCTATAATCTTCTGAGTTAATATGATTATTAGTATTCTCATGAGTGAAAACAAAATGCTCCCCTAATCCTCATAAATTAAGAAACAGTATTTGTTTCACCATTTATTACAGTGTGTTTTTAGCCTAATAGCAATGTACTGTAGGAGGTACATACAATTTTTAGAGCATTTTGAGTAATTCAAGTAGTGCCCCTGTGACCTGGTGAGTGGCAGTTTCACTGCAGAAGATGCCTTTAGCTCTTTCTAATTTGCTTTTAAGAACAGCTCCCTTTTACAATATTAGCGTGTTTACAAGGCCAAAGCTCTTTAAGTTGTGGTAAATTGAGATACTCGCAGATGAACATAAGGAAAATATGAATTAATGTCAAAATTAGGTATGAGAAATTCCTGCCTCCCAGATTTCTGTCTGATCCATGAGAGCAGGTGTCCCTTTGGAGCACCACAATTCTGAAAAGGATTCAGTAACAGATGTCAGGAGCTTGTTGTTTTTCAGGAGAGCATTATGGAACAAGTGCGATAGACTGAAATGTTATGGTCAATGGTTTAAGCACTGTTATGAAGAACTTTCTGCCCATTATGGCAAAACTGCATAAAGAAGCTGTGACCACCTAAACCCACCCTTCCCTGAATATTCCTCCTGACTGAAACTTTGAACTGTGATCTAATCTGCCTAAGGGATCTTAAGATAAGATAAAGCTGACACTAGAGCCCAATCATCTCAAGTCTAGGGAGAAGTAAACAGGGCTGAGGGAGAAGAACGTATCCACAAGGAAAGCCAAACCCAGCAGCTGTCTTTAAAATCACTTCTGTCAGGGCTCAGGATGGAAATGAGCCCACAGGCTCATTTGCTGAGGCCAGGTTTGCACACACTGTCCCCCAGCCAAAGGGAAAGAGGAGAGTTTTGGGTGTGCGGTTTAACCTCTGGTCACAGGCAGTGAGCACTCACTCTCTCTCACACAAACTGGCTCAGGTTGAAACCCCCACCATGGCAAGGCCACATCCACAGGACATTCTTGTGGGAGGCAGCTGAGGAGGTGTCACAAAACACCAAAGACCCTCAAACCACCCCTGAGACTGATTCCTCACGCTTTCCACCTGGCTGGGGGTGGCTGCATGTGATGCAAAGGGATGCAGCAGATCCAGTCTGTTGAAAGAGATTGTGTCAAACTTGGCCTCTCAGGGGAGGTACCTGGGCATTCCCACATGCCCCAACATATATTAATCCATTGGACTCTATGCTCTGCAGGACTCTCACCACCAAGAAGAACAGAAACAGGATCAACAGGACACCATGGGGATCCATGGAACGGTGATATTTTCTACGTAATCTGTTTCTCTGTTACTCTCTTTCTCTCCCCACTCCCCCTTATCGTATTTTTTTTATCTCTCTCTCCTCGCATTTTCTGTTAAATAAAAGCCATACCATTTCCACTGACAAATGGTCTCCTTTGCACCTTAATTTGGGCAGAGGTATTGCTCTAATAATTTTAATAACCAGATCATAAGTCCAGTTTTTTTTAAAGGAGTCTACGCAGCAGTGGGGGAAGATGTTGGAAAATCCTTTTAGCTTAGTGCAATAGTGTTTGATCCCTATATCTGTGATAAATATTCTTGTGCCAGGAATTGCTTCCTTATTTACCTACATCAGTGATTAATATGTACTAGCAGATGTCTTAGGTTTGAGAACAAGGATTGTGTGTCAGAGCAAAGAACGATAAGGGAAGTACATTATGACCTGACCGCATATTTGAGACACTCCCATGGAGAAGAGATTTATTAGAAGATTCAGAACCATATCCAAATAAGTCCATAGAAATAATTAGCATAAATGCATGTGTTCAGGAAATGTAATGAATATGTAATACAAATGAGATGAATATGTATTAGTTTCAAGAATATAATTTGTTGTGTTAGGTTGATAAGTATGCATTGCTTTATGAGCAATCCCCATGCTTCCAGCACTGTTAATAAAGTAAAGTTGGCTTTCTAACATAGCAAACTGTTTGGAGATTTATTTCGTACTTTTCAGGGACAAGAGGAGGAAGGAGGCATTGAAATGTTTGAGATATTTGAGAACTAAGTATGAGGCTGGCAAGTGAGTTACATGGTAGTAAAGCAGTACTCAGTGTTATTGCTAGTTGGCTGTGTGGACTGTCTTCATAATCACCGGGTGAATTGCTTTGCTAGAAATTGCTGTCAGTGGGCATCAAAGAGTTTGGGACAACTGGCACTTTTAGACGAGATAGGTAATTGAATAGGCTGAGTAGTGTTATAGGAAAACAATTGGAAAGTTCCTAAAAATTCATGTCCTATTATATTCACATTGTACATTTAAATAAGATCTCTCCTTGCAGCTATGAAGGAGTAAGATTAAAACAAAGACTTTTCTCAGGTAGTATGAATGCATTGAATATTTAGTTCATGCTCACTTGATTTAACTGAGCATTAAAAAAGAAGTCTTTTGGTAATGAGAAGAAGCTGTTACTGCTCACAGTGAGTTGACAAGAAATGATCTGCAGAAGAACATTGTGCTGTTTGTTCATTTGTTATGTAACTAAGAATTTTTTTGAAACTTTGAAAAGGAGATGGCCTATAAGGCTTCAAAAATAATGCATTCAGGAATTGAAAATCTCCATTGATGCATTGGTGGGTATTTGTATCATAACAATCATTGTGACTATAGCAATGAAACTGGTTGTTATAACACATTTTTAGTTTCAAGGCTTTGTAATTTTTGCAGTTATATTGAAAGACAGCCTCAAGACAGCCTTACCCAACATGAGAAAGATTTCAAGTTTGTGTTTAGCCTTTCAAGACTGTGAGAGATTTACTAGAATGTTTAACTTTCAAAGAGAGTGCCCATTAAGAGCATTAGTGGGGGAGTACATTGATTTATCAGCTCAAATCCTAGGCTTAAGTGAACTCAGGGAAAAAAATGAAATAATTCAGATAGCAATCAAAATGTGAATAAGCTACACTTTTATGATTTTAAAGTGTAAAATCATCACTTTTTCATATATGATGACTTTTGTAAATTTAAGAGAACTTAAACATCACTCACTTTGGAGTTGATATCCACAGGATCAATTCATCAGCAGATAAAGAACAGCAGCCAGGAGCATGCTCTGATGATAGCTTTCAAATGAAATTATTGCTCAAATAGACATGGAAAGCAAAAAAGACCTCTCAAAGTTGGAAAATAAATAGGAAAGTTCACAATTATTAAGTAGATTAATCAGCTTTCTTAGTAAAACCGTTGTTTATAAAAATTAACTTCTGAAAGAAGTCATAGGGCAGACTTTTGCTTTTTCCAGCATTAGAAGTTTGATCTAAACATATCCAAAGGAAGCCTGCAATCTTAATTTCCACTTACATGCTGACTGATGAAATTTTTCCCCTTTATTCTATATCACACTTTGCGATTTGTGTTGTTTATGTTTCCCAATTTGTTATAAAACTTATTCCTTCCCCCTTTAACATCTATAATTTAATTTTGCTCATACATATTTCAGTCTCTCCCTTAGCCTAAATCTCATTATATTCCCCTTTCACCAGGGGATGGATGGTCCTACTTGTCCCTTTTCCACCCATGAAAGGTTTTACATTGAAAAATGTACTTTAGTCCATCCTTGTGACCGCATCCTTCCCTCTCCACTTTCCAGTAGGGGTTCACCATCTGTGGTTTCACCAAATTCAGTGCTGCTGCACTCTGCTATTCTGTTGTGATGACACTACCTGCCTTCAGTTCAACACCTGTATTTCCACCTAACTGTTTTTGTTTAGTAAATTCCTACAAAATATTTCCTTCTTCTCCTTATTTTCTGTAATGACGCTAAAGATTTATTTGACATGGACTGTTTCTAGTAACATGCATGCACAGTGCCCAGTTGAATAAGGTTCTTATTGCTGTGAGACCCTCTCTGCTTTATGCATGTGAGCCTGAATAACGTTTTGTAGAGGCACACTGGACAATCAAGCAAAACTACATAAAAGTATGGAGTGGCCAGCACCTGTGTTACTGACTTCCCCAAATACTGGAAATTTCAGTTGTATACTATTGAAATTCCATTGTGTATTATTATACAGATAAGCAGGTAGGCTATCATGGCTGAGCTGCCTGCTGGTGGTAATTGGCAGGACACCAGAGCAAGGCTTGAGCTCACTGCTGGATCTACTGCAAAGTTTCTTTTCAGCTCAGCTGACACCACTATCCATAAAGATGCTGTAAAACAAGTAAAAAATAACATATGCAATAATTAATTCTTCCTGGAATGAAACTGTATTATCTGTATAAGGATAATTCCTGGATTGATACTGTTGTGTAAATTGAACTTCACTCCACTTGCTGGCTGATGCAGAAAGGAGTCACCCCCAGACAAGGTCTTTCTATAAGTTTTGAGTTTCTGTCACTATGAAGACATCCTTTCTCCCTAAGTCTAGTGAGGGGAAGGGAAAGCACCTGAATACTCCTGCTGCTTTAGGAATGAAAGAAAGCAAAATAAGGAGAACTTTTTTATGCTTTTTGGCCCTACTTTGCAGCTGAGTTTATATGCATTTGAACTTGATATTTTGCTTTTCCCTACTGGGTGTGACAGCACCTCTTCCACAAATGTCCTAGAAGAGAAAGACAAAAAAATTCCCTATATCTGAATACTTATCTTAAGGAAAATTCTCAAGGTGTTGCTAAGGAAATGGATATGAAGATAAGTATCTCAGGCTATTTCTGCTCAGAGATGGTATTCACAGGTTCCTGCAACCATTTCCTCTCCACTCACTTGTGTTTTAAGAGATCTCCTTAATTCTTTTGAATTTAATGCATTTTTAAATCTTGGTAAAATAAAGCTAAAAATGGAATTTGTTAGCTAATAAAAGTACCTTAACTACTGTTAGTATCTTGGCACTCTCTTTAGGTTGTGAATCTGTTGGGACTAACTTACTGAAGCCCTATTATCGAGGAATTAATTATATCAGACTTCCAGCCATGTCTGTCAATTGCTCAAAATAAGTGTAACATTATCCTTTTTCACATACAATGTCTCCAACTTTCCAACTGTCAGATAAGAAAAGAAAAAATGATGTAGGACTCCTTTGGAATTCAAATGTAATACCACACTCATTCCCAATCTAGTACATTTAAGACATTGTGAGACTAATTCTCTGTGGGAGTATATTAATGCAGCTTCATTTATAGCAACAGCAGGCTCTGCTGATTGGCATCAGCTGAGAAACTCTGCAAGGTACACATGAGTAACAAGCACAAACCTCCAGAAAAGTGGGACCCTTTCACCTCTTTGTCTTCATTTGCAAGCTCGAGGTTAGGGGTCCTTGCTACTCCAACACTGACTCTTTTTTCAATGAGAATTTAACACCTTTCCTAGCCTAGGAGATTCTCTCTTTTCCTCCAAGGTGGAAGAAAATTGTACAGAAAACACTTCAGAACAGGAAAATTTCAGCTCTCAAGTCTGCAGATGGTAGGGATACGTTCAAACTAAAACATTTATAATTAAGTCGTTAGTGATCCTCAAACTTAGGAATATGCTAATTGATAAATAGTAATATTGTTTTAACTGGCAAAAGATTTTCCTCTCATTGACTCTTTCATTACTGGTGTTATCTGTGCCACAATATTTATTTCGCCATCTGTCATTTACACAAACTCTGACAAAGGACCACAACCCTTTTAACAAATAAATAAATTACTTTACCTACTAGCTTTACTTTCCCACAGATCACACTCATCTCTAATTCCCATGGTTTCTTTTTCCACTTTAGTCCACCCACATTCAACACAGCACTGACCTCGTGATATCTAACCCCTTAGGCTGTTCTGTCTGCTTATTTTGTTTATGAGGGTACAAAAGCCTGGAGTAGAATCTCCAGGCTTGCATGCTGTTGGTGCTGTTTGTGCAAGCTTGCTATTATGTGGTATATTCCTGGCCTCACACATTAAATTCTCAGGTACTAGAATGGGGCAATGCTCAGAACTTTTTCTCTTCATCAGACTGAGATCAAAACCCCTTTTTTTTTCTTCTGGGGAAAACTTGTCTCTTCCTCTGCTACCTTTGTTTCACCACAAGGCACAAAATTGATCTGTACATTTTAGTTCTTGAGACTTTACCTCAGCTCAGATTATTACATGCCAAGATGTTTTGCAACATGAGGTTGCTCTACTTCTACACTGTTAAAACTCATTTTTCTCACTAGTTATACAAAAGATAACATTTTTGTTTAAAGGTTTCTGCTAGAAGAAACCGACATTTTTAGTTCTGAAATTACCCTGGTGCCTTAGGTTTTGTCAGTGTCTGAAAAGGCCCCATCTTTCTGAGCCAAATACGTCAGCAGCAGCTACTTAGCTGGGATCCACACTTTTGACAGGTCTTTCTAGCAGGCAGACAGCTCCTCTCTGGGTCATCAGTACCCATCATCACATGTTACCACTATCCATGATTATATGGCAAAAGAGCATTCCTTTGTTACGCTTTTCCTGGCTATTCAGGGCCACAAATCACATTTGTATAGTGCTGCTCACCAAAAAGATTCTGTATCTGTGAAGCAGCTGTGCCTACGCACTGCATGCTGGTGAGGAACTCTGCATCACTCTGCAGGTGCAAATACAGAGAAAATAGTGCATTAGTGTAGACCCACTTGGCTTGTCCTTTCTGCAGACAGGAAGAGGAAAGAGAGTTCATATCAATACACATAAATGCTCAGCAAGACCCATCATCACATAAGTCCCAATTATATAGGCTGGACTTCCACTGCTATAAACCATTATACACTGCAGTTTCCTCATCCATATCCTACAATTACTTCTCCAATAGTCAACCACTCCTTTCTTTCCTCTTCCTCTTTTCATTCAACCAGTCGTTTTTCCACTTTTTTTCACCCTCCTGGCTCCCCTCCAACTTGTGCTAAGTCCTGTGGTACAGGGACTCTCATTTTTTGGGGCCAGGTTCATCACAGAGAATTGTTTTTTTCATCCTAAAAATAGTGTTCATCTTTTGTGTTACAGCTTTCTCCCAAGTCTTCCTTGTCTGACTACAGCATTCTGCTCTTCCTCCTTAGGGAACTGACAATGCTGCCATCCCAAAAACTTCAACAAGATGAAGATGCTCATCATTTTTGCAGAGACAATTCATAAAACCATGGATTAAGAAAATGCAGATGCTGCTGGTGCATCACACACCACTTGGAAAAGTCACAGAAACAAGATCCTGCTAATGCAGGTTGGTGAAGTCTGTAGGTGCATGAGCAAGTCCTGCTGTGCCAATCAACTGCTTGCTGCTTTCAGTCTGCAGAACTGGGACATAAAACAGGACAGTCCGTGCTGCTGGCCCCTGACCTCATACTTGTCTGAGGATACAGATGCTTTGTTCTGCACTTGAACAGAAGCGTGAACCAACACATTCATTCTGGACCTCTGAGAGGTTTGGGCTTGAGCATGAAAGCAAGGTAACAGGACAGCAGAAGACACTTGAGGAGGGAAATTTCTTACATGGCATATGTGTTGCCATTCTCTTCAGTTAATCTTGATGGGAGTGTTAGTGTAACTAGTCCAACTGTGAAAATGGTAACTACTGGAAATAATGGAAATGGAAATACTGGAAAGAGAAAATGGAAAATACAGGAAATTCAGGCATTTTCCTAAATACTGGAAAATATATCAAATGTCAAGCCAATACAAATGAATTATAGGCTAGGTGAGCTTGATATCCCTTTTCAATCAGAAAATTGTGTAACTGCCAAATGTTGTGTCATGACAACCCTCATTTCTATCTAAAAGCAAAATCATCTCTTAAGCTACGAATTTCTGAAATTTATGAAGTCACTGGAAATGAAAAATATTGACTATATAAACAAAAGCAAAAAAAAAAATCACTTTTTCATATTTTGACTGCCTTTCTTCACATTTCCTAAGTTTCTATTGAATATAGAATTTTGTCTTAGAACATTGTCTTAGAACATTTCCTGTATTAAAATTCTTTTCTTGAGAAACCACAGTAGTCAAAGTAGCATTTGACATCAATGAATAAAATTCATGCATGCTATAAGGGCAGCTTGACTGATAAGAGGGAAAAATATTATTTATTCTATGTTAAGATCTATAAAGTGGTGTTTATTTACTTTTTTGTTTTTCACTTCTACAACTAGCATATGTAGTATATAACTATATAATGTGTACAAATGGATTGGTGGTTTGTTAGTAATCCTCAATGGATACAATATGCATGCAGTGCTTCTGAAAGACCTCCACTGAAACCATCTCATTAAAATTTTTCTCTTCCATTTGCCTAGTTTTTATTAAACATACAAAAATACCTCTGTCATTCTCAATGCTCCTAGCTTTTAATCTAAATAGCTGAGTACATTGTTCATTTTTTCTGTTTCCTTTATACCTGCTAATCTGATTTTTACAAATCCCGCATGTTTTAATTAACGAAATATGTGCATATATGCAAGGGAAGATAATAATAACTGCATTACAGTAGAAACTTCTTAATTTGCATTAATGATAGGGAGAGCTATGGTGAATTACAGAATTTTGCAAATTAGCATCAAAGTGAATAAATAATGAAAACCAGAGGGTAGTTAATCCACAAAAGTTTCATTAATTCCTTTTATGGGTTGTAATTTGGCTATAATTATCTGCATTTTTGTTTTTCTTTTATTAAGAGCTAGTGGAATATCTAATGTGTTATGATGCTAAAAATTATTTCTGCTCCACAAAGTTTATGGTCAAGGGGACACCTGCAGAAAAACAAGTGACCATTCTGGAAAATAGCACAGGTCAGCATGACCTGTTCTTCCTCATCATCATCCATATCTATTGCTGAGGTGTTCCAGCAATGAGTATGTTTGTGTTTGTATGTATACTGGAACACAATCTATAGAAAGAAAGTCTTTAAAGTAGACACTGGAAGAAATTGAAGGGAATTTTGGGCTCTTTATACAGAATTGGAATGCAGACTAGTGAGGTTTTACCGTATGATGCAATTAAAGTGAAACTTATCAAAGTATAATTTCCTTTAAATTTAAAGTAATTCAAAGGTGAGTATGAAGATCCACATTTTCCTTAGTATTCCTTTTGTTATTATTTTAAATTATATTGAAATTTAATTATATTTAAATTAATTTTAAAAGTTCTTCTTGTTGTTCTTGACATCCTTAACATTATTTAATTCCAAATGGTTCTCATCCTTTCTCGTTTCATTTCTGTATACTCTGATAACTTTCCTATATTCATCCCAGGCATCCTGTCCCCTACACCTCATGTATCTCCTGCTTATGTGTGAATTTTCATAGGAGTTCCTTGTTCATCCATGCAGGTCTCACACCTCTTTTGCTAATTTCTCATTCATTCTGTAGGGCACATTCCTATATGAATATTCCAAGAAGATCCCTGAAGAGGGCTAAGTTAGCTGTGTAACCTTGTCTGGCTCCTTGCAGAATACCAAACTCCTTGATCTCGTGGTTGTTGTAGTCAAGGCGTCCCCCAGTTCTCACATCTTCAGACTTTCCTGGTTTGCTACCATAAGGTCCAGCAGCACACCTTTCTGCACTGGCTCCTCCATTACCTGTTATTGTCTTTTAAATTACAAGAATTGTGGAGCAAAGAAAGTGACAAGATTTATTTTGTTTTTACCAGAATGTAAAAATTAGGGCAGTAACACTGTAACAAATTCCATCTTATACTGCTTGTTACATTGGCAGTGGGCATTCAGTCCACTTGATTGTGTCTGCCCCAGAAATTATGGGTGCACAGTTGTCTGTGTGATGTGTCTGAATTAGAAGTGATTGTGGAGTTTTTTCACTTTTGGTGTAAATTTTGACCCAGATACTGTGCTGGGGCACAGCAGGTCACAGTAGTACAGATGGTGTTGGCCACACTGTCAGACAAATGGCTTTGTAATCCACCCTACCTTGCTTTCAGCTTGCCAAGCACTCAGGCTACCTCCAGCTTCCAACTGCCAACAGTTTCCTCAAACCTTATTCTGCCTGACTGTGGATTGTCAGGACAGAACCTAACTGAAAAAGAAGCATGGAGAATGTGAGGAAGGCACAGATATTTCTTCAGGTGAACCCCTGTTCTGCTAAACAATCTAGTTCTGGATTTGTTCCCAGGCAATCCCAGGTCATCTACTTTGCATATATGTTAGATATGACACAAGCTCTCCTGAACAACCTATGTTCTTCTGAGAAAAAAAAAAATTAAAAAAAAAACAAACCATGGAATAGTTCAAGGGATAGTTTGCTTGGGATTTCTGTTCCACTATGTAGGATGGACAGAAGCATTGGTAACCTTGTTTCTATGGAAACACTTTACCTAGTTACTGCACATCTATGAAGTATTAGTAACATCTGTAATTGATGAGGGCTGTTCCAGAAAAACATGGCACATGTTTGTGATTAAAGTCCTCAAGGTGTTCACATCTGCATTATCTAAATGCTAGCTACTATTTCAGCCAGCTTGGTCACATTTGAATAAACTGCACTGCTTACTGAAGCAGAAACTTTTACCACAGTGCTGTTGGGTACTTCACTGGTTGGCATCACACTGGTTACTTCATGCAGCTATGAAAATCCACTCTGATAACTTTTGAGTGATGATTATAGCACATTTCATTTGGATTTGGATATGTCTGTCCTAATCTGGGAGGTAGATGAACTTCTCCAGCAATTCTGTGACCACATTCTCCCACAAGTACAGGTTCTGTTGAAGCAATTTGCAGTTTGGATGGCAGTGTGCTTTTTCTTAAGTGCCATAAGTAGTGTGCACCCGAACTGCCAGTTGATGAAGGATGAATTTGTGAGACTGTGTGTGCTCTTGCAGCTTCTTCTCTGCCCTCTGCTACACAGAATGGTTCCACCCTGATCACCCCAATGCATGAATTCATGCAAGCAAGGGTGCACTGTGGAGCTGGAAAACAGACTATTAAAAAAACAGTTTCTAATATATTAATTTATTAACATAATTAATATTTTATTTATAATATATTAATATATTTATTAATTAATATAACAGTTTCTGCAATATTAATTTCAGACAGTATGGGCAGATAGTATATCTGACTTTGCAGTATGCTAGAACATTCTGGATAATCCAAGTCTATAGTCAAGATTATCCAAGTCTGCAGCAGCTGTTGAGAAAAGGCACCTGTGAAGAATTGGTACCTGCACTAATATTAGATTTATCTGAAAATGGATCACTTGAACAGCACAGATCAGGGAAATGAAATAGCGCAAAACTAAGTTCTTGGGAAGATGGGAAATAGGTGCAGTGCAGGAACAGATATTAGTTATACAAAGGGCCATTCAGGGTCCAGGTGTAGAGGAATGAAGGCAAAGCGTGATTGGATTTATTATAGTTAGATTTAGTTCAAGGAGAACACTCTCCAGTAAGATGTTAATTTCACAAAAATTTCATGAATGTCAGTCTCCCATTAAACAAAATAGCAGTCAGAAAATAGAGCAGATGCAGTAAACCATTAAAAATGGAGGCTCATTTGATATGGATTTTTCTTGCTACTTTAGTGTGCCACTTAATAAAAAACCTAATATGGAAAACACTATAAATATGTCACTCATCATAAAGCTGCTTTAAACAATGAGAATGTAGTGACATAGCAGGACGAGTGTAGGCACTAAAATAACATACACAGTAATTCTGCTCTCTCACCCAAGAGCTGAAGAAAATGAAGTGAGACTACAATGGCTGCAATCACTTTTATTTTATTCATGCTCCACTGAAGTTTGATGCACATGCTCCTGCCTGTACTACATATTTGTGTTAGATAACTGGCAGTATTTTAGTAATGGGGATACGTGTGAATGCAGGATTAAAACTTCCTTTCTTCTCTCAATGCTATTTATATTTCAAACCTTCTCGTGTCTACTCATGCCATTGCAAAATGTAGCTCTCATTTTAGTAATTGTGTTTTTCATTGTCATCCTTGCTTTCTCAGTCTACTTCCATAAGTTTTTGTCTTTGATATTTTATTTCAATGTTATTTATCACAACATTTCATCTCAGTTCTTTTCAGTCAAATATCTGACATGCAGCTGTTACCTTTCTTCAAATTTTTCACTTCATTCTTCCCTTTCTACTATTTGTTTATTCTTTACCTTTTTCTTCTTTCCAGTTGTTTTTCAGTCCTCTTTCATTTTTTTCCTTCCACTCAGCTCTTTATCTATACTTCTTTTTCTTACTGAATGCTCTATCTTTTTCCCTCTTGACTCCTCTCCTTTCTTTTCCCATTAGCTGCTCAGCCGGACATTTCATCATTTGTTTTCTTCCTGCACAACCATTTGTTTGAATTTATACCTATAGAAATATCCTCAAATATACCAAAATTGAGGGGAACTCATAAGCAAATGGTGGAGAACTGGATAACTGAGAAAGGGAAGAAGGGCAAACCATGAAATAAGAAAGTATGGCAGTTTACAGGCAAAGGTGGTCCATTTGGTGACTAAATGGCACTGTCCACCACATAACATTGAAATCACTGTAGCTTCCCTTCTGAGAATGAGGTCTGGGTCTAACGTTAGCTCAGTTGGTGGGAATGGGGTGCTAAAGACACCTGGACTGTGGGTTTGATACTCATATGGGCCATTCACTTCAGAGATGGACTTGATCCTTGTGGAACTCTTCCAACTCAGAATATATTGTAAAATCTGTGTGGTGAGGTGGATGGCTTTATCTCAGATGAGGGGCACAAGGTTACTGTGCCATGACAAAGTGGAGACATTTGATTTATTTTTTCCTTCTTAAGCTGCCTGCAATATCTCTGAATTTTCTTCTTAGATGTTTTCCTTCCTGCAGCTCAGTGTTGTGAACAAATGCAATATCTGTTGGTGTTTTGTCAAAATGTCATTCCGGAAACTACTTTGGTGGATAGTAAGTTTCTGTTAAACCTGGTATGTGGGATCATGCACGTTGTTTTATTAATAAACTTTTTTGCAAGATTTTCATAGAGCTGGCATGTAATACCTACTATATAATAATGATGTCATACAGCATGGCATTTCAGGAGCTGGTACAACAGCTGAGTATGCTCCAATTAGTGCAGTAACTGAATAGCAGCAGAAGCAATGTAGAAATCTCTGACGGAATTCCTGTGGGGGTAAGAAAGGGCAAGTAAGCAGGCATAATGTATTGCTATTAATCACTAAACATTTTGATGCTAGTGTAACATCTCCTCAAGTAGCCCTAGTACAACATATGCTGCATTAGTAGCAGATGTCACAAATTCTGAGGCCTTATATAACATGGGCGATATCTATAAAAAAAAACTAAAAATTGTTTCCATGTGAAAAGCATATCCATAGCTTAGTATTTTCTCTGCTCATGTTAGGAAACTTTGAATAGTAGTATTGTATTTTACTGGGGAGGCAGCCAAGAGTACTGGTCAAAAACACAGTATAAGTTTAAGGTTGAAAACAGATCCAATATGTTACATTGTGGAGGAAATACCTTTCTTCATGTATTAGTTTTACATTGTAAAGCAATGTATTTGGGTGGGAGCAAGAGGCACTATAGACAGGAGAGGACACTGTAGGGAGATGGAGGTTGCAATGACGGTGAGCAATATCTAATATAACATTCTTTTCACACTAGATGCTAGAACTGTATTTCTCTGGAAAAATACTGTTATTAAGATTGTGTCTGAAAAGAGTTTGCTTAGCATATGTAAATGAAATCTGGATAATGTCATCAAAGTCAGGTTTCTTTTGCTCTATGGCTTATTCAATGTCTAAGAAAAAAATTAATGAAAAGACATCAGTGTTTACATTGTGACTATTTAGTTGTTTGAAGTTGTATGCTTAAATTTTTTTTTTTAATTTTTTTTTGTTTGTTTTGGGTTGATTTCATATTAAGATCCTGATGATGTAATCAGCTGTAGATACTTACAATGTTCACATACTTTGTGACTATTTTTTAAAAATTATGTTCTAAATAAGGAGGGTAGCATGTGAAGATTTATTTATCTCAGAGAAATAAAAATCCACTGGATCATATTAGATAAAACTGGTATGAGGATATTATTTCTTTATATAGAACATTACTGAGATATGTACTGGAATGTACATGTTCAAGGCAAATATTTAGATTTTGAAAATATGTTTGGAAAAAAATTGAAGGAGAATTACAAGCATGAAATGAGCCGGGAAGCCTCCCACCCTTTCCATTCTGTAGTGAATTTTAGAGTTTAGAAGCTTAATGTATTCAGTAAAATTAAGGTGATAAGCACATGAAGTTGCTTCTTAATTTCTTCCCTGAAAGACAATAAATTTTTCTTTGTCTGACTGTAGGATAAAACTGTCAAGATGAATAGTTGCCATGCAAAAGTCTGTCCATAGCCTGAGCAAAACATAAAAAAGAGTCTGATCATAATTTATAAACATGCTCATGGCCAGTAAATTTCTGACACCAGAGAACTTTTGAGTCTGGTTTAGGAATGCAAAATGTAGAATTTTGTCCAAGTGAAAGAAATCCAGACAGAAAGTTAGCTTTAAAGGTTAAAATAATTTAATCATGTTCTCTTCCTAGGGAACAAAGATCACTTCTAACTGACTTTACTACCCTACATTGCAGTTATGTTTACCAATAGTTCTGTCTACTGAGATTTATGCATTTATCTGGAAATAGGTTTGAATAAGAAATTGGTGGTTATCTCTATGCTTATAGTAAAGCCATGGGTACTCTGAAGAATCTAAGGTTGTATGAGAGAGATCTTAAATTCATTAGTAGAATCATTTGAGCTGGGAGTGAAAGCAGAGGCTGAGTTGTAGCAGACAGAAGAGTTCAGACAGAGATGCCTGGACCTGCGCAAGGGTTCCATTTTCCTTCAGGATCTCCAGTGGAGAACTGAGCATTCTGTGTGGTGGGCAACAGATAGATCAGCAGCAGAAAACTGCTTCTGACTATCTGGAATGCTTACTGGATGAGAATCAGAGCAGTGAATGAAAACTTCAAGCCATTATCTGACTAGACAGCTCTTATTTGTAATTTCTTTAGAAAATTGCTATTCATATCAAGAGACATTTTCTCTTTATTTTTTTTTTTCTTTTTATTTAGGCAAAAATATATTTGGTGCTCACCGGACAGTGAATGATTTGACACAGACTTTCTGAATGTTGCTGAAGAAGAAAGAAGTTTTAGGAGGTATGATAATAATCTGAAGGAGGTATGTGATAATGGTCTGACCACAGTTATACTTATTTGCAAAAATTTGACTCTTTAACTAAAGAATTATATATAAATAATTATCCCAATTCTTCTTGCTATCAACATTAAGCAGATACTGCTGAAAAGATAAAGATTCAGCCATAACTCTTGAGAAATTTAAACATATGCCCCAAATTGAAATATTTCTTAAATGGAGGTGGAGGGGAGGGAAGTACATCAGAAATGTTTAAAAGTTCTTTTTAAAAAAAAAAGCCTTAAAAAAGTTTTTTAACGACCCCCCTGGGTCACTGTTTTCTACCCTTTCACTAGTTTTAGAATAAAAGAACATGTTGAGAAGATTAAAAAAATATTTTTTCCATATTGATAGGGGGAAAAATGCAAGATGAAACTACCAACAGGTCAGTGTCTCTGACATCACACCTGGATAGAGTATCTTATCGGGTTGTGCAGAATCCCCTTACCTAAATACAAAAAAGAGCTACAATGATCAATTAAATCTGGTCAAGTATTTATTGAATAATTGAACTTAAAACGAAAACTGACCAAAAAAGAAATTTCATTGGTAAAATATTTTCTTGAGAAATATGTGGCTCTGGAACAATATGATTCATGGTTAAAAATAAGGCTATACGAAATCAATGTAGTATGTACTTAATAAACTAAAGACAGGCTAAGTTACATGTGTCAAAGACTATGTCTAATGGAAAACCTTCTGAGCCAAATGAAAATTTTCTTCCTTATGGGCTAATGCATAATGGTTAATTTGATAATTAATTTGATAATAAATTTGTTAATTAATGGGTTAATTTGTCCTGGCACACTGCTACTCATTCTCCTTATCAGTGTTCTAGAGAAAAAGTGGAATATTTAAAACTGTCAAATCTTCCAACTGTGAGTTTTGAAAACAAAAATGCTCAAGGGTAGTTGCTGTAGAAAGCTTTGTACATTCAAACAATGTATATTTTAACACACTCAAATTCAAAGTCTTTGATCTTAATCCAAAGAAAACTCACTGTTGTAAAGCATACTGCTTTTCTTGCATGATTTTGTAAATATTCTGGAAAATTTGAGAATTTTCAAACACTCTAGAAAGATAAAATGAGTATATTCTTGCTCTGCACTCATCTCCCCTACCTTATTAAGTCATGAAAAGCATGTGGATTTCAAGCAGTATCTTTTGTTGACTGAGGTGAGGACAAGAAGAGTCTTTAGAGAAAGCTAGTAAGAAGCAAACACAAGCCTTATGGATCAGGAGGGATTTTGTCATACTCATTAATCTTGATTTTCCCATCTAATTGTGCATGTCCTTTTTGCCCTTTTCTCCTAAAATGCAAGAATTCTTTGTGTCTGAAGTGGACCAGTTTCTATCTAAATAAGTGTTTGAAAATCAACTTCCACAAATCCTTCACCTTCAAAGGAAATGTTACAATTAAATTATAAAGTGCTGAAATCGTGTTCTTCCCTGTGATAGAGACAGAAAAGAACAAGGTCCTGCCACCTGCATTGTACAGTCAAGAAACTGAATCCAACAATTCATTCGGCGCCTTCTGTGAGGTTTTGAACTTCCAGCTGTCAAAGGCTTCCATT
This sequence comes from Poecile atricapillus, assembly GCF_030490865.1. Lineage (NCBI taxonomy): Eukaryota > Metazoa > Chordata > Aves > Passeriformes > Paridae > Poecile > Poecile atricapillus. The sequence continues at coordinate 60,062,177 of NC_081289.1, read as the reverse complement.
AGTTATTTCACAGCATCCTGAAGTGAAGAGAACTTTAGGGGTGAAAACATTGTTTGTAATATATTTAGCTAAAGAACATAGGATGAATTTTATTAGGTAGTTTCTTTCTGCTTAAGGAATCAGTCAGTGTCTTCCCATATGATTCTGTAGAATTGAGATCCAATTAATAAAATATTCCACTTCATTGTAGAATATGATGTTTATTAAATGCACATTAAAAAAAGAAATACTGGATGCATGCAGAGCCTGAAGTGTTATTAAGTAGGACTGGATTAATCTGCCTGATTCTACTAGAGTTTATTTGTAAAACATATTATGCTGTTGTAAAATATGCTATTCTGATACTGCATCCCATGATTTTATTGTGATGGTTACAGCTTTCAGTAGTCAAGCAACTCTGTAAAAGTACTCTGAAATTACATTTTTGGAATTCCATCTCTACCTACAACTATAAACTCTGAAGAACTGAAATTTTAATAAAATAACTCAGGAGTATTTAATTTTCCTCTCCTCTGGATCTGCTACCTTATTACACCTATTCTGTAAGCTATTAAATGTTCATTCCTGTAATGCCTGCACTTGATCTTCAGAAAGTGCAGAGATGCCAAGGTATGACTGAAGAAAGCATGGAAAACCAGAGGTGTAAAATGCTATTGACTTTGTTGTGTTAGTTACAACTCCAAATGAGAATGCACAAACCTACTCTCTCTGTATCCACAGTAACAGGAGGGAGAGATGAAGGAATAGAGCTGATTTAATTGTGCAGACATAAATAAAATTTTCGGGCCAGCAAAAACGAAGCCATGGCATAAACACTAGACCATTTTCTAGTACATCCAGCCACCTAGAGAAGGAGCTCATCATTGCATTCTGACATAAAATCAATATCTTGAAAAAGTCAGAAATAAGATCATGAAAGAGCAATATGTTGTATCTACAAAGGTTGCATATATCCAGCTTGGTATTTAGAATATCAGAGCTAGCAAAGGGAAAAAAAAGGCAAAAATCTTTCTTATTCAGAAGTGTGCAACAATGTGAGACAAAACAGGCATTTAGCTGGCCTCTGTTTATGTTTTTATCGAGATGAATTTGGATTGAAGATCTCTACTTTCTGCAATAATCACTCTAATGATTTATTTGGTGCATTGGCTGGGAAACTCAAATTGGTGAATCTAAACCACTACAATGAAGTACTTAGAAAATCATGTTTTAGCAATATTTTTGTTATGAGAGTAATTGGTAAAAAAAAGCAAAACTGAAGAATGCATACAGATATTGATGGAGCAATATTTATTACATTTCAACATTTTCTAGGGTGCTACTTTCACAACCCTGACCCTGTTAAAGGAGAGAGGATGATGAGCTCCATTATACTAGGGAAAAAATCCTAATGATTATTTGTTTGTAGTAACTTTTGGAAGATTGATATCATTGTAAATTAAACTGGTAAACAAATATTGTTGGAACAGGAAAATTACTGCATTATTCCCTGGGACTGACATAATAAAACCCTCATTAGATCAAGTAATTGTACAGCATAGTGAATCCCTTTTCATACAGATTTTTATTGCATATGTCAAGCCTTTACTTAATGATATTAATGTAACCTATCTGCATTCAATTCATCTGCACTGGAGTATCTCAAGGTGAAATTTGACCACGCAGGACAGGTTGACATGGGAATTAGTTAATTTTTTAGCACTGAGTTTTGCAAACTGACTCAATTCCATTCTTCCAAATGGAACCTACTTCAGTGGTCATTCCACCCATGAGGCACTGCCATGGAATCACAGAATCTTCTGAGTTGGAAGACACCCACAAGGATAAATGAGTCCAACTCTTCAGTGGTGTGTACATGGATTGAACCCATGGTGCTGGCATTATTAGCACCATGGTTGACCAAGTGAGCTTATCATCCCACCCCTGAATTTCTGACTAACCACCTGACATAACATAACAATGTAAAAAATTAGCTCTTCCTTCCTTTTTTATTCCTCTTAAAACCTGCATTTTCATAGTTAAAGTGAAATCAGAACTTTTAAAAAGCAGAGAACTGTACCTGACTAACAGTTTCAAGGAGACTCATTTGGACCCTAGTCCAAGCTGATGGACCAAAGATTTGAACATGCTCCAAATGAGCATCATCATCACTGAAATATTGGCTATTCAGAGAGTGAGTGCAGAGCTTTGGTTCTCACTCTGGTTTGAACAATTCCTTCCTGAGCCTAAGAAACCTTTACTGTCAAAATTCCTTCTCTACAGGCGTTAGTATTTAGTATGAAAATTTCCTGATAAGTGCAAGTACATAGACAAAGGTATGCAGGATTACCTCAGTTCCAAATCTAGGAGCTACTGTATTATTTTCCTACTGTATTATTATTATTATTATTATTATTATTAATAATAATAATAATAATAATAATAATAATAATAATATTTATACTTCAGGATTACTTTAATAATTACTCTGTGTTGATTTGGACCATTAACTCTGAATTTAGCTTTACAATGAAAATGGGAGAAAAGATGCCTTCTTTAACATATTGATTTATAGTGGAAAATGTACATGGTATGCCTGTCTAATGCAATAAAGTTAACCACAAGGCAGAGTGCATGGTTACCTAAATATCTTATTTGTAACAAGAGAATTGTGATAGTGATTTCAAGCAAATGAAAATGTTTGTATGAAAGACACAGTAAGAAAAGGTGAAACTATGGCTTTTAATGAAACTGCTACCAAATATGTCATCTAAGATTTAAAACAAAAGGAAAAAGGAAAACAGAAGACAAAAAAAAAAAAAAAAAGAAGAAAGCACATTGCAGGAACAAATTTGGAGGCATCCACTTTGAATCACAATCTGTTGTTGTTGTTGTAAGTGTTGTAATTCAGCTGCTAGTCATCAACTGAGAATTCCCCTGGGAGAGAATGTCTCCTGTTGCTCCACTCAGTCTCAGCAGAAAACAGGTGTGTGTGTGTGTGTGTGTACTGAAAACACTGCTGCAATATACATATTTCCATCCAGTCTGGGATCTATTCAGAGATATGGCTGAACCAGATCTAAAATAAACACACAAGCTGCAGTGTGAATTTGTGCATGTCATATGATGCTGAAGAGTTATGTATAAGCAAAACAGTTGGAGGGGACAAAGAGTAGATAAAATTCCTATATCTCCATGGGGTACACAGACTTCTTCTTACAACACTCCAATACATTTTTATTAAAGTAATTTAAATCTATGTTGATGTCTGTCCTCCCAGCAACACATATTTCACTGAATGTTTCTGTCCAACTCAATTCTTTCTATTAACTTCCTTTTCACTACTCATATCACTAAGGATTTCAAAATCAGTGCCTGAAAATTGGGATCCAACTTATAAGATGAAAATAAGATGAGATGAAAAAAGTGATAATCGAGATAGGAAGCTGTCACCCTGAAAATTAAGCCTTGGTTTTCAAAGTTGCAGCTACTTTCTAAGGAAAGTAACTGTAAACATAGATGTTTATGCATTCCTTCTAAGAAACCTCTTTGGATGGACGTTTCACATAACCAGTGTGCTTGGGAAGGTGGTAATTTAATTATCCAATCCCTGGTCATTGTCAAGAATCTATAAATAGTGGAGTTAAGAAATAAAGTCACAGGTTTTTGTTCTAACACTGAAAGTAGTAGTGTGAATCATGTCCTCTAGTGACAGGAAGCTATAAAGCCAGAAAGCCTTTCTAAGATGAAGTTAAACTTTCTGTTACCAGACTGGTGATCTGGCAGTGGTGGACAATAGTGATCTCATAACAGCACTGCAATTGAAGCTGGGTGCAGCAGCAGTTCAGCCCTGCTGTACTGCACTGCACCCACAAATGCCTCTGCTCTGCTCACCACTCCACTGTGCCCCTGCCTGCCTCACACATTACCCACCACAGTTTCAATGAAAAGCTGTCCTGGGGCTGCTTAGGTTTTGGAACAGAGGTGATGTGGCTTTGACAGAAGCTATATATAATTTATTCCTAATTTGTTCTTGGTCTTGGGGTTTAAAGTTTTTTTCATTTAAATCTTGACTTGTAGATTTTATAATTGCCTCTGAATTGCTATATGATAATGAAAGGCTTGCAGAAGGAGCCCCTAATACCAGTAATGAGAGACCTACAAAATGTTTACCCAAGCTGAAACTGTCCTTTGCTGAAAAGGCTGGTAAAAGACTCACCTCCTTCACGCTTCCTGCACTTGGATGATGCCAGTGACAGATGAGTGCTTCTGCTGAAAGATGCTATTCCCAGGTGCATGACAGACAGTTCTCTTCATCTCAAATCTGTTATGCATAAGGTAGGGGAGAAAGGGAAAGTACAATCTGCATAGTTCTCCTGGAACAAAATCTAGAAATCTGCAAATCTGTGGCTTCCAATGTTTGGCAGAAGGGAGGTAGCACATTATTTTTTTTCCTCTTGCATAATATTAAAATCTGTAAGTATAATATGCCTTGCCTTTCCTTTAACATTTTTGCTTATTTTATAGGTGTGACCACTGAATGTGAATTACAGTTTGAAATTCATTAGTCTTTTATCTTAATTTTAAAGAAAAGTATCACAAGGAAACTAAAACCCCACAATGGAGAGCAGAAGACAGTCACAAGACATCCACAATTTTGTGAGAATGGCATCATGATAGTGAGAGCATATAATTTTATGTCTCCCTCATGTGGAGTCTTACCTAGTGCCAGTAACAGTATAATATTGGATTAGACAGATATCATCTCTGATCCTGAATAGTTGTACTTTTTTTGTCCTTACTTTATTAGTGATATGTTCTTGAAAAGTCGGTTATTGATGTTTGCCACTGAAAGCTCTGATTTCAGGATGTCTCCTCAGACTGTGACAGCAGGTAAGGATTAAGGATGTCAGAGTTCTGGATGACAGAAATCTCTCCCGACTTTCCAATTTAACTGTTTCTCACATCCCTCAGGCCCTCAAATGTATAAAATGTATAATGTATGTATAAAATATATAAAATACACAAAATATGTAATGTATATATAAAATAAAATGTGCACAGCTCTAAACAAGTGCTTGTAGTGAGGAGCATTTAACCTTTATGAAAAAAACAAAATGTCTAGGCCTATACACAACACTGCAATAATGTCTTCACACATCTCACCACTAGGATATATATGAATTATCCACTCAGAGATCAGCTTGTGTTTCTGACAATATGAAAGTGAAATACACAGCTGAAATAACCAGAACCATATTTGTTAAGTGATTACATGTTATTTTTGAAAAAAAAAATCAGTCAGGAGACAAGAGATTTGATAATATTCATACACATATATGCATTAATTTAATGTATATATATATATATATATATATATAAACAAACAAAAACACACACAGAGAGTATTTGTGAACTCTGAAATAAATGTTCTGAAATCAGGTAGACAGCTCCAGTATATCTGTCAGGTGTTTGAAGGAACCACAGTTGAAGTGTAGGGCACCTGACTACTGATACTTGCAAACAAACTTAATTCAACTGTTGTAATTTTGTACAAGTTCCAAGGGAGTTTGAGAGGTTGATTTTTATTATTAGTGTGTTTTAATTAATTCAACTGCTCTAAATAGATTATTTAAATGCAGATACTACTACAAGTAACACATAAGAAAATAAGATACAACCCAAATAAGTGTAAATCCACCTTCATAAAACTAATACAACTTTCTATCATTCTCGCTATAAAAAACAGTGTGGTTAATCATGTGAAAATATTGGTGCTTTCTCCTAGGAAATGTGACAAGAACCTTGATTGCATAGAAATTGGATAGGAAAAAATGCCATTTCTTCAGTGTCAGACTAACTGCTGCTGCAAGAAATATTGGATGTAGAATATGGTTTTTAGTTTGCTGTAAGGATGCTTTTCCCATAGTTCACTTCACTTTTCTAAAAATTGAGGAAGAGATTTAACTATGTAAACATTAAACATAATTTTCAGTCTGTCTTTATCTCTTTGATTCCTCTGTGTTGCCTTCCATCCTAATAACTATGCAGGACTGATTTTTGGAAAATACAACTGACAGTGAATTTAAGACAGACTATGGTTTCAACTTATATTTATCATGACTCTGTGTAGCCCTCATTTAAAGGTTTCCTTGAGATCTACAGTAGAGGCCAAGCTCAGTTCAAAACACTGTAGTTTTGAGTGTTTATAGCAGAAAACTTACTGTAGTCTGCCCAGTCTAAGACCTCCAGGTCTGCAAATGACTCTTCTGATATGCAGACAGAATTGTTTGAAAATACTTGCATTTAGTATCAGGAACTGGTAGCAGAACACAACACATTAGGGCTTTATGGGCTACTTCTTGAGCCAGAGGACCAGAGGAATACGGGGAATGACTGGTCAGAGAAAGGCAGTTGCAGGATGTTTCATCCCTTTTCTGTCTGAAGGAGTGGAAACCAAAAAAGGCAAAATGAATGTTGAGAGAATCTGGGTTGGAATCAGATACCCAGAGAGAGACAGATGACTATTGAGGTGAGTGCTGGACTATAGGAAGACCAGGACTGGCTAGATTATAGGAGAAAGAACTCATGAAAAGGTATAAGAAAATAAAGATGTGTGGCATGTAAAATTGGTGAAGAGCTAAAGTATGTGGAGAAGCAAAGTAGCCAGAGAAACGGACTGAGCCAAGGAACTGGGAAAGAAAGGTGAGAAGAACTCTGGATTGGGAGTGACACTAATTTCAAAGTGGGACTAACTTCAGCAGAAGCAAAGCAAAGGAATGTAGAATGTAAGATTGGCTGAAATGATTGACAAAAGACTGAATAAAAAGCTGATTGCAAGTGAGATGATTGGAGGGACTGTCAGAGATGAGGGAAAGGCAGGCTGGGACTGGAATTGGAGGCTTAACCAGAAAAAGATAGAATTTTCTGGGAAAATGTGCTTGATTTGTCACGAATAGGCTGTGAGAGCATGCTCATAGAACAGTAAAGTGAGCTGGCAGACCTTGGGGGGAAATAAAAGAGAATCAGAACTAAGAAATGTGTCAGGAGGACCCAACATGGCACCAAACCAAAGTGGAGTCCATGGCTTGGAGTGATTCAGTTCTCTGTCTATCAGCTACTCTTTGTGAAATCTGCCCATCATGTGTCCCATAGCTGATCAATATAGGACTTTACAGAGGTTAATAACCTACCCCTTTACTTATTCTATTAGAACAGGTGTCAAAAATGGGCATGGGTGAGCTATATTTCAATTTAAAATTGCAAATAGAATATACAGATGAGAAGGAAATGAATTTTAATTTTGTAAATAATATATTGCAAAGGTCTTTTTATTGTTAGATATAAGTTAATTTAAATTTAGGTTCAAAAAATAGTGAATAAAGCAAACTTTAGCTTGTAAAATTAAAAGAATGTTATAATGCATCACATTGTTAGTCAAGCTCAACCAGATTCCTTTTTTTTTTCCTTTAGTGTATGTATCAGATTCTTTCTCCTTTATATATAAGGTTATCTCTGTAGATGATCTGAGTACAAATGCATTGTTGCCAGGATGGTAAACAGAACATCAATCTCATCTGAAAATTCATATATACAGTGACAAATGTAATAGTGGGAAAGGCATGACAGCCATGGAAAATATTTTCATGGCCCTTGCCTTCCTATTTTACGGGGCAGTCACCTGTCTCTGTATTAGCTGGGTCCACCAACTTAGTTATTATCCTGTTTCCTGTAGTACCTTTCAATTTTTAGTTTGTCTTGTGAGAAGGATATCTGGAATGCTGGGTAGCCAAAAAGATGGTCTCTGTGGAAGGTCAGTAGTCCAGAAAGGTGTCCAGGAAGTGTCGTGGTTTTGAACCAGTAATTAACAAACAAGGGGGAAAAAAGAATTATTATTTTTTTGCTGTGAGATAGGGATTAAAATAAGAGCAAACCAGGCATAAAACTTAAATGGAATAAAGAGAAGTTTATTGACAAACTACAAGAACAAGAACACCAGAATAAACTTTTAGAAAAACCTTTTCATTTCTTACTGCTTACTATTCTTTTGTTTACATGACAACAGAGACAAAAACTTTATAATCTTGATGGTTTAAACAGTTTTAATTTTTTTCTATAGTCTTTTTCTCAGTTTCTGTAGAGAAACAGAAGTTTCTTTCTGTTAATTTATGGAGTTTTTCACAAGAAAACTATTTTGTTATAGCTTCTCGTTCCTCTGATATCAGCTGCTCAGAGCTGTTATTATCAGAGCCCACCCCTCTTATTTCACATCACTCTGAAATGTTATAGGTCATTAGTTTGGGGATAGCATTTTAAGGATAAGTTATTCAAAGGCAAAAAGTATTCTTTATCTGTTTTTGTGAGCTTCACTAGAAAACAGTTTTCTCATTGCCTCTCAAGGCTTCAAATCTCTCAGCACTTCACTATACCATAATTACTCTACTTTTTCTCAAATTTACACTTTGAACACTCTATTCCTCCCCATACTCCATCATGAATTAAAGGAGTTCTTTTCAGGACTTTATTGTCCATCCCCATAGTTTTAACAGAAAGATATTTCAGCTTAATTAAAGCATCTTCTTAATTCTCTACCTTTCTTGAAGTTTCTTTTCTTTCTTGCCACTAGTAGTTTATAAAGTCTCTTTTCATGTTGATCACTCTCCTTTTCTCTCTCTGGATAAAAAGATTAATCCGCAAGTCTCATCTGGATAAGAAAGAGTTAAAATCTTGCCCAAGCTTTTGTAGATGGTTCGGTGATCTCTGCTGAACAGGAGCTGGAGCCGTTTACGATGAAAAGTTCCTCATAGCTGCTTTTGAAGAGCGTGGTCTCCGTCTCTGCTTGCAGCAGGCTCAGAGCTCCTCTCTTTCTTCACTCGGCAGTTTTCTAGTGAATGTAGTTACAGCAAAACCTGCAGCTGAGCCAGAGATCGGGCCGGGCCCGGCCCAGCCCGACCTGGCTCGGGGCAAGCCTCATCTCCCGGCCGGGAGACGAGAGACGCGGCGGGCCTGGCCCGGCCCCCGCCCGGCCGCATGGCCTGGGCAGAGAACCGGAGGCCAGCCGGAGCTCCGCCACCTTTCACAGTCAAGAAAACAAAGAGCCACCACAGACTTCTGGGTGTACACTTTAAGGTGAGGTTCACAAGTTGATTCTACTTTTCAATGGCTAAAACTGCTGCCAATTCTCAGCAATGACCGATAATTGGTCAAGAGAAAAGACTCCCAAGAGCCCCCAGCAACTTTAACTTCCTTAAAGGTAAACTAACCTCATGACAGGAAGTCAAGGCAGCTGGACTATCCAAAGATAACCAGCATGGGGAAATGGGCATTTAACAGCTGGGCAGCCTGGGAAGGACAGGTACCAGGAGACTATCCAAGTAGGAAACAGGGGTGTTCTGCCAAAGTAGGGGCCTGTGAATGTGACAGCTTTGAGGAGTGGATGTGAGGAGGTACGTGATACCATGGCAGACAGCTTGATGATTTGGCTGCCACTCTTGGATTACTAATTTCTAGTGAAAACTGTGACCAGCCTTTGGGATTTGTTTATAATTATGTCATTGGAGGCCTAATAGACAGTCTTATCAGCCTCTCTAACATTTGCCAAAGCTGTGGCAAGATCAGAATGCTTAAGACAATATAGTTTTTGGCAATGTTACAAGTACACTTTCCTTGGCAAGCTAAACCAGAATTTTGTTAGTCAGAAGATACGATTAGCTTGACAGAAAAGTGGAGAAATGAGATAAAGAAAGAAAACAAATCAGGAAGGAAAGGTAATAATGGGAACCTAGTTAAAACAGGTGGTATTATACAAAAATCAGCTAAATCTTATCAAATGTTTTATTTTGCCAGCCTAGTCAACTCAGGATGCCTGATATGATATGGTGAGGAAAGTTCAAATACAGATATGCCCAACCCTAAAATCATAGGAAATGGTGGTCTGGAAAAAGGAGAAATGAAATTGAGCTATCAGCACTCCTTTGATCACTTTCCAATTAACACTGCCTGAAAAGTGACATTCCATTCTCATAAACATCAATAAATCTAATACTTTCTGGAAATATTACAATAAGTGTACCTTCCAGAGATATCTCAGTTTATTCCAGTACTATGTGGTATTCTGACAAGAGGCCTGCAAGTCTGTTTATTGCACTTCTTTAAATTTCAGCAACCTATTTTGCATGTTTGGGTTTTTTTTCCATAACACTCTTTTGCCTATCTGACACAAAATTTTATGTAACAGGCTGAACCAGCCCTGAAATTGTGAGCTGGCATTTGTTACCTTGGACTGCTTAGCACATAGACTTTTGCACATTCTATTTCTAGAAGGAGATGAACTTTTTAAGTGCATCAGCTCTAACAATTGAGATGTGGGCAAGTGATGAAGGGCTGTTACAGTTCACTGAGCATCTTTCATTCCTTCTGCAGATGCATCTAAGTCATCTCCTTCCCTATCACTCCCCCATAATGTCCCAGTCCCACAGATAATTTTATAGACAGGCTGCCCTTTCCAGCACTTGAAAAAAACAAAACATGGCAAACCAAACCTCCAAATCCACATTGGAAGCACTGGGGAGAAGAAATGGCTCATCTGAGATGGTTTTTGTTGTCATAGGTTAATTTCCATACTAGGGAACATCCAGACTGGAAGTTCAAAATGAAGGACATACTGTTTTAAATATTCTGACTAAATATGACTGAATTATTAACGCTGAAAAAAACCACTGTCCAGCACGAAACAGAATAACAAATATGTTTTCTTCCTCCATCTAACCTTTCTAGCTGTGATTTTTGTCTCTTAGCTAAGGTGGTATGTTTCTGAGGCTTGTAGCAGCCTCATTCTGCTCTGTCCATAGCTGTTTCGAAATGTTTTCTGCTCTAATGATTAGATTTTCCATTTCAGTACTATGTGTCTGCTTGTGCACTTGTCCCTTCTGTGCATGCCTTGTCAATGTAATTAAACATTACAAATGCCCATTACAATATACACTGGAGGAGAATACTCCCAGCAACACTGCCAGATGTGATCCTGCAGCTCATATCACTCTAGTTAATGCACAGACCTTTCAGCAACTGGCACAAGTGAATGCATCACTCCTCTCATCCACCATGCTGGATCCAAATGTTTTGTTTCCCTTGGCCAGCTTTAAGGCTCTTTCGTCTCACATGGGTTTTGTTTTTCAATAGCAAGTTCTAACCGGTTCTGTAGCCTTTCTGTCTCACAGAAGATCAGATGACCAGAAACAGTCTTCAGTAAAAGGCAGCTGGTAACTCATGGAAATGAATGAGGTAGACAATACAGACAGCAGGGAGACTGAGACGACAAGAAGGTGGAAAAAAGAAATGGTTACTTGTGTTGGATTAGACAGTAATTTCTCTTTGCTGATTTAAAACCTTGCTTGGATGATTTTCATAGCGTGGGGTAATTTTGTGTTTTCCTTTTGTAAGACTGAAGTAGTTTTAGTAGCTTTTAAGGAGTTCCTATGTATGCCCTAGTCTGCTCGTGAACATTAAAGATCTCCTCCCATGATAGAATAGCTGGCCTGAGCTCTTCATACACAGAGAGAGGAAACAAAAGTACTCTTCATAATCTGCCGGTAGCTGTGATACTTTTGGATTTTGAAATAAGATTGTAATTTGTATATCTGAGAGATGAGCTTACATCTAAACTCAGTGAAAAATTTCTGGGTTTTAATTCTCTTGCCATAAATGCTGCTTATCTGAAACAATCATGTTTAAGTGATGAGTCAGAAAAGAATTAATCAAGTACACCACTCAGTAGAGACATACGGTATTCTGGTCAAAACAACTGTAAAGAGAAAGCAGTGTTTGAAATGAATGCTTTTATGTAGTTAAAAAATAATATTGCTGGCATGAAGAAAAGAGAGAAGCAGAAAATGCAAAAGTTCTCCTGTTACAGTTCTTGTGTCTAATCTTGAGAAATGATAGGACTGGGTATTTTAATCTTTCTAATTTATGATCTATCTGTTCATTTTACTGCATTCAGTTGTCAAAGAGACCGTGCTCTTCTGCTACAAAAGACTGTGAAGTGTTGCTTTGTGAAATTGCTTTGGGTAAGAAGCGTACCCTTCCTGTGAGTAAGGCAGATTCTGACCAGCGTTTAATAGTTAGTGGTTCTCTTCTGATATGAGGAAGTTTTTTTCTGAGATAATTATTTTGAGAAGGGTATTCATTTTCCTAAAAACAGATAAAAAATTCACTGCAGGTGTCAGTTGCTTGTGAAGGATAACTTTACATCTGCAAACACAATGTCATGGGGTAGCTTTACCTTTAAGATAGTTTTGAGAGCTAAGGAAGTTAAAGCTGCTGGTGGCTGATGGGAGTCTTTTCTCCTGACCAATTATCAGTCATTTCTAAGAATTGACAGCAGTTTTGACCATTAAAAAGTTAAGTCAACCTGTGAACACCTCCTTAAGATGTTTTCTTTGTTTCCTGGCTGTGAAAGGTAACAGAGCTCCAGCTGGCCTCCCGTTCCCTGCCCAGGCCATGCGGCCGGGCAGGGGCTGGGCTGGGCCCAGCGGCTCCTGGCCGGGAGATGGGGCCTGTGGGGCTTGCCCCGGGCTCTGGCCGGGCCAGGCCGGTCCCTGGCTCGGCTGCAGTTTTTGCTGTGACTGAATTCACCAGAGACTGCCGAGTAAAGAAAGGAAAAAAGCTCTTGACCTGTGTCAGGCTGAGACAGTGACCACACTCTCCAGAGCAGCCATGAAGAATCTTCTATCGAAGACAGCTCCAGCTACTGCTCCGGCAGAGATCACAGAACCATCTACAAAAGCCTGGGCAAGATTTTAACCTTTTCATTACCCAGATGAGACTTGCAGATTAATCATTTTATCCAGAGAGAAAAAAAGAGAGTAATCAACATGTAAAGAGACTTTATAAACTATCAGAGACGGTAAAGAAAAGCTTCAGAAAAGGTAGAGAATAAGGAGGTGCTTTATAAGCTGAAATATTTTTCTGTTAAAGCTATGGAGATGGACAATAGGGTCTTGAAAAAACTCCTTTAATTCATGACAGAGGATATAGGGAGGAATGGAATGTTCAAAGTTTGGATTTTGAGCAAAAAGTAGAGTAATTGTGATACAGTGAAGTGCTGGAACAGAGTGAGGCGAAGATTTGAGGCAGCTTGAGGCAATGAGAAAACTTTCCAGGGAAGCTCACAGAGACAGATGAAGAAGACTTTTGCCTTTGGATAACATCCTTAAAATGACATCCCTAGACTCATGGCCCATACACACCTCAGAGTGATGGGAAATGGGAGAAGTGAACTGATGACAGGATTTCTGGGCAGCTGGCATCAGGGAAATAGAAAACTATAACAGAAATAGTTCTCTTGTAAGAAACTCCATAGATTAACAGAAGGAGACTTCTGTTTCTCTACAAAGACTGATGAAAAGACTGTGGCAGGAATTGGGACTGTTTTAACCACCAAAGTTCTAAAGTTTTTCTGTCTCTATGTTGTCACATGTACAAAGGAATGGTCAAGTAGTGGGGGATAAAAGAGTATTCTGGAAGTTTATTCTGGTGGGTTTTTTTTATTCTTGTAGTTTTGTTAATAAACTTTCTTTATTCCTTTTAAGTTTTAAGCCTGTTTTGCTCTTGCTCTAATCCATATCTCACAGCAAGAAATAAGTAATTTTTTAGTTACTGTTTTAAAACCACAACAAACACTTAGAAAGGGACTTGCCTAAGTCCAACCCAAAAAAGAGCAATTAAACTCCTTTTGAGTTCAAAAGCTTTACGTGTATAAAACCTTAAATGTATTAAAATAACATAGAGCAAGTAAGGAGGGAAGTAAGGCATATCCTGAATAAGTAAGGGGTCTCTTCTGAAAAGGCCGTCTCTGTCTTTTTGGAGTATGCATCTCAGTCAGTCAGTTAGTCAGTCAGTTACTCCTTAACAGGAATAATTTATGAGTGAGACCTGTAGATAAAAAGGTTTCCCCTCCACCCTAGTCATTCTATCATGTCATACTTTCACCAGGTTTCACCAAATAGCTTCTTCTACCACTACAGACATGGATGGTAAGAGGTAATTCACACTTTTGAATGAATGTTTCTTTGCCTAGGGTCTAAGAATTCATGTGGGCTTCCCTCTCATGCCTATCTGGTCACGGATTCTCCTTTACATTTTTCTTACAAGCTGTGACTCTAAATAATAAATTCAGGTTTGGGATAGACAGAGTCAGATTAGGGATAGTCCCAAGTTCAGGATGGCTCCATGTTTCTGTGAGGAGACCAGAGCTTGATTTTGCTCTATTTGCACCAGCTTGAAAGTTACAGCATCTGTGAGGAGTTGAGAGTGAAATACAATGCCCATGCTTTTGGCATAATATGCTTACCCCTAGGGGGTGAACTAAGTGGTAAGTGGATATACCAAGGCTGTGAGGGCCCTCTACGTTGGACAACATTCAGGGGAAGGTATGGCTCCATGCTGCCCATCTGTGAACCTGGAACATCCTGAAGGCAATGCATGTATAAGTGAAACTGCCCCAGAAAGTGCAATTTTCCAGTCCAACTAAGCTTCAACTTGATTTCTTAAATTTCAGTTTGCTTGTGAATTAGCGAGTTCCAATAAGCTGTTTCTAAACATGATACTTTCCTTGCACCGTTGCATGAAAATCTCCTTCATCCTATGCAGGAGAGTTGCAAAGATCACCAACTAATGAAATAGAAGTAATTAATTTAATCAGTTAAAGAATCTATTTCCCTTTTTTTTTCCCAGAAAGGTCTTGCAAGGATAACGCAGGGGAAAGAGGGCAGGGGAAAGAGAGATTTCCTGATGAGATTTGTATTTACCTCCTGGGGAAAATGTTCTTCTGAAATAACTTAAGGCAGCAAAATAAGCCAGTACATTTAAGCAAACTAGCAAGCCTTTTTTATAAGCAACATTGCATCATGAATCACAGTCTGTGTCACAAGTCAGGAGAGAGCAACATCCTGATGTATATTGTTTGCTGCCCCTCTCTTACCCAGTATTCATGCTACAAAGCTTTATGCTTGGATTTTGTTAAAATGAAATGTTAAGCATACTAAAATGTGTCTGATTAAAATAATTTTTGTAAAAATCTGTAAAAAGAAAATTTTATTTCTATGAAAAATTGGTAATGAATAGAAAGAAAGCAAAGTATATATTGACATAGTTTGAAGGATTTAGAAACCAATTTCTAACAATATTTAGAAGAATCTTATACACTCTGTTTTAAAAAAAAATCTGTCAATATCTAGGACATTGAAACAGTGAATGCTTCTGGCAAAGATATCATTTAAATTCAGATGAGGTTATGTACATGTGCATATTTAAATAGCTATGGTGCAATTTTCAACCAGCTTTGCAGATACCATGAAGGTTTATACTACCCCTCTCTGTTTCTGGCATTTTTAGGTAATTTCTTTCCTGTTTTCTGTAATTTGATTTTTCTCCATTTCTGTTTTCCTCTACACATCCATCTTTTCCTCCAAGCTTATCTTTAATGTCAGCTGAAGACCAGCATGGAACGATATGATTATATTAGAATAAGCTTATCTGATTTTTATTATGACGACAGATGTGAAACTTATTCATCCCTTGGAGATAATAATTAAATGTCTCCTTGCTTTTGCATTGAAGAAAAAAAATCTGAAGTTGAACAGTAATGTTGAATTTTTGCCCATGGGTCTATTTATCTTGACAATTTAAACTCACAACTGCACAAATTATCCGTATATACTAAAAATATTTCCTGTAAACCTTGTTTTTTTACATTTGACTCTATAAACATATGAAATTTAAGACAAAATTGAAACAGTCTTCCTTATTTAATTACAAAGTTGCTTTTTGATATTTCTCTCTGAAGAGATAATTTTTCACATAACTAATTGTTACTGTGGTGCATGACAGATTTCCTTTTGATATTTTCTAACAGCAAATGCATAAAGGCAAAACAAGTACATTTTTTCCAGTTTTCTAACCACAAATAGCACCTACCTCATGATCTCTGAACAGACTTGAAGTATCACCTGTCAGCAGCTAACATGCTGGGATAAATCGAGGAGCAGAGAGTACTAGATAGACACATCTATGCTGTGCCGGTTTAACCTAGAATCCAGGTCTTTTTTTCTTTTCCCAGCAGCTCATGCTAGAGTTCAGTGTTGATAAGGTGATACAAGGTGTTGGTAGGTGCTGTGAAAAAGCGTAGTTAAAGGGATTTTATAATGAAAGCTTCTCATGGCTCCTCAGGCGTGGTGCATGGTCTGAGGGTGCACTTACTCCTGCAGAAGTTCCTGAGCAGACAGCAGAGAAATTTTCCATGCTGTGCAGTCCTGAGAGAAGATAAAAGAGACAAATAATTGTTTTGAATCTTTTGTTAAATATTAAATCATATTTCTAAATTTTCATCCTGTAGCTTATTACTTCAGCAGAATTTGAATAACACCAGATACACATCATACCCTTTTCAGACAGTACTTATATGGGAAATTATATGAAAACTATTGCTTTTCCAGTTAGTCAGCATATTATAGCTCACAGAAGTGACAATCACCATAGCAATAAAACAGAAAGGAAACACAATTTTTCATCACAGATAAAAGATACAGTTCTAGAAATTACTTAAATATTTTATGTTTGTAATATTGAGATCACTAATACTTCTTGGAATTTAGAGACCTGTTATTTTATTGTATTAAATTATTTTTCATCATAGCCTTCTTGAGTTTTACAGGATGCAAGATGTTGTGAGTGATTTCAGTCTTCTATTTGTATTAGGAAGATACTCAGTTCTATCGATATAAACATTGATATTTTATTCAACACAAAAAGTCAGTTTGTTAATATGAAGTCTGAGACAATATGAATCTTGATGTTTTTTGAACATGTAGGTGGTGTATGTTGAATACTCATAGAAAATATTTTAATCCATCTATGATTCATGAATATTTTGAGAGGAAAACAACAAAGTTTTAATTCTGTCAGACTGTCTTCTAGACTTGATGTGCTTCAGAGCTGGGCAGCCTTGGGTGTTTCAGTGACAGAGGGTAACCAGCCTTGGGCAGTTCAGGTCTCTGTGCATCACCAACGTGCTCATTGCCATGATATCTGTTCCATCAGGGGGAAACAACTGGTTAAGAAAATTTGGACTGATGGAAAGTTACCCAAAAGTTCTGAGGATCAAAAAGTAGAAAGGCTGAAATGTAGCCTGTGCAAGTGAAAGCCATGATAGGTGTGTAAGAGGTAATTGACCAAAATAGTAGAGCTGGTACTTTTCATGTTTTTCTACTTGCCTTTATATTATGTTGTGTGTGTATATTTGCATTTAAAACCGGTTGTGGTACGAAATTATCTCTTTATTATTTTTAGTTTACTGCTAGCATAACTACTACATTAAAATTCTTTCCAAGTTATGCTGACAGCAGGTGCTGTGTTGTGGCCAGGTGTGATGACTGTATCTCTGCATTGGCACCGCAGAGGAGTCTTCTCATGCAGACCTTGCACCTGGCTTAAATTCCTGCAATCTACCATTTCTCATGGAAAAGTGTGGAGTTTGTCCTCAATGGGCCATGAGATGCCCCTGGCAGGAGATCTCTGGCTGTTGAGGCAGGTGTTTTGTAGTCATGGTCCATTCCACACCCATCATGGAGTTTCCAGGTGGAGGGGCACCACTCAGGCATGCTGGGCACTCAGCCTGGTGCAGTGACCTAGCAGCAGACAATGCTGCTGGGCAGGCACTGGGGCCAGGTTGGAGGTTTCTGAGCTGGTGGTGCCCAGGAGCATGCACTGTCCACACAGTGTGTCAGTGCCATGCCCTCCAGATGGCAAATCTTGCTGTGCCATCTGGGGTAATGCCATGCTCCACTGGGTGCTTAAACAGCTACACAACATTTGTGGCTGGGGAACGTGGTCCTGCAGTCTCCTCAGGTGCATCAACAATTCAGTGTAAATGCAGCTACAGGCAACTGTAGTGCAGGTATGTCCCCTGAGAACACCATTAACTTTATTGATGATTTAGCTACTTAACACACTGCATATCCTTAAAGAAGGAGTCAATGTTATACAGCACTGAATTATGCTGGCTTGGTGGATGGCTGTTTTTAAAAATCTGGGGCTTGATTTTATACACCAGTACTTATTGTTATGTTGGGTTTCATTGCTGCCAAGTGCTGTAGTCTTACAGTGAATAAGGAGCAATAGGCAGGCTATTTGGTGGCAAAATAAAATTTTGCTGATAAGCTGTGAGGCTGTATTTTTTGCTTGTTTGGCCAGAGTGGCTCTTGTTTCCATGGTCTGTGGAATCTGTCTCCTCTGTTTTTCAAAGACAATTATATTTAAAGTGTTTTCAAAGTAGTTCTCAGGAAACGTATGGGAAAGAAAGGAAGGACGAAAAGAAAAGAAAGAAGGAAACATGAAAATCTACTTCTGACAGCCTATAATTCAGTGCTAACAGTCAAGAGTGCTAGACAAAGTTAATAGAACTGGAAATTATATTAGCCATGCCTATATATTTCTCTCAGTTTCTGTCCATTTTTATTTTATAGTCATGTTATACAGCTTACTGAGATTATGATTGTGATGTTCTGTCTTTATTACTTCATGGCCTAACCTTTCAAGCCTGAGCTTTCACAGACTAAACAATAAATTTTGCTATAACAACCTCACTTAATTCCCCTATAAAACTGAAGTTTCCTGATGCTTGTTCACTGATGTGTACTATAAATATGGCATCCATAAATTTTAGAATTTAGTCTCATTTGGTCCATACAAAACAATAATAAAAGTCTATAAAGCAGGAGGCAGTAAGACAAGATTATTCAGTAGTAATTGCGTTTAATTCTATTCCCCAAATGAAAATTATAATTAAAAAATGCCTTGAAAGGCAACGTTTCCCAGAATTACATTTGCAATATGACTGATTGCTAAATTCCCTCTTTAGCTGTTACTTAAGGACTAAAGTGATACTGGGAGAACGTGTAGATGGAGGAAAGGGTAATGAGGAACAAGATCTCTGTCACATGTGAGAGCTGTGGAGCTGTGTGTGAAGCAGCAAACAATTAGTTACTCTCCTCTCTGAGAAAGTAGGGAGAGACAGGTGTGTCTTCCTCCACTGACAGTGAATGCAGTCCTGCCATGGGGATCTGTAGTTAATGGGTGACACTGCCTAGCATGAAGCAAGGAGAAAAAGGAAAGTTGTTTTTCCAAAAAAAATTTTTCTTTATTAAAAATTCTTTCCAGATTTTCTCATATATTGAATGTAAATAACAGCCTTAGATCAGCTTTCATTTTGTTATAGCCTGTTGCTCTCCTCTGGATTCCAGATGTGCACTTCTAATGGCAATAATGACAAAGCACAGCTTCTGATTAACACTAATGATGCGATTGTGAATTGGTACTGTGACAATACAAATGTTTTTTGGGCTGCTTCAGCTTTTTACATTAGACCTACACCAATCTGTCTCCACCTGAGACATTCAGATAGTGACTTTCCGAGACCAGACTCCTGGTGGGATTTATGTCGTTTTCCTCCCTTCCCTTATTTTGTATTTTTTGGGGCTCTCTTGAACCCTACTCTCTGTACAGTTAGATTGTTTTTTTGTACAATCAGTGGCTAGAATAAAGATGTCTTAAAAAGAAAGTGTGGAAAGGGAGAAACCAATTGCTGATGATTGATGAATGTATATAATAATATATATATATATATAACGAGATGATGTATAAAATAATTTCACTTTGAATATTATTCCAAATTTGATTAAATTAAAATAAATAAGTCCAAAAAGGCAAGAGAATCGTTATTTAAATTGAACTGAATCTTCTCCTATAAATATGTAAGTGCCTACATGATGTCATTGTATGAAATTATGTTGAAAATGTGAATCTCAGAGAGCTGTTTATAATCCTATTTAAAAAATGTAACCTTAAGGATTCAGGAAGTTAAATCAGCTAAAAATAGGCACACCTCAGAACTATTTTACATCAATTTTCTTTGCAATTTATGCTGGCTGCTCAAATATCATGGAAGTGAAAGGTACAAAAATGGGTGAGTGAACTGACAGATGGATATGAAAAATCAGAAAATTAGTTTAAATTTCAGGATTTGAATAAATTAAGCATGACAAGCATAACACAGGAAATCATTATTTATTTAGTTCATTTAGCTTAGTTTTTATTAAAAAAAAAATGTTAGCACATATTGAAAATCTCATTTATTGCAGAATAAAAGAACATGAAGTTGGTATCTGATGATGCCAAACCCAGAACTGCAAGAAAACACACATTCTGCTGGCAGGATTAGGGTGTGATTCAGAAAAATATGGTCATGATTTAAGAAAGTTTTGCACAATTTTGCCACTAAACTGACAAAATAAATTTTAACTGACAATGTTCCCTCCCCTTATTATTACATTATATGTAGATTAATTCAATTAAGCCAGTTCAAACTGATAATTTTCATACTGTTTTTTTTTAAGTGCTGGGTATCATTTGAACATTTTTGTTCTATTCAGGGATAACATATTATTGAGTATAAGCCAAAATATGAACTCCTGGAGATTTTGCATATTAGTCCACAGTGGAAAGAGTGTTGTGCATATCAGAATTTAGGAGAGAAGCTCTACATGTAATGATTTGTTCATTCTTTCCTAAATGAATACATCTATGACATTTGTTCCAAAATAAGAAGTCAATTTCTTTTGTTCTTGGATTGTATACTTTGATATATTGACATCAAAAATTTTTATAGCCTGTTTTGGCTTCCAGGAAAATCAAGTTCCAATAACTCTAACTATTCAATGATAGAACAATCTTACTAGCTTCCCAATTGCTGAAGAGCTAAGTAAATGCACAAATAATTTTCACTTCTTTGTTGATCTAGTTAATTATAGTGTAGTGAGAAAGACTAGCAGCTGTCCAGCATATGTTTCATTTTTGCCCTCTTTTTCCTCCCTCCTGATTTGAACCTCACATGCCTTCTTTTGGAGAACTCTTTTTATCCTTAGCAATCCATGGATATTATAACCCTCACAATGAAAACTGAAAAAATATGCTAGAAATATCTCTAGTATGAAAGTAAATCCCAAAAGTAAACAGATGCTGGGTAAATATCTTTTGGTAAACTATTTTTAAAGAGCTTAGACAATTAGCAGTAAAAATTTGGGCACCAAAATCTTTTAACTCATGCAGGCCAAACTTACACTGCAATAGTTCAGCGCATACAATGGTGTCAATTTTTAAACCAAGTTTGAAACACACAATTGATTGTTTTAATTTTTTATAACAGTCAGCAGAGCTCGAGAATGATATCTTTTTCTTAATGGCAATATAATAAAATTCCAGACAGGCCCACATATTGAGATTGCTGTTAAAAGACCCAACAGTTGCACAGAACAGGAAATATTCTGGAAACTAGCATTTGTTAGATAAGAGTGGGTTCTTCCTGATAATTAATGAACATGACCGTTCTTTTTAAAAGTGAAGGAAAAAAAAAAGGAAAAATACAGATCTTTCAAAATGAAGATTAAAAATAATTATATGTATATATAGGATTTGGCCTAAATATACTGACAGTCAGGCTTCAAGTTCTGTACAGACTTGAGAGTGGAACATAATTTGTGAAAGTTCCTATTTATGTCGTGTTATCTGTTGGGTTGCATTTTACTGATCTAAAGACTACTTTCCTTTTTGATCTGCTGCAAATCTTTACAAGACTTCATAATTTGATAAGTCACTTTTACAGCACTACAAAAGAAATGGTTTTTATTAAAGAACTCAACAGCTGACAAAAAGTCATAATGCAAACTTAGGTCATTGAGGGGAAAGTAAAAACAAATCCAAATATATCCATGAAGAAATCTGCAAAGAGAAGTTAAATAATTCTTGTTGCTGGGAATTCACCTGCCAAGTTTTAGCCATGAGCAAGTTTGGCGTGTAGAATTTTTTGGTTGTCTAGACTACTTCTCTAGCAACTGGAAAAAGACAAGTACTTCTGGTTAATATTTAATTGTGACTAGTTTAAACTATGTCACCTCTAATGAATATTTGGCATATTTAATCAGCTTCTAAAATGCTTCAAATAAAAAAAAAAAACCAACCAAAAAGCATTCTGAGTAAATACATATAATATAATATATATATATAAATATAAATATTGAGTAAATATACCAAATCACTTATTTCCACTGCTGTGAAAATTAATAAATGGTGTTTTTATAAATGCATCAACAACAAAAGGAGGCTCAAGGAAACTCTCCAGTCTTCACTGGACGCAAAGTGGGGAACATTGTCACTAAGGATGTAGAAAAAGTTGTATTATTTAATGTCTTCTTTACCTCTATCTTTGATAGTAAGGTTATCTTCAAGGCAGCCAGTCCCCTGGGCTGGTAGACAGGGACAGGGAGCAGAACAGACTCCCTGGAATCTGGGAGGAAGCAGCTTGTGACCTGTTGTGACATCTAGATTCTCACAAGTCTATGGAACTGGATGGGATTTGTCCAAAGTCACTGAGGGAGCTGGCAGAGGAGCTTGCCAAGATGATCTCTTTCATTTATCATCTATTCTGGCTAACCAAGTAGATCCCAGATGACTGGAGCTAGGACAATGTGACACCCATCCACAAAGAGGCCTGGAAGAAGGATCTGGGTAACGGCAAGCATATTTGTCTTAATTTTTAGACTCATAGAACAGTGCAGGTAAAGAAAGACCTCAAAAGATTGCCTGGTCCAACCTTTTGTTGGAAAGGAAGCCTAGATCACAGAATCAGGATCACAGAATCATGGAATATTCTGAGTTGGAAGGAACCCACTCTAGGACCTTGTCCAATTGTATCTTGAAAACCTCCAGTGAAGAATGCTCTACCATATACCAGTGGATGAATATTCTGACTGTAAAATGTTTCTTTCTTGTTACAGTCCAGTTATTAAAATTATTGAGGAATTCCTCAGCCTGAATTAAGGTGCAAATGAGACCATATGCCAGTGACAATAGTATGGATTTTATTTGATAGTAACTATGAGGGAAAGAAAAGGGGAGAGAAAGAAATAGAGAAAGAGGAGCATGGGGGATGGGGTGGAGGGGGGCAGAGAGTGAGGTGGAGACAGACTAGGTAGAAAGTATCACCACTCCATAAATCCCAATGGCATCCCACTGGTCCTCATCTTCTGGTCTTCTTGACAATGACGGTCCCCTGAAAAGCACAGAATCTGATGGGTTAATATATGCTCAGGACAGGTGGCAATGTCCAGGTATGTCTGCCCTGGAGTGGGGAGAGGGGGACAGTCTTTTGCAACTGACTTGATCTGTTACATCATGTGCAGTCCTGTGGTGCAAGGCCTGTGGGGAGCACTTTGGGGGGGTCTTTGATGGATTATAACAGCCCCTCAGCTGCCTCTCACATGAACGTCCTGTGGATTTGGCCTGTGGGGCTGGGGGTTCCACAGCTGGGCCAGTTTGTGAAAGGGAGGATGAGTGTTCAGTGCCCCTGACTAGAGGTCACACTTGAAACCTCCTCACCCTTGCCATCATTTCGGAAGGGGTCTGTGCAAACCTGTCTTCTGCGGGCTGTGGTCTCTGCCACCCCAAATCCAGCCAGAGGTGACTCTTAGCATGGATGCTGTGTTTGGCTCTTTTCTGGATGGTTTTTCCTCAGCCTTCCTTGTTTTATCATAGGCTGGTGACTGAAGAATGAGTTTCTGTTTATCTAATCAGTAGTCTGATTTTTAGTCCAAAGTTCTAGTCAGGCGTCCTTTAGGGAGGGATGGTCTTCCTTACACAGTTTAAAACTTCATATCAATGCTTGAGGCATTAGCTATTTCAGTCCCTTGACACTTCTATGAAGCTGAAACCCTTCACAGTGCAACTGGTACCCATTGGCCCTCAGCTCCTCCATGTGGATCCTTGAGAATTGAAAGGACAACATTTTTCCTCTTCAAGTACTGGAATACTTAATAAATTGAAAACTTAATAAATACTTAATAAAATGAGGTTATTCCTGAGCTTTCTCTTCTCTAGGGAGAAGAGCCCTAACTTCTTCAGTATTTCCTCAAAGGGCAGGTTCTCCATCCTGAAAAATGGCAAATTTATTTTCAAATGAATTTGAAAATAGCGTCACAGTCATACTGTAGTTGCCTAGACAGCTGCTTTTACAGTGACCTTGCAGGCAGAAGTCTTAATTCTTCAGGATTGTTTTCAGACAAACCAAAATATCTTTGAAAAATATCCAATTACTTTCAGTGTGAAGTGTGCTGCTTTATTCTCTTTGGTACAATAAGGTCATAATGGCTAGGTCACTACTGTCCATCAATGGCTACATGAACATGAAATAACATCTGGTGGTGGAATGGGATATTTAAACCTTAAAATATTAATTTTAAACTTTACAAAAGAGTGATCAAAATTATCTTAAGAATAAAAAAACAGTGACTGAAATTTGAAATTTATTTTCCTCAGTTTTGTTTCAATGACTGTAATATTTATATCATATCGTCAAATGTGCAAACTTCAGTTACCAACTTCTGTGAATTGAAAACTTCTTTTTACTTGTTAAAAAAAAACTAAAGGGGGATTTTTGCAAAGAAGCACTCTTTGTTTACTGCTCAAGAAACAGCATGAAATATTATTTGTTAGATTTCATTAAAATCTCCTAAATATAATGGAAGACTAAAGTTGGCCGACAAGTCAGCTGGAGGGGGACTTTATACAAGGGAATGTAGTGATAGGACAAGAGGAAATGGCCTTAAGCTAAAGAAGTATAGGTTTAGATTATATATTAGGAAGAAATTTTTTACTGGAAAAGGTTGCGTAGAGAAGTTGTGAATTCCCCTTCCCTGGAAGTGTTCAGAGCCAGGGTGGATGGGGCCCTGAGCAACTTGGTTTAGTGGAAGGTGTCCCTGCCCATGGCAGGGGGCTTGGAGCTGAAGTATCTTTAAGGACCCTTCCAAGTCAAGTCATTCTATGGCTGTGTTGCAGATGTGAACGCGTTCATTCCTGTGTCAGTGACTGCAGTAAACCATCACTATGCATCAGTCTATCTCCTGCCATAAGTCTATCCCAGGCTACCCAGAGATATCCCAGTCCTGCAATAATTGAAAAAAATATGTAATTATGGTATTTTACATCATGTACAACAAGCAGTAATTAGTCTTAATCACTTGATAGACATAGTCATCTATATTCATATACCTCACATATTGGGGAAGGAGAGGCTGCATTACGATGCAAAAATTGTCATAATGTACACATGCCATGCCCTTTTCTAAATTGCAAGGCAATTGACTCACAGTAATACGGCAATCTTTGGTTTGGTATAACTTGCTCCTTAGCAAAAAGTTCACAGCTCCAAAAAACACCCATTAAATTCAGGAAGCCCTGCTGATAAGCTATATATATCTATATATCAATATCTATCTATGTATATATATATATAAACTTTCAAAATAAGCAAAGGGAAAATTTTGTTTTCATATGGAATTTTAATTACAAACTGAGCTTTGTATGTTGTGAGCAGTATTTGGAAATAGTAACAGCTTAACTGAATGATACACAGTGAGAAATGTTTGTACTGGCTCTTACCAAAATAATAAGAACAAAATGACCCTGGTAAATTAATTGAATTTTCATTTTTTCGCTTTTCACTAAAATGTCCATTGTTCTTTTACTTTCCATTGAACTCTGCAAAATAAGAAAAGTTTGAGTAATCATCATACATTCTTAATCAAATTATGATGAAACAGTATTGGGATAGTTTCTAAGACTGGATTCAAGTTAATGTGTAAGGGATAGGTAGCCATAATAACCTTTCTAGAATTTAGAATTTTCTGTAGTATTAATAACATATTGCTACAGTTAATTGTTAGTCCTGCTTTGAAGGCTACAGACTTCAAAAGGCCAGATGGCCTGAGGACTAAGAAAATATCTCCTTAATTTGAAAATGAATGTTCATATCTTGAAATGACTCAAATGCATTTATCCAGGTAATTAAAGAGGGAATTCAGACTGGATTTAAGTCCCCTGAATTAGAGTCAATAATACGTATTTGTGTTTCAAAAGACTTTAAATGCAAATATCAACCATTTGATGGGATATCGCTATTGTCAACTTTTGTTCTGCATGATGTAATTTACTCAGTAATCTGATTCAACAAGTGTGTAATAAGGTCACTTGGCCTGACCAAAAAAATATTAAAAGACACCAATAAAGATTACATTCTAAACTGAAGTAAAAAGAAAGAGGAAGAAGAAAATGACCTTCAACATTTTTCTAGTGAAATTGCCTGTCTGGTAACTATGTAATTAAACATATTGAAAGCATTCTTCTCTCAGTATACTAATAATAAACTGCTTGCTTCATGTCTTCTCTTCTATGGATTTATGTAGGCACAATACTCTTACTCATGGAGATATATTTATGAAGCAGTACAGTTTTGCATGGCACTTCTGTGCATAAAACTAAAAAGCACTCTGCTGCATTCTCATATAATTTTTTCTCAAATATGGACTAGAAAGTAAAACATATCAATCACTTTGCCCCTGTAGGTGGTTAGTACTCTGAAATCTTTCTCATTGTTATACATTATAAAAATAAACATTATTTAGTGTGCTAATAGTAAAGGAAATATTGGTGAACATGAAGTCAAGAGTTGCAGCAGATAGTGAAAGTTGGATTACACCAATAAGTCATTCTATTCTGAAAATGTTCTACTCAATACTTGTGATAATAATTGAATGCTATTATAATTCATCCCATACCTCATATGTTATCATATTTGCTTCTTTGCAAAAGAAGCAAATATTAAAGTATTAAAATCTGAAGTTCACATTTTGACAACTTTTCTTCTGAAAGTTAAATTCACAAATCTTCTTAAGCCCACAGCACAACAATACCACTTTCTGGCTTTTACTTTACCTTCTCAAAGAAATGACATTTTGTGAGTCAGCGTGAGCATTTTCGGTCAATTCTGCTAGAGTTGCTGCCTTGAAAATGTTATCTTATTATTACTTTTTGTAAAAATATTTTTCAATAAAGGTAGAAAGATTGTACTAAAATAAGATACAGAAGCGTAACATTTCCTGCCTTTTACCATTTTGATCAGGCGCCAGGATGGTTGGAACTCATTAGGGAAGAAAAATATGAAATGCTGCTGGTATTGATATCTACAGACTACAGATCTACAGAAGGTGCACATACATCTAGGAATATTTTCTTTTTTAATCTTCAGTATTTCATTAAGGGAAAGTAATGTTCCTTCTGAAAGAAAAAGAAAGCAAACAAGATGAACTTAACAAACTTATTATGGCAATATTGCAAGTAAGCAGCAGGAATAATGAGCAAAAAGAGAAGTAAAAAGTGCCCCAAGAGACTAAATTAGAGCCAAAAAGGTGTAATCTCATTTTCATTTATTTGCAGGTCTCATTTTAATGAGTTGCCAAGAGTGCTGGTATGGTCTGAGTATGAAGTCCTCAGACATAACTATATCCATAAATAGAGTGAAGAAATGGCCCAGAATTCCCACATTTAAAAAAAAAAAAATCTCTATATTTAGAGCTTTTCTGATCCCTGATATTGTACAGTTATCCAGCTCTCCAGCAGCCTGACATCAAGCCCTGAGTCACAGAATGGTGATGAGAAATGAACTCCTTTGGGTTGCAACAGACCTGGAAGTGACTTCTTTCAGTAGATCTCTTTGTGATTGTGGCTAGGATTTCATCACAAGTCCTTCTTGTTTCTGTTTGCTGAATCCTTCATGGTTTGTAACACAACAGAAGAGAGGTGTGAGACTCACACTGTCATTGAACCTCTGGGAGAAAAATGGAGGGATTTATCTTGCAGAAGGTCTTCAGGAGAGCACTCTCCTTTGTAGAGTTAATTTGTGTAGAAAAAGAAAGGGGGGAAAAAAGGATAACATTCTTGTAACAATAGTCATGTGAAAATAGCTACAGAGAGCCCAGAGGGAATAAAGCATTCAGTTCTCCAAAGGATCAGGAGCTATTAAGCCATTGCCATTACTTATCTAAGAAATATAGGTGTAAGGTTAGAACAATACACCTTATATTTCCTTTTCAGCACAGGACATGGTACATTGAAGAAAATAATATAGGTCAGTATGCCAACAAAACATCACACTCCATAAAATAGGATCTGTCATCTATGCAATATGTCACTATATTTCAAAGCTCTGTTCACATGGAAGATGGGATGTTATTCATCATTAGATAAAGCTGCCTCCTTTACTTATGAATTCTGATACCTTAAGCTGTTTGTGTTTCCTTTAAATTTAATATATGACATTAGTTTCCTGTAATTATAATGACCAATTAATGTACTCCTGTATAGATTTTCACTTTTAAACAGGCAAAATTTATTTCTACATCCTTTATTTTAACTTAACAATAATGCATAGGGGTGATTTGTCTCACTAATCTTTGAACAATAGAAGCTAGAATAGAAAAGTTTTTTTTAATCCTTTACTGAATTCTGAAATATTTACTTGAAAATTCAAAGGCGAAAATATCTGAAACTATTCATATTAATTATGGGCTAAATTAATTATAGAATTAATTTTTTCAGGTTCAGATATAGAGTCTGTGAGTTCTGCTGAAACTTAAATAGGCAATTATTAAACTCTGCCATTTTTTTAAATAATTTCCTTTAGTGTTGGGATATTTATTCTAAATAAATGGCAATTGAAGAGGAAGACCAGTTTCTTTGAGACATGGTTTCTAAATCAGGAAATAATAGCAGATTATTGTTCTAAATGTTAAGAAATTTAAGAGTCAAAATATTTTTACATCACTGTCTTTTCTGCATGAGGACCATGTGTAACAATGATTGACCTCAGTTTTTGCAAAACTGGTCAGTATTTCTGCAGATGCTGGCAAACACAAGGTTGAGACTTGAACAAAAATAGAACACCAGAAAGAAAGAAACTATTTCCCAACTTGTACAAAATAAGTTAATTCACAAAAATCATCAGAAATTTTTAATTCTAACAATTTGAATTTCAAATTTATATTTTTTTCCTTCTATCACTTTTATATCATTAATATTACTGTATTAATTATCTAATTTCAAGTTAAATGTAATGTTATACTATCTAAAAATATCAGTAGCTTCATGGAAATGGCTTATTTTTTTTAATTTCACTGATGAAAATTAGATATTAAACTGCATTTTAGAATCTGAATAAATGATATAAATTTAAAGTAATCATACAAACAATCATATATGTACTGAAAGTCATTGAATAATCTTACATGTAAATTACAGTCTGAATCTCTTGTCTCACAGGCTTGGCAAGAAGTATTCTAGTTTTAAAATACCTGATAAACTTGCTACAAAACTTATTTACAACCACATTGCACAGAACACTAGAAATACATATTTAGAAATAATCTAGAATTTTTTGAGATGTATGCAATAATTACAGAAATCTACTTTTTCTCAGGTTTAAGATTAAATACTGCGTTACATTGATTGTCCCAATTAGGAAAATAATTCAACAGTTAAATCAGAGACTTTGCACTAATTGTTACTGCTCAGGTAGTTCATCCAACATTACAACAGATTTCCCAACTGAAATGGAATCAGTGTGAGGACATAGCCTTTTAAAATATTCATGGTTTAATGCAAACCCTTAAAATTTCCCATATTAATAATAAGGCTAATTTTAAAAAAATAGAGAAAAATTGAAAATTAAGAACTCAAAATTTGACATTGATCTTTTTCTTTATAAAGATTTTAGTGCTCCTCTAACTTAGTGACTTACCTAACACAAATTAAGATTCCTTACAGGAGTACATAGAAAGTGTTTTCATTGAATGCCATCAAGCAGTCTTTTAGAAAAACTATTCATTTCAGCAGCCTTACTGAGTGCAAGTGAGATGCTAAAAATATTTGGAAATGCTCATGAAGTGTTCAGCCAGATGATGTTACCACTCTGAGCCTTTTAATTTCTTTACTGACATTGTTTAAAAGGAGGGAAGAGTAGAGTCATCCCATTAGAATCAAGGGTAGTAAATCACATGTTTACAAATTTTACACACAATGTGCTCACTTGAATACCTAGAATGAGTTGTTGGACATCTGTGCTGTATTCCAAAGATTAATTTCACTATCCACTGGGATAAGTGAAGCCATTCTTTAAAGTTGCCACTAGCAGCACCATCAAGTCTGTTAAGTTTATCATTAGTTTTGAGTAATTTGGCTTCTGTTTTAAACCAAAACTTTTAAAATATTTTCACTTGGGCATGGTCATATTTCATTGTGAGATTTCAGTCTTGTAAGGATTATTTTCCTGTTTAATCTCTCAGCATCACATGCAATATACTAGTTGTGATTCATTGTCTATGAGCTTCCAAGATTACACTATATGAGGTCATTTTGAAAAGGTGCTGGAAACTGACCTTGATTTTTTTCCCTTGTTCTGTCAGCATTTCTGTTCTTTTTAAAAATTCACCTTGCAAAAAAGCCACATCATATTTTTGTGCAAAGTGTGATATCCTTTGCCACATACACACAACAATCCATGGTAATTATAGAGTATTTATTCTAGACATTAGAATAACCAAAGAGTGCTGGCCCTTCTGTTAACAATAGAAAGCAAATGATATTTGAAGTTTATAGAGGCAAAATCTCGTAAAAGTATTAGTTTTACTTCTTAAGGGTGTTATTTTTCTAAAGATTTATGACTACATTTTGGAGAAGACTTACTCACGTTGGCTTTTTTATCACTTCATTTCAAGGACAGCCACCATGTGTATTCTTTTAAAAGCAGCAACC
Source organism: Poecile atricapillus (assembly GCF_030490865.1). NCBI lineage: Eukaryota > Metazoa > Chordata > Aves > Passeriformes > Paridae > Poecile > Poecile atricapillus. The sequence goes on along the minus strand of NC_081289.1, from coordinate 60,031,445 downwards.
TAAGTTGCATTGGTGGAGCTGAGCTGTTCAAAGCCAAGAGTGGCTGTTTCAAAGCACACCAGGCATATTGACTACTTGAAAAACTTTATGCCTCAGATTTATGCCTTATAATAGGCACAGATATTAGACAAGACATTAAAGAGAATCAACCAATTTTAAACCATAAATCTAGAGCACCATCCTATGTGCACTTGTCATTTATTTATTTTGCTGTAAGGCTCACTGTAATGAAATGTGAAATTGATGGCTAGACACTTTTCTTTCTTTCTGCAGACTCTGAAATGTGATTGCCAAAATCTATTGCAGACTAATCCCATCCTGTATTTATAAAAGGTTTCTAGTTTTGGGGAGCCTGTTTCTCTCCATTAATCACACAGCATTAGCCCAAGTGCCATCTAGGAGCCTCCGTAATTGACTTGATCAAGAGAATCAGGTGCTGTACAAATAACAACAGGGATGCAACAACATAGCTCAGGCAAGGGGAGGGGACTGTGAATAATACATCTCCTAATCTAGTGAGCTGGGGCTCCTCAAGAATTTATACAGTTCTTTTCCATAATCTTGCTGATTTTCACAAGAATCTGATCCCAGGTTACAATGCTATCCCATTCCATTAATGATCTTGTCAGTCAAATCCCTGGGTAAGGGAAGAGATTGCACATACTGAGCGCCTTCACAAAATATTTCTCAGTATCTTAGAACTTCAATTTTCAGTCATTCTGTTCAGTATATTAAACTATTATCATCTTCATGTGTTTCTTTTATGTAAAGTCTATATCACATTTTGTTTATATAATGTATTTTATATTAATATTTTCCAGCAATTTTTTCCTTAATTCAGTGCTTTGCATCTTTTGGGGAAACAGACTGTAGTTGAATTTTTCTTGGTTAAACATCTCTGAGGATTAAGAATCAGGAGTGAAGGCCCTTGAGTTAAATCCTTGTCATCAGTCATGGAAAGGTAGTACTTTTTTTATACCAGCTATTATTGCTGAGAATAACACAAAATGTCAGAATCGTGAGTTCTGCTTTAGAGCTGAAGTAGAAATTTGTATGAAACCCTGCATTGTGACTGAATGAGATTAAAGAAATCTTTTTTTTGAAGATCTATTGCCAGCAACTGTTGCTCTCCATTCTGTTAAAATACAGAGCAATAATACTGATAACCAAATCCAAGGCTCAAATACTGCTTGAATGTTCCAGGAGAAACATAGGGTCCACATGCTGCTTTATAACTTCACTGCAACAGATTGAAAATCTTCAGTATGTCACACCTAGAGCAGACGGTGATAGTGTGACAATCAAAACCCATCCTCAGACAGGGAAGTGTAGATCGGTGCCACCTGATAAATAAATGTGTTACTTCCAATTCTATTACAGAAGAAGTGAAAATGTGTCACGTTAGCTTAACATTGATTCATTGAATGCCTAAGAGGAACACTGGCAGATTGCTTTAATTAACAGATGTATGAGGACTGCTGATGTTTTTCAAAGTGAAATTTCCTTGCCTCTTGCTGCAACCTATCAGGCTGTCATTCTCAGGTGACAGAATGGCAAGATATCAGACCAACTGCTATAAAAGCTTTTCATTCTCAGTACTATGTCTAAATATCTAGGTTAAAAATACATTATTTTTCACAACCATATTTCAGTCTTTAGTCTTAAAGAAAAAAAAGGCAGTGACTTTCTGTCAAAAAAGTCAGCAGTTGGATCTCTTGACTTTTCCCACAAGATGAAATAGACTGATTATAATATTCTTTTGATCAAACACTTATTTAATTTAAACAACAAACCATTTACATGTATGCATTAGAAACCTTGCTGCTGGCCTGTTTCCTGATTTCCACTCCACCTCGTAAAAAACAAAAGGTTTTTTGGTGTCATGGTATCATCCAATCTAACATAGACATCCACCTTAAACTCAAATCATAGGTGTCTAGTAAGAGTTCCTTTAATGCTCTACCTTCATAGGCAATTCAAGTATTCTCAAAAAAATCTAGTTCATTTAAGTGCTTACATTAGGCAGATGTTTTTGTGCATGTGACATTGTTGAGGCTGAAAGAGCTGGCCTCAGATATGTGTAGACAGGGTGCTGTTCATACAGAGCTGTGTCCCAGACCATGTCATGCATGAGAAGAATGCCTTGGAGCAGATTGAGCAAAACTTAAAACAAACATCCTATTTCATTCTGCATGTTGGGACTGTTTACAAGCCCAAGGCCTTGAAAAAGATAGTTTTAGACCTTCATGTTTCTCTCTCTCCCCATCTATCTATTTATCTAGCAAAGACTTGAAGTCTGCAAACAAATATGATTGCTGATGAGGGCACAGCTTACAGGGGCAGGATGCCGAGCAAACAATGAACAAGAGGGAAATCTAGTCCACTAGTCACAATAATTTGGATATTGTTCACTAAGTACTTGCCTTAAGTCAGTTAAATTTGAGAGGTGATATGTATGGCCATAGACATATTCAATTTAATTTCTCTTTGTGGTGCTGATGAAAAGCCAAGGCTGAAAATAATTTCTTATTGGGAAAATTCTCAGTATACAAATGAAACGTTCTGTTTTGGTAAACAGCCAAGAATAATAGCAAAATTGTTTGCATTGTCCCATAGGCTTTGAGCCATTCCAGTTACACCACACAGGAAGGTTACCTTGAAACTTAGAGGTAATTCTTGGCAGTTTTCCTGAACTCTATTAACACTTTCATATGGAAAATGGCTGCAGCAAAAGAGCAGGTATGGTATGGAAACATATCTGAATGGAAATAATTTGTTAAAGAATTCAATGTTACACCAATAAACACAGATTCTGGAAGATATGTATTTGATTTGCATTGCTATAACCTCTCCAGTGACTGATGTATCATTGAATTATATGGAAATATGTATTCAGTGGAAAAATGCATAATAGCAACATAAAATGGATTGACTTTCTCTCTAGCTAATGAAAGACTTGTGTTTAAAAAAAAAAAAATCAAAGAAAATTTGTGGAAGCGACAGTAACTTCCAGGAAAATTAAAGCTGTATGCACATAAACCTAAGTAATTCCTGAGAAAGCCAGACTCTCATACAACAGAAATAGTTTCGTCGATAAGAAAATGGATCTGAAGACCATTTACCTGCTTTATTGACCAATGATGAAGTATAGATAAGAAATTAAAACTATAATAAATTGAAAGATTTTTAGCTGAGTACCATCACATAACACATACACCAGATTTAATTTTCTTAAGGTGGCATGTCTTAAGTAATTTTTCTCATGACACCAAAGTTAACACATTCTGTGATGCTCTGAAAGAGGACATCCAAGAAGTATTTTAAAATACAGAAAACTGAGGGTTCTTTTTATTTCAAATATTTTCACAGGTAACTGCCAAAGAATTCTTACCTTCAAATTAGTTTTTATATTTTCTTTTCAAATCTTTTTTGTCATCAAATCATGAAATTCAATATTTTAGGCTATGCATATGTTAATCTGTTTTAACATATTTGGTGTTATAGAAAAATACATAGTTTGGGTAAACTGTCATACAACTTAAAATGAGGAGAAAAGCAAGAGATTTGGGTGCTTTTTTTTTTTTTTTTTTTTGTTGCTAATGATAAAATTTATAGATTTTTTTAAATATAGGATTTGTATTTCAGGAAAGAATTCCAGAAAGAAACAGATAAGGAAAAAAAAAAAAGGAAAAGAGGAAGAAGGGAAAGTTGGAGGAAAGAAAATAAAATAACGAGACTTAATTTCACTCCAAGACTGCAGTGTGGATAACATTTCTCCAAACTTAAGATCCTAGATGGTCTGTGATGTGGTATTAGTACCCTAAAATGGCAAGTGATATATCTGGATTCCTGAGTTCTCCACAGTATTGCACACAGTTAAATATAACTTGACCTATTTATTGGCCTCATTTATTTGAAAAATTAATAAGCTAACCAAAAAAGAAAAATATTTTTGTTGTTTAATTTTATTAATTACTCCACAATGCAAGATAAAAAAAAATTCTAATTGCTTGTCAGAACAAAGAAAAATATATTTGGGTTCTGTTAATGAGTTAATCTTCTCTTGCACTTGATCACACTGTTCAACTCCTTCATTAAGTCCAACCAGAGACAACACCAAAGTGCCTCACCGAGTAAAACAGATCAACGACTCAAGGTCCCATACTGGGAGAGACCTGACCCCAAACACTTTCATTTGGTATCCTGCTGAAATCTTTATGATTTTTCTTTGCCTTTTCTTTTCCCTTCACTTAATTACTGGCTTGTTTCTGCATTATTTATTCTTCTAGATTATGTGAACATGTGAAATGGGGCATGTCTCATTGTAGCACTAAAAAAGAATGTTTTTTAGAAAGAACTTTATAAAGACAGAAGTGTCATAACTGTATTCTTGTTAGTAAAAGAAAAAATTTCTTTGTGTTATTTCGCAAATAACTGGTTTGTAGCCCATAGGTATCAAGCTGGGATTCATATAATTTACTTTTCTGGATGAAATCATGATTTATTTTAATGAGTAATCATCCTGGCAGGTCTCATCTACTCATATTTACATACATTACATCATGCCCTAATTTAAATAATTTCACCTACTCCCCTTGTTTTTATAGGAATTAGAAGCCTTCCAGCATGATTTTAAGGACCTTCTATAATTGCATTTCTACCTAATTTTGGAACCTTGTTTTCTATTTTGCTATTCACTGGTCACAGACTTTCCCCTAAAGTCACTCTGTACTTATTATGCATTAAATTTTTGGGAGGCAATATTGTCTTAAAACTGTCACTTTATAGATTTAAAGAATTTATCTCTAAATCCTTAAAAGAGTTAGGGATTTGCACATTTTCTGTCAAGACCTATTCAAATATCTTCAAAGAATACTTCTGTTAATGCTGCTCAATAGTGAGTAAACTATAATTGATGTGGGATCTTATTCCCAGATATTCTCCAGCTGAACAGTGCTGTCATCACAGACCAGTCAACGCACACTTTCATGTGATTTGAAAGACTTTTTTTTTTTAAAAAAAAAACATGAATAGCATAATTTTGCTTTTGTAGAGAGAAGACTACAGGAAGGCATGGGGAAATTTCACTATATGTTCTGTCAGCACAGTTACACTGCAGTGAGGTACAGGAGTTTAGTATAAAATAGCTGTAAGCTATTTTATGAGGAAATAAACCATGCATCATTCTATGATTAAAGAGATATAAGCATTGCTTTTGTGCAATGTTAGTTCCTCATGTTCCCAGATACAGATTAGAAAATCTTTGAGGATATAGGATAAAATTTCGTTTCATGGCTGCTTCTATTATGTTCAGATCATCAAATGATTGCATTAATATGTAGTAAATGAATGTCTTAAGAAGAGAAAGTGAAAAAAAAAAAATAGATCTGAAAGAGTGTATTATTTCTCCAAAGTAAAGGTGGACTCTCCAAGCTTCTTAAAGGCACATAGAGAGTAAATCCAAGTGTCATTTTGCTGAAATCAGCAGCTGTTGTCATAATGTATGTAGATGACATACACATCCTAGCTGGCCATTGCAATATATGAACCAGATTAAATGCCAGAAAGATGGTCTCTTTAACATTCAGGGGGAACTGAACACTCTCCAATAGTGATGTAACCGATTCAGAGGAGAAGAAGAAAACGAAAGGTTGAAAAGCCTCATTCCCTGCTCCTCCTCTAACAAACTGGGTGCATAACCATACCCATGAATCCTTTATATTTGGAACAGACTCCAGCACCTGAATAAACTTCTTGTAAATCATAATCACTAGGCCCAGTCCAATAGCTATTCTAATCCGTGCCCCTCTACTGTAAAAGCTATGTGTTAGGGACAACACCGGGGCTAGTTGTGGATAAGAAAATAAACCAAGGGACCATAAAGGTATTAAAACCTCAAAAAAGCCTAGCGACCAGAAACACATGAAGGCCTGCACCCCAAAAGACATTATTAATTCAAGCAGCATGGCTGGATGGCTAGGGACTGCTTTATCTTATCCCAATACAAAGTAATTGCCACTTCAGTACAATCAGTACAGGGTTTTTCCACTCTCTCGTGCCACGCGCTGGGCGCCAATGAATGTATTTGTCCTGGTTTAGGGCAAATTTGGGAGAAAACCTCCAGTGGGGCTCCCCCCGGGAAGCAAACCCACGTGGCCCTTTTCTCCCACCCCCAACGGATTCAGGAAGAGATTTCTCTGAGAGAAGTGGAAAAAACCTGTTTATTTCACAGGCACAGCACTACCCAGCACAAAAATGAACGATATCAAATTACAAAACCTCTCGCCCTTCAGGAGAGATGACAAACTTCAGAGGGTCTCTTTCCTGTGGGTGTTCGCTCTGTTATCAGTCCCTCTGGCGCTGGAAAATGCCACTGTCCAGGCTGAACTCCTGGTAGTCCACGGGTGCAAGCTCCCGGTGCTCCCCCGAGTCCCCAGTCCAGAGCAGGTTCGATTTGTTTCAGAAAAAGGGAAAGAAAACAGTCCAGGAAGACCTGTCTGCTCCGGCTAGTTGGAAAGCCAAGGCGATCTGTGTCTTGTTGTCTGTCTGTGCTGTAGTCAAAACTCCTGATGTGGGGGGAGCAAATACAGTCTCTGATAACAGACTCGGTGCTTCTTTTCCACTCACTTTTACTCTTAGATGAAATTTTAGGAATACAAAACCTGTGTCTGAGTTAGGTGGACGAATGGGGATACAATTTAACATCATAATCAACCCAGGACAACTAGTCAGAGACTGAAATATTTAAGGGCTTAAATATTTTAAGATCACCAGAAGACTTGTCTACAGTAGCAAACTGCAAAGAAACAGCTGCTCATCTACTGAAGCCCACCCCTCCCTGTGTACCAACTGATTTGGACTGCAAAAGGACCCTGAGATAGATAAGGTGGTTCTATTGTTCAGCTATCCCAGGTTAACGAGAATGTATCCCTAAGTGTAAGAGATTGAACTGTGAACCTTTGATCACTGCAGTAACCCCCAGGTGCTTTAGGACACTGCTGCTAATGGCTTAAGCCATTGGCTGGCTGCTTTGCTAGTGATGCCCAGTGGCCTCCCAAGTGCAGAAGGGTGTGCCTACCTGAAGTGACAAACTGGGATTCCAGATAAGGGAAAAGGTGATAAACGGCATGATAAGACATCATCCAGTGCTACAGGGGACATTTCCACCTAGACTGTACAATGTAAACCCGATCAAAGAGCAGTTTTGTGGACTCTTCCCCCAGTCCCATCCCATCCTGCATCATGGATATAGCCTGTAGCCACCAAGAAGACCAGAAGAAAAAGGCTCATTGGGATGCCATCAGAATCTAGGGAGTGGTGGTATCTTTTTTCTACTTAATCTGTTTCTCTGACAGTTTCTTTCCTCTTCCCCCCACCCCCTTTCCCCATCTCTCTCTCTCTCTACCTCTCATTTACTGTTAAATAAAATCTGTGCTATTGACTTCAGCAAATGGTCTCTTTTGCACCTTAAATCAGGCACAAGAATCTCTCTCTAATATTAATAATCGGACCTTAACAACACCATCTTTATTTCATATCTACTTCCCTCTGCTGACAAAGATAATCTTAGGAAGGTCTTTGCAATAGAACACGGGTGCACACAATTTACATCACTTGTTAAAATATGTGCAAGAGAGTAATGAAAGCATCCAAACCAAATGAGAATATCCACAGTATCAGGTCATAAGATTAGTAAAAAAATGTTATAAAAAAAAGAATAAAGCTGTAAAGTTCTGTATTTTGGGACTTTCACTGAGTCTCTAAAGTATTGACTATTCCCTTATAAATTGATCATGCCTTAACCTCTTCCCCTATCTTTCGTTTTCCCTCACTCTTGTTATTCAATACACTGAAGAAGCACAATGGATATTTTCATCAAAAGATAAGAGCTCTTCTCTGAAGAGATGAAAATAACCCTACCATCTCATAAAAATGTTTTGTTTACTTGTACTCTTATTTTTAATCACTAATAGTTTTAAATTACATGGAGATATCCAATTATGAATAGTAATAGACATAATGACATCCCTGGGCCTTTACAGAAAGTCTCCTAAGTTGTCCTCCTTTTGTAAACAACAAAAAAAAGAGAAAACAATTAGAGGAAATGATCCATTATTCCATAAAGTTCACAGGGGCAAAAATTTCAGCCCTTTCTGCATCCCTAAAATAAACAAATAAAAGTGAATTGAACACAGGGGAGGAACTTCATTACATTTCCTAATAACAGCATATTTGAGAGCCCATTAAGAGCAATACCCAAATAGTCTCCCCTGTCAAAATGTCATTTCAGAGAAAAGACAGAGGAATGAAAAAAGGATAAAGCTTTTGGAAAGATGGCATTTTCCTTTTTTATTGTTATGACTCCTTTTTTTTCACGTGTATTAATATTGTCCAAGAGGATATTATCCATCAGTTCTTTTACTTAAAGAACCATGACCATTCTTAAATACATCGACATGCCCATAATATAATGGGCTTTGATTCCACACATACTTACGCCAGTGCTTATTTTTTACGAAATGTAAAACTTTATGCTTTCAGAACACAGGGGCAGACATGGATTCTGATCAGAAATCCTTGTTTAGATGTACTGAGGGAATGAAACAGGATGCAAGCTGAGGCAGGCAACTCTGTACAGCATCTTTCTCGGCTGCTACTAACTCTGTAGGAGCCTGCATTTGGGTATCTTACTGTTATCATACTCAACAGTGCTGTGATTATTTCATATGTAAGTCTCACCTAAATGCAGAAATTGCAATTCTGTCACATATCTTTCACAAGAGATCTTGTCTGTGATCAGATGATGCAGAAAAAAAATCAGTGTTATACTTTCTTTCAGAGCATGTCAACAGTGGAAGGAGCCATCAACTCTCCTATGTGTATCTCAGTAGTTCAGTATTTTGGTACTCTGACACAGATCTGATTACTATTTACTCATTTAGGCACTGTGAGCATTAGACTGGTCTCGTGGATGCTGTGGTTCCCTCCCATCAAAGTTATATCAGTGCATCTAAATATTTCTTGGGTATGAGCAAACCTCTTTATCCTCTCTATCTATGGGGCATTCATTTGGAATGAGACACACTTGTGTTCCAGTTTGTGGGGATGGTTTATACATTAAACTGCCTTCCCCTGTCACTCTCACAAGCACCAGTTTTTCTGACCACCTCCCCCACCATGTTGCATTACTTTTGTGAATGGTACAAATTCTGACATATGCATTTGTGTACCACATATCCTTTAAAATATGAAGAACTGCTTGTAAAACTTCTTAATGCGGTAATGTTGATGTTGACCAGATGTTTCTAAAATTCACTGCATTGGAGGGTACTCCAAGAATAAAATAGTTTCGTTATTGTTGGGATTGTTGTATTCTGCATTTCAGGGAAGATAAGTTGTATTCAACTTTGACTTCTCCATTTGTTCTTACATTATTTATTCTAAAAACTGACTGTATTTTGTAATATTTTCAAATTAACAGTAAGTTTAAGCAAACCACATTTAAATTACCAACTTTTATTTTTTTCATATAATGAAAGAAAGCAATTCCTCTGGGTGATATAATTTATAAGGTCTTGAGGATACATTTGGTAACAGTCTATGGGGAGGAATTGCTATGTAGATTTATAGAACTTTACTCATAGACAGAAATTCAAATATTCCTCCCACGAGTCATAACTTATTTCATTCAAAACTGTGAGAAGGTGATAGAGTTGGGTCAAACTTATTGCAGATTTGCTCAAAATCCTCATGGGAAACTAAAGAAATAATGGTTTCTATAGCAACTAAATGCATCAACATTATGTTTATTAATTACAGATATGAACGGCAGAAACTGGAAGAAAAAACCCCATGATGAGTCAGGACCTCACACTAGGACCAAGAAGCTATTACTATAATGAGAATTGTGAGTTCTGTCTTAGTTCTGTCTTAGTCAGTATCAAACAATAGCAGTAAAAGAGAAGCACCTAATCAGATACCTGCTGTCTGTCTGTATGACTTTATGTCATAGCTGGAGGATTAGATAGATAACATATGAGTAGATTAGATTAGATAGATAACATATGAATGCTGTCCTCTGGGTTGCTTTATATGGTTTGTTTCCCCCCGCTCTTAATTATCTTCCTGTTAGGTAGATTTCATCATAATCTTTGGGACCATGGATGTGCCTTCACTGTCCATAGGGCATGATTTGGTATTATAGGACTCAGTCTTTACCTCAGGTATTTTGCTTTTTTTTTAATGGGAGCTATTGACCATGAAACCTCAGAAATATTAGCACTATACAATGAATAATAACTTCCAGTACCTGTCTTCGTAGGTCAATTGTCTTTTGCCAGTGATATTAAATGTTTTCTGCAGTATATCATATTTACTATTTCCTATTTGCTCTTACCTATTACTTCTATAATTTTGTCTCTATTACAGAACAAGCAATCAATTTTTCTGGTAACACCAAGTCTTTGTATACTTGATCTTTCTACTTGTATAATCATGCTCTCTTATAAGACTTTTCCCATCCAACCTTACCCTTTCTATTAATTTTTTAATATTGCCTCTTAAATCACAAGAAAAATCTTTCAGGAAATGGTAGAGATGGAGCTAGTATGAAAGAGCAATAATTTCTTTGCTGGCTTTTTTAATTTTTTGGGAGATTGGGATAAAGTAAATGCTTGGAACTTTAAAGATCTTAATGACAGATTTCAGCACAACCAAATTGCATGAGTAGAATTAAGTGGCAGATGACACTAGAGATAATAATTACAGCAAAGAAAGCCAAACTGCAGCATGCCTATGAACTGAACGACCTGTTGCTGCGAGTAGTGGTTTTCCCAAGGAAGAAAGATGAGGTACATACAGCAGGGTGAATTCTAATAGGAGTAGGAGCCCTGCCAGAGTGATTCCTGTGTTAAGCTTCTCTTCCGCCCTCTTGATTTGGAGCTGTTCTGTTTGACAGACTGCAATTTCAATTTCTCAGTGCTGGGGTTGCGGCAGGCCAGTCCCCTACCCTTTACCTGTTCCATCCTTGGTAATTGCCTTCACCAGGATCCTCGCCAGCAAGGCTGTCTGCAACCATTTGCAGGAGAAATCTGGGGCTGGCTCAGGCGTGTTTATGGCTCATTTGAAGACAGATGTAAGCTCATACTGACCATAAATCAAGCTCACCTTCCAAACCAGGGCAAATCTGTAGCCGCAGTCAGCCTCACGCCAAAGCCAAGGTAATATTCCCTGCTTGCAGTGCTTTATGTTGTGCCAGCCTGCTGATCCAGGGGATGGAGTACAAACACAACCAGTTTGATTTCTTGCACAAGACTGTTTAGAGGCACATACATGAGTCCAGGTACTACTTTAAAATCATCTAAAACTGTAATGGGACCAAAATGGAGGTGAAAATTTTTCTTGGTACGCCTCCAAGTTTTGAACTGTTTCTGTTGCCAACAAAACTGTCATGCAACTAGAACCCATCACATTTGCTACAGCTGTGTGGGTGTTAAGAGTCAAAGAAAAAGCTCTGACAGAGCCTCATGATGTTATTGCCAGCTTTTGAGGAAAACTAATAAAAACAACAGCTGGGGCTGGCAAACAAAAAAAACCCAAACCTAGAATCTAGTATCGAATAACATTGGAAAAAGGAAAAAGTTATGTTTTTTTTCCCAATTTCTTTTTTTTTTTTTCACAGACTTTGCAGCCTGCTTCTGGTAGAGAAAATCCTCAGCATTACGGTGTTTAGAGTGGCAGCAATGGGTAGATGATGTATGTACCAGTTCTTTACCGCACTGTTGCTGTCAATGAACTTCAAACAGCCTTCAGCTTAGCCTAGCACACCATATTCTACCTGGAATAATGATGCTCTAGAAATGCACAGAAATAAATTGTAAGATTTATCCCTGTTGAAAACTCATACACTTGGCTACCTGATCAGCTCATAATATTTGTTTAAGAAACTTATCTGTACAAGAACTCTGTGGAAACAAGATGAGAAAAACCCTGTCTCGTGCTCACAGCCTGACTCTTCAGACAAGTGTAGATTGCTTGCCTCAAAAAAATGTGCATCAGTTTGCAGAGAATGTCTTTTAAAAACTCACACAGAAGAGCAGAGAATAAATAATATAACTATTATATAACTATAATAGTATATAACTCAAAGATCTTTACATCTCAAAATGCTTTATGTAGCTATCTTCATGACAAAGAGACATCGGGACAAAGAGAGGTGGAGCAATTTAGCCCGTGTCACACAGCAGATCATTAGCAAGACCAGGAACAGTAGCAGGTATCCTGAGACCAAATTCACTGCCCTATCTCCAGGGCCCATTGTGCCTTTCATTATTGGCAGATAATGAATGTGAGGGAGATGAAGCACTGACAGGCCTAAGCTACAGGTAGTCAAATATAGCCTAGTTGTTTTGCATCTAAGGTCTAGAGAAAAGCATGCTTGATAAATTCCAATATTTTCTAGTCGATCCTTTATTTGTTTAGTTTGACAAAAAAATCGCCAAAAATAAAACTGGTGTTCAGAGCTAGGTTATTAAGTTTTCAAATTTCTTTCAAAAATTGTCATCTCTTTAAAATTTTGAAAAAATCAAACCATTTGGAGAAACTTATGCCAATAGATATGTGTAAACAAATATGACTTAGTGACAAATATGACTTCATATGATGAGGATCTAACAGGCAAGCATTATTGAATTTAAGAGTTGCTGTTCCCATAAGTCTGGGAGATATTTTATATTTTAGAAGATATCTATTTTTTAAAAAATACATCTTCTTAAGGAGGCTACATTACAGAGGACAGCTAAATTTGTTTTTCATGGCAGAAGTGACCCAATGGCGCCAAAGAATATTATACTAGTAGATGTTGCATAAATGAACCAAAAGAATACATAGGACAGTGGAAAAATTCTGGAGATCTTCAGTACCGTTCACATAAGACCTATGTAGAAGTGCTAATATAGACATTGTCCCCACACAGTCTTATTAAAACCATCCTAGAGATACAAAGAAGCAGACTGTGACCATGACTAGATAACTATCTGTAAGAGTAAAGGGAAATGTCACTAAATGTCATTAGAGCCTGACATAACCTAAATGATGGCAGTATGTTTAGTATAATGGAAGGATATAATGAGAATGTGGCATTTCCTTTAAGGACAGTAGCAGATTCAGACCAGTAAATTAGTTCAGTAGTAATGGCCAGCTGAGTAGGAAAGTAACTGGTTGTGCTGCCAAAACCCTTTTAGATTCATAGCAAACCTACAAACACAGAACCTTTAAAGGAAAAGAAAAGCAATCACCTTTATGAGGTGCAACAAGAGGTTGAAGCACAGATGGTGAGAAAAGCATTCTAATAAAGCCCGTTTCTTTCACAGTTTCCCAACAGGTACATAACTAAGGTTCTTAGCAAATAGAGTGAATTTTAATTTCTTCAGAAGAGCCACAGAAACCCCAGTAATTACATAAATCTCATGAAAGTCTTCTATTTCAAATGGAAAAACATAGAATCCATTTTATTCCAGAAATTCCTTTATTCTGCTGAGTTCATTGTCTGAATAGGGAAATCAAGACTACCCAGCAGGGTCTAAAGACTATCTGTATCCCACCTTTAAAGTAGAAGCCTTATGTTTGAAGTGATAGATGTGAAAGATGCCCTTACCATTAGGAAATTTATAGTTTTCTGTGGATTTATTTTTTGCTTGACTGGTTGGTTTGTTTTCTAACTTTAAAAGCTGTGATAAAGGGGGAGTGTTTCTGAATAAAATAAGTGACAAAAACAATTATAGTAAAAATAAAAAGAATGAAAATGTAAAGAATAATTTAAGCAATGGGGAGGCTTTTCACTAGTTCTGCTGTTTGCTCCTAATAATCAAATTATAAATAAATAGATTTGCAAATGTCCTTAGAATAGTTCAGTATTTATCAGGGATAATAACCAAAAGAAATCACTAGTATTCACAGTTCCCTATCTTAAATTTACTTTTCAATAGTCATGATGATATTAGAAACAATAGAGACTGTTTTACCAAACTGCATTTATGAAGTGGTGGTCCAAATGTGTTCTTAGAGCAACTCTTCTGAAATCACTGACTAAACACCAGGAACAACTTTAGCTTTATATGCTCAGCCTTTGTAGGGACAGAGAAAGATTCCAGTGGGTTAATGACCCATAGAGCCGGAATAAAACCATTTAATCTATGCTTTTAGGGAGACAGAAATTGAAAATTTTGGGGAAATTGGAAACCTGTCAGGTTTCTGATATGCTTTAGCTATGTTAGCTGTTAGTGTTGAAAATCTTGATCTGTTAAAAAGATGAAGGCAGACAATAAAATATTAAAAATTAAGAAAAAAAAATTAGGTTTTTAAATTCCTCATGTATTTGCATATTCTAGGCTGTATGGCTACTGGGCAGAATACAGTTACAGCATATTCCTGCCCTTCACCCAGGTCTCTAGAACTTGCAGTGATTTTAATAAGAGTGGGAACAAGCACTATTAAAGCAGCTGAGACCATTTCTAATATAAAACCTGTGATTTCCCTTCAGCTCTTGAAAGGTGTTTGGCAACTGGGAATGTGAAGCTTTTGTGGTGATTTTTTACACAGAAGGTTTCTTTATCCCCTTACTCTGTAAAATAAATGATAATTATAACAAATTCCATTAAAATATATATCTAACAGGAAGGAAAACCCAGTGCCTTTTGGTATCTGTTCTCCCAACTTAGAACAAATCCAAGCTCCTTTTAAAGTTGCTAAGAAAGATGTTTGGGATAGATGGTTGATGTTTTGGAAAAGACAGTGTTCGGCTGTTGTGCTTTTCAGAGGATGATGACATGGCAAGCAACACACAAAATTCTTAACAGTATTTATTTAGAAGCAAATGCATGGGTCCAGAGATTCAGGGATCATCTCTATTGTTTCCTAGGCAGGAGACACTGGAAAAATGATCTTGCTTCCAAAATATACATTTATCCAGGGCTGAATAAAAACAGAAGATAGTGCCTAAATTGAGTGACCTTTAACCTATGGTAACCGGAATATGCATGTGAAAACTGCAAAATCTTTTGTTTGTCATGATTTTGTCACTTGCCTAGATTGCAACACATACAGACAAGTTTTATCCTTGGTCAGACACCACTTTGAGAGTTTGTAATTGCAATGATACCAGAGAAAAACAGGGGATTTAATACAACAGGTATTTTTCATGTTTTCTGCAGTCTTTGCTGAAGGTGTTGTGGTAAATATATCTTTTAAGATAAAATAAATAAAATAATTATTTCACTGATCAAAAGAAAAGAAAGCAAGAATTCAGCTTAATGCAAAGAACCACACAGCACCTTTGTTGTAGTACACAAGGGAAGCTCATTCAGTGAGATTTTCTCTGGAGGTCAATAGTATGTAACTGTTGTCTGTACACTCCTTGTTATCACAGCTTTGGAAGTAACCTTCTGAAACCCAGTAATTCAGAGCCTTCTCCATCCACTGGACACAACAGTTAGTGCCACCCTGAGATAAAGGATAAAAGAGAGACCTAGATTTGTTATGATCAATTTAGGTACCTTAGGACATAGGAAATATTAAAATTAAGCATTTGGGTTTGTGTGGGATATCTAAAAACCTTGCAGAAGAAAAGGTGATCCTTAAGTGTAATGCCTCAACTCCTCCAGCTGCTGGGATGGTATAGTGTCACTCCACAGGGTCATCTAACCCACAGAGTTAGGCTTGGATTTTATTTGACTAAATATGGAGTTTATAAAAAGTAGCTACCCAGAGTCATCAAAGCTTTCTGATACTGAAGATGAGCACTGTCAGCTCAGGTGCATCTCTCTGGATATTGACAGTTACCCAGGCTAAAGACGGAAGATCCAGATGAGAGATGGGCTACTATCATCACAGGTTAGGGTCCCTCTGGGTGCATGAAAGCAAATTAAATCAGGTATCATGAGAAGCTTTTGAACAGATGACACGATATCTAGTACTTTTAGATACCTGCAGCATTAGATGATGACAGGATGTAAACAATCCAGCTCTTGTGCAGAGTCTAGCAGAATTTAAGGGGACAGGGTCCCAGTGTAGGTCAGGTTAGTCAGAGTAACCTGTGTAGAAACAACATTCAGCATTCTGAGTATCATCAAGCCAGATTATGAATCATTGCAAAGATTGCAATTGCCAAATTTCTACAGAACAGATTATTTTTGGGACCTCTAAAATAGATATTTAGGACATACTTAATATAGTATTCTAGACTGAAAGACAACAACAAAAAAAGGACATCTTTTTGTCACCTAAAACATATCTACTGATGTTTAAAAAATTAATCCTTGTTATTGTTATTAGTGTTTTTTTCTCACTTAAACTGAGACAGCTAGGTCTGATTATTCACCTGCCTTTAAAAATATGGGTTTCAGACTAGTTTTACTTAATAGCTCATATGTTAAGTATTAAAGAAAAAACAGCTTTGTAAATGACTGTCACTTTCCTGTTGTAGTGTCACTGACCCATATCTGATTAAAGAGCATATTTGTCACAGTGGTTTGAAAGGTCAAGAACAATTTTTTGCTTTACAAAAACAAGTCACTAGGCAAAACTAAGTTTAGATACATAGAAAACAAAACAAGCTGCTAACATTTCCTTCCAACAAAGGGAAGGAAGTCTTTTCATCATTATGTCTACTCTCATGTTTGTCTTAGGTGTACTGGTTGACTAAAAAAGGTCAATATTTATCCAGTCTAACTACAGAGTGATATTAGAAATGACAGTGCTTTCCTGTGTTTAGCAAAAGAAATATCCAGTCATAAATAAAGATGCCATTAATTTACACCAATCTTGAAGTTTTTAACAGAGACTATTCCAAAGACTTACAAGAATGCATATACACTTATACATAAAAGATCTGTTTCATAACACAATACTTGCCCAGCTTAATTTGCTCTTCATCATTGAGTTTATCTACTTGCATGTACTTCCTATCATTATACCATAAATAAGCTCAAGTGCACTGTGGTCTAGAGGAGGTTTCCTTAGAAATTCACCATTTAATATTACTGGTGTTTTTTCTCAAAGTGTGATTATTTACTATTTACTATTTACTATTTACTGTTTACTTTGAATCACTGCTATATCTATATTTTCCGCTTGAATTTTGTTATAACCATTTGAAAATTACACTATCTTTAGAAATGGTTATTTGATGTGCAGAAAGTCTTTGTATTTTATCTGTCGTGACAGAAAACTTTTAGTAGAATAATTTTCCTTCCCATTTGATAGAATTAAAGACCAACAGCAAAAGTTTCATCCTGTAGAACTTTCAGAGGAGGCAGTATGTTAAATGATGTTTGCGTACATCACTGTGAGAAATTAATATCTATTACTATCAGTTTTCAAACCAGCAGATTTCTCACATATTTAATGTGTGAGTAGTCATAGATAATTCCATAAAAAGTCCCACCTGCCTAGAAACAACTGTGTACTTCAGGGCTTTACTGATGGCAATGAGGAATCATGTTGTATCGCATCATCTGCCATCCATCTTAAGAGAGGAAACATGGACATCTCTTTCCATCTCTTCCAATCTTTTACATTACATTTTCCTTATTTTTTTGGGTTTTTTTAACAGTTCACCCAGGGATCTCATTATTCAGAAAAATCTCCACTCTTTCCTATCTCGGCATTTTCTGAAATGTGATTATTTTAATCCTGTATTTTTCAGTACCATTGGAAGAAAAAATCTCAGAAGGGACTAAGTATTTATTTTTCTGCACCTTATTTTCTGTGCACACTATTTTATGGCATTCTTAGCCACAAGCCCTATCAAAGAACAGTAAGTCACAGAAATGCAGCATAGTTAGTGAAATTTTATGAGACTGTTCAACATTTTGAGTAACAGGAGCCACAATCTTGAAGTTTTGTTTCCTTAGTGTTTGGGTTTTATTTTTTTTCATACTGGGAATAATAAAAGTGACATGAGTGGACTTCAGTGCTGTTTCAAGTCATATACATGATGAAGTGTTCCACTGAATTGGCAATGGATTAATTTGAATTATTTTAAAATGTTCATAGGTTAAAAACAAAGGTAGTCTGGATCTTTGTACAGTGAAGTACCAAATTTCAATACTGCAATTTATACTCCAGAGGAGCTGATAACTCTGAGATTACTTACAATAATTTTGTTCCTTTTCTTTTGTAAATCCTGTTGCTTCTCTCTAGTTCTTTCTTCTCTAGTATCATTTGCAGACTAGTTTGAGACCTTGATATCAGTTGGGTCAGCTTCACTTTACAGTACATCTGTAAGATCAAGGCACAACCCAATGCAGACGTCTCTACTTCCCCCACATGAATTAATCAAAACAACTGTGATATGAAAAATGTTGTGCTGTTTTTTGGTTTTTCTCCTCTACAGCTGCATGTACCTACAGCAACTTGTTAGTGGACCTTAGGGATCTGAATACTGCATAGCAGAGCTGGTTCACGCCAATTATTATGTTGAGTGATGAAACTGCCTTGTATCATTTCATTTGTGGATATGAACAGCAGGTGAATGTTATAGTTTCTGCTTTCCAATTATAAATCACACAGACTGAAATATCAGTTCTCTGAGTAAGGGCTGTAAAAACAGTGGACTGTAAGGAGACTACTGTTTCTTGTGAAAAGGAGTCTGAAACTAGAGTTTATTGATGTGGGTTTTTTTTCCCCACCTCCTGTCATAGTTAGCTTTTGAGACCAAAATTGAAAAATTATTGGATAAAGGTACTGAATGGAAAGCAAATAAAACATCTAACTACAAAAACTGTATTTAGGACTATAAACCATAGATATGATATACTGATACATTCAAGTGATTAATATGAGGTTCACTTAGGGTTTTCTATAGGTGGGCTTTCAAGAAAAACATGTGAAAGAATGTGGTAATGGTAAAAGGACTCTTTCGTATCCAGTTTCTGGCATAGACACAGCATGTCTTTAAATATTTGTAATTTTGAGATCCTCTGTGAAGTGTATCTATGAAGACCTGTGTGACACTTGAATCTGCAGTCTAGACTACAGTGGATGGACAAAGGCTAAGATTCTTTACAGACAAAACAGAAAGTGTTTGGTGGTAACAGTATGAAACTAACAACATCAAAAGGACTGGATTCAGTTACTGAAAATATATATTTTTTAAAATAGGTATTCTGCAAGCCATATTTATAGTCTTGCATTAGGCTCCCCGATGCAAGACTGTACCTACTGAAGTAAGGATCCCACATACCACAAGGTGGTTGGGGGATGGAATGCACAGCACAGAAGCTGAAGTTCACTTATTTAGGTAAACTGGAACAATAAAAGACTGAAGGTGGACATGCTGTTCTCTACAGTGGCTTAAAGGAAGGCTATAGAGGAGATGAGGCATCTTGCATATGTACAGAGAAAGGATGGAAAAAGCCATGGTGACCAGTTGCAAAAAAAGGAAATTCTGTAAATATTAAGAAAAAAAAAGGTCACCATTAAGGGCCCAAACATAGAAACAGTTGCACAGAGATTCTGCATTCTTAGACACACTCAGATGACTGGGAAAAGTCTGGCTATGTGATCTAAATTGTCTTTTAAATTTGGGAGCAGGGGTGAGGAAAGACAGGATTTGAGATCTCCAGAAGTGTCTTCTGACCTAAATCAATCTGTTAGTCTGTAATTCTCACTCCGTTAGTTTATGATTATATTCTTCAAGTTCACAATTTGTGTTTCTCCCATTTGTGAAATCTGGGGGAGGGACTGGGAAGGGGTAACTTATTCTAGTCATGAACACATATGATAATTTCTCCTAATGATATAGTATCTTACTCTTCTTGTCCATGCAGTTTTCTCTAGTCAAGGCTATGAAAACTGTCACTGAGTAGGTGTAAGTCACATCATATTAGTTACCTTATGTATATGCATCTCATAGGAAACTATTTTTAGAAGTCTTTTTAATCCTATCGACAAGGACCAATTTGAATTTATCTCTATTTCCACCAAGTATGATAAAAGAAAGAACAATATTCAGCTCTTACCTAGTTTTTCAGTTATAACAATCTGAGGTACACATTCACTGACTGCAAAAGAGTCACATACTAATGAAGTCCCAAGATAGATCTACCAACTAAGGCATACGGTAGTAGAATACTGTGCTTCATTATGTCTCATACTTATCTGTGGTGCATTATGCAGGTTCAAAAAAAGACGTGCAAATTTTTGAAGCAAGCAGCATAAGACTGTTTGTCTTCCACTTTGACTAACCTTTTGTTTACAATAATAAATGTGCAGAACAGTTCAAAGGTCAGAACTGACTGGAAAAAATCTCTGTAGAAGATTTGGTGCCATTAAAAAACAAACAGAGGAAGTATATAATAGAATTCTGAAATTTTTAAGTCTTATTTGCTCACAGAATTTTTAACCAACTTGCTCAAAGCAGTGAAATTACACATGACAAAATGTGGGACTTATTTATAAGAGAGAATTAGTAATACACTGTAAAGTTTCTATCAAAATTTTGTAACTACATAATTGATACCATCTGGTGTTTCAGAAAAAACTGATCTGATTTGGGATGAACTATGGGAAATCACAGGTCAGTATCAAGAAAACATATTTCTAGGTTATCAAAACCATAAATAAGATACTGAATTTTTCAGCTCACTATGTGAAGTCTTGTGCATGTAATTGCTTGATTTAATAGTTCTGTGTACATTGGAATATCAGAAAATTACATTTCTAATTTCTTTTTTTACATATAGTCACACACCTTCTTAAATCCTTTTTCTTTCATATTCATCTGTTTTAGCTCAGTAAATATTTTTGGTCCATCTCATTTCCTTCTGTATAAGTCAGGAAATATGAATTGTTATACAGCATGAAGCTCCATTTTTTAATTTTTTTTTTGCAAGGAGATAAAATGTTTACAATTACTCCACTGACGGGACTCCACATTGCTTGGCTATCTGGTCTCTCTGCAACTATGATTCAATGATTCTAGTTCCAGGTATAAAAACTTTTGCTGCTCTAGTTTTTAAATTCATATTTAGATTACAAACTTATGCAGGTTGTTACCAAAAATCTCTGAATTCTGTGCCCCTTTCTGGCAGGAAGGAATCTCAAATGAATTAGGAAATGGCCCTTTGTCATGTTTTGGTAGGCCATTGCCAACACCCAGTTCTACACTCACTCTCCACTGCAATTAGTAGCTTTCTGCTCTTCAGCACCTGAATGAGAGCTAGATGAATGAAATTACATGAAACATAGGGAAAAACTTGGGCCTTTTAGTAGTGTTACTAGTTAATTGGCCTGTATCACTGTAGTCAAAGCTTGGGAAACTGGGAAAGAAGCGAAGTTTTTGGTTCACTTCCAACATTGTGTGTATCATACTAGAGTTTGCAAAAACTATCAGATCAGAAAGATCATATTTTGGAATCTCTTTGTATGGGTCTAAATAAGTATACTGTGCAAAAAAGAAGCCCTCGGCATCACAGTCATTTTTAGAGAAGCCCCAAATGCTTTGTACTTTGATACTGTCCTATTCTAACTGGATGAGTTTACCCATCACTAGACAGACAAAAGAGTCATCTGCTTTTGATAATGTCAGTTGGGATTTTCCAGTCAGGCATCTTACTAGAAATGTGGGTTGTTCAGCTCACAAAGTGCAAGGAGAACGGATCCATTTCAGAGAAACCTACAAGGTCCAGGAGATGAGAATAGGCTTTATTCAGACAAATTTGATAAGTCTAATTCCCTAGACATGTCAAAGAGCTGGAAAGCAGACAGCAGTGAACAGATCCAGGAACTGGGAACGGCAAAAGGCAAGTGCCAGGTGTTTTCTAGACATAGTGCTCATTTTTACTGTTCTTGTAATCAAATTTAAGTCCACAAGTTTTTGAAGAAAATACTGAGTGCTCTTACGCCACTGAAGAGATTAAAAAGGTAGGAGGGAAAGGTGTTGCCAAATTAAGGATGTAAAATGTGGGCACATATGTAAAATTTTCCATTGAAAACATAATAGTACAGTTGAAAGAAATTACTTTCTAGTTACCCTGGTACAAAAATAAGTAAGGTTTGATGCCATACTCATGGATGGTATTTTATTAAAGCCACTGGAAGGTGAGAATCAAATAGGGAATAAAAAGTTCCCTTTATGACAACAAAGAAATAGAGAGTAACAAAGAAAAACAAAGGTCAGTGGTTCTTTTTTTACCTACATTTGCTGTTTGCTTTTCTTTTTCTATTTAATTTTGGTTTTGTGTTTTATTTTTAACTCAACATATTTATTTCTAAGCGGTTTCAAATGTATTAATTTATATGAAAGCTTTTTATTAGCATCAAGCTGATTTTTGATTTTGTATCTAGTCTTTTTTGTGGAAGGGAGTTAAATGGGAGAAATATTTAATTAAATGTATATTGTCAGGATTCAAATGAGCTGTAATTAATTTCTGGTCATGAAAATTTTATATTCTCTATAATAACCAAGGGAAAAATTATTACTGTATTTGCTGAAACATTTGTAACATGTTTGAGGAAAAAAAAAATCTCAGATTTCAGCTGAAGAGCCTAATCCTTGATACACAAAAATACCTGTGCTTGAGTGACCTAGCTGATGATGAATACAAGGAAAAATTCTCAATGTCCCCAAACATAACTGCTAAGCTAATATGTGTCTTCAAGCTTTTTATCACACCTCCCTTGAAAATGGAACAAACGGTTATGTAGCTGGATGAAACTGTTTCACTGCTCCACTGCTCTTATCTGAGATATGACCTCTATTCTTGAGTGGACACAAAAAATCTTTAAAAATTCCCAGGGATAAAAGAGAGCATTTTAATTGGTGAACTTTGTGTTTTGTTGCACTTTTCTCCTGTGTATATTATGAAATATGTTGCAATATATAGAGATAACAAGTACCATGTCTTGACTATGGGCAACCACAAGAATTGTCAGCATCCTGGGCTATTTTATTGTTAATGACAAATATGATTTTAACAGTAAGTTCCTTCGCAAGTCTAGGATGTCTAACTAACATTTGAGTAGCTGCTTCCATTTGAATTACACTACCATTAATCATATCTACTAACTCAATAAAAACAATGTCAATACCATAAAACACTTTTTCTATTGAATTAATGAGGGTAGTTGGTTACTAACAGGTTATGACTGCATCAGGAAAATGCTTAAATTAACAAGAGAGATTAACAAGGAAACATTTAATAAAGATACCATATAATTTTTAACTCATTCCAAACCCTATGAAGAAGGAAGGATTCGTATTATGAAGATAGCCACTGCATAAACTTGCTGAATATGATCACTTTACTATTTCCCCTGACTGTGTAAACTAAGACATATGACTGGCCTTTTCTTGATTTTCTGTTTTCTTTTCTATAGATTGTGAGGAATTGCATACACCCTTTGTTCAGTGCTGTAAGATTTCCCAATAGAAATCCTGAACATGAGCCATAGATTATTCATACATAGAGAGGTTTTATCTTTCTGTGAGAAAAGATGCTCTAAAAAGATTCTCTAAATCCACCTCAAAAATGATTGTTTGTGTGGCTTTAAGCAACTCACTTATGGCCTTTCAGAAGTTGCTTACATCTAAATTTTCCATTGGTTTTGGTTAATGGAATATCTGAGTAGCAGGATCTCTGCAATTCAGGCTGTTCACCTTAAACTGAGCCTTAAGCTCAGTTTCTTCAGCTGCAGAGTAGTTGCAATAATACTTGTTTTTGTCCACACTGACTTCAAGAATTCATGACCTAATGGCCAGAAATGAATTTCACTATGAGAATGAGTTAAAAATAATAAGCTCATTTGTTTATTGGAAGGAAAAATGGAAACGTCCTGAGGATCTTTAGACACGGCAAAGTAACATAATTATTGTAACATGAGAGCAAAGTAATATAGTTAACTGTCTATGTAATATAGAAGAGCTTTACCTCTCCTTTTGTGCCTTTTGTATCAGTCAAGTCAAGGAGGAGGTGCTGAAGGGACAGCAATTCCAGCCATAGAACACTGAATGCATTTAACTTTGGCCATGGACTAATACCAGCCATGATGGAGGAAGTAAGATCTCTCTGGCATTACATCTTGAGAAAAACCTTCATCCATGCAAGTGGTTCTCTTCACCTGAGTTTGACTTCAGTTTTGCTGTATGTAATAAATGTGATAATGTGATAAATCCTGGTTTAATGTGGTATGAAGTTCACAGTGGTGCTAAATAGAATTATATTCTTTTTGGAGAGAAATTAAAACATGTATAATTTTGTAATGCGTGACTCAAATTTTTTATCCATCTCTGGCCTCAGCCTGCCTATGGCACAAAAAGCACACCATGTTGTGATGACATACCATGTACCTATGAAAACAGATATATGAAACAGGTAATTTTCTTCAAATTAATACATCATAGGGTGTTTGACACATGAATACTACAAAATAAAGTACTTTACAGTTTTTCACTTATGGTCCTTCCTAAAAATGTGGAAATAGTGAAATGAAAATATCTCAATTTTGTATTTTTTTCAGGATTTTGGTGAAGCAAGAGGTTTTTTGACTCCTTTTCATTTAAACAGAAAACAACAAGAAAGTTACTAAATTTTTACAGTATCTCAGTCCAGTACTGCAGGTTGATTTACTTTATTATTTTGAGCCCTGATAAATCTCATAAAGCAATGTTATTATAAGAAGCATCAAATCTGAACAGCATTTTAGCTTAATAAGAAGTTGGATGTTAAAGAAGGAAACAGCACTTATTATAATGATGTGCAATAGAATGTTGCTCTTATACAGAAGCCAATTCTACTGTTTTGGAAGCTTAGTAGAATTCCAAATGCAAAAGACGCGAAGCAATTAAGACAGTGCTATTGAATTGTATTGCTTCTGTCATAGTAATACCAGTAAAATATTTAACTGTTGTCATCATTTATAGTTGTTCTAGAAGACTGACATTGTGGTCTCACACTTTGACTTTTGAGGGAGAACGATATTCAGGGTTTTCTTTTGCTAAATAAATATAAAGAGATGAGCAGTCAGGGCTTTAGAGTGTGAAATTGTAATATAATGCCTTTGTAGTGATCTGAATTCTATTTTAAAAACAATGTTTTGATATGGCCAAGCATGATGTTTTATGTTTTTTAAGATACGTTTGTGCAAGTCCTCCTACTAAAAACTTCTAAAAATAACCAGAAAATAATTATATTTCTCAACAATTGAATTCACCTTTTACTCAACTTTTTTGTTTCTTTTTTTTTTCTTAACATATAGGCATATATTAAAAAATTTTAACAGTCAGCATTTTTAAGCCCGATAGGTCATATTATGTGCACAAATTTTCTCAGGCTTTATTCCCATTGGTAGTATCACAATGGAAAAATACCCTTTCAAGTCAGTGTTAAATATTTGTTATATACACAATGATTTGTGTTTTTATTAAACAAATCACAAGTGAAGGATAATATTAAAGGCATACATTTATCTGTAATTATTACTCTTCCACGAAAATATTCATGCTAAAGAATTCTAGTGGTTTAGGTTCACCAATTTGAGTTTCCCAGCCAACACATCACATAATATAAGTGCTGGCTAAAATCATCAGTGCACCTACTCGGATTATTTATTCATTTCCTGTTGTGAGATATAAGTCAGGAGGAGGGCATAGCAGGCTCAAAACTTAAAAGGTATAAAGAAAACTTTATTAACAGAACTAAAAGAATAATAAGAATCAGAATAAAACCTTCAGAACACTTCTCTTCCCCTCCCCACTACTTTTCCCTGACATAGCGACAAAACCTGTGATTTTCAATCAGTTATGACATCTACAATAGCCTTTCATTAGTTCTTGTAGGAAGAGGAATTTCTCTCACCATGCCATGGAGACTTCTCCACAAGAAACAGTTCTCTTGTGGCTTTTTAATTTCCATGGATAACAGCCACCCAGAAAATCTGCAATCATGAAGTTCCTCCCGTTTTCACAGCCTTCCCACTGTTCATGTTGACTGGCCATTGATGGGGTATTATTTTAAGGATGAGCTGTTCAAAAGCAAAGGTTCTCTTCATCTATTTCTGAGATCATCTGCATCTCTGGGAACAGAGGTCTTCTTTCCTTGTGGCCAAAAGGTCTTCATCACTCTCATCTCTCTCTGTTCAAACTTCTCATGGGATCACAGCTACTTCAGCATCTGCTCTGCTTCATTATGGATACCTCTGCTCATGTGTACAGTTTGAACACTTCACCCCCCCTCCCCCCACTTTTTCATGAATTAAAGGAGATATTCTAGTGCATCACAGTCTATCTCTATGGCTTTACCAAAAGAATTCCAGCCCAAGACTAAGGCATCTCCTCATTCCTCTTCCATCTGGGACTTGATTCCTTTACTGACCTTGGTGTCTTCATTTTGTCCTCTACCTGTCTTCACTCTACCCTTTTCTCTCACTTGAGAGAGGATCAATGTTTTTCAAGTTACATCTGTCTGTGGAAGAGACCGGCCAGGCCTGCGGATGGTCATGACGGTTTCTGCCGGGCAGTGGCTGAAGCAGACACGGTGATGGATTTCAGGCTGTGCTGGTGTCGTGCCAAGATCTCAGGGGGCCCGGCCAGAACAGTGGCAGCCGCTCTGGCCACATGGTTGCTCCCTGGCCCTGCTTCCTTCAATTTCACCTGTGGGCCGATGGCTTCTCCTCCCTCTGCCCGGCAGCCGCTGGGGCTGCTCGGGCCATAGCGGGAGAGGCCTGGCCCGGCCTGGAGCCGCTCCCGGGGCCCAGCGGACCCCGGCTCGGCCCGGGCCGGCAGCGGGGCAGGGTTTAATGTCAGCAAAGTGCTGCAGCCGTGGCCTGGCCCAGCCTCGCCCGGGCCCCGCAGCCTCCCGTCCCCGCCCGGCCAGCGCCGGGGTCAGGCCCGGCCCCACCAGGCTGCGCGGGCCGCGGCGGAGAGGGGCCGGCCCGAGCGGTGCCCAGTTACCTCTCCAAGGCCAGAAACAAGAGAGAGATTACCCGGGCTTTAAAATGGGAATCGCACAGAGGCGGACCTAGCTTCCTAATGGTTTCGTAGGTTGTCAGTTCTCAGAGCTAGCCGGCCCTGGTATCTGACAGGCACAGAGGAAGCTCTTAGCAGCTTCTCTCAGAAAAATAATTTCCATGGGTGTCTTTTTCCTTCCTCACCAAATGTCAATTAATGCAAAACTAGCACAAGAATCAATGTATGTGCATTACTATCAAGTTATAAACTTCATTCCCCATGCTTTGCAAAAGATTCATTGGAGTCTTAGCAAAATACTTCCTTTCATAGCATGTATGAAGATCTACAAGTTTTTTGAGAACTCCTAGTAATCAGCTGTTTTCAACATTTATCAAGGCTCCAGCAACTATTACTTCTCTTCTGGTGCTTTTTTGCCACTCTACTACTCTCATCTTGTTAGAATTTGCCAATTAAAGCTGGACAACTGTAAATTGTGTTCAATAAAAGGAATACCTTCTTTCTAAAATTTAAATAATCTGGAGACCCCGGTTAGAAAATGAGATCAGTACTTAAACATGTATGTTCCTCTGTTTAGTGCCACTTCGAGAGCTTTAAAACATCTTGATAACACTTAAAGGCAGAATGATCTTGAATGTTTTACAACACAACTGATATTTAATTAGCCTCAAATCTGTGCTAGAAAGACATGTTTGTATACCCAGAGCACTACTCTATCCAAGAGTGAGCATATTAGGGTTTATATTGCCATTTCATTTCTCAGTGGTACATCTTACAGAATGCTGTGTTTGGGGCAGGGGGAAGGCAATCAACTGGAAAGGACTCTGGTGAGTGCACAGTATGAAAATGTAATTCAAGGACAGCAGGTAAAAATGTTAAGATGACACTTTGCTATTGCTGCTCTTTGAAATACTATTGTTTAGATTTTAACACTCATATTTGTATGCATGTCAACATCTGTGTCTAGATATTTTCAAACTGTTGATGACTTATGTAAATGTCCACTTTCATGCCACAAAGATGCAAGTACCAGACAAATGGGAATATGTATTACCTGCCTGCCCTAAAATTTCACACAATAGCATGCTCATAGGTACAAAGTTGTGATAGATAAAACTTCTACTTCCAAAATACAAAGGGATTTTAGTATTTAAATATGCCCCAAAGACCAACACAGTGAAGAGTGCACTCTTTGCACTCCAGTTTTTCAGCTTAAGAATCAGGAATGTGAACTTAGTTGTTTGATATGTACTGGGAGAACAATCTAGTGGGTTACATCCCTGACTTTTACCACCAAAACCGTAATTTAAAGAAGTTACATAGTTCTCAGAAGGAGCTGGGTTTCCCCTCACCCTTTAGGATGATTCTACTACTGTTATCTCTGTGAAAACAATTCATTTATACTGGGTGAATCTGATTCAGTAAATTGGAGTTTAATCCTACTAGGATTGCTTTATTTTTCTATGGCTCTTAAAGTCATCACATGTGCTAACAATATGTAAGGAAGAACCCAGAAAGAAGAAAGAGGAAATAACAGATGTGGAATTTCATTCTATAGTGGCACTATTGTAATTAAAATAATAAACACTTAATTTCTATAAAGATATGTAAAGTGGGTGTGGGTAATAATGTAATGTTACTCCAAAATTAAAGCAAGTCTGGATTATCCTCATTAATATTTCTATCCTCCAACAAACTGAATTGGGCATTTCTGCATCTCTGACTTTGTCATCTGTTGTCAAATCTCTGAGTGTGTGGCAAGGCAGGACATCAGAATAAAAAAAAGACAGCTTTTTTTTCTCCAGACAAAATTAACTTTTCTTTATATTCTAAAAACTGCTAGACTTTTAGAAAGAGATTGCAAAATGAAAAAAAAATTAAAAAATTAATTTGGGTCAAAAGGATAGGAGTCCTTATCCTCTGTTTCTCCAACCCAAAGTCTTAAACTAAGATTTTATTTTTCCTCAAAGAATCACAGAATCAATTAGTTTAAGATCTCTGAGATCATTGAGTCTGACCTATGACCTGACACCACCTTGTCAAAAATACCATGAGTGCCGGCAAAGTCTGTTCTTAAACTCTTCCAAGGACAATAACTGTACAATTTCCCTGGGCAGTTCATTCCAATGTTTAATTACCCTACCTGTGAAAAAAGTCTTCTAATGTCCAATCAAAATCTCCCCTGGCACACTTTTAACACTGTGTCCTCTTGTCCTGTAATTTGTTGCCTCGGGGAAGAGGCTGACCCCCACCTGGCTACAACCTCCTTTCAGGCAGTTGTAGTGAGTGATAAGGTCCCCCCATGAGCATTCTTTTCCTCCAGGCTAAAGATTTCTCCTTTAAACCTTAGATTTTATTGCATGGAGCTTGTAATATACAAAATCATTCCTCTAGAATATGCTCTGTCTTTTTTCAGCTGAGTAACATGCCTTTTTTTCCCTGTTAAATTGCCTAGGAACATTTATTATCTCCAAAAAGGACTTAATATATGATATTAATTACAAAATTGTCTTAGATAAAACCTGTCAAGCTCAATAAATGGATGTAACTCCCAATGTCTCTGATCAGCAAAGTAAATATAATTAAAATTACTATAGTCCCTAAATTTAATTACCTATTCATGAACATTCCTTTATTTCTTTCAACATAATTTAAAAAAAACCCCACAACTTTAATATATCTTTACAAGATTCTTCTGACTATATAAAATGCCAGATTAGGTAATAAAAGCATTGACTTTGCCTCTTAAAAGTAAACTACTTTCATCAGACTTTTACTGAATTCCAGGCTCAATAAATATATATATATAGACAGAATTCAACAAAGTTCTACTTAGAGCTGAAGCTGGGGAGACAGTGAAGACTAATTTAAAGTACTTCTGGAGAAGTTATTCACCCATTTAATTTATCCTTGAAGTTTCCCAATACATTTTTGGCCTTGGCTGATTAACAGGATTGGAGAACAAACAAAAAAACCTTGTGTAATACTATGACTGCATGAGGAAGATCTAAATGTAACTTAACACAGTAAGATTAAGTAGGTAGGGTTTGGGGCACTTTGTAGGAGAATGTAAATGTCTTTCTTTGCAAACAGCTAATAAAAAGACTCACTGTGATATTTCACAAATGTTCTTTCTAGAAGAAAGATCCCATTCAGCACTTTCCATTGACTATGGACTATTGACTGTGTCTGAGGGCCAGGATCTGGCTTTCACTCCCCATCTTCCTGTGACTGAATTTCTCGGGGCTCTTCATTTGGCAAAACTATTTGCTTAGTCTCAGCTAATGTTTCTGGTCCTCCTTGCCACAAAAATACTTCCTTTTTGGGGTGCATATAAACAGTTGTACACACTGAACTTTAGACACATACATTAAAGTACTCACATGCTTATAAAAATAGCAAAGTACAGAGATTTTGAAATCTCTTATGCTATGCAAGTGTCAAATAATGTTCACCATGTTTTTAGATGGACAGATTAGAAGTAAAATATCCTTTTTGCATCATGAATTAAAAGAACACGAATTATAAGCACTAGGCTATCTCTCACGACTCTTCCTGTTTACTTTGTGTCTGCCTGTCTTATCATCTTACCTGCTCCCTGAACAGGAAGATAAAAATAATAGTATCTTCCAAGAAGAAGAAGATGTTTTCTAAGACAAAGAGTTCCTGCCATACTTGACTCCTGAGTTTAACCTTTTGGGTGGGGCCCACTTAAGGCTTTTTGAGGGCAGTCTACAAGATGTTTGTGTTGTTCTGTTCTTCAGACTCAGTGAGAGTTCTCTGAATAGTTCTCTTTGCATCATACCTTACGGCAGCACACAGGACTGTTTCTCCATCTGTGAGCATGTCACTCTGACTCTACAGATATTTGACTTTTTTCAGAATCCTTCTGTGAAAATACATTTCAGGTGTCAGCAAGTATTTTGCTATAGTAAAGCTATTCAGCATGTAAACATTTCAAGGATGTCTGATCTAGCAGTGTGTAGTTACTTTCTCCAGATCTGAGAGATCTGGTTTAAATCTTTTCTATGCAGTATGCATAGCAGATTGCCCTTGACCTGAGCTTGATAGGGCTCAGATGAGAATTGCCATGTTCATCACCAAAATTCAATTCAGTTGTCACTTCAGTTGAGTGAATAAAATTGTCTTAGTGCCTGGTGGCGTTTTCCAGACTATGGCTGTGATCATCCATCTTTGGAGATGTTAACACCTATGACCCTTAAACTTTGGTGGGACTGTAACATAGGTATTTTTCTGTCTCTTCCAAGCAAGAGATAAACAAGTACTCGTCTTTAAGGTACTTCTAATTGAGTTGGCACCACAAACTGTAACAGATCAGTATCCACATTTTATACAGTGCTTCAGTGTTTGGCTGCACATCCAAGATACCAGAGCGCTGTGACAAATCTCTCACTCCGATGCAACTCTCAAGATGGTATGGATTTCAGTTGTTTCCAGTTTGTAAGAGACATTTGTGCTGTGAACAGTGAATACCACCACTCATAAATGCTTTAATGGGACAGCAGACCACAGGGCCTCATTGTATTCTAGCTCCTGAACAACAAAATACTGAAGCAGAATTTTGTTAATTTATGAGTGGTGAGGATGCATCACTTTGCACTGTTAAGATATTTAGGCAATGCTAATAAATTACCTCTACAAAACCCAAGTTATTTGCTTGAATATTTTTGTCACTGGTGGTTGAGTGTGCAATGCCTTTGTTTTCAGATGCATTTTTCCATCTAGAAGACAAGCTACTGATGTTGAGGGAGGTTATTGGCATTCTCAGTATTTTGTCCCTGAACTTTGAGGCACTCGGAAAAAAAAAAGTCTATTTCAGCTGTGTTACTTACATCTTCTTGGTTATGTCTCATCCCATGGAGTGTTTCTATGTAAAAAAAGGCACTTCCAGGAATTTCATTAAGGTATTGGGAAGTTCAGTGTACTGATGCTGAACTCTATTCCCAGAACTATCAGCTGAATCTGTCAGTGGTAAGCTTTCCTGGAATAACATCAGAACCCCTGATTGTTATAGCCAAAGAAATGGTGTTAGTCTTTCTCTAGCAAATTGTATTTAAGTGTAGTTTTCTGTGAAGAGACAATTGTTTTGAAACCCCAGAGGCATAGGCACATTACTAAATCTTAGGCAGCTAGACTGATCCTAATGTTGGGACTGCTGAATAAGAAGACTTTCTGGTACATCTGTAAATTTACACAGTGGTGAAATTTGTGTACAGGGAAGGGTGAAATGAAAATTAAGGGAAGGCTACATCTGTCCCAGCTGCCATGAACAAAAAATTGCAATTTTTATTTTTCCAAGTATTTTTCTATGCATTAATTGATTATAAATAAAGCAAGTAAAAAAATCAAGGCTTTGTATCTTTTATTGAAAATTAGGATGAGCAGCTGAAACTGGATTTTTTTGTAGAATATTTGCAACAAAAAGGATCTGTGCAGAAAAAATTAATTTAAAAGAATTTGAAAACATGTTCATGAATATGAAATAATAAATGTGAAACAAAATATTTTGACGTTAGTGAAGTTAAATTTTTTAACACTAGTGATATGAATGAGAAAGTCATAAGACTTCCCTTTGACACTAATTTAGTCATCAATATGATACATTTCTGCAAAACAATTTGATTACAAAAAAAGCAGAATTTTCTGCAGCATTTTTTTTCTTCTGTCATATTGGGCTTAATATAAAAAAGTCTGGAAAACTGTTTCAGCCTTGAGAAAACTAGGGAAGCTTTTTCAGAAAAGTAAAAGATAAGAATAACTGAGGGGATGACAGTGGAAAAAAACCCAGATGGATCCATGCTCCAGTAGCTTTAGAGGGGCTCATTTCTCAGTCTTAGTCTCAGCCTTTTCACATTTTTTGCTGTCCTTGGCAATAAGCTGTCAAAGAAGGGATTTGCATCTAAGTAATAGTCTTGACTGTTACCAATTGATCCAAATTTATATATTGAGTAACTGAATGTCTTTTCACACTCTACTCAGAATGGTTTTTAATTAGCACTTAGTGGGCATCATATCAAGAATAAAGGCTAAAATAAAAGTAATAATTTTGATTTTTCTCTTTTATGTTGTAGCAAATGAACATTGCTTGAGAGATCTTTGTGTCTAAACAGTAAGAAGTACACTGTGATTTATTCCAAGTAGAACACAGTTTGAAGGATAAGGGATCTGTTACCTCTGTGATTGCCTTTGTTTTGCATAATGCAATTAAATAGATGCATGCCAAAATATAGATGATGTGCAATGAGAACACTAATTGTACTTTCATTCTTTTACAGTATGAATTAATTTTTGAATGTAGAGTCTTTACACCTTTAACTGTGGTGATGACTCTCACATGGCAGAGTATAATCATGCAGAATAAACACAATCTGTGCACTAGTTGTCTTCACTTTTATTCCCCTTACAACATCTTAAAGAAGTGACACTTTGACTGTTTAGGTATACCTTCATATTCCCAGTTTTCTATGACTAGTGACAGTCTGTAGGAGTGAAGTATTACCCACTTCAGAGGAAGATCAAGTTAAGAATCTCTTAAGCAAGATGACTGTACACAAGTGGATGTGACCAGATAAGATGAATCCAAGGGTGTTGAAGGGATTGCTTGACACCATTGTGAGCCTAACTTTTCATCATTTTCAAGAATTTAAGATCATTGGAAAGGTTCCTAATGGACAAAAAAGGGAAGACATCATGCTTACTATAAAGGTAATAAAATAGATATCTGATATCGATCAGACTATCTTCAGTCTCTAGGAATGATAACCAAATCTTTCCAGAAGTTGTGGCCAAGCTATTGACAGACTATCAAAATGGGAACAGCCAGCATGATCAAGAGTGAGTCATAGCTGAACAACCTGACCATCTTCTTTCATGGGATGACCATGATGAGGGGCAGCAGCGGATGAGATTTAACACAAATTTAGCAAGACTTTTGGCACATTCTCCCATGGTATCATTACTGTAAAATTGGAGAGACAAAGCTCCTGATTACTTATGTCCTGCTGTGTTGTCAATCTTTCCAGCAGAAAGAAAAAAAAAAAAACTCTTTCAACTGGAGTAGTTGAAGTCCTCTATGAGAACAAGGGCAGAGAACATGAAGGTACTCTTATTTGTGGTGGGCCTTGTCCATTTCTTCTTCCTGGTCAGCTGGCCTGATTCCCATTCCAGTGTCACTCTTGTTAATCTCTATCCATAAACTCAGCTAGCTCATCATCCATCTGCAGGCAGGAGAATGAATCCTATGAGTCTACATTTCTCTATATGATAGTACACAATCTGTTCCTTTTAAACTTTAGGCTGTGCAACTCTTTTTTTCACACTGATATGTGATGAGGAGTAAAACCTCATTCTCTTTCTTCTCTATGTGTCAAAGCTTTCTTTGTTATTTTTTTTTCTAAATCTCTTTTACTGCAATGGTTAATTTTTGTCATGGCTTTATCTTAGAACTTAACTGTTATAAATCTTCCTTGACAATTATATTACCTACTAGTCAATGGAAGGCAGAACTGCTGTAGGCCCTCAGGAAACCTGCATATGTGTGTGTTTGACCATCCCATGCAGCCTGCTAGGGTCTTCAACCATTTGGCTACCATGTGTGCCTTGGAATCCTTATGTCCACTCAGAATGCAGGTGTTTCAGGTAAAAATATCTCTAAAATAAAAAGAGTCTTCTGTAGTTCATATGACCTTTGAAGTGTTATAAAGCAAGAATCTCAGGCCCAGCTAGCTATAGTTAATTTTTAAACTACTGACTGATTACTTGAAATAAATGTATATTTATTCATTAGTGTATCTGACAAAGTTTCTCCAACGAGAAGTGTAATAGATAATGTCCCCCTATTCTCTGAGAATAACAGTTTTCATTCAGCATACTTACCTGACTGCTGAAATATAAGCATCTATTTGAGGACTATGTTGAGGCAAAGTATGTTATTTTAATTTCATTAGAGTTTTAGTACTGTAGAAGAAGAATAAAGTAGCAGCAAATAAAGTTTTAAATGACAAACACATGTCTCTGCGATATGAAAAGATAAAATATATGGGGGTTTTATGATTGCAAGTATTGGGAATATGATTATAATTAAGTTAGTGCTTTCCAAATTGTGCAATAATGGATGATTATCAGACAAATTAATCTGAAATATTCCAGTTCCTGCATTTTTTGCAATAAATTGAGCTAATTTCAATCCTTAATTGAACAGTAAGAGGCTTATTTTATTTGACCTTCATTAGATTTGACAAAGGTGTATCCGTCATGGGGTACAAAAAGTATGATGTGTTCAAGGTGTCATCATAATTCTGCCGACTTTCTGAAAGTTTTAAAAAATATGATAAAAACATTGGTTAAGTATTCTGGTAATATAGCTCTTGACAAATTCTAGTCTGCTGTTCTATCTGTTCCTCACGTAAAATACATGAGATAGTGCTGGATATTAAAGAATCTAACCATAAAGTATTGAAAAAAGCCTTGTACCTGGATTCTATAATATGAAATCTTGAGGTAATAGAGGACTATTAATAATCTCTACTAGTAGAGATTATAGGCTTTGTATAGTTTATTGACTGGTTTGATGGAAGGCAGTTTGTATTATTGCTATTTGTACTGCTGGTTTAGTAAATAAATTAATAACAGTGTTAACATGTTAGTGTATTTTAACAAAATAATTTAATTTTATTACTTTAGTTATTATAGCTTCTGTTATTATTGCATTTTCATAATATAGAAAGTCATAGTTTCAATGCTTTAAGTCATCTGCTTCTTGAAGCTGTTATTTTCAAGCTGTATTAATATTTTTTTCTGTTTAACATTTGTATTATGAAACATTCCTGATGAGAAACTCATATTCATTCATATAGCTCTTTCTCATAACTGTTAATAGTTATCACATACCTCTGATGTGATAATGCTTTAAATATACAAAGCTTTTTCAAATTTAAAGGTTAGCATAGATCATTATAGTCAGCTTTAACTCAGGTATGGTCTGAAGGTCATCAAATCAAGAAAGAGAGAGATACAGAAAGGGGACATGATAGTAAA
Organism: Poecile atricapillus; assembly: GCF_030490865.1. Taxonomy (NCBI): domain Eukaryota; kingdom Metazoa; phylum Chordata; class Aves; order Passeriformes; family Paridae; genus Poecile; species Poecile atricapillus. The sequence continues at coordinate 59,995,426 of NC_081289.1, read as the reverse complement.
GGCCTGAAATAATAAAACATGCAATGGGATCTGAGAAACAGAAGACACTGGTAGGCAAATGCTGTCTTGGTTATAATTTCTGGCTGCTTGAGTAAGTCTCTTTTTATTTTAATGCTAAAATATGCGCTGTAATATCCATAATCCTTTTTATATTCATAGATAACATCCAAAACAGGAAAATCTCGCTAAACTTATCCATAGCTTCTTCCTCTTCTAGCTAATTAAAATATGTGTTTTTTTTAAAGTAAGTAAAATAGATGAAAAGCAGTTTTCAAAATAAAATTTGAATCCAGGAACCATTATGGGAATGTTTGACGTCTGGGTAGGTTTTGCAAAATTGGAGGAAAAGAGCAAACAAAAATTTTCAGATCTTACAGAAAAGTATTTTCTATTTCTTCAGTGAGTTGCAGTACTGAAATGGGTGATTTCACTAACTTTTCTTGAGTCCTATGAAATACAAGAACATTCAGTTGTGAGGACCATTACAGGAGAAGATACCAAAACTGGAATCAGAGGAAAAACCAAAAGTAAAAACGGTGATGTAAAGACAGAAAGGGGAGACACTGAAAAACTTCAACTTTTTGCCTTGAAGAAGATGAAGTGGAAAGGTGCAATGAACCTGATGTGGTGAGATCAAGGGCTGGAACAGCACCTGGAGTACTGAGTAACTTTATTTGATTTGAGCTGCTGAGTTGTGGAGGCCTTGGGGTCTGCCACCTGATGGTCATACCTCAGCCCTGGAGGGGCAGAGGCAAAATGAGAGAGATGCACCTCTAGAATAGAGTAAGAAAAAGTATCCTTCCCATGGGCCTTTTGCAGCCACCTGTTGGTGCCTTTTGGGTTCTGGTGTTCTAATAGTGTGTGGGGATTGATGTCACCCTTGTTCAGCCCCCCTTTACCACTCATGTATCCTTCCTGGAACGTTCTTCCTTCCTTTAGCTCCCATTGGCTCTATTTTGCTGCATTGTTCCACCCCTGCTATCCCCTTGGTTCTCCCAACCCTTATCCACTCCCCTGCACCACTTTTCCTTGTCCCTATTGGACCTCAACCGTCAGATCTGCTCCCTTTGCCCCTCATTGAACCCTGTGCCCTTAGCCCAATCCTTGGTTCTCATATTTGAGGCTGTGTTCAATAAACCTGTTGTTGGATTACCCAACAAGAACCTTCGTCTTAAATTGTCAGCATTTTCTATGGTCTGCTCTGGGCCCCGAGAACACTGGTTGCTCTCTGGGATCTCATTGAGGCACGCACTGTAACACTGAGTATTGGATGAAGAATATTTTTCTAAGAGAGATGAATGAAACCTTATTTTCAAATCAAAGAGAAGAAGGTTGGTCTTAAAAGTATTGTGAAATGGGAAGCAAAAGACTAGTGGTCTAGATATACACAGTGTGCAAGAGCTCAAAAATTTTCTGAGATTACAGGTCACTATTTTCAGAATCTTACAGTTCAGTACTATTACAAAAGTAAGGTCAGACTCTCTATGTCTAATATGTTAGTGACATTTCTTGCTTTGTCATAACAAACACTGAAGGCATCTTTAACACAGAAATCTATATCTGAGTGGGCCAACCTAGTTAATATAGTCGATGGAGTTTGAGATGATACATCTCTTAATAAGCTGACATTTAAATATATTTGATGAATCATAAACCACACAAAATATTTTCTTCACCAACTACAAAGACACCAAAGAGTAGCCATTTAGAACGACTAAGGGATTAATAGATTTGGAGTAGCTTTTGAATCATTCAACTCAGTAAACTTTAATTATACATCTCAGTAAAATGATGAAATTAATCTAAATATGGGAAACTGATTTAAAACTGCATTTATTTTTAGTGCATTTAATCAAAGAAAAAAGGAAAATAATTCCGTTACCAAGCATATATTTGGAAATATATACCAAAATCCCTTTGTCAAAAAAATAGCTGAAAAGATTTAAATCCCCATGAAGAATGGAAGAATAAAGAATTTTGAATTTCCTAAAATTATAAATACCTAAATTAAAAAAAAACAAACAAACAACACTATAAATTCTATGATACTCTAACTAGTCTGTTTCCCGCAAATGTATTGCTTCTCATTATTCCTATATGTTTTAATAGCCCTATATGTTTTAATAACATGGCCCTAAGAAAACAACTACAACTTACCATTTAATATGCTTAACAAGCAAGCTCTGGTTACATGGTACTTGTCACTACCTTTTTTAGTTTAGCGTAGATATCAAATGCAAAGAACATATCAGAAGAACATTTTTGACAGCAGATTTTGAATAACACATTCTTTTGCAATGCAGACATATAACATAACTGAGTAGCCCTCTGCTTAGCTGTGATCATACTACAGTTCCCAGAAAAAGAAGCAAAACATTATAAAAGCATAATATGTCAGTGAGCACTTGAAAAGAATGACATGTGAAATATATTTTCATCACCTAGAGAATAAATACCCTTGAATGAAAGAGTAAGTTAAAGAGCTAGTTTTAAAGCACTAGCTAAACATCTAGTCTAAGCTATGGTTATCCACCTTCTCTCCACTGACTCTACTATAACCTACCTGTCTTGATAGTGGTAAATAGATTGATAGATATAGTGAGTGGGTGAGTAGTAAGTAGAAAAAGTAACCAAGACGAATCTGTCTTGAAATGGCAAGTCTAAGAGGCTAGAATTACTAATGAAATAAATAATCCCAAATGAAGTAACTGTCATTAGATATCAGTTTCTTGCTTTTGCCTCCACATCATTTAGAAAATATGTCTGCAATTCCAAAATATCTTATTCATGTGCTTTCTCAAACTGGTCAGAATTAGAAATGCTAAATACTCAAAATTTCAGCAATTACACGTGGATTTTGTCCAGACTAATGTTTTTAGCAAGACATAGAGAGACTACCAAAATCATGGGTTTATTTGTACCCTGTGGGATGCTTGCTTAAGACTTGTTACAGACTAATACTAGTAAGAGAATCAGACTGAAATATTCTGTAAATTAAGCATTTGTATTTCCTTTTTTCAAATGCAGATAACAACTTCATACCTATTTGCTGAAAAGATACAAAATAAACCCAGGGTATTATCATGCTCACTTGCTAACACCCCTCTGTGAAAATTGAGATGATATTTTTTGGTTGAAATGCATTTGAATGACTAATAAGGACTCATACCTTGCTCTGTGTCCTTTGTGGTCTAAGAATGTCATTTGCTGGGCCAGTGAAATCTGACTGCCTGGATCAAGGTGACTCATTTTGTGACACTCACTGGCTGAACAGAAAGTGGAAGCAACATAAGCTGCTCTTAGAAAAAGATCTATTCATGAGAGCATTTTTCTCTTCCAGAAAAGGTCTTATTGCAGTCTTCAACAAGATCTTTATCCAAATGTTATCATACTCATAGGAGTGAGGCTGCCTTAAGTGAAAATGATGAGAGACACAGAAAATACTTATGTCAAATGCTATGATATTTGCTTTGCTACTTTCACTGTATACAATGTGTGTTCAAGACAATATTGAGGCCCATGACTAGATTCTATCTTGCAGCACTTTTCCCTTTTAAAAACCATATTGCAAGAATTTTATCTACATCTCAAATCTTCAACAAATGTCTGTCTTCTAAAGCTTAGAGATACATACCAAAAAATTCACAGAAAAAAATATTGTATGGCAACTCATGGTTATGCGCAAAATACGTCTACACTCTCTGCCCTATAGAATTACTGAATATCTGTCCTTTTTTCCAGTGCCAGCACTGCAAACAAGGAACTGACCTATTAAAGTCAACAGAGTCAAACATGGTAAGAGATGATGTGACAGGAGAATCACATCCTTGATCATTCTTTTCCTCCTTCACAAAAGAAAGACCATTTTCAGTTTTAATCTAAATTCATTAATGCCCCTGGATTTTTGGATGTTGTGCACAGAGTCAGATCAAGTGCACTAATAATTAGTGATCTTCCAGTGGGACACACCTCTTGTATTGTATTCATGAAAAAAATACTGCTGAGAGCACTGATTATGTTTCATTCCCCTCCTGTCAACTTAATGTTATTTATTGGCATTCACTTGCAATGGTACTATTGTTCTCAAAATATCATGTCCTTTTCCATCCAGTGTGTGTTATTTTCCTACTTACGAAGATGTTCCTTTCTAGAAAATCTTTCCTATTATATTGTTTAGAGTTCTGTAAAGGCCCATTTCTGTCCCTGCTGTTGAGCACTTTCACTAGTAGCTGAGATTAACAAGAGCACTCAACATCTTCAGCAAAAGCTCTTCACCTTGCAGGATTGATCCTTTTGTTGTTTCCTTGCAGGAGTGATCCTTTTGTTTCCATTCTTCTTCATCCTGTCATTTCTGTACTTCTATAGAACAGAGAAGGGTCAACTCCTCCTCCATCTCCTTTTCACTACTTCATTTGTGGAGGAAAGAAAATTTTGCAAAAGGCAGAAAAATACCTGTAAGATGCAGGAGTAATGCTCTCCTACTGTATATGACCCAGGACTTCCCTGCCTCCAGGTTCTAGTGTAAAGGGGATCATGGCATATTACCATTTTGAAAAATGTTCTGGAGATCAATGCAGACCAGTTAATGGTACTGAGCAGATATTGTGCTAATCTGAGTTGGGGAGGGACAATATATTTTTGAAAGACAGCATACCAAAACTTTGCTCTTGTCCTTCTGTGATCATAGGCATGTGCTTACGTACCTACTCACTTCTGAGAGATTGACCAAAGAGCCTTCTGATTTGCTTCACTTATGAAATTTATGAAAATTCACTTTTTGGAGAAAAAATTCTGATTACAAATAGAGATTTGATGTTATTTATTGCAAAGTAAATAGGCTCATACAACTGGAGTTTGAGGGGGAAAAAAATCCCTCCACCCCCAAAAAACCCAAAAGATTCTGAAATGTATCAGGGATTAATAAGTTGTGACATTATATATAAAATGGGATTTCGTGTCTCTCATGTTCTGTATTCAACATATCTCATATTTATTTAGAAAATCTTAATCAAGCCTGAGGGTTTCTTTATTTCTCTCTAGAAAAATTTATCTTTGGTATGTAAGGAATGTGTGCTCCACAGAGGCAATGAAAATTTAAATTATTTTGTTGTGTACTCAAACAAGTGAATATGTTATGTTTTCACTGAATTTCCAAAATGTTCTCCACAGTTTTATCATCCATATAAAATGCCTGGTGCTATACATTGTATGTAAAATTTCCATATGGAGGAGTACTAAGTGAAAGATTATGAGTGTTTTAGTAATCCTGGTTCTGGAAGGCAGATTTGAAGAAGTGTGGTTTTGCATTACAGGAAACCAGTACAACATTTTGAAACTGAATCAGGTGCATACTAATCAGGACTCTTTCAAATAAATCGTACCAGGCTTATGTCACAAATCTACAAACTTCACCATATCATTGTATGCACTGTGCTGTTAAACTAATGGATCAATTTTTAAAGTAGAAGGGTGTCAGGGCAATGTCTTGGCAAATATTTGAATTGCTTACAACTGTCTTACAAAGGTAGAAGAGAACCCAAGGTTATATGGTACTTCCAGTCTCTTTACTAGATGTTCAGATGATTGTGTTTGCTTTTATTGGAGACGTACTTCTTTATGTGTAGTAGCTCAAGCCAAAGGAGTGGATTGTCAGTGTCAACTGTTTTTCTTTGCTGTTTTAACTACTTTCATCTGAGTGGTGCAGAAAATCTATTTTAAATGTACTAATTTATTTAATCTATTTTAAAATCTACAGTGATTGCAGTTAGGTATTTCCACAGTAAAATGCTCTGCATATTTATCTTTGACCTTCTGCAGTTACCAAGTACATAATTCTCCATCTCACTTAAAATTAAACAGACAGAGTAAAGGGGGTTTCAGTAAGTCTAAGTCACATGCATAATCTAGTCATAGACGCTGTGAGGGACAGAATGGCCTTTCTTTGTGGAAGCATTCTCATTTCTGATTTGTTTCAGTTAATATTTATCTGAAAATTGTAAAAGTGAAGTCTTGCTGCTTATAGTCAAAGCATAGTACAAGGCCATAGATATAGCAGAGAACTAAGTATTTTTAAAAATCCCCCTCAGCTTTTGAAGATATTCTTTCAAAAAATAAGGATATTCATGTTTCTTTTTAAATTTCTGGAGGATGGGTCAAGTGCAAAATCATAATTTTATTTCTACTATATATACATATATATATATATATACAGCAGTGAAGGAACTCATATGTTATTGAATTAAAACTCATCTTTTGCCTTCTCTGGTCCCTTTTAATTCAGTTACCATGCATCACACACAGTAAAACATTTGGCAGTGTATTTTTAAGGGTCTTAAGATGGGAATTTTCTCAGAGCAGAGTAAATTGAGCATCATTCATTTTATTTCTTTGTCATAAAAGGGTATGACAGTTTCTCTTGGGTGGCCAGGCCTCACCTTTTTATCATCACCTTGAAAATCAACTGGCAATCAATGCAGATATAAATCACAGGTATATTATAATTAAAAAAGAAGCTGTCCCGAATTCAAACCATCATCAATGTCATACAGTTATATAATAGGGAGAAGCTTTTCCATTTTATGAAGTAGATAGACATTTAGAAGTTTGAAAGCATGTTTGCTATTCTTGCAACAAATGTATTTCTATAGACACAGCATAAATGAAGATCTCTATGCTAACTATTAAGGGAAAAAAAAATAAAAATATTCCTTACCAAAACCACCAAAGAATTATCGAATGGTTGAGGCTGGAATGGGACCTCTGAAGATCGTCTGGTCCAACCAGGGCCACCTAAAGCACCTCCTCCAGACCCATGGGCAGATGGCTTTTTAAAATGTCAAAGGATGGAGACCCTAGGGTTGAATTTTACTTCAAAATTGTACATGATTATCCAAAACCTACTTGTATTTGTCCACAAGTTCTACCCAGCAATGGTAATATTTGTTATACCATTATGTAAATTGTCCTTTCAGGAAGTTCAAGGATGTATAAAAATTAATATTTTTATTTGAAACTTCCCTTAGATTTTAATGGATGTTTCAGTGAAAGAAAGATTTTGTTTTATCTATACCTATATGAACATCCTTAATACTTATTATGGATTTTCATCCTGAAGCTCACTGTGAATTGCTGAATATCACCCATTTTGCATGCTAAACACAATATAAAAGTTTTGAATTCTCCTCTTTGTAAAGATGTGCTGGTGTTCTTGATTCAATAATTTTTAGTGCTATACTGAGCTACTTTGAACCAGCCCTCTAAGCTGAAGGATGGTGGGAACACCGGAGTAGACCGTACTAAATTTTTGTAATGAGGAAAGCAGTGGTTTCTTACTACATCTGTCCAATTGCCCAAATGTCTGGTTGTTACTTTAGATTGTAAACATTTGTGGACATGAACATATTCACATATATATTAAATCTGAAATGGGCCTTTTGAAAACTACAATAATAAACGTAATAATAGAACTGATAATTTTCATGCCTATTAAATTATGGTAGCTGTGATGATAAAGAGGATTAAATTTCATACTAAAATTATGCAATTATACTGAAGAGAGACAAGAGGATTTCTGTGGTCTGACTATAATGAATTGAAACTTCAATATATGAAAGAATTGTGATTGGAGGTCAGAAAAAGCGTTTGACAACATTCCAGGGAATTAAGTGCTTTCCATTTTTTAAGAACAGATTGTGGAATTGGATTTCTGTAGATATAAAATTTTAAGATTAATTCAAAACTCTTTTTTCCAGTTTTGTATCCCAACAAACACATTGATTTTAATGTTCTATTGTTGGAGATAATGAAAATTAAATTGTTTTTATAAAATATGATGCTTAGATCTTCTGTAAGAGAAGTGGGAAACATCTAAAATTATTTTAGTGCATTTACCACAGTAGGACTTTTAAAACACAGAAAATGTGTGAAAATGAAAGAGTTAAGTACAATGTAGTAAATTTAATATGCCTTATGTGTTATTTTAAAAAAGTGTCAGAAAAAGTATTGGTCTACCAGTGCAATGCATCATTTAGTGTTTGGATTTTTAAAATACATTTGAATATTCTTTTTACTCGATCCTTTGAATATTGATAAATTTGGAATAGATATCAAGTTATTTAACCAAAGGAAACCTTAAAATGTTAGAATTTATTTTTCTTTGTTGTTACTAATATTACTGTCTAATTGTGTTGTGTCAAATCACCAAAAGAATATTTAATGAACATGACTTAGTTTTCTGGATGATATATAAACACTGGGAAACTTGGCATTTTCCATACTCGTGTTGGAAGGCAAAGAAAATGATATGTAGGTCAGTGATCTTTGCTGGGGGAGTGGGAGAATTCTGAGCTTCTGAAACATACAGCACAAGATTCCTGTGAGTCACAAACAATTCATTCAGTCAAAGACAGGCTTCAATTAAAGAAAAATGAGTTGACATGTGTGCTCATTCATATCATAATGATATGAAATTATTTCCATTCCTTTAAGGCAGAGGTAAACAATAGGACTGAGCAGGCTGTGAGGACAATTGCTGTAGTCCAGGCATCAGTTAAAGCATAAGAACTATTTTGTGGTGTATTTAGAGGAGAAATTGTATGATAAACATTTTTGTCTGAATATCAAAAAGGGCTGGAACATCAACCCAAGGCCCCACAGCTCATAAGCTAGTCCAGGCTGAGTTTTCCCAGATAATACACATTCACACACACCCACACCCACACCCACACACCAACCTGGTCTGAGAAAGATACAGGCACTCATTTTCCCCAGTAGCTGGCCCCTAGAATACGGTCTTTATCCTCAGGTCTTGCTTTAGCCACTGGCATTGCTCCCATCATCTGCTCACACCTGTCCCCCAGGAGCTGGTTTTGACCTGTGTTTTTCTCCATCCACAGTTGGAGGTTAAAGAACCCACTCATTCCAGTCATTGACACTGAGACCCCACTTGCTCCCACAGATTACACCACAGGTCAGGGACACCCACATCCTGCTCTGGCTCCAGGATCTGGCAGCAATTTTCACTTGGTCACATTTTCACTGTTAGCTGGCAGTGAATCTGCAACATGCACACACAGCGGATAGAGTAGGATTATGCTGACATTACAGATATTACAAAAAACAATTTCAAAAGAAGCTAGGACAGACAGCAGTGATCAGTGATCATAAGACAGGCACACTGACTGACTCTGTTTTACATAGAACTGTACCTTTTGTACCTCTATGTCTACCCCCCTATTTGTTCCTCCAGGCTCCCTCTTCTCCCTGTGACTTCCTTATAGATTTGTACGGCTGTATATAAATCCCCATATTTCTCCAAGTCTGGGATGCTCCTGGTTTACAGTCTTACCAGTTACAAAGCTCAGGCTGAGCTTCCCGAAAGCTGCACCCTTAATTTCTTGATAGCCCATCAATTAATATGAGTTGTGGCCCTCTATGTCCTTGTTTATAGCTTTTTATTCTACTTCTCTCTTGATACACTGGAAAATGTCCTTGATCAAGTACTTTAAAAGAGCAGACTCTTTCCTTCCATATACCCTTGCTGAAAATTCTATGAAAGAAAATATTTGTCTGCTGGGTCGCAATGGGACTCAGCATTGAGATTCAGCAAAAGAACTTGTACCTTTCTTGGCCAAAATCAAGTCAGGTCTCCCAAAACACTTCCATGCCCCTTGAGAGTCTGAAACTTCATAGGTAGTTGACAAACATCTATGTTTGTGTGCACCTCTGTGCACCATTTTGAAAAATTTCACATATTTTAAAAATCTGGTTAATAACTTGGAACAAAATAATATCCCATTACAGTAATACCTAGATGATATAAAAAGTCTGTAAAGTGAACCTGAAGTTATAGTGACAGTATATATGACAAATTGAAGACATCATATACAAACATACAAATTCCAGCTGACCCTTTCTCATAGATTCAAGAAGTCTTTTTGCCTTTTCCATAGGGCCCATATTCAGATGTCTATCCTATCTTTGCAATGAAGGTGCTGTAGATTGAAACCAAGAAGACAGTTGCCTCTAGCACAAAGGTATTCCAAACCATACATCGATATTACCACAAGCAAAAATTAACACAGATTTCATCACTGCTTTGCAGATATGGACAGAATCAATATTGCTATCCATTTGCTTCTTCATTTTAGTGCTTTATGTTTTTTGACAGGCAGGAGGGAAAAACAGAGAGTTAGAACAAAAATTAGAGAACAATTTACATTTTCCCAAACACTTCCCCAGTCTGAAGCATGGTATTAAAACTACCACAATATGGTACTACCATGCAAGGTATTGTTGATGGCATTGTTAATAATTTTGGTTTAAAGTAGGTTCTGCAAGAGGTAGTAAGTATCATGCATAACTTGCCACTCCCTGATGTTAAAAAAAATATTATTTTTTTGCTAAGAAATATTAGTATGTATGAACTGCATTGTGGTAATGCTTTTCTTACTGTGAAGAGCTATTTTGTTATCACTACTGAATTCTCTTCCAGGTGTAGGTAAATTTAAAACCATGGAAGTAATTGTTATGTCATCTTCTAATCTTCCCTCAAGTCTCCATAATTACATGGCCTGCTGCCTCAGATGAGCCAAAAATGTCAGTTTTTAGTTTCAAGCTTATTTTCACAAATCTGCAATTTTTGAAAAAAATATCTGGGAATCAAATATTGAAATTGTATAGTTCCTTCACTCTGGAATGAATAGGTCCTTCACTCTAAAATGTAAAACAGATAACAGGCCAGCCTCTCATCACTCTATTCAAAGTATAAATTATGGGTATTGCCCCCCTTCAGCACCCATTTTACACCATCTCATTTCTATTTGATCAAACGGAAGGATTTTAAATAAGAGAGATTTTTATGGTTCAGTTTGTTGTCTTTCTGTTCACAAAAGAAGGGGACTGGGTCATAGTTGCATGGGAGTTTCCAGCGGGTCAGAGCTTAGACAACAGCTGATGCTGGAGGATTCAACAAGCCCTTTTCACACGAAGTGTAAAGCTGTAGTTTTTCATGCAGACTTACACTTAATTAAACAAACATTCAGCTCAGATTCAGAGGGCTAAAATAGCTAAGGCTGATTCTCATGGAAACATCTAATCTAGTCAGAATTAAAAGTGTGTACTATGGCACTCGACAGGTGGAAACAACTGCAAGGGAACATATGGGATGCAATGAATCTAATAAAAATAAAAACACTTCCTAGAGTGATATTGACTTGTAACAGCATCAGGCAACATGAATAATTTGTAAGGGTTTGAGAGAGAATGGGAAAATACACCAGATCTAATTTGGTTTATAATTTGCAGAACCAGGTTAGGTTTCCATTTAAAATAAATAATCCACTATTAAATTCTCAGGAATTACATATGCAGCCAGACCCACTGCTTAACTTGGGGGCTTTAGCATCTGCTGAGCATATTCCACACATTTGGTCATCAGAAGGGAATGATTTGTAGAATGTTTGACTATTAAACACCTACCCTCCCCCCAAAGAAGGCTACAACAAGAATACCTTGAAAGATATAGTAGACACTGTAGCTGCAGCATATACAGTCCAACTTCCAGGTTTTTATTGCATGCAACAGGATCTTTTTTTTATGCAACAAAATGAACAAATCCAGTCCATTATATGTGCATTATGTAATACATGAAAACTTCAGGATGACAGCTGGTACTGCTAAAATAAAATAAGTTCTTTACAGAAGACAGATAGGGGTTTTAAAAATTAAAGCAGTCAAAAATGAGGAGTGTTATTCTTCATAATTTCTCAAAAATGCAAAAATTATGTCTATCAAGAGCTGGGAAAAAAACCTTTCCTGAATATAAGAGATCTCTCTTACAGATAATCACTGTGCTATATCAGTTGTATCTGGCACAGGTCAAATACTTCGCATGGATGTCCTCCTTCAGCTTTTGTTTTATTACACTTCTGCTCTCACAAGTAAAGAATAGTGCCCACTCTTCAGTTAGTGTCTCTTGGTCTCAAGTCACACTTAATTCTCTGATAACAGGGTTCCCTTGCTTTACATTTGCACATACACAATATAATAGAAAGACCAGCCCTTATCAGCCCTGAAAAGCTGGTGAGCTGTGCTTCTCACCCTCAGGTACCACATCCCATCATGTGACTTCCTAGCTGTTCATGCATCTTCTTGCAGAACACTGTCAGGAGCCACAGAACACACTACCCAGACAAGTTAGAAATTAACCCCTCTGTTGACAATAAGAATAAATAAAACTCTGGGGACATAGTGAAAACCTAGACTTATGGAAAAGCAGTTCAGATTCTATAGTCAGGGTGATTCTGGTCTGCTTTCTCCTTCTGGACCTTCTGTTTTACAACTGCATGAATTGTTTCTGCAAAAGACAGCTGAGTACTCATATTAAAATCATTTCCGTGAGGAGACTGCTGCTACCTTCAGACCTGTCAGGTGTGGTCGGTATCCCTATGACTCTTCACAGTTAGGTTCTGCAAGGTTTGTATTGTATTGTTCAACAAGAGACAGGGAACTAGTACAAAATGATTCCTCCTGGGAATCTGAGACATCTGAGATGTGTAAAAGAAGAATTTACTTGCAGGTCAAATCTGGGTTACAGTTTTCCATAATCCACAGTTCTTGAGAGTGTGGCTAAGGGCTTGTGTGTTTCTGGACACACAAAATATTAGTGCAGTTTGCACAGTCCTCCTAACTGCATTCAGAAATGACTGTCAAACTCTTTTGTGATGGAGTTTTGGGGATTATCTTAAGAGGAAGAGAAGTACATTAAATGTGTAGTCACAAAGTGAAATAAAGGGCAGATACACAGCTAGTTTAATATTAATTAGGCCAGCTCTCTCTTGTAGCTATGTTGCTTGGCTTAGGAATCACACTAAGTATAAGACATGTCAGTGCAGCAGCACACCACAGTAGTGTCACTTGTGCCCAAGGAGCAATCCTGTAAGGTACTAAAGAAGTGCCTGCCATTTTAAAAGAAATGGCATTTGGAAATTAAATAAAATGTATACCATAAAGATCAAGTTGAAGAACATTTTAAAGTGCTGTTTTATACAGAAGAAACCATAGAGGAAGCCACGGGTCAAAATCAATCAGCTTTAAAAAGATTGCTACTGGCGTATTTGAGGGATTACATAACCACAAGTCATTAAATTCAGAAAATTATTATGATGTATTTTTGGTGGCTACATGCCACAAATTCTCAACCATTTCAAAGCTGAAATACAAGGGAAACATCGTGTTTTATTACTTCCAGTGATCCACACCTTTAAACCATCAATTTGATCATTACAGAGGCTACTGAGAATTGGTTCCAGAAGACAAATATAGGTCACTGCAATCTGCTATGCAGGGAATGCCAGGATGTATTTCTGCTCTTATTGTGCTGCTTATTTGAGAAAGTCATACCTCTGATGTAAGGCAAAAAATGCTAGTCCTGCAGAATTTGCAGAAGTGCCTTTTTAGCTTAAACCAATAGTTCAGTTGGTCCAGTCTGATATTCTGAAAAATGAGTAACATCCAATGCTTTTGAGAAAGGTCAAGAAAATTCTGTAATGCACAACTGACCAGAGGGAAAATATATTCCTGACCTTGGGAAGCCTAGTGTTTGACTTATGCCCTAAAACATAAATATCTTCATGCTCTGTATTTTTTTACGTTATTTTTAAGCACCAATGGGTAAATTTTACACCTTTATTTATACTTTTCAAAGGCATTTTTGAATAAACAAGTTTTTACATCCTAATTTTTTTTTGCCTGGGCACTGGTCAAGATTTTGTTCAGGAAAAGTCAGTTTTTTTATTCTAGATTCTATTTACAGAGAAGAGTACCTTAAAATCTTGAGCATAACAAAAATATATGTATCTTCATGTAAGTTTAGTTTCCCATGCAGGCTGGAGTATGAGGATGTGTAATGTCCTTTTTTAATACTAACATCCTCTGTGATACTAATTTAAGTTTCTGTTTCAAATTTCATAGTGTGATCTGGCAGACAGATTGGAGCAGGCAATATCCAGATCATAAAGCTGCCAAAACACTCTTCAGTTGAGTGAAAGAAGCCACTTTTCAGGCAAAGTCAGCCCTTCACAGGAAACACATTGAGCAAGATAGTCCAAGAACAAAATTGTATTTCTTTTTTATGTTGGAGACAATATTTTGTCTTAATTTAGGTGTTTGCTCATTATTTAATTCATCAAAAAGTGTCATAGTTTAAACTTCTCACTCTCTAAAGGATTTTTAGTACCTATCTAAAGATCATAGGATAAAGTACCCCATGACTGCCATATTAAGATGAACCTTTGTAATGCTGCACAGAAGCAGGGAGAAGAACATAGGGAGCAGAAAGAAGCTTTTCATCCACTCATCCTCAAGGGAAGTCCCAGAATCTACAGAGGCTTTACATCCTGTGGAAAAACACACATCCAGACTACAATAAAGAGAGAGGCAGAGATTTTGTCTATGTTCATCCCCAGCAGGGCTCCAGACTGAGAGAAGATCCTTGAAGAGGCAGTGTCCTTCCCCTGTCCCTTTCCATGGTTCCTCAGCTGACACAGAACTCTGCTAAATAGCACATGGAAAAATTATGCAAAGTGGAAAGAGTCTAATCCTGTAGTAGTTTAGGGGAACTATTAGGGGAACAGGAAATAAAGAAAGAAAACCTATTTCCCAAGTCAGAGAAACAGAAAGATTTTGGTAAATATATGTGTTTATCTGTTCAGAAGAATGTGCTTCAGGAGTGCTGACATAGAACATTAAAGACAGACACAAATTTGTCCAGTAATTTTTTTAACATGTTGTGGTAGTTTGGGCTGGTGTAGAGTTAATTTTCTCTATAGTAGCTATGGGGGCATGTTTTGGATTTGTGCTGGCAATGGTGTTGATAATACAGGGGTGTTTTAGCTAATTCTGAGCAGTGCTTACAGAGAATCAAAGACTTTCATGCTGCTTGCCCTGACACACCAGCAAGGAGGCTGGGGATGCACAAGGATTTGGGAGGGGAAAGAGCCAGAATAGTTGACACAGGCAGTATTCCAGACTATGTGGTGTCATGCTCAGAACTGGGGGAAGGAGAGAAAAGTGGAGGATGTTCCTAGCATGCATGATGGAGCCCTGCTTTCCTGGGGATGGCTGAACAACTGCCTGCCCAGTTGGGATGGGAAGGGATGAATTAATTCCCAGTTTTGTTGTGGTTGTATACACAGCTTTGCATTACCTATTAAACTGTCTTTATCTCAACCCACAACTTTTCTCAGCTTTACCTTTCCAACTACCAGGGGCTAAACCATGGCATTTATGAGGGTTATAAATTTGTCAGTAAAGTAATGAGAATACTGAGGACAGTTTTAAACCTATGAGTTTTAAAATCTCATTGAAGAAACTTGAAGGAACCTTTTGAAAATTGTGTGTAAATTCAGTTACCATCTATGTCTGTAAGCCAGTGTCTGTAAGCCAGAGAGTTCACTGGAGAAGTGAATGGAAATATTTGAAAAATAATGATGAATTATATAGTATTAGTTTTTTTCTACTAAACTGATATGTTATGTGTAGCTTCTCTGATATTGTACGTGTGTATACGTGAACAATTCATACTAGGAGTATTTGACTGAGCTACATGCACAGTGGCTTACTTCTCAAAATAATAAAGAGCAGCCTTTTCCCTTAATTATTTTGTCCCTAAATTATGTGAAATGGGTATGATATAATAACAAAGATGATTGTATGCCCAAACCCAAACAAACAATCCCATCTCATCCCAAAAAAAAATCATCAGATTTTCCCTTAATATATATTTGATGGACAAAGTTACTCAAAAAGTACACAGTCTGAAATAAAGAGAATTTTAGTTTAAAGATTCAGAGTATTTCAAATTCCTTTGATCAAAGGGAAAAAAGGTCATTTGTGATTCTAAAATACTGGTGATAGCAATTACAGGAAAATTAATATATGCTTCTTCCTCTCCTCAGAAAATTATAGCTTCTTTCAAAAGTATTAGAGTAAAATAGAAAACAGTCAGGTAATTCTGTACACAGTGTTCCTACCAAATAATATATTGTATAGGAGCAACTGAGATGCACTCCTGGATAAATTCAAGCAGATGGAGAGATGTTTTAGCCACTGATTGGATGACCCTTATTAACTTTGTTCAATAAATCCTGCTAAGGGGTCTTTTCATTTTCTCTGCAATACCACAAAAAATATGAACCTACTTAAATAAAACCTACACTTAAAGAAGCTGTATGTCTTTTGTAAATTAGAGTTGGAAACACATTCATTTTATATTTGACACTTAGTTTCACATGTACATAACTGTGGTAATAGCTCACCTACATGAACATCCTACCCATAGGAAGAGCTTTGCTTTTGAATTCCATGCATATATTATACATATATATGTATGTATATGGATGCAAGAAACCACTTGTAAACAATTTTTTTTTGGGGGGGGGGGGGTTGGGGAGGGAAGTGGTGGTGAAATAAATGTGCCGTTTGTATACAGATTTAGTTAGTTTAAGAAAATAGTTGCTAGTTTACAGCTAATTAACAAAAGAAACAGAGGCTGTGTGCTTCTAAGACAGGACAATGGCATTAAACCTCTCATTCTGTATTATCCTCATAGAACAGCTGCATTGTCGCACAACAGCATCCTAAGTCAATCATTTATCTAGGCCATGGGATGAAAGCCAGGGTGTAAAGAGCAAAATGGTGAATGAAAGCATCATGGCCAGATATGCAGGTCTTACAGCACAAGCTTCTGTAACAGAGAAAGCCATTTCAGTCCCCCTTATACCAGCTGAAACATGATCAAAGTAGTTATTGTGACCAAGACATGACTTATGACAACACTTTCTTGTCTTTCTATCAAATTAGCAATTTATAATTTCCTACCTTGGCATATAGGCTTATATTACAAGGAATTGCAAAAATCAACAACAATGATTCAATACCTCAAAACCAAACTAAACCAAACCAAATAAAAAAAGAAAACCACAAAGAAATTTGCTAGATATCATTATACTACATGATTTACAAATCTGTAAATTCTCACTTCTAGTTTTTGGAAGGAACATATTTTGAAAGGTCAGCTTCACTGAGTTATTTTAAGACCTTGTGTCCTTGTTGCATTTCTTCTAATGTGGTGCAAAATATGCACTATACCACAAGAAGTAAAAAAAGGCATGGGCATACAGCTGCTATTATGGGCAATAATTATTGTCATTCCTGTACTTTCTCAGTCAGGCAAGGAATATAGGGATTAACTTTACAGGTTGTTAACATTCAATTAGAGAAAGTACAGTTCTGGGTTTGAACTTGGCAGTATGTGTTTTATACTTCTTCACTACATAAAATTTGTTGGTATATAAAAACTTTAAGTTTAGTTTAATAATTACCTGCCACATATTTTCAAAGCTAAATAAGTTCTTATCTTAATGTGGAACATTGCAAGGAAATAATGTACAATGCAGAAACAGGAAAAATACATGCATATATATTTTTATTGTATTCTAGGTTATATATGCATCATCTTCTTGTAGACCTGCACATAAATTAGTTCAATTTCTATTGAAGTATTGCTTCATCAATCAGTAATGCCCCAGGGGCCAGTTATTACTGTTATAGAAATTCATCTTTAAAGTAGAGTAATGTTTCATCATTATATTTGTGTCATGATTACTCTGGCAGGTTAATTTCAAAGATAAGTTATTGAGCATTCAGAAATATTTGTCAAACAGACAAATGAAAACATTGTGTATATTCATTTTCTGAAACGAGATGCCAGAATTATTAAAGAGTTGACAAGGACTGAAGTTGAAAACATTTGCTACATTCTGTGTCAGGAATTTCTTAACATTCAACAATGGAAAGAAATAAAAAGCAAAAGTGAGTCTTCCAAAATTCTGTGTAATTCTCACAGCCCAAATAATACTTGTGCAGTTCTGGCTCCCTGAGTTGTAGAAGTATTGCCAAAACCAGAACATATCTACTTTTTGCTTTTGAAACATTCAGAAATACATTTTTCTTCTGCACTGGTCACATAAGCAGAATGGTCTTTAAACACTTTACCTAGAGGATTTCTACATAAAATCTTACAAATATAACATCCAACATGTCATTGAAGTGTACTGTCATCAAGCTCAGTTAAATGCAGTGATTCTGTGAAGCAGACATCAGGATGGGAGGAAATAAATACCCAGGGACATTGTTGGTTACCAACCCCAGAGGTACTTAGAAGACGTAGATGTGGATCTCAGATACATGATTTAGTGGTGGACTTGGTAGTGCTGCATTAATAGCAGCATTAACAATGATCTTAAAGGTCTTTTCCAATCTGTATGATTCCATGGTTCTATTCTGTGATTGTTCAGTTTCCAAGAATTCAGATAATACCCTCTGAATATGTCAGCTCAAAACTACTTATAAGAGCAAATTTTCTATGAAATGCCAAAAGCTTATGCCATAAAAACCAGGCTTTGTCCCAGACATGTCATAATGGAAGCATGTAAACTCTTGAACTGGATTTGAAAACGTTTGGTCAATATTAATACTGCTTATGGTTATGAATGATTGCATGGGAAAAAAAATACAATTACTGAAAATAAGTTACTCCTCGCCATAAATTTATGAGGGTACATATTTATTCTTTAACACTACTATCTAGCTTGCAATTCAACAGGCTTTCCATAAAATTCAACAGGAATTCCATAAGATTTATCACGAATTAATTTTTCATTTATGGTGTGTAACATACCTGTTAAACTTCCACTTACTTAAGCTAGTTACCCACTGCAAATGAAAGACAAGAAAAGGCACCAAGAAGATGTCATTAGGAACTGTTCTTTGTGTAGTGTTGCAAGTTTTCTTGTAATTGAACAGCTTCCAAAATGAACAAGTCTGTAAATCTTAAGGAACATGTTTGTCATCACTAGGTACAACTTTCAAAAACAGAACTGCTACATGCATTCCCAAATAAAGCATTACATCTTTTGAATCAACTTGCTTGCCTTTGTGGTTTAGAACATAACCATATGTCTTGCTATCTTAATTAAAATGAGTCTGTCTAGAAGCTTGAGGTTGCACATGACAACAAAGATGACAGAAAAAAGTTGTGTATAGAAAATAAATATAGATGATTAAATGCAGACTACATCTATCCCCCAGCAGTTACAGCTTTAGCTTTTATTCCCTCATTCTGAAGTCCTGATTCCACTGACTGCAGTGAAGGCTATTTCTCCCAGCTGGTGTCTCTGAAGCAGTTACTGACTTAAAATATACAAACAAACATTCACTAAACACACCTGGAATAACAATTTTTTTTTTTTTTTTCTCTAAGACTGTGTCAATAAACATCTCTTTTAAAAGGATTTTGGAAAGTGTTTGTGCATGACTGCATGCTTCAAATTCAGGATTTTTCCTTGGTTGGATAGTCAGGGCAATTTTGTGAAAGAAAACAGAGGAAAGCTTAGCAGAGATATATCAACTCCTTCATATGCATTTGATGTGTAGGACTTTTTTCTTTATTCATTTCAAAGCTTTTAGCTTCTGTTAATCTTTATATTACTGCATTTTCAATTTCCCTTCCTGCAGACAATATGAAATACAGGGATTCTGCCATTTTGATCTGATGTTTTAGTTACATTACTTGCTTTAAACTAGATCAAGCAGGACTGTCAATACAGTGCCAGGACAGCAAGATCTGTTGGTTTCTACACCTAAATAGGTTGTCCTTTCAGTCATCCATGACTCATGCAAAGGGAGAGGCAGAGGCTTCTGCTGTGAACTACAAATGAATTTGTAAAAATTCACTTATTTTACCAATATTTTTGACATGTGATAAAAACAACAATAAGCCCTTTAAAATGTCCTTTCTCAAATTAATCAAACATGATATAACAATGTCTTGTATTCTGTTCCACCGATGCTGTGATGAAGACAGGAAAACATTTATCAGTGTCATATCTTTCTTCACAAAAAAAGACATAAGGAAAAAAAAATGCTCTACTTGTGAAATGAGGCCTTAAGCAGTACAGTGTCTCGATACAGGATGTATTTTATGCTCTGTGCCCGTCACTTACCTTCTCTATGTGCTGTAATCAGCAAAAGATGTAACAATACATTTTTTTCCTGCTTGGAAGAGCAGAAAAGTGGCCCACATAGCATATTACTGCAGGATGCCCTGAACAGTCTTACAGGAGGAAACAGCTATTTTTATTGTGAAAGTGGTGTGTCCATTCCTTTGTTCTTTATTATTACTTGTGTCTATAAGAGAAGACCTAATAAGGAACTGGGTCCTCTTATCCCTAGCATTACATATACAGTGAGAAAAGAGGCCTGCCCTGTAACAGAAAGGTCAGCATTTAATAATATAACTGTTGCAATAATTTTGTCCTAATTCCATGGTAACAAGATTGTCAACTGCTTTTTGTGTTTGCTGCACCATCACAGAAAGCAAGATGATTGACTTTAGCAAAGAATAATTGGAAGATGAGTGCTTCTTTTTTCATGTAATGTGGTACAGTCCTTTCTTATTTGGATCAACATTCAATTTAAAATAGATTTTTCTGTAGCATTTGCAGGTCAGTGAGCAAAAGCTTTCCTCCTTGAAATACAGGAGCAACTTCTCAATTTCCTGTGATGTATATAGATCTACATGGCAAAACAACTACTTTGACAGCACAGAAAAATTGCGTTTGAGGCAATTTTTTGGCAGAGTAATAAAAGAAAAGTGAAGTGGTTTAAATTCAGGAAAGCTGATGGAAAAGTTTAGAAGGATACAAATGTGAGTTTTAAGGTGATTTTCTGAATATAATATTGCTATATAACATTGTTTAAATATTATAAAGGCTTTTGTCCTGTATAGGGCAATGTTGAATGATATCTTGCACAGAATTAATTCAGTGAAAGTCTGCACACATGCAGGAGGGTAAGCAGACAGTAGACTACATAGCATCCTCTTTGCAAGCAGAACCTTTAGAAGCTTTAGTGCCATGGGTTCCCCCAAGTTATTTGTAAAAGTCTAATCAGGCTCATAAAAACGTGAGGATTTAGGTCAACAACAGCATATTCTCTGCGGGAGGAGAATAAAAGTGATGCCATTGGTCAGGCATTGGGGAAAATGCAGAAAATCAGACTTTTGTTAGCGCACGAATATTATAAAACTATTAAAGATCAAATCTGAGCTACTGAACAGAAGAAGCAGAAGAAATAGGAGACTACTGAGTAAGACATAGCAGGAGGTAGGATTTCTTTACTCTTTCTCTCTGTGCCTCCAAACACATATATTTAAGTAAAAAAAACAGGCTATGATAAGTCTTACTTGTATCCTCCTTACAGTATTGGCTCAGGATCTGACAGCACACTCCATCCACAAACACAGAGGATGAACTGTACCAAGACGTGTTTCTTTGTCAACATTTCTTTCACCTCTCATCTCATATACTTACTCCTTTAGCAATACAGCAGTGGTCTGACTATGCTAAAAACTTCCTGCCAACTTGCTTCCTTTTGTTCTTCTCATAGTGGAACAAGGAAGCTCTCATTCAGTTTTGCAGAGGGAAAAAAAATACATTCAGCCAGTATCTGCTTCACAAATAACCTGTCTGTCTCCTCTTGCTCACCAGATTGAGTGTCATCTTAAAAGTTCAACGTGACCCAGCAATGTGTACTCACAGCCCAGAAAGCCGACTGTATCCTCTGCGTGTCAAAAGAAATGTGAGAGGAAAGTAAAATGAGCTGATTCTCCTCCTCTGCTCATTTCTCAAGAGACCCCATCTGGAATACCATGGACAGCTCTGGTGCCCCCAACATAAGCACTTGGATCTGGTGAAGTCCAGAGGAGGAACAGGAACATGATCAGAGGGCGGGAGCACCTCTCCTATGAAGACAGGCTGAGAGAGTCAGTTCTGTTCAGCCTGAAGAAGGCTCTGGGCAGATTTTACAGCATCTTCCAGTATCTGGAGTGGCCCAACAGGAAAGCCAGAGAGGGACTTTGTACAAGGACTTGTAGTGACAGGACAAGAGGAAATGGCTTCAATTTGAGAGAGGGTAGATTTAGATGAGATTATAAGGAAGAAATTCTTTACTCTGAGGGAAAAGCAGGAGCAGGTTACCCAGAGAAGTTGTGGATTCCTCATCCCTGGAAGTGAGCAAGGCCAGGTTGGATGGGGCTTTGAACAAACTGTGGAAGGTGTCACTAACAGTGGTGCCTTGAAACTAAATGATCTTTAAATTCCCTTCCAACTCAAACTTTATATTTTTTTACATTTTCTTTTTAGTTTTAAGGGCTATTGTATTCATACAGTCATTAAATGGTTACCGTTACATAGTTGAATTTGTCCCACCTACTGAGGAAAATGCATTTATTCTGCCTTCCGACTGAGAATGGAAAACTCACAGGAAAGTTCTAGGAAATATAAAATCTTATCAAACATGTTTATTTCTTTATAGGAATAAGGAGAAGGTAGATTCACTGAAATAGAGAAGAAATGCCTCAGAGGAACAATGGCCTTATGCCAATGTCCTGTCTCAGAGTATTAAAGGTTTTGATTAAAAAAATTATTTTAATTTTTACACAATTAGGACATCTCGTTCCTCATATTTTCCAAATGGTTGTGAGCTCACTTTTTATGCAATATAAAATAAATAATATAAAATATAATGAATCTTTATTATGTGTAAATTAATCAATAATGCATATCATATAGATGTCTTCTCTGTGCCTCATTTAAGCAACTGCAGTGTGTGGAATAGATCATTACCTGAGGTAAACAGCAAGTCACCTTGATTTACACTAGCTGAAAATATGACTTGGTAACTGTAAATCAGACACTTATATAATTAGGTCAAATAAAATCTGAGGTGGATTTAGGATACTTAAACAACTTTCTACCTTCAGTTTCAGCCAAACAGAAGCTCTGGTATTTCAGCTACTGTGAAACTAACCACAGGGAAACTTCAGGATGATTATTAATCAATAATGACATTTTGTCTTGGAAACTAGTGATTCATAGAAGGATTTAGGGGTCATTGTAGCTAATGAGCATGACCTTTTAGCACAATACTGTAGTGAAAGGGCCAAAGTAAATCTTTGTAGAGACATATATATATATAGTGGATAAAACAAAGGAAAATAAAGCAATTTGGCGTCTTCACATTCCACAGGCAAAATTTCTGCTGGAATACTGTCTCCCAGTTCAGTGTCCTCGCAGCAAGCAAGATATGGGCAGATTGAACACAGTTTAAACAAGAGGTACATGGAGATCAAGCATTGGCCATAAACCCTATGATGTAAAATTGAGGTTACTGATATCCAAGAAGTCCCATCATTACTCCATCTGTACCATTGGGCACTACTGTTAAAGGAAGAATGTGCTGGGGTATGACAGAGTGGCAGTCCTGGCACCAGCAACCACAAAACACTGGAAATCAGGATCTTGAGGCATAGAAGAAAGAGAGCAGTAGATCACAGAGTCTGGGATTATGGTTGTACAAGGATCTCAAAAACAGGAGAAAGTTACAGTGACCCAATGAGCATGATTTGTGTTCAAACCTGAGATGAGCCATCTAGCCACACAGTGGAACTAAATGTTTAAACATGTGATTATATCAGTTCAGGTGCATCCCAGAAAAAAACAAAAAACAAAAACAACAAAAAATACTCCTTCCTAGAAAATAGTGTCAAACTTAAAGTGAAACTAATGATTTCATAATCTAGTTTCATAGCAGTCAGGAAGCATTCCAAAATAAAATATATACATTAACAAAGAAATTTTTAATATTTTCAGGGCATATAAAATTATTTTATATACATTTATGAAGGAAATTATGCAATATTTTAATATAGTTTATTTCCTTAATGATTAGAAACATTTTAGTTTAATTTAAGAGTGAAGGCACGGAGTCCTTGGCCCAATTGGAAACATTCCTTTTTCCAGTCTTGATATGATGTTTTTAAAATCATACTTAAAAGATTTGAATTTCTTCCTATGTGAAGTTTCTAGGTTTCTCTGTTGCGTATTAAAGCAGTTACAACAGAATGGATGATAATTTCTTCCTTCTAGCCAAGGAGGTTGTATCAGTTTTTGAAAATATATTATGAATGCAAATAGATTGCAATGATTGTAGAAAACAAGCATAGAACTTTCATATTCAGCGCAGCAATTCTGAAAAACAGCAGCAGCAAAGAAAAAAAAGTGGTAATATACCACATAGTATGTGTGAAAAATTTCTACATAGTATTTGTGGACAAAAACAGTAAAAATTTAAATATTTTCCTAATATAGAAACATCTAATCACAAACAGGCTTTCAAATATTTTCTCCAATTACTTGAGCTTCTTTCAGAACAGAGAGCTAGAGCCCATAATCATCCCTCACTCAGGGAATTATGATATTATTCTCTTAGTGTTATTATTCAGACAGGTTACCAAAGACAAAAGCCTGTCTGGGCAGCTGGAGTGTCAGTGAATGGACCACACTCAGTCAGGATGAATGCAGTCTTTGATCTAGAGGAAGGTGTCCCTGCCCATGGCAGGGGGATTGGGACTAGATGATCGTTAAAATCCCTTCCAACCCAAATTATTCTATGATTCTATGATCTTGGACTTCTGTGCCAACAGTTGTCCACTTCTAAAATAAATTAGAAATTGCTTGTTCTTACACAATTTATTTTTTTTGATGACAAGCTATTACTGTGAAACATTTAAAGTGAGTTTTAACTGACAGGAGCAAAACTTAAAATAAATTCATCTTTCTGTTTGACCTCAAGATAATGCTTAAACAATGAGAGATGACAGAGTGTGAGTAATGAAGCTATAATTCACACTTTGTGCATGAGTAGGTACAACAGTGGAGCCTGAGTGTTGTTAAATTCACAAAGTGTAAAACATTATGCCATAACTCAACAACAAGTCAACTCTTAATTTAAACAAATAAATAGAATTGGAACAAGGTAAAGAAATGCCAAGCAGCAAAACTGATACTACAGCTTGGTAATTTTGTGCAATATTACATCTAAAAAGAAGTGTTTCTAGTTATTCTTTACTCATATGGAAAAGATAAACAACGTTTTCCTGTAGGTTTTCAGAGGATTCAGAAGTGCTTATCTACAAGCTGCCAGACCAGGTGGGCTCTGAGTGACGTGTGCTGTGTTTGTGCTCAGATGTTTGCCAGCTGCTGTGAGGTGCATGGATAAGTGTTCCAGCAGCAGCAGAGGTACCCCAACCAGGAGAGCTAAAACATTTCTGTAGAGACAGGAAAACAAAGAAGACATTTTAAAACTCTCAGTTCTGAAAATGTAATGTACATAACACAGGGTTGTACCTTAAAATGACCTTCTTCTGTTTTTATATATAGCTTCCAAGTTACTTACTGCTGCTTGAAACTCAGTAGAGTAGGCAGTGTCTATGGATCTTTTCAAAAGATTATTTAACTCTTTCTGCATTTGCCCTTCAGCACAAAGGGAAGATAAAAGTTGTAGGAATTCCATGTTTGTCTGGGGTTTTTAACATTATCTTCACAGTCTGTTAAACTACTGCTTTTTCATTAGTCCAGTCAGAATAATAATATTTTTATTGAAAGTTTTGTGTAAGAATCGTTGTTTTCTGGTAATGCTTATTTATTATTTCAATTAGCTTTTAATGGACTTTTCCTTAAAATAATTGAAATGTAAGATTTAAGAAACTTATTTTGCTTTTTCATCCTTGTAATAATGAAGAAACAGCAAAGGAAGTCAGATCTGATTCAGAATAATAAATAAAGGCCCTCAAACACAGGCAAATTTAGTCAATCAATTAGGCAGTCCTACCATTATTTTCTCCAACTGCAGTGAAAGCAGTTAGGGGTAACTAGTCTGGACCTGACAGATTCTGTCATTATCTTTTTTCAATCTCTACAAAGTTCATAATTAGGAAGATTATGATAATGATTTAGATTTTAATAAAAGTTTCTGTGAGGAGTTAAAATATTTAGTTTGTATATAGATGTTGAAATAATTATCTCTTATTTCCTTTCCTGGGTACCCAAACTAAATCTAGTGTCAGTTATATCAAAGATGTTTTTCATTGTCACCTTTGAAAAATCATAAATTCTGATTTAATTGAATTTCTTTTTCTATCTTCATTGCATATATGTTGGACTTTTTATAAGGAAAAGACTTTTCAACTGTCCCAAAATGTTAACTTAAAAATTAAAATGAATTTTAAAGGTATTTAATTTGTGTTGCTCATGACATAAACCTGCAAAAATCTTCACTAAAGAGCAAGATTAGCATCAAACTTGTTACAGCTATACAAAAAACAAAGTATTCAAAAGCAACACTGATAGGACTCTTAGGAGTCCTAATGCAGCTAGAATTCAAATGATAGAATGTGAAAATTATTAATCTTTCAATAAATATGTCTGTTAAAATTTTAAACATTCGTAGTATTTCTGAGCAGTGAAAGAACTAAATGGAAAGGTTCTGGTGAAGAGTAGAGGGTGTTTCTGTTTTTCATAGAAAGCAAGTTCAGAAAAGATGTATTTCTAAATGAAAAACTAATAATTGAATATCATTATGCAAGCAGAAGAATTATGGTCTGTGTTCCTTCTTCAACTTAAATAAGCAAATTGTTATATATAAATAATAATAAGCCACTGACAAATACTGAATATGTTACTTAGTATGCAACTAAGCAATTAAATAGGTGGAATTTCTCTATTATATTAGAACACATTGCTCATAACTGTAACATACTTAGGAGATTCATTGTTTATCAACTTTTATATAATAATCATTAATGTATGTTTGTTTAAAATGTCACTAATACAACTTTTAGGTTTGGCAAAAATGGCCTAGAGATAATTATTTGACCTCCTTTCTTTTTTGTAAAATACTTTTGGAAACAAATACCTCAACTTGAAAAAGACTTCAGTGCTTCGAACACTTCAGACTGCTTAAAACAATTTTATGCAATATTATCAGTTAAAATCTGCATAATTGAACACTTAGATCAAGTGTTACAAGACAAGAGCTGAAACTTTACTCATGTCTTCAGAAGAACATGTGTCTTGGTTCTAGAAGACAGGTGTCTGCTAGGGAGAGCAGGAGCCTCCCTTGGGATGAAAGAATGTAGACCCCCTCCCTCCAAATTATTATAATTTTGAAATCAAGGGGGATTCAGGCAGAGATCTGGGGATAGGAATAACAGTTCTTTACTAGTATAACCAGTAAACAAACAAACAATAACTACAGCAATAACAAGAAAACAGAACCAGGGACCCCAGGACAGCTTTCTCGGCTGAGACGGGATGGAGGAGAGGCTTTGTTTTCACAAACCCCCCTCGGGCAGTCAGTCCCGGTGCTCCTGCAGGGCTCTGAGGAACAGTCGGCTGGAACGGCAGGAATGAGCTGAGATCCTGGGCTGGTGGATGAGGTGGATCAGCAGGGATGAGCTGAGATCCTGGGCTGGTGGATGAGGTGGATCAGCAGGGATGAGCTGAGATCCTGGGCTGGTGGATGAGGTGTATCAGCAGCTCCGTGGCGGTGCCTGGCACTGCCACACGTCCCGGCAGGACAGGGGGTGCGAGGCCACCAACAAAGAGGGGAGAAGGAGAAGAAGCAGCAGCTCTGTCTGGGTGATGGTGAAATTCCCTTCTCTCCACCACTGCAGCTCCGCGACCCAGCACACAAACGTCCTTCCCCGAAGCCGAGGGAAAAGCCAGCTAAAAACTGTCCCCACCCTCCTTTTTCTGCCCCCTTCCCCCCCCACCCTGGGCCCGGCCACTCTTTGTCCTTTGTGAGCACCCCTAAGTACCGGTAGTTAGGTTGTCCCAGCACATAATGGGTAAAAATTCCCTGGGCAGGCCAGAACACAAAAATAAAACAAAAAAAAAAGAACACCTAACCCTCAACAACATGACAATTGAATAGTTGTGGAAATTAAGTACTTTCCGTTGCAACAAGAACACAATATAAAGAATGACCGATAAGAAGCAAAATGCTTAGTCTTCAGTCTAATAATAAGTAACTCAGTCTCTGATCTGAAATAAGAGCTTGAATAAGAAAACTTAAAAAAAAAAAAAGGAGCAATTTTTCCCTATTCTTAAACTGTAGTACAATGTTTGGAATAAACTCTTTGGATTGCCTTAGTGTTTCTTGTTATTTACATTAAGAAGAGCTACTGGATCTTTGGGTACCAAGAATGGAATGCATCACTGAAAAGTACATGACACATCAATGACTATATATTCTTAAATTTAATATAAATTTGAGAACCATGGAATCATTTAGGTTGGAAAAAACTTTTGAGTTCATCCATTAATCCAGTACTGCCTAGTTCAGCACTAAACCATGTCCAGGGACACATCTACACATCTTTTAAATATCTCTTTGGATGGCGAATCAATCACCTGGGCAGCTTGTTTCAGTGTTTGACAACCTTTATAATGAAGAAATTCTTTCCTAATAATCAATTTAAATCTCTCTTGATTCAACCTAAGGCCATCTCCTCTGGTCCTGTCATCTCTTACTTGGGAGAACTAACCAACTCACAACAATGTTCTTTCAGGCAGTTGTAGAGAGCAATATGGTCACCCCTGAGCCTCCTTTTGTCCGAACTAAACACCCCCAGCTCCCTCAGCTGCTCTTCAAAAGTCTGTTCTCCAAATCCTTCATGAGCTTCTTTGCCTTTCTCTGGCTGCCCTTGCCCTTCTTTGAACATTAAATTTGGATTTTAAGTCTAAACATTTGAATAACGTATTTGCTTTCTCTTTGTGTTTTCCTCCCAGTCTCTATTTCTTGTCTTTTCAAGTACATTTCCTAAATTCCATGTTTTATCTTTCACAAAACATCATCACAGGGATAGTGAAGGTATTTTTCCTGATTTATTAGAAATATTAAAAAGTTATTACATGCATGCATTAGTACATCCCTTTTAATTTATAGAATTATGGGCAAATTCATTCAATGGCTATCATAAGAGTCTACTTTATATCTTATTCTCTCATACACAAAAGACCCCCAGAGAAATATTAATAGGGTTTGGTTTGTAGTGCAATACATGAATATGTAGAATCCACCTATTAATAATTAGAAATTTCCAATATTTTAAGGCCTTCCATCCTCTCACATGAACAAAAGAGCAGCTTTCCAGCAAGGACAACAGGATTGGTATATGAAAATAACACAGAAGAGTGCACTGACTCACAAAAGCTTGCTATGGGAATTAGCAGACTGCCCCTAGACAATAGGAACCATTTTTAGCTGATGATAATTCTAGAGAAAAAGTGGCAAGTGCATGCATACAACAGATTAGGTAAATAATCGACAAAGATTATAATGTCGCTGTGGTAACAAATTTTAGAAAATATTAATTTAGCAGAATTTAAAAATGAAGATTAGATTATCTGTTAGATACTTATAGTCTTTTTCTTCTTGAAGTATTATTGGTTTTTGCATATATTGGGTTTTACAAAAAGACACTGTGTTCTGAAGTTTTTTTCAATTTTATTAAAACTTTTGCTATTTGATGTTATCTTTAAATGGCTCCATGAAATGGATATGCCTTAGAGATAATTATGAAATTACTCTGTTTAATATTTTAACATAGATCTTTAATAGCTAGTTAGAAGTTTTAGATGCATTGTTTGTAACTAACATTGTTAATTGTTTTCACTCCAGCCAGTGATTTCTGATAGCCTTCTTTGCCACAAGGGTGCACTGCTGGCTCGTGGCCATCTTGCTGCCCACCAGGACTTCCAGGCTCTCTCCACAGAGCTGCTTTCTAGCCTCTGGAAATCCAAATGTGAATTGGTGCTTGGGGTTATTCCTCCCAAGTACAGGAGATCCATGTGTCTTTTCCACGTAAGAAACATACTTCTGCAGCTTTTTAATGTATAACCAATAGGCTGTTCATTCAAGTATGTTTTTGAGAATCAAGAAATGCAACTTAATTCCTACAGAGAGAAAATGAAGCTATCTTTAAGAATTCAAAATTCCACTTTTCTTGAGCTTTGTGAGGTTCCTGTTTTTCCGTTTCTCCAACCTATTGAGACTTCTCTGGATGGCACATCTATCTAGTCTATCTGCCCCTCCTTCCATTTTGTTTGCAAAGCTCCTGAGAGTGTAAACGGTCCCTTTATCCTGATTATTGATGAAGACATTAATCAGTACTTGGCCCTAGGGTACACTAATGGTGACTGGTTTCCAGATGAAGTTCATGCTGCTAACTACAACCATTTAAGCCCAGCAGTGCAGCCAGTTTTCAATTTGCCTCACTGCCCACTTGTCCAGCCTGTATTTCATCAGTTTATCAACACAGATATGAGAGTAGACAGTGATGAAAGCCTTGCTAAAGTCAAGATAAATATCTCCTTATCCACCAAGTCAGTCATTTAATTGTAAAAGGCTATCAGCTTGGTAAGGCAGTATTTTGCTTTCAGAAAGTCTATGCTGTTGCCCAGCTTCCAGTCATTTTCTTGTCCTTCTCAAACTTGAGTTTTGTCATGTTCATCTGCAGGTCTCCTGTCTCCTTGGCTTTATTTTCTGCTCATAGGGATGGAATATTCTTGAGCTTGAAGAACGTGATATTGGGAAGGATGAGGTGATCCCTCCTCTCTACAGGATGATCTTCCATGGTTTTCTGCAAGAGGAACCTTGACCAGATCAAAGTCTGCTGCCCTGTTGTCCAGAACAGTGATTCTACCGTTTTCTTTGTTCCTTCGTTTGCCTTATTCCTTTCTCTCGGGATCCTGGATTCCACCATCTCACAATTACAGCAGCCAAAGCTGCCTTCAAACTTTTACATTCCTCAAAAGATTTTTTTTTGCATGTAAATATATCCAACGGAATACTTCTCCTATATCCATATCCAAATCCACACCTGTAACCCTTCACTGCAGTACTCCAGGTGTGTGAGTATCCCAACAAATCTCTGTAATCCTAACTGTATCTGCCCTGAACTGTTATGTGGACTTCTAGTTCTGTGTATCCCATTCTCTGTGTATTAGTGTACAGGCATGGAAGAGAAGCACTGAGTGATGCTGGTTTTCCAGGAAAATACTAACAGCTTCCCCTTAGGCTGTTCTCTTAGCATCTCTTCATTTGTCTGAGTAGGGCTTGGAGTGGGACTCCTTCCCTGTTTTGTAGGCTATAAGGCATCTCACATCATCTTTCTGCCTGTGCTTGAAAACCCAGTTCACTATTTCTTCACTTGTTTATGAGTTCTCAGCTCCCTTCACCCTTGTGTTAAAGGCTTCCTGACCAGATTGGCCAGTCTTGGCACTGCTGTTCTTAAACACATGGCCCATGCAAACAGTAAACAGTAATAGTGGCCATAAATGACATAATTATTGTATCCTAGAGAACATTCAACTTATTTCTGATCTTTTCCTAATCATTACTGACATCTTAGCCTTATCAGAGTAGTAGATAAGAAGTAAATATCAGATGAGGATACAAAACAAATGAAGCTAAATGTCTCTGTTGACTTAAACTGCGTCAGCCATTGGCAATTTTTAGTTTTTCCAGTAGAACATATTTTAATAACAGATGTAAGAGAAGATCCTGAGGTTACATTACAGTCATGTATAGAGAGTTCTTTCTAGGTTTTTTTTGGCTTGGAATATTAACTACCAGTTTCACTCCTCAAAATGTTGGCAAGTCTTAGCCAGCCGGGTTTCAATTATTATTGCTAAATATGTCTAAATGTTGTTATTTTTTTCCTCCTGGCCTGGCAGTCCTTAATACAAATATGGTTTAAACTTCCCCAAGTGGAATCACAGTACAAAACTCCCCATATTTAAATCAAGACAAATTCTACCTTCCTTCAAATTAGGGAAGGCTTCATGTTTTGTATCTTTTGTCATTCAGGGAAAAATACAAGTTGCAGTGCAGGTCTCTAGTCCAACCTCCAGTCCAAAGCAGGGTCAGACATAGTTTCTCAGATTTGTATCCAGTCAAATTTTGACAACGCCCAAGGACAGAGATTGCAGAGTCTTCCTGGAACACCTCTTGCAATGATTTGCTGTCCTCATGATGAAAAGGTTTCTCCTGTATCTGTGTGGGTGCTCTTGTTTTAGCCTATAAAATTTTCTCTTCTCACAGTGCAGTGCACCATTGTAAAGAGCCTGGCTCCATCTACTTTATGTCTTCAGAATTACCAGGGCTGCTGTAAACATCTGCACAACATCTGACTGTTGAAGACTAGCTCTTCTGCACTCTCTTTCCAGGAGAAGTACTCCAGGCCCTGACCATCATGGTTACTTTGTGCTGAATGTACTCAACTCTGTTAAAAACCTTCCACTACTAGGGGCCAAAACTGGGAACTATATCATTCCAATAATGAATTTCAGCTAAATAATAGATATTCCATTAAACGACCGGCCATAGTGCTTTCAATTAGAATTACAAGTATTTTCAACTACAATTTTTCTTCACATATTTCAAAGATGATGCAGAAGAAAGAATCTTAAGCTGATGGAACTGAAGAACAATGCTTCCTAAGAAACAAGGGTACCAGGAAATGAATAAAACTAACATCAGTGTCAAAATGAAATAATGAAAAGTTCCCTGTGTAAAACAGTAAAAAAAAGTACAAGAGAAAACCACAAGAAAATAAAATCCATCACACTATATTCAACAAGAATTTGAAATCTCTTTTAAGAAATCCTTAAGGAAAATATCTGTGGAAGTAATAAGGAAATACCAGTGCCTTGTGCTTTAACTATTCTATACTCTTTCCATTGTATCAGTTTTAAATATGATAAATTGCCATAGAAAATTTATCCTGACTTGATGTTGGTTTGTCCTTCTGAATTGAAAGAGAAAACTCAGTATTGTAACTGTTCTGAAAGCCAGTGCCTTCTTTTTCAAGACAAGTGCTTATCTGTATCCAAGGGTGAAGGCATCTAAGACAGCATCTAATGACAGGACAAGAGGGAATGACTTCAAATGGAAAGAGGGCAGGTTTAGATTAGATATTAGGAAAAAAAATATTTACTGTGAGGGTGATGTGACATTGGAACAAGTTACCCAGAGAAACTGTGGATGCCTCGTTCCTGGCAGTGTTCAAGGCCAAGTTGGATGGAGCTCTGAGCAACCTGTTCTAGTGAGAAGAGCCCCCGTCCATGGCAGAGGGGTTGAAGCTGGATGATCTTTGAGGTCCTTTCCAACCCAAATCATTCTGTGATTCTATGAAGTATTCTCTTGTTTTAAATGAGTGGTCTGGGAGAAGTCAGATCACTGCAAGGTTGTGAAAAAAGAGTGATTTACTGTGCAGGTTGCTAGTTAAAAATGTATTATCAGTGCCAAATGACAAAATTGCTGTGCAGCCTTCATATGTGATATTAAAAACTACTTTAAAAATAGTTTCCTTCTGTCATGTGCCTTGTTTTTTTCCTTAGGTGGCCTTTAAGGACTGTTGACAAATTTGAGAACTATACGTAGCATCCAAAAAAGGGGTCACCTCAGTAATAACTTCTTGAGAGAATACAGATTTCTACATCAAATTCTGTCTAATTTTGTTATATACCTAGAATCTTACTCAAATGACAGCATAAACAGTAGCATATGCTAGATTTTGTAGTCTATTAACATAATACACTGATTTTAGCAATAATCATATCCTTTTTCAAGTCATGATAATCAGTGTTTGGAAGACTGTAAAATATTGAAGTTTGTTTAATTGGCAAACAAAAAAAAATCTGAAATACCAAAGATAACTCATGAAAGCATAAGTAGTTTTCTGTTTTGACAATTAGATTTCTACCATTTTTTATATTTCTTAACATGAAACAGACTGTAATGTTTTTTCTTTTTTTTCAAATGATAATTTAATAATTTGAGCTCTCACTAAAATATTGTCATATTTAAGCTTTGTTGAGACATGCAATAATTGCCAAATTTTAGTGTGAATTACAGAATATGTAATTGCTGGAATGAGAAAGGTTATGCTGTATTTCAAACAATCATTTTGCCAGTATTTATTTAGAAATCGATTTCTGATATTAATCTTTCCATTTACATCACAAAGGGAAGTCTGATCTGGGTTCTTTCTTTTCTCCCCTCAGGAGTTTGCTCTTAGGAGTCACTTACTTGATCAGAGTGGGGTATAATGATGAAAAAGTCTCTTGGCCACAGCTGTTTTATCTGTGGGTAAGACTTATCCCATCATTAATCTCTAGAGCTGCTTTTTCCTCCTGTTTCTTCTCAAAAAGAAAGTGCAGACATAGGAGTGGGAAACTCAGAGCACCAGGGAGAGGTCAGTGAGAAGGACTCAGTCTTCTCTTTGAAAAATGAAGATTTCTTCTGGCTGTGATCACAAACTGGGATCCATGCTTTTGTAATCTCAGATTGTTGCAGTGTACATTACATGGACTATATTTGCAGCCTGTTTGGAAACTAAACTTGGACCAAAATATAGAAGCTCCTTCACTACAGAAGAGATTCAGAGATAACTGGTGACAGTGTGACTGGAGATAAGAGCCAGGTCCCCAGACAAAAAGGAAGCTAAGAACAAGAAGTGCTTATTTTAAAGCTCTAGCAAATAAAAAGAGAAACAGTCAATATGGAGAAAATAGCAGACTGTATATAAAAAGTATATAAGAAATTCCTTAAAATCTTTTACTATAAAATGATATGGAAAATTATATATCAGGGAGTAAATGTACCACCAACTGAACTGGGAAAATGTACTACTATGATCAGGCTGTTTGTAATCACTTCTTGTGCCTGAATCTTTACCATCTGCTACTAGCCATTGGCTCAGTGGCAGGAGAGTGAGCTGACAAGATAATTGCTCTTGTCTACAGCCACAAGAGTTGAACAATGACCCTCTACACATGACACTGGTGAGGAGCTGTTAAGTACATGCCTCTAAGCCTGCTTGCTTTGTTTTGCTCTAAAATTTCAGGGCTCTAAAATTAAATGAGACGAGTTAGATTTGTCTAAGCCATAATTTTTTGTGTTTTTTCAGTTTGTGGGTTTTTTCAGACTATTGAGTAACTTTTTACCCAATTCCAGGTTACATGTTTGTCCTCTGGAGCTTTATCTGTCTCTGTGAAAGAGAAAAGCTTAAAAAAAAATGAGTTCTTGAAGGCATGTGTTAGAGGATACAAAAAAGTCTTGCTTTAAGGTTGTTTATTCCTACTTATTTTCCAAACAAAAGTAAAATCACAAATCTGTTCTACACTGCTCTGTGAAAGGCATAGCAGTATGAAATTTAGTTGGAAGTTTTAAGCTGTATGAAATTATTTTAAAATTTTTGAGATGTGCATGTATAAAAAACAGAGAAATCAATTAACATAATTATTTAGGGTATTGTTGCTGAAAAATAAACAGCTTGGAAATGCTGTTTATTTTTTGGAAGTATATGTATTACTTTCTGTCAGCTAATACTTTAAAAATAAGAAGAAAGGACTTTTTACCACCACAAGAGCCTGAATTGCACTTGACAAATTGTCTCCAGTCAAATATTCTTTATAGGAGATAATTGGAAGAAGTCATTTTAAGTCCCAGTAGCTGTATCAAACTGAGGGCTACTTACAAAAATATCCTTACCCTGTAGCTGAAGGAATGAACAGTGGTTTATATGTGACAGTTGGAGCTAAGATGAAGTGTGCTTCTACTTCAACTATAACACAAATGGGAATAGCAGGTACAAGCTCTGTACTATATGCCAAAAGTAAAATAACTTGAAGAGCTATGCTGAATACTGATAAAACATATCCTTAGTACAAAAATAAGATGCAAAGCAAGCAGGAGGAGGCTTGCTGTTGCAAAAATAATAGTAGAAAGAAGAAAATATATTCCTGTTTATCATCTAATGAATTAAGATTCTAGTAAAGAGGTTAATTGAGCACACCCTATTGATGTTCAGATTTTAAACTTTAGGAGCTTTAACTTAGGCATGTAACTTATGGATAAATTTTAGGATATAATTGAAAATATCATCTTTAATTCCCTGAATAACAAGAAGAGACAGATGCCTTTGAAGACCTTTACAGGGACAGTCTTCCTGTCTGTGTTCAATCACACGCAAGCACAACCTTTTTTTGAACCTTTTAATGCCTTAGATTTTCAAAGGCATCTTCTTCTCTCCAGTGACTATTGACATTTTATTCGAGTGCATTGCTTTTCTCTACTACCATCTACATTTTAGACATAAGAGCATTGACAGAGACATGCATGTTTGTCAAGAAAACTCACCATGCATTGTTAGTGGAACTGGAGCAAATACACTGGTGCAGAGGCATACAATTTGTACCTATTCCAAGAATTAACAAAATCATATGTTTATTAAGTGAATAGTATTATTAGTTTCAAACACTTTGGAACTAAATATGTCAGACTCAAATGAAACATGACAATGAACTTGTTCAGTGTTCTTTTGTGATGCTCCAAATACATAAATGGCTATTGTTGTTATATTCCTAGGTACTAGCCTGTGAGGTAAATTTTTTCTCTCATGGCTTAAGTGCTGCAACGAAAGAAATTACAAAAGGACTAATCAAACTAATTTATTCTCTAGAACTGCACAAGAAGAAGGCATTACTGCATACAAAAGTACAGGACTCAGGGTTGCAGACATTTTCTCAGTTGGTATATTGGGCTTGTCTCCTTGGATTAAAATGTCCAAATAAGATTTTTTCTGATAATGTTTTTAGTTGATTTGAAACATATGACCTATAATAAAGATTAGGTTTTACTCTTCTCAGGAAACATACAGATGTAGAAGCACACTGGCCTAAAGGCATCCCTCACTGGGATATTTTTCTTTTTTATATGAGGAAAGGATTCTCCAAGAGTTTATGTTATTGAGACAGGATACCTCCTCGCTTAAAGATGTTTTAGTGAGACAGAAGTTTCCGAACAGAAATTAGAAGTGAGAGAACATTAATTATTTTCAGAACAGAAATTAATGAGAGTAATGAGCTGTACAGGCTGAAGTGAATTTTTGAGCATTGGTACAGACCGCTCTGTGAATAAATGCTGGGTTTAGCCTCAAGTTGCATCAGATCAACGCAACTTATAAACACTACATTCATTACTAAAATTTCATGTAGTTGTGCAGCCTGGGGAAAAAATACACAGGATAAAACTTGTACATAGAATCACATAGCTTATGTAAGTTTTCTATCCTATAAAAAATGTTTCAGGAGGGTTAATTCTTCAACTTTAGTTTTTGCTTGAAACATTTTCTGTGTTCTTGTCTATATGGTATTTAACACAACTCTTAAGCAAGCACCTAGTTGGCAATTATTTCTTTGTTCTGAAACAGTTGCTTTGGATTTAAATATACTTAAACTGTTAATTGCTAGGATCACTTTTATTACACCCTCCATGTTAATGGCAAAATAGATAGTATAATTATTTTAGAAATGGACTGTATAATAAATCAAAGGTAGCTGTTAAGGTGCGGGAAATGGAAAAATAGAAACTTGCACAGGTGCTGAAGGGTTCAATCTGCAGCCTTAGGAAGAGCTTGGGTTAACATAATGATAAAGGTACACAAACATTGAGTAGAAAAATTATAAACTTAGGTCCCTATAGTTACAAGTAAGACTATGTCTTGAGCAAGTAAGAAATTTATATAAGGTAAAATAGTTTGAGGTTTGAGCTGTAATATGATTTATAGAGTAAGCTAGGGATCTAGAAACTATAATAGAGGTGTGTGTATGAGTACGTGACCTGTCAGTTTATTGGCTAAGAGACAGATGCAGCGTAGCAAAATTAAGCAGAGGTGATAGGTTAATAAATAGAAATAAGTTTTGTGTCAACTGTCTATTGGACCAAAATGTTATATATTGCTGTGTGAAGAAAAAGCCCGTGACTACCTTGAGCTGTGGCTGACTTGTTGCTCCTCTCTAAATCTCACGCCTTCAGACTGATCTTATCTGGCTTACTGGAGCAATAAATCATCTCCAAGCAAGGTGGTCCCATCCCTCGTTTCTCATCTCGACAACAGTTATTTAAATCCATGAAGATGCTTTCTCCAGTTGTGCCATCTCTTTCAAAGTTCGCAGAGGAATTGTGTTTGGAAAATTAATGTGGTGAGCTCTTTGAGTAGAAAGGTATTTGTCTGGCTTAGATGCCTTTCACCAAGATTTCAACTGCTTAGGACTTGGTTAAAAGCCTAGGTTATTAAGTTGTTAACCTAACAACAGGTTAAGTACTTTTCAAGACAAAAATTCCATATGTTTATGAGTACAGGAAACAAGGTGAAATATGAATGTCTCCATTCTCTTGGAGTTTAGTCTGCCTATATTTCGAGGAACAATCTTATAAAGAGAAGTACTGCTGTTTCAGGGATGTTGCCTGTCTTCTGCTCTCTAGGTACAGAGTGAAATCATCCAAGGGTAGTGCAGCCAGAAGGACATGAGATATCTTCACTGAAAGCCACTTTTTAGCCCAAAACGAAAGGATTATATTGACAGCAGAGACTCATCTTTCACTCGAAAGATGATTGCACATTATATCACATGACCAACTTTATATATATACAGTGAAATTTATATGGTGAAAAGCACAAATAGAACCCCAAGTTGTTATAAACAAATAACTGAATGAATCTGACTTTGTGTTCTTTGAAAAAATAACATAGAACAAAAACTAACTCAGGCAAAAAAAAACCAAAACCAAATCCAAATCCCCAAAACATGAAAACCCCAAAGAAAAATAATAAAAACCCCAAACCCACCCTTTAAACAACCATGTCACCACCACAAAACCATGTGTGCCTCTTTTAATATGTAGATTACATCTCATAAAAGCACAGTATTGGTGCATAATGTGTTTATTTTTTCCAGTATTTTTATGTCCTGAGGTGATACTACTAGCATATTAACAAGTAGACTTAGTGGGGGGCTATTACAAGAAGCATTCTCTAAAACCTTCAGATTTGGTTTCAATTATAGACAATCCTTAAGGTAACCTACCAGGAGACTTTCAAGAGCAGTTAAGAATTTTTTAAGGCTGATTGAGTTGAAGAGTAAACTTTTCACTACTCCTAATGAAAGCACAGATAAGCCAACACGGACTCTGTAAAATCCCATCCTGAATTAATAGCATAGGCTTTTTTTGAGACAATCCCAAACTGAAAGAAAAAATAAATTCACTGTGAAGAACTGGAAGTGGAGAATATATTTTTCTTACCTTATTTTCCATTTGTGAAGCCAATGGTTTTCTTCTGTAACTGATTTATGTGGGGAATTAATGAATTATATTAATTATATTTTAATTATAATTTAATATTATATTATTATATTTATATAGATATTTATATTTTTATATTTACTATTATTGTATATATAATATTATATTTAAGTTAATATTGTATGCAAAAATATATGTTACATAATGACAAAACAGATTTGTTTCTTTGTTTGTGGGCTGTAATATAGCTCTGAAAAGCAAGATTATTATTCACTCTGGTTTTGTCACTCTAATTTTGTCTCCATTATTTTGCTTACTTGAAAGTTTTAACTTCCACTACCCTGTTTGCTGCTCATATTGTACCTATGTGCCACTCCTGGCACCTATGAAGTAGATCGCTGATAGCAAATCTTCTGAAACAAAGATATTGGTTTTAACTTGTGGGGGAAAGGAGAAAAAGTAAATTTTAACATTAAGCTAAAGAACTATGACTTACTCTATTCACTAATATCATCTTTACCATACAAAAAATATTAAGGGTATTATGCAGAATAATATAATCTGCAAAGAAGAGTCTTGTGACAGTATTGGCTGGGCACAGATAACTAATTGCCCAAGCCCTGAAAAGAGAGGCACTTCAATGTTTTGTTTACATATGTAAATTGGCTTTAAAGTTCCAGATGTCTAGATTCGCTGTAGAAAGGAAAAAAAAGAGGATGAATTTGTAGAAGAGAATATAAGGAGCAGCCAGTACAGAAATGCCTTTTCCTGAATATTATGTTGTAAGACATTATTACAGTCATATGATTTCAGAGGGAATAGATTCCTTTCACATGCTGTTTAGGCATCACAAAAATGTGGACCCTTAATTTTTGTAAAACCTATCCCTGACCTCTTGAAGTTTTATTTGGCTTGTTAGAATGCAATCAAGAAAATTAATTCATTCCCATGCCAGTTCCATTGTACAAGAAATGTTGTTTATCACAGGTCTTCTGGGTGACAAAAACATAGACTGGGAATATGTACCAGTGGAATGTAAGATACCCCTTGGTACTGTATATTTTTTGTCAAGCCTCAGCAGATCAATAGCTGTCCACAGTGTACATGAACCTATTTCCAGTTCACTGGAACCAGAATTCTATGCTTGAGAAATACCTCAGTGGTAACTCTGCATGAGCACATCAAAAGACAGATACTGACAAAGTTGCCCTGGCGTAGCTTTTACTCATCAAAGCTTAATCGTTCCTTTGCCTGCAGTCAGGCACTGCCCTGACTTCTCTGACTGCTGCTTGTCTGCAGTGTAGCCATGAAACTTGAATGGAAGATTCTAAAGCAAAAGTCAGAAGCTTTTGCTGATGAGCTAGCAAACAAACAACAGAGTTTTCTGAGAGTTCCTTAGTCACTAGCTGGGGTTAAACCATGACATCCTGTCTATGAAATATTGCTGCCCTATGTTTTAAATACAATTTGCTTATTTTGTGGTTATAAATACCTTGTTATATGACCTTTTACTCTTTTTTTTACTGAAGCTCTTTATTTAGATAATCTAATTATAAGACTCTGACAGGAGTTCTACTTAGCAAAAGAGTTATCAAATATGATACACCATAACTTGCCAGAATCAAAGAGGAACTTGTATTTGACTTTTCAACCCTTCAAATATCAGTCTCATTATATCATTACGGGTTTTTAAAAATGTTACATCACAAATATGCTGGATTTAATATGTTTAAAGTCATAGCATTTTGATGTATTTTTAATTTCCTACCAATAAAATGTCGACAATCTGTTAAAACTGAAGTCAGTGTCATATCTGCTAAATATTGTTTCTTTGCTTACAATTCCATATTTCAAATTTATCTTTTTTTTTTACCTGAATTTAGAAATAATGAGAATAAAACTGCAGTATGTAGTTGCTTCCTGAAAGTTGTATTCCATAAAAAGATTTCATACCAATTATTGCATATAGGCTTACAATACCTGCATACATTGTTCCAAGATCATTTGCTAGAGCAGTTCTTCATTTCAACAGGTTTCATTCTTTTCCTCCTTCTTCTACATTCAGTTGGGGAAAAAAAGGTTGCAGTACTGGCTTAAGTTTTTTAGTTTTAGTCCTAGTATTTGCCATATAAAAATGGCTTTTTTTCCAATGTAATGCATTACAGAAAGATGGCATCTGCAATGAGAAGTTCACCTAATTACGAAGACTAAATCTGTAGTGTGCAAACTAACAAAGGCCCTTGTTGCTTTTGCAAATAGATCTTATGCTTTCCATATTAACAGAACACCTCTTGTCAGAGGCTGAACATGCTTTTGAATACTTTTTGCTTGCCCAGAATTGGATTTCAGTACTTTTACTTCCCAGCATGGAAGACTCCAGGCAGGTTATCTGGTACCACACGAATTTTTCAGAATTATATTCAAGTTTTTAAATCATATATCTAGAGCAGTCTCCTCAGTCTCTTTCCTAACTTCTTTTCTATAATTGTCACTTTTACCTGAGGTTATCCTTTTATGGTGATCCCTGACAATATTGGTCACATATATAGAAACAAAGCATTTGGCAATTATGCATTAGCGTCGCTGTGAATACAGACAGTAAATTGAGATTAAGATTTAGAGAGAGAGAGTAGCAGAGGTCCTCAGTAATTACAGAGTGGCCTCAAGGACTTGTTTACAAGCATAAGTTAGAAACATCCATTATCTGATGCCTAAAATGTGGATGTCAGTCTTTATCTGAAAGATTTCTAGATATGCTATTTCTTATCTTGTACTAGACTATATCCTCAAGTGTAAGATAATGAAAAATGTGAGCCAGGGTTTACAATTAAATTTACTGAGCCCTCATAACTGACTTCTTATAATAAAAAAAATAAAGTAATAAATACTAGCAGCCAGAAAGAGAACAAAGATCTGAATCTGTGAGGGAAGTTATGAACACTCTTTGTATTCACCATTACTTTTATATTTGGAGGAGTGATCTTTAGAAATTTCTCTTGCTTCATGTACAGATTTAATTCTCATGGAAACCAGAACACTCATGGGAAAACATAATCTGAGTGTTAGCCATGGTATTCAGGCAGACATGGGAGATTGAAAGTGGTCCTTGCTATCCTAGCATATGTTCCCATTATTTTAGCTGAGACTTAATGTTTATTTCAGAAAGCTAGCAACAACTCATGCAAATAAGCAATTCTGAAGTAAAACTAAAATGTTCCAGAAAGCATGACGCTTTCATGTGACCATCTAAAATATCCAGTTACCTGAGTTAGTCAGATGATGTAAAGCCTACCTTCTTCTAAAACATATTGAATTCCACACTCATACTGGATCATATTCATATTGAGACAGGCTTGCAGAAGGCAAAGTGCTAACATAAATGCTACTTACAGATTTAACAGTGT
Organism: Poecile atricapillus; assembly: GCF_030490865.1. Lineage (NCBI taxonomy): Eukaryota > Metazoa > Chordata > Aves > Passeriformes > Paridae > Poecile > Poecile atricapillus. The sequence goes on along the minus strand of NC_081289.1, from coordinate 59,952,908 downwards.
GGCATAATCACATGAATATGAAACATCAAATTATGCAAGCATTTTTGACAGGGACCTTAAACATCTGTGAGATCCAGTAATAATATCTACCTATCTAACTATCTAATCAATCTATCTAATTAGCTAGCTAGCTATGTATTGGAAAATGCTCAAAGGAAATGGACAATGATTCCAAATCAGAGAAGTTTTCATTGGCTTAACATTTCCTTTCTTACCCTTCATATACCCTAAGAAAATATAAGACAAACTCAGCAAACTGAAATGCTTCTTTAGAAGTGGCTGATAGTCCAGTTCTACAATTCAAGACCCCAATAACTTAAAGAAATGGACTGGTAGGAAAATCATGGAGTTCAGCAAAAGGAATTGTGAAGTCCTGCATCTCAAGATTGATCTAAGAGTAATGATCCTGATGCACCTGATAATGCATCTGGTAACAGCCGCAGGCTGAGGAAGCCTTTCCTTTGTCAGAAAGGACCAGGGATTTGTGTGGAAAACAAGTTGACCACAAGTCACAAATATGCTCCTGTGGCAAAGATTAGCTACTGCCTGTTAGGCTACAATAGGTTGCCAGCAGGTTGAAGAAGATGATCCTTCCCCTCAGTCCTGATGAGAAACATCTGGAGTGGTACAAGCAGTTTGGGCCCTGAGTACAAGAGAGACCTGGATGCACTAAAGCAAGTCCTGTGAAAGGCCATGAAGAGAGAGAGCTGAAGGAGATAAGACTCTGGGCAGTTTTATCCATGTATATAAAAGCTTCATGTGGGACTAAAAGTTAAAGAGCCAGAGTCCTCTCAGTAGTACTCAGTGAAAAAAAAACCAAGTATTATACACAAAATGAAATTTAAAAAAATCCACTCTTTTAGTGTGAATCAAACCCTGGAATAAGATGCCAAAGGAAGTTGTGAGTTATACAGTAAGTTTTGAAAGTTACAAGTGCTATTCCTAAACATGCAGGTTTCATATGATGTTTGTATTTCCTAAAAGATAAGTGAATCACTTGAGAGAAATTATTTGCATATTTGAAGTAACATTTCATTATACACCATCTGAAAAGCACAATATATTTTTAATACATTGATAATCATGATCCAAAGAGATTAAACTTAGTTTATATATAGTGGTAAATCCCCATATGTTTATCTAGAAATAATTTATGTCTATGATTAAGAAAGATTGAGTTCTATTTTCAAGGCAGACAGAGGGATGCGATCCTTTCCCATTACTCATCTAAAACTGTAGAGGCATTCTGTATATATACATTAAGACCTAGAAGAGACTAGCTAAACTGGAAACCACAGTTATACATATTTAACAGATGTCAAAATGGAGAAGTGACTTACGAAACTGAACAATAAATCTATGCTAAACCAGGTTATCAGCCTCCAGGATGAGTTCAAAGCTCCATTTCAAACATATCTCAGAAGCAATTTACAAATATGACCTCTTTTATGACCAATTGTCTCACATTTATTCTTATATACCAAGAAAATACCCCAAATACCCAAAATTTCTTACATTTGTTATATGAAAGGATTAGGTAGTGAGATCATTGTTTGGTTTGCTTTCCATCTGAACCAAAAAAACCATATGAATTCAGTTCAAAATTCTCCATAAAACTGTATGTAGGATCATAGTTCAAGCATTTTGCTATCTACACACATAGAGAAATCTGCCTTCAGTTAAATTAAATAAAATTTCAGAATTATACAGATATTCAAGGGTATAATATTAAACTCATTTAATAGATTCAGTTTTTTTTTCTTGTTAACTACAAATATTGTATGAAAATAGATGCCCTCCATGAAATAGAATATGAATAGAAATGAAATAGATCCACTCCAGTGGATGAAGATTATTTATTTTTGTAATTTTAAAATTTTAACAGGATTAAAGAAGAAATGAATAGAAATAACAGTAGTAGGTTATACATGAAGAAAAATAAGTCTGTTGATTATATATGTTAGAATAGAATAATATTTCCTCATAATAAAAATTACTCATAGGACAGTACATTATTTAAATTAGCATTACTTTTTTGTAATATTCACCACTTCTTAATGCATGTTTGAAAAAAATTTCAGTTTTAATATTACAGATTGTTTCCTACGCAGCTCTACATGTAATCTCTGAAATGTCCCTTCTCACCTTGTTCCAATTTTACCTACAGGTAAAACTGGAAGATTTTTTTTCCTGGGATCAGCTGATGTCCATGCATCTTCTTGGGGTCCAAATTCACCATGTTATACTGCAAGTTTTAGAATTATTTCCTCTGAACTACTCTTTAAGTAAATTGAATTTATGAGTATTAGTCTTCAGTTAATACAATTTGGGAAGAGTGTGTTCTTCCACATCTAAAACATATTTAAACATACATCTCCAGAAATTGTCATTTGTTTTTATCAGCTAAATTTTTTGAACTACCACCTAGAACTCAAGGTAAGATTGGACCTGATCTAGTGGAACGGTGGTTGAAACAAGATGATCTTTATGGTCCCTTCCAACCCAAACCCTTCTGAGATTCTATGATTTTCTTGCTTACTACAAATCTATTGCATTTCTTCTGGTGAACTCCTTTATAAATTCTTCATATAAGTCTGAAGAAGCATTATTGAAGGAGAAAATAACCAAAAGAATCCTGCTTGCTTAACTTTAGCAGCTCTCTCTAGAGGGTTACCTCTGCTCCCTCTCCCCCATTTTAATTTGTTTGTTTCTTTCTTGAGCTCTACTGACCTAGAAATCTGGGGCATAAGCAGAAGAACATAGTGGGTAAAACACTCATTTAATCTGTGCAGACAAGGATAAGTGTTGTGCACAGGCTGCAGAAGCTGAGTCAAATCAGAGTTCAAGTCTGAATAGAGAGAATATCGCAGTGTGAAAAGCCTGAGTTATAAAGGTAAATTTCATTTCCCCCGGACTTGTCATTCTTTATCAAAGCTTACAAGTTAGAGTGTCCCTTGATACAGAGAGACATTCTGAGAAGTTCTTAATGTGAAACAGCTGCTTTTGAATCTTTTACACATTCTTCATAGTGAAAGTAGTATTTTGAATACCTAGCTACTAAATGTCAAGTCTTTGTGAGAAAATGGAAGGATCATAATTCTTCCCGAAAGTCATTTCAGTTCTCCCTATGGATGGAAGAGTATGAAAAGTTGCTCCTGGAAACTATATTATCTAATTTGTCTAGAAACAGGTAAAAATGGCAAAGGAAGTATCACCCAATTGGGTAAGAAAAACCTGTGTTGAAAAGAAGTGCATTTCTCTTACAAATTCCAAGCTACAAAAACAACCTGTGGACACAGGAAACAAACAAGGTTTTAAAGTGTCTTTATGAATCTCAGGACACTGGGGAAGACAAATTCTTAAGTTTTTCATCCATGTATTTTATCCTAATTTCTAGCACTAATTCAGAACTACTATGTATCCTCTGAAGTCTTCCCAGTGCAGAGAAAATAGGTAGTGTTCTCTCTATCAGTACATTAAAATTATTCATTTAAACAAGTGGTACCATCTTCTACTAATTTTTCTTAATCCAGTTTGCTTCCCTTCTGTTTTAATGAGCAATTCCTTCCTGATTAAAAAAAAAAAAAAAAAGGCTCTTGGTGTTTTAAGGTTCAGAGTATTTTAACATATTTGGTCAAAACCAGAATTTTAATATTGCTTTAGAAGGAAAGTTAAATGAGACTCAGATTTGAGTCTGCTCTTTGGTATTTCTGGCATCAGGAATTTATGGATCTGGGAGATGTCAAAAACAGCCAGTTAGCTCTGAATGGGTGTGTAGGTCTGAGGCAATTGATCCATGAAAAGTTTGTGCAGGAGTTATTAGATGGAACAGAAATGAACTCAAAATGCATGAGTTGATCATTCAAAGAGAAGGTCAGAGGTGATTGGTGTATTTCTTATCTAGTTAAATGTATAGATCTCTTCTATTTTTGCTGCTCTAGGTATAAATTACGTTCCTGTGTCTTGATATTGCAAGGAAGCATGCAAAGGAGTAGCAATTATATTTCCTTTCTATAAAGAAAAAAGAATAAAATTTTAATAAATCTGAACAGCATGTCATAAAATTCAGGTTCAGATAACCTACATAATTGGTATAACCCAGTTCTTGTGAGCTGTACTTAGAAAGCTGGTAGGTGCTTCCAGTGTTAGCTATTCATACAAAGTGTTTTAGTGATCAATTTTTAATAATTATTACTGATTTTAATAAATCTATTAATGGAATTAGAGCTTTCAGATCCCATTTTCCATAAAATTCTTCAATGTATGAAAAACATGGAAATGGTTGAGCTCAAATTTCTCCAGGAGCGATTTCTGTCTTTTCCAGATACAAAAGTAAGAAAAACATTTTGCTATTAAATAGTATCATGTATATAATGTTCATTAAGACAATTCTCTCCCAATAAACTTGCAATTACTTCTAAATAATACATGAGAAATAAACAAAGGTGAAGTTTTCCAAAGGGATTTTGAAACAGCTGTGAGTATTGAATTAAATATAGGAAAGAAGCAGTTGGAAGAGGGGAGGTTTAGATTAGATATTAGGAAGAAATTCTTTATTGTGAGAGTCGTGTGGCACTGGCATGAGCTGCCCAGAGCAGTTAGGGATACCCCGCCCCTGGAAGTGCTCAAGGCCAGGTTGGATGAGGCTCTGAGCAACCAGGTGTAGTGGGGGTGTGTTGCTGCCCATGACAGGGGGGTTTGAAATAGGTGAACTTTATTGTCCCTTCCCATCCAAACCATTGTATGATTCCATGATGTTCATTATTATTTGATTTACCTTCTGAATGTATAGACTAGGATGCTAATTTCTATCTTTAAAAAATAACTTAGTTCAAAATTTAAAAGCTTCTTGGTTTTCAGTTATCCACTTTTTCCAAGACACAGAAAGCATCCACTACTAGCAACCAGGTAATTCCCCAGCATATTGAAAAAGATGTATTTCTTTTCACATTACTTTTGAAATCTCTCAGCTGTGTCATCTCTGGTACTATTATGCTTTTGGTTAATGCAAAATTGAAATATTTTGTTCCTGAAAAGTGTTAGGACAGTGAGCAGTGAGGAAGAAATCACATTGATCTCTATTTTACTATGAAGCATGGGAGCAGTCCTCCAAAAACAGATAAAAAAGTTTATATTATCCTAACCTAGATAAATTCCATAGATCCTATGTCTACCTATGGATTCAGGCGATCCACATGCCTACAGTCTTCCACATAAGAAACAAACATACTACCACAGCTTCTTCATGTATAAACTATTGACTGAGAGTCATATGTATCCAAGTACATTTATGATAATTAAGAAATGCAGGTTTAATTACTACAGAGAGAAGAGGAAGCTATCTTTAAGAATAGGATATATAATTCTTTATGTCTTTTGACTTTAGCTCCTTTTGACTCAATTCTACCTCCTTCAAATGTTGTGAGAATGATTACAATAAATATAAGCAGTTACTCAGGTGCTGTTAAGAGGGTGCCTTGTATACAGCATACTAAAATGGATAGGTTAAGATTAAAGATTCCTCTACTTCCTAATGATATAATTAGAAAGCTTTTAAATTTAAATAAAACACCACTAAAAGCCTATCTCTGGCTTTGTGTATGACCTAAAAGACAGTTAACTGTAGATCATTAAGAACCCATTGAATAAAAATGCAAGTAATAAGAAAACATGTAAATATGAATGTATATTCCTCTGCCACTTGTCTTCATTTGAAAAAATTTGTGTTTCTCCCATAGCAGTAAGAAACTGTTGTCTGTGTTATGCTAATAGCTGCTAAATCCTCAACAAGTGAAATCATCTGTTATCTCAATCCATATCACAAACTGTGATAATTATGGCCTGTAAGTAACTGTTCTTTCATTATGGCAGTAGACACTGGTGCAGATCCAGGCAATTTAATCACCTGCATTTAAAAAAAAGACAAAACATATATATATATATATATATATATATATATATATATATATATAAACCCTCAGAGTATCAACAGCTGTGCTTTTGTTACCTATATGGCTGAAAAAAAAAAATAAATTACATGGTAGAAGTTTCACTGCCTGGGCTTTCAATAATGCTGTTTTGAACTCAAAGACAACCACTGCAAATGTATCACATCTCATTCACTTAGTCTCATTGAGCTGTAATATAAACATAAAATGCATAAAATCTTCATGTCACAGTGGATCGTACAGAACCATGATTTCCAGCTTTCAAGCTTTTTCTTTCTTGTAAGGTAGTTATAAAACACATTTGTTCTGAAAAATAAGGTGGCTGTGGGAAGGACATCTTTCCTATAACTGAGCAAAAATGCAGGGAGCAAAATCTACTGGCAGACTGTGTATCAGGGATTTCCAAGTTCAAAGTTAGTGCCTCATTATTGGCCTGATTTTGTAGATACTTTGGGAGTAAGGGGTTGTAGTGGGTTTTCTTGGGTTGGTTTAATTTTCTTCATAGCAGCTCCTATGGTTCTGTGCTTTGTTACTGAAGCAGTGTGGATAACAAACAAATGTTTTTACTGAACAGTGCACAGCATCAAGGCTTTCTCTGTTTCATACTCTACACATTTCACCCTCTCTCCCTGTGAGTGGTCTTGGGGTGGGCAAGAGCTTGGAGGGGGCACAGAATTAGAGGTATTTTTAACATAGGACAGTTAAGACACAGCAGCATTCTGGATCCTGGCCAACAAATTCATTTTGATGTGGGTTAAAGGGGGAAAGTCTAGACCAGGAATGAATGCCACACGTACAGAATGAAAACTGCAACATATGTACCAGAGTCCAGAGAGGATTTAGCAGGAAAAGAGATGAGAACAGACTAATCATACACAATGGTATTGCAAAAAAGGCTAGTACCATTTACAGAAGGTTAAATGAGGGAAGTAAGGTGACTGGATTTAGCATGTGTGACACAACTACTGGAATCATTTATACAGCTGTGCTGTTGACATTCCTAAAAAGAAAAATATTGTCATTATTAAAAGAGAATTTTATTATTAAATCTGTAATAAAACAACCAGACACAGTAACTCAATTAGGTGCATAAGCATTTTCACAAGAAAGAGTAACCATGTACTACAAGAGTTTTTTATCCAACCAAGATACATAGACAAGAACTATTATATATATAACATTAACTAGGGAAAAAAAAAAAACAGATAAATTCAAGGAACACTCAGAACAGTTGCTTGTTAGAATACATCACAAGGAAAAAGCACAATTTTTATATCTTGGTGTCTTCAGGTCAAAACTGGATTTCTCTCTGGAAGATGTAATTCCATCTAACACATATTACTTAGTTAAGACAGGAGTAAGTGAAATTTTATATTCTGTGACCTAGTTGCATTTCCCATTCTAAAATCAAGTAAGCACCAAAATTGTCCTGCTAGATATAGACTGAGAAAAGACTGTCACATCAGTTCTGAATAACGAAACTATTTTTGCTTTTTGTATTGCAAAGCTACTCACCAGCCTTCCCAAGACTATTTTCAGTGTCATCTCTGAAACTTGCAATAGAATCTATTTGAGATAGTATGACATTTTTTCTTTTCTATTTGTATATACTGAAAAGATTTTTTTTTAAAGAAACTGCTCCATAAATGTTGGATTTTTACTGACCTGTATGGTACATTTAGAATTCCTTCTTTGAATGTTTGACCATAACTACACCTTATGCAGCATGAACTGATCTTGGCTTTCAGATTTAGTCAAATGTCGCTCTGTTTTTTCTACTACAATAAATCTGGTGCTGGTAAGACTCAGGAGCCATAAAGATAAAATCTTATTAAATTCCTTGCTTTTGTCTCTTGTCCTAATATATGTGTGTCCTCTAAATGATATGATAATTCACTGTAGCTGCAATTCATTAGTACTCAAAAATTTGAGTTTTTTAAATTCTTTCACACTGAAATGAGAAAGTCTGTTTGAAAATTGCTAGGGCTTAGTGCATTCCTAATGAGAGACTTAAGCAAATCTTTCCCTAAATGACAAAATCTTCTAAGTAAGTTGTTTCAGTGTCATAACTATCACAGGTGGAATTCAAATGTGGATAAACATGTATGTTTATCAGTACAGCACCATGTACCTGGAGTATCTGTCACTGCAAAGTCCATGCATCTCCTGTAGATCTTCTGTTAAGTCTGACGTGACAGTAAATGCATGTGCTTATGTACCTGAATCACTCATAGTGCTTTAATTCATAATTTCTTTTTATGTATACTGGCTCAGCCTGGCTTGGTGTGTTAGCATTTGAGAACACACATAATCACAGAATGATTATATGCAGGTGCTTTTATTAAAGCACGTGGGAACTAAGGATATCAGCAGCCCAAATCTAGCTCCATCATCTTTGTCCAAAGTTCACATATTTCTACAATTTCATCTGTAATACTCATCACCAATCACTATAACAACCTTATTGATATTGCTTCATTAAGCATAACCTGAGCTTGTACGAACATGTATGAATCTTATCTATAGGTATCTTAGAAACCCCAAATGCTGATCTCCGTTACTATAAACATTCTAGCTTGCTGAATCTATCCTGATAATCTATCCCGATAATCTATCTTTTGGCCTAGTTATACTAGGCTGACCCGCCTGCTCCCACACACATGCCTCCCAAAATGTCTTGAGACATCAATTTTTCCGATCTCTGTCACCCACTTACCTCCATGGCAGGAAAAAAGGCAACTACAGCAGCACATGTTGTTACCTGGAAGCTGCCAAAAAGCCAGATAAAGTAGTTACTAGGGAAGAACAATTATCACTTCTACGTCTCTATGAAAAACTCAGTAAAAACTTAAATGTGATTCTGACTTGGTGATAATCTGTCAAACACGGGTGATGGAACAAAATATTTTTAGGTAAAATACCAGTATTTTCCACCACTGTTAAAAGTGCTCAGAGTGGAGTTTTATCTAAAGTTTGTCATTAACTCCATTGACTTCCAACTAGAATGAACCTGTGTGGAATGGAAACCTGAGGACCTAAAAATATCATATATATATATATATAAATATCATATAAAGACATCAAAATCCTAAAGCTTGATAAAATAAATCCCATCCAAAATCTAAGCTTATTTATCTTCATTACCTGACAAAATTAATGGAACCTGTGTGACTCTTGGGTGCCCAAAATCAAGTGAGAGAAATCTCTCAATTTCTAAAGCAAGAGCACAGAAATATTCTTTCATATTACAGTGATATGGTACAAACCCCAAAATGTTTGTATTGACTATCAATACAAAATGATGAAAAAATATACAATTTGCATGGCATATATACTACATATAGACATACACACTGCCTGGTACAGAGAAAGGCCAAAGAGCACCAGTCTAGCAAGACTTTTTGACATTTTGAGCTGAGAGTCAAAATATTCCTGTCCTTCTCTTTAATCATCTTTTGTTTTTGCCTGGAAGGTCTCTCTATTATCTATAGATGAAAACTGAGCACTAAATCAATGAAAGCATAAATGCAATTCCTTAGGAATTCTGATTTTATACTGTGTCTAGTTAAAATTCATAGTTCAACACTATACTTAATTATAAAGAGACAAAAAAGAGAATGTGTGCCAAAAATCAGTTTCACATTAGCAAAATACTCAAAAGATCCTAATATGACTTCATTATCATAGTTTCTTAAAGCTCAAATCACATGAGTCTATGAGATCAGTCACAAAAGCCAAATAGGAAAAGCAGTCTGGGGTAGTCTAATTTGAATTTACTTTCTGATGCAAAGGTTATCTTAAAAATAAAAAATCTTGTAATGTCTACTACTTTTTAAAGTTTTGCTTTAAATATAAAACTATCCTTGAACACTACGTTATCAGGTATTTTAAGAAATTTCTCATCATTTCAAAGGTTTTAATGAATAAACTTTAAAGATCTAATCCTGATAATAGCCATATTCCCTTAAATCATTCTGTTAATGTTGTTCCCATTTTAACTAACAGCAGTTTATGAGTAACCACCACTAGGCATATCCATATCTGAATTGCTTAATGAAAAACAGAACTTAACTATACAAATATTTATAATTGCATGTGTCAATAAAATGGGAATCAATAGCAAATTTTATTTTTCCCAAAAATGTTGGTAAATAATTCAGTGTAACATGAAAGCAGTCTTTACACAGATATTTTAGTTGTCACTGCCCTTAAACAGAGCAGTATCTGCTGAGTCAAACTCTCAGCAGTCCCACAGATATGAATGACCCCAAACTCCTACCCTTCTGCAGAACAAATCTGTGGGTCTTCTAACTTATTCATACATGTAAAATTAAAACAGGTAAAATGACATTTATTAACCATCATTTGATATCTTTGTAGGCATGTAGATAAGTGTTCCCTTCAAATGTCAGTGAACAGTTCACATTTTTCTACAAATATCACCCTGTCAACACCTTATACCCCACCTCCCATGTGTCCTTTCCCACCTATTTAAGGTCCAGCAGTCCAAGTTTTGGCATGGCCCAACTCAGTATCCTCAGTTTATACCTCTGAAGCAATTGTTAAGTTGTGAAAAAGACTAATGAGAAAGTTTATACAGTGGCTTCACACAAGGGAAGAAAGGTAAAGATTACAAGAGAGCATTGAAGTAGAGATCATTAGTGTTTCAAGGACTAAAGAAGAAAAACACCACCATGGAAAGGTACAAAATTATAAAGGAAAACAAACCTGGAGAACTGAATAACGAACTGCAACTCAGCAACTTGAATATCTGCAATGGAGGATGGCCGTTTTAATTCCTGACCAAAGCTTAACTAACTAGCAAAGACCTTTAAGATCTTTTTGGGAAAAGGATCATAATACTGCTTATACTAGCCACTCCTTCCATCCTGGCTATCTTTGTGTAAACCAGCTAATAGATATGCTTTCCACTTTCAAAATACACATCTTCTGAAGAGTATCCGTTTACATGGCTAAAAAAAGGACCTGAAGAAAATAATCTTGATAAGAAGGGCTAACAAAGTACCTTTTTAGGGTATTTAGTGATAAAAGTTCTGTGAGTCCTTAAATCAAACTTTAGATGTCTGTAATATAACCATCTTTATTAGACAAACCTGAGATAATTGTTTCCTTTTGAGTCAAAGAAGAAAAATAAGCAATTTCAAGGTAAAATTCAACTGACCTATTTTAAACATTAGTCTTAGGTGAAATCAATACTGCCTTAGTAATACCTCCTTTTCTCACTATTGACAAAATAGAGGGCCCTAGAGGATTAGCATGGATGTAGATGTACCCTTTGAAGACATGTTTTGGGTTAGATGATCTTCACTTAGTATATGAGAATCTGTCTAAATGGTTTGTTAAAATCAGCACATGGTTAGTTCAACTCTCTGTAAGGGCAGAGAGTTTCAGTGTGAAGCTCAGACAGATAATCTTCATTTTAATAGATGGTTCCTTATCTTAAAGGTTCCTTAAACAACCAAGTTTAGTAATAGGCTCAGTAGTTGGAGAAACATCTTTTTACCTATTAGTACATCAGGAAATTACATATTTTCAATCAACCCATACCAAGAAGGCATGATGTATTTTTTTAGTTCCAGTGCTCTCTTTCATTTTATCTTATCACCCTTTCATTTCATGACAGCACCTAATTTTTCAGGCTTTGCTTCCTCACTTACCATCCCTTTACTGCTGCTGGAGTATTGAACAATGTGATCTCAACAATTACCAGATAAGGGGATGAATCATGTAGCAGGTTTTCTGATCAAGTAGCTGTACACTGAAGGCAATCATAATCTGGCTAAATACATAATGTATCACAGAGACCTTGAATAAATATGTACTGCAGCACTATAAATCTTACCCACATGTTTAGACATACTCAAGAGTTTCCTTGATCACTTAACTCTGACTCTGGTAAACAACATATGGTAACAGTGATAGAGTATTTTTTTTGTAATTGGATCATTTAATGTTATTTCCTATGGGATCAGACACTTCAGGTCAACTTTGGAGGTGACACACACACAGAATGTTGTAAATTACACACTCAAATCAATGTAAAGAAAAGGCCTACAAAGTAAAAGACCTCAGAATTTGGTCCCATGGTTATGGTCCTCTGATTATTTTAAGCACGTGTTGTAAAACAGTGAATGCAGCTCACATGAAGGATGTGGGCTTCTTTGATGTTATTACCCTGGGGAAGATTTTCAGAGAAGGTTTTTACTGCGCAGCTATTGTTTCTAGCTGATGACCTTTTTTGATGGCTCAGTGCATGGGCTAGAGGGAAAAGAACAGGATTACAATGGCCATGCATGGTTTTTCCCTGCATCTACCTTTTTTCTGCTGCACAGGGAGAAACACTTAGTGTTTCAAGTCCAAACTTTGCACACTTAAATACTGTCTTTGCCAAAATATTTTATGAAAATTGAGTCTGATTTTTTTGTTGTTGTTGTTTTGGAGCATTTTCATATAGTTTAGGCTGAAGGTAGTATAACTTGGCCCTGGCCTCATTCTGAGTAATATCCTATGGGGTATGACATGAGAAGACTCTGGTCATAAAAAATAACACAGAAAGTTATAGATCACACCTCAAGACTTGGTTGGGTTTCACCGGTAGTGAAGGTGGAGTTACATAGGAGACCATGGAACTGCAAACTGCAAAGAAACATGGAGGAGGGCATCAGGGACCCTTTGTGCAGTAAAGTCTGGCAACGTCAACAGCAGCTAGGTAACTATGTGAATAATGTGAGAAGAACAAGTTCAAGAAGAACTTAACCAAGACTTTCTGTGGGAACCTTGGAGGCAGCCTAGTAAGGACAGTAACCCAAATCTGTCATTCACACATGTAAAACCTCCTGAGATTTTCTCTGAAAAAAGAGGTCGCTTTCGTAACAGTAAAACTCAGATGAACAGATTAGGCATCCTGTGAATACGTTACTCAGTGGTAACTGTGTCATGGCCATTCCAGGCCCAAAGGCGTCCTCATCTACTCATCACTTCCTGACACAGACTTCTTGACGGAATACTAATGATAGTGCTTTGATAACACTAGTATTAATACTAGCACCTTACTCCTCTACTACAATGAATGTCATTTTCCTGCTCAACAGCTCTGTGTTCCTGTTTTTTTGCTATGCCACAATCAAAGATTCACTGAGGTTGACAGGAACCTTAGGAGATCATCTAGGCAAGCCCTGCTGGTAAGAGCAGGGTCACCTAGAGCAGACTTCTCAGGGCCTTGTTGTTCTCTCTTCCACTCATTATCTCCTCATTTTTTAGTGAGGATGTCATGGAGGATGATTTCAAAAACCCTGCTAAGGTCAAAGCAGTCTACATAGACTGCTCTTCCATTGTCCACCAAGCCACTCATTTCATCACAGAAGGCTATCAGGTTTGTCAGGCAGGATTTCCCATTCAGAAATCAATGCTGACAATTTACAGTCACTTCCAGGCCTGTAAGTGGTTTGCAGGGTTATATGCTCCTTCACTCTCTCAGGGATCAAAATCAACTGGCCTGTAGTTCATCTATTCCTCCTTCTTGATTTCTTCCAGTCCTTGGGGAGCTTCCTCAGCCTTCCCAAGACAAGAAAGTGGTTTTACATGATATTGGCCATCTCCATTTGCACCTATGGATGAATTCCATCAGGTCCTTTGACTTCCATCTGTAAAATTTGTTTAAATATTTCTTTTCTTGATCCTCCTCTATTGAAAGCAGTGCTTTATTTCTCCAGAAAGTGTCTTCTTTTTACTATTTTTCTTCATGCACTTTGTGAAAAGATTCTTTTATAACAAAATTGGATTGTAAATAAAGGCAAGTATGGGCCTTCCTCATTTCTTAACTGGAATTTGTTTTTCCTCAGAAACAATAAATTCCACCTGAATTCATATGTCTGTCAGACAGAAATAGAAGACAGTACTGAACTGACATGAAGAAACAACATGATTACAAAGTTTGCTTCCTCTTTCATTTCTTTTACAGCTTTTGGCTTTGCTGTGTTATGCTTCTGTTGAATTAATGTTTTTGAATAACTGCTTGATAATTTGGTTAAGGTCCACAGCCTTTGAGGCAGCTCTTTTCTTGGACTTTCAGTTGAGGGTACTAACACTCAGAAAAGATCAATTTTTTTCAGTCTGCAATATATATATGTATACACACATATATATTTTATATATATAAAAGCATTTAATAAGCATAGGCAGTATTCATTTGCTAAATGAGGTGCATATTTTTTATTTTTTTCTTTGTTTGTTTTTCAGTAGAAGCTACAAACACTAAATTAAATTTAGACTGAAAGAGAAATCATCAATGGTTTTTCTCCTTGAGCTTAGGTCATTCTGATCTTGAATTCATTTGGCTAAATGATCTAACCAATTTTATAAGAATGTCCTACAGATGCTGCAATATAGTTTACTGCTTCACAATAAAATGAAATAAAAAATTAATTCTTTTTGATTCATTATCTCTTGAGAACAGGTTTCACGAGGCTATGATGAAAATTCTTCCTTTTCTATTCTGTCTGAAGAAAATTTGGAGCTGGAACAGATAAAAGCTTTTGTTCTCTATTTAATTTGACTACTTTGGAATGCTTTATTTCAGAAAAAATATGTTCAGAGCCCAAAGTTCTTCTTTTAAACACCTTGAAATATTGTGAACTGTTTCAAGATACTAAATAACAGCGACTATAGAGCTAAAATTTAATATAACACATTGCATAAGATAGTGAGTTTTCCTTTGAAGCAAAATTCATCACCAGTTCTGGAATAACTACATTGAGAGATATGAAGTGGGAAAGTAGAAAGGAAGAAAACAGCTAGATCAGCTAAAGTGTTTTACTTTACTGATGTTTTAAAATTTTACTAGCTCTTCCAACAAATCAAAACTTACTGTTAAACATCTGCATCATATTTTGATATCCTAATGTGATTTAATTACAAAAGAGGTATAACCTCCTGCAGGAGTGCTGCTTGTAAGTGCTAATGAGCAAGAGGCAATAAACTATCCTTTATAAATCAATATGTGAGAAATTAAATATGAGTGCTTGGACTTGGTTGGCCCCATATCTAATGGAACTATGAAAGACATGATTAATTAGAAAGGTGTTTTAGAAAGGTTAATTAGTTTACTTTTTAAATTATCTGCTGAGATAATGTGTTGGCTAAGGAAAAAATTCTGCATCACAAATTAGCCAATGATTTTTTTGAAGATTCAGAATAAACATATTTTGGGCAGCAGGTAAATCTGTTTTTCTCTGGCAGTGTTTTTCATTGGTGACACAATACATCTCTTGTCTTTAGTTATCATTGTAGGGTTAATCTAAACAAGAAGAATTGCAGGTTTGGATTATCATTTTTAATCCTCTTAGAACTCATGGAACTTGGGTTTGTTTCTGGGTTTTTTTTAAGGAAATCATGTACCTTGACAACTATCTCAATTGGCTGACAACAATTTAACCAAGGTGGCCTATGTCATCTTTCAAATGAATATATAATTTGCATGTAAAAGAGAAAACAAATAAGAAAAAATTAAAAGAATTAAAATACTATAAAAATACTGATTATTGATTAGCTTGAGAGAAAATTTTCTTCACTCAAATAAAGATAATTTTCAGGAATTTTTAAAAATTACTAAGGTCAGCGTGAGAAGCAGTGTACCCTAAACATAAGGAGAAGTATAGGAGAAAGCTTGAATGCACATGTATGTTTGAAAGTATCTATGATGTATCGATCACTGTCAAAATCTGAGAGTACTAAAGATGAAATTAGATTTCATTATACACTAGCCCAACTTTTAAGGGCTAGTGAAAACACTTGGAAACAAAGATAAGCATTTCCTGTTTGTAAGACAAAAAATCTAGGGAGTTTATGCAAGGAGAGGGATCTCCTGGACAAAGGAAATGAATGAGCAGTGTCCTCAGTAGAAACAGGCAAATTTACAGCTGCGGAAGTCAAGGAAATCCTATACTGTAGATGATTTGCAATGCTGGTAAGAATCTAAATTGCAACTACTTGGACAGAAGGAGAGAAACAGTAAGATTTATTCAAACCTCGGGTGAACAATTTTATTAAGTACTCATGGTCAAAGTTAATATTTCTGTTATAAATTTAAGCAATAGTAAGTTAATGCTGTGGTCTGCAGAGGAAAAGTAATTAAGAAAATCTTCTGAAGAATGAGAAATACTCAGATGGCTATGCCATATGTCAGTTACTGAATCAGGGTTTATGAACATTCACAAGATTTTAGGAAAACATCAGTGTACTAAAAAGTGACCTTTGAATATGTAGATGCATATACAAATAAACATGTGAATACAAATCTCATTTTCATTGAACAATGGCATAAATCTTGTATTTTGTTCATTGCAACTCACTAAAGGAATAAGCAAAAATGATCCACAGAAACATACATAAAACAATGCACCATATTTTTATTTATAGCTTCTGAGAAATGTATTGATCACTAGCTAAATAGATAAGAAAAAAATAAATAGGCAGAGCAGAATGAGAGAAACAGAGGGTCATCATAAAATGAACTCTGCAGCAATTTTCTCATTTTTAGAACTGATTCAAATATTTAAGGGATTTTATTTAGACCAAAATTGAAAGTGCATTGGATCATTGTAAGCTAGGCTGTTCCTGAGAAAGGTATTCTCTTAATACACAAAGATTTTCTTTCTTACATTGAAATAAGATCTTAACCCAATTCTTCTATACCTTCTGTATAGCACTTGTTGGAAACATAGATTATTTTTTTTTGTTTCTCTTGTCTCTATGATCAACACAATTTAACAATGCCATTTCCTTAATCTGAGGCTATTTTTAAAGTTTTTATATTTTCAGTTATCTCTTTGATTTCTCACTATCTTTCAGTTTCCAGTAGTCACTTCAAAATATGTTATATCCATTTTCCACTGTCTCTACATTTTCAATTTTCCTCTCATCTTCTTGCACTCTAGGACCAAAGCTCTCAAATTCAATCTCCCTAGCAATATTTGCTGTTTGAATTGCATTTACTAATACTCACAAAAGGTTGGTGTGGGATTTTTCTTTTCGTTCTTTTAGTTTTTTTTCAACATAGAGGCTAAAATTACTGGATAAATCCAGATTGAGAATCATCTTTCAGTGAGGGAATTCTAAACAAATGCATTTTTTTCAATATGGGACGAAAATAACAGTGACCTTTTCCATTTTGAAAGGTTAATGAACAAATTCCAGTGTTCCTTCAATGGTTGACTGCAAGAGAAACACATGCCAAACATGAGTTATGGTAGACACATATGGCAAACTTTTATTTTTTATTCACTGGATCCCATGTGTTCAGTTTGGTCTGCTATCAGTGAGATAGGAAAAATACTCCATGAAAAATCAGGCAATGGCTGCAAAGCTTAAAAATGTGCTTTGTCCTGCCTTCTAACTGCATTGCTCATTAGTGAGTTTACTGTGGTCTTACCGGTAAGATTGTGTAATATCTGGTGTAATGCCAAATGATAACTAGAAGGACTCATAACTCTTATTACCTTTCATATGTGAATGTTTCCTGTTTAAGAGCTACAAGAACACGGGACAATGATGTCTAAAAAGTAAGTGTTCTTCTTTAGTTTTCATACAGCAAATTCCCTGTTCTGATTATTGAAAGAAGATTAATTAACTCTATACAGGAAAAGTGTATCTGTGAGTTGAAGATTTGACTTCCATTTATGATGACTCATAGAAATGTCTTTATGGATTTCTTAATTAATATGAGTAGAGTAATTCCAATCTGAATATTAGCTGTTGCTCATGAAGGAATAGATGACTTTAACTGATTTTCAAGCTAAATAAACTGAAGTTAATGTAATAATGTAATACAGCCATTTAGTACAAGCTACTTTGGGAATACTGCAGTGCAAGTATTAATAAATGTAGTGCCTAGTGCCTACATTCTTTAGTACATAAAACTGAGCAGATATAGGCCAGCTTTCAAGATTTGGGCCCATAGAATCTTAGATTTTTATTCAGTAAGTAGTTTTCAGTTGAACCTTTCCAGAGAAAAGAAATTTCTTTACCTGTTCAAATTAAAATCTGGAAAATCTGGAAAAAAATATAATTTGAAATTTCTCCTTTTTGAAAGGATTAAGGCAAAAAAATACAGTGCCAAAACATTCAGTGTGCAGTGCAAGAAGAATGATCAGTCACAAAGCAGAAATTACCTCAAGGATATTATTTATGATGTATCTATTTTGTCAGGGAACTGAACTCATGACCCAAGTTTTGGAGAGTGCTGGGTTTGCCTACTGAGTCACAGAAAAATCTCATTTACTGTCAGTAGTAGTCATTTTAAACTCAGCTGGGAAAGCTTTCAAACAAAGGGCCTTCACCTTGAAAGGGTGAAAGATTAAACTCAGGATACTATTAAATGGAAAAATCAATGACAACTAGTTAAATAAAAAAGAAACCCCCAAATGAAGATAAATAATCGGCTGAATTTGTCTCTTGTGTATCTCTGTTTCTTTCATTAGAGACACAACAGGACTCAGTTTGTGTCTGTGTGCAGCAGAACACAGAAGACAAGCAAATAAAAAATATATTGTATAATACAAAATGACAAGCAGTCACCTGGGGAAGTATTAAGGTTAAAACTTGCTTCATAATTTCAGATTTCTAAAAAAGATCTGAATATCATCTAAAATATCACTATTTTAATCTGAAAAAACATGAAGCAAGGGTTGTACAGCAAGGGTTATATGTTGTGTCATAAGTTCTTGGAGTTTCAAGTCAAGGAAAACTAAGAAACAAATCCTAATTTAGTTTTAAATAGTACAGGGGATCTGAAACAATAAAGACCATTCTAATAATGAGCACAGCCAACTGAGTTCAAGGTTATTTGAGAACAAAACCCCAAAACTTTTATATATACATATTTAAAAATACAAAATAAGCATATTCCAAAAGAGAAAGGGTAAAACAACAACTAGCAGGGTAAACTGCCTACAGTAGGAAAAAAGATTGAAGAGGTATGAGAAACAGCATATTATACACTTGTATCTCAAAATATATTATATAATAAAATGGAATAAAGATTCAACTTTTTTTTTTTTTTATCTTCAAGCAATATTATGCTTCACAAATCCTTTAGTCACCTCAGAGTCAAAAACTGTGAATAAATGTGATCTAGTCTGTACATCATAGCTTGATTTTCAGAAAGCTTTTGATAAGGTTGCTTGCCACATTCTGAGAGACATAAAACTGTTGCGGGGTAAGAGATATATCCTTTTATGCATTAACAATTCTCTAAAATAGAGAAAAAAATAGAAATAAGTGGCAATTTTTCCATTGAGATAACATGGTGGAAATCCTTATCCTCAGGGACATGAATGTGATATGTAAACTCTTCAATTTAGTCATAAAATATCAAGGAAAAGGTGGTGATTATTGAAGTAGTAAAATTTGCAAATGATAAATAATTACTGAAGATTGTTAACTTAAAGCAAACTGTGAAGAACTAAAAAAAGAATTTCATAGCACAATCTGATCAAACAGATCTAGAAGACAATTCCTATCAGCTAATATAAAGTATTATACAGAAGAGAAGAAAACACTCTGATAGTTACTGTCAGTCAGAAAATCAAGGCTGAGGTAAGTAATTCTTAAAGGATGGCTTTTGAGTTCTATTTAGCAGCCATAGTGGCAAACAAAAAGCTGGGAATTGTTTTGAACAGAATAGGAGGCAAACCAGAAAATGTGATTAGGTTACCGTGTAAATGGATGGTGTGTTCATGTACTGGATGCATTTCAGTGTAAAATTCTACTAGTCCAGTCTCAAAAGAGATATAGGGGAATTAGAAAAGAGACAGAATAGGATGATGGACTGAAGAAGAGATTACCAGCTCTTCCGCTTGGAGCAGAACTGTGGGTAGCAATCTGTAGACACCGAGTTTACTACTTTTCACAACTTACAAACTGAAAAGTATCCAATGAAGTTCTCATGTGGTGGTCTACAGTAAAGATAAGAATACCTTTTTTCACACAGTTTCTTAAAGATACAAAGTTCCAGATGAAAGATGTCAAAAGGCTCTTATGCAAAACTAATAAAAGAAGCATCCCTCTGTGGCTTGTCTTGATAGAAGATTCACAGAATCCCTAAAGCATTGACAGTAGTGATTTGGAAAGACCATCACAGAGAAGGTTCATGTCATGGTTTTAAAGCAGTAACTAAAAAATTACTAGAAGACTTACTTATTCTTTTGCTGTGAGATATGGATTAGAGCAAGAGCAAAACAGGCTTAAAACTTAAAAAGGAATAAAAAAAGTTTATTAACAAAACTACAAGAATAAGAACACTAGGATAAACTTCCAGAAAACTCTTTTTATCCCCTACTACCCACCATTCCCTTGTTCACATGACATCATAGAGACAAAAAAACTTTGGAACTTTGGTGTTTAAAACAGTCCCAATTCCTGCCAGAGTATTTTCATCAGTCTTTGTAGAGAAACAGAAGTCTTTTTCTGCTAATTTATGGAGTTTTCAACAAGAAAGCTATTCCTGTTATAGCTCTCTATTTTTCTGATGCCAGCTGCCCGGAAATCTTGTCATCAGTTCACTCCTCCCATTTCACATCACTCTGAGGTGTGTTATGGGTCAATGAGTCTAGGGATGTCATTTTTAAGGATGAGTTATTCAAAGGCAAAAGTTCTCTTCATCTGTTTCTGTGAGCTTCCCTGGAAACAGAAGTTTTCTCATTGCCTCTCAAGGCCTCAAATCTTCAACTATTACTTTGTCTCACTCTGTTCCAGCACCTCACTGTATCACAATTACTCCACCTTTTGCTCAAAATCCAAACTTTGAACACTCTATTCCTCCCTATATACTCTGTCATGAATTAAAGGAGTTTTTTCAAGACCCTATGGTCCATCTCCATAGCTTTAACAGAAAAATATTTCCGCTTATAAAGCATCTCCTTATTCTCTACCTTTTCTGAAGCTTCTTTTCTTTACTGTCTCTGATAGTTTATAAAGTCTCTTTACATGTTGATTACTCTCTTTTACTCTCTCTGGATAAAAGGATTAATCTGCAAGTCTCATCTGGGTAATGAAAAGGTTAAAATCTTGCCCAGGTTTTTGTAGATGGTTCTGTGATCTCTGCCGGAGCAGCAGCTGGAGTTGTCTGCGATGGAAGATTCTTCATGGCTGCTCTGGAGAGTGTGGTCACTGTCTCAGCCTGCCGCAGGTCCAAAGCTTTTTTCCTTTCTTTACTCGGCAGTCTCTGGTGAATTCAGTCACAGCAAAACCTGCAGCCGAGCCAGGGACCGGCCTGGCCCGGCCAGAGCCCGGGGCAAGCCCCGCAGGCCCCATCTCCCGGCTGGGAGCCGCTGGGCCCAGCCCGGCCCCCGCCCCACGGGGCTGCATGGCCTGGGCAGGGAACGGGAGGCCAGCCGGAGCTCTGTTACCTTTCACAGCCAGGAAACAAAGAGAGCAAGAAATTCTCAGGCTTAGGTCTTAAAGTGGTGTTCACAGGTTGACTTAATTTTTCAATGGTCAAAACTGCTGTCAATTCTTAGAAATAAATGATAATTAGTCAGGAGAAAAGACTCCCATCAGCCACCAGCAGCTTCAACTTCCTTAGCTCCCAAAGCTATCTTAAAGGTAAAGTCACCCCATGACAGTTCAACATATATATCTGTCATGTTTTAGATTTCAGGGCCCAGATCCCTTCAGTCTAACTCTAGGCCTTTGAGTTGGCTTAAATGCCTTTAGATGTTCCTGTACAAGAAAGAAAAAGGAAAGTTTTGTACTGAATTCTGCAAGCCTGAAATTGCTTAGGTCATACTTTCACAATGCAAAATAATTGGTGAATATAACACTTTCATAGGTGTTATGTTATGCCTAACTTCTCTCCCAATATTTTGCTACTCATTTCTGCCCACAGAGTGAGGCACATATCAGCTGAGCCCTACACAAACACATTTAGTTTGGGGCTAGAAATGAAATCAAGTTAGTGATTCATCCTAAGAGAGCCCTACCCTTCTTTTTTTTTTTTTTTCCCTTTTTTTTTTCCCTTGAAAGTTGCAGCAACTTCACAGCCTTGTTCACAATTCATCCCATTAAAGATTAGTGCCAGAGCAGGTGAGAGGAAAGGAAGTTAGTTACAGCACAGTGCTGGAAAGAGACAGGTGGGAAATATCTTTGTTCAGTACAGTCATCCACTTCTTTACAGTATAAAACCATAGTCTCCAACACCTCAGCTGGATGAGATGAATCATTAATTCAAAGCTTTTCCAAAGTATTCACCATATTCAGATGCAGGATTCATTCAAGCTAGACTTCAAAAATGTCTGGTCTGACCTCCTGTGGGTGTTCTCCTGTACGTGTTTAACTGATAAAATTAAAGGGGTCTGTAATTATATTCTTGGAGTTGGCTGTTCCTGTGATTTAATGGTTTTGATCTACAGCTAACATGTGGAAGTGATACAATGCAGCACAGAAAAATGTTATTCATATGGAAAAGACCAGACTGTGTCTCATTTGTAAGAGGTATCAGATGTACCATTGCTACTATTGTTCTTTTGGTGAATGTACACTGTCTAAGATGTTGAATGGAAACTATGGCATGGTACAAGTCTCTGGACTTAATTTTTCATTTAAAAATGTTCTTATTTTTTTGGTTCTTATTACTAGGTGGTTAGGGAGAAAATAATTCGCCCTATATGGTGTTATGCCTAAATTTTATGCAAGATTGTTTTCTTATTTATGTCTACAATCTGTGAACACTGGGGATTTTCAAGAACAGAGTTCTATTTATCTTTAAATTATAAGAATTCAGATACCCAAATACCCAAGCATAAGCCTCATGAAAATCTGCCACTAATGAATTTGCCATTAAAGAGAATAGACCAATTATGAACAATTATCTACTAGGCCTAGTCAGTTCATAGTCATTTATTGTCACAGTTTATGGGACTTCCTTTTATTTTAGAAAAAAAATATAGCTTTATCCTATTCCTGTTCAACATGATTCTTCCACTGCATTGTGTCACCTTTCATTTGGTTCCACTGCAGACTGATGTGATAATATCAGGCATAAGCCAATGGCAAGTGATGAGCAAGAGACGTGAAAGCTTTCTCTAATGTAAAAAACTACTTCTATTATTCAGAACTGAAAAACTTTGGCTGATCATAATTGTCTGCTTGTTCTGACATCTCTATGAATTTAATATAAACATAGCAATATGTACCTGAATTTTAATTCAAAGCTAAAATTCACACTTAGATATTCATGGGAGCTGTATTTTTCAAAAGCTGGTAATTATTCATGACCAATTCACATAAGATAGTTTGAATTTTAGAGTTTTGAACTCTTCTGGTTAATTTTTATACCACTTCCTGCACTGCTATAAATTGATGAAGTAATTTCCCCACTTGTTTTCAAGACGTATATATTCTACAATGGATCTCATATATTTAATTTTCCCCTTAGCAGGATTTTACATTGGCAACTAAAAAAGTGTTTGTAGGAGTATCAACATTGTCATTAAAGTTTAAAAATTAATTATATACACTCAGAAATCAACCAATGAACAATTTAAAAAGAGAACAGATTTTACAGCTTGTTGATGTAATTGAATATTCAGACAGGCCTCCAGGATGCTGGTAGCCTTCTTTATTTTATGCAGAAATTAAGCTTTCAACACCTAATGAACTATTTAAATGTCCCACTGATAAAGGACACTTGACTATAGAGGTACTTCAAATTTAGGAATGTTTTCATTTTTTGCTGTAAAGATTTCTATGCACCTCACAAAGGTTTCTAGATTTCAGAAAAGAGAAAGTTAACGTCTCATGAACTGCAAGGGAAAGCAGATAACTGATAGCTCTCATGTACGTGGAACCACAATACCAGATAGGTTTTACTAATCTGAAGGAAACAAACTATATTTTAATACTGTCAGACGTATCATTTCATGGTAAATAAAATGCATCTTTTAAGATTATTGGAATATGAGTTAGAGCTGCAGTGGTTCTATATGTTTGGCAGCAATGCAAAATGTTTCATCTGTAGTACTGTGTTTACAAAGGTCACTATGAATGTTAACCTTCCTGACCTTTAAAAACTCAGACCTCTGCCAAGCACTAAGAAATGTTCAGTGACCAATTTATTCTTCAGGAATTTCGAGATACTGAATGTGGTCCTGCAAGGGTAGCTTATCTAACAGTACAATAGCACAAATATGAAAGGGAGTTGATCTGTAAGATTAGGACTTCTAGAGTAAAGAAACATATTGGTGCATGATGCTGAATTCTTGGTTTAGAATTGAAATTATGACATCACAGAAATCATGTATACTTTGCTGTGTCTCGCTAGAATTTCAGTGACAGGAACAATGATGTAAAAGATAACTGGATAATAAACAGTTATTAAAACCAGACTTTTCTCCATGTCTTGGCCCTGTGCTGTATCTTTTTTCATTCTTCTCACAGCAAAAACCATCAATGTACTGAAATCACAACACAAGCATTACACAGCAATTGCAATACACAGCTGAATCAGAACACAAAGATGATTACTATTATTGGTCTACCAACTATCATAATGCTGAGCATCCACAGTCAGGGGGAAAGAATATGTGGGTTGAGTGTATCCAAGACTCTTGCTCCCTTCAAAGGTCATTATGTTTGTTGCTCTGTTTTCGTACTCTGTATAGGACTTGGTCACACATACACTTCCCCCATACTGCTCTGGCTAGCTCAGATCCTCTTTGTGTTGAGTTTTCTTTCCAGCAGCTGTGGTTAATCCCTGTACTTTTCCCTGAGCTTCAGGAACACATCTTCTCTGAACTGTCTTCAATTTTTGGGGTGTGTAGGTGTTCACCGTAACTCACAGACAAGCTCCTTTTCATTGCTCTTTGTTGCACGGCAAAGAATGAAAACACCATCAAAAAACATAACTGTGAATGCAATGGGCTCTAGGTCTTTCTTCAGACCAAGAAAATGGCTTATATACCACTGATTTCAAAACAAATAGAAACAATTTTTGAAAAAGAAGCCAAGCCATCTTTTTTTTTCATTTCAATTTTACTGATTTTCATCTTCTTGTTTTGGGGGGATTTGGGGGTTTGGTTTCTTTGTCTTTCATGTTTTGGTTTGACTAAAGATAGACCTACTGAAATGCAATACAACTGTTTGTGGTTACAAAAGGATAAAGCTTCATTCATAAAATAAACATTTCTTAATGTAGTGAGGTAAGTAAATTACTCAGAAGATGAAGGCTGGAACTTTAACCTGTAGGAAGATAAGTAGTGTGGAAGCCTGGTTGCCTTTAGAGATAAAAATCTTGTTAAAAAAACCACAGTCATTGTGATGAGTCTTTGGGTAATTAAAAGACTTTTAACTTGAAAATGCAATAAGAGATTTTGTGATCTGTGATCTGCTGTGTTATATGATTTTAGTGTTACTGATCACAGGTGGATTGCATCTCTAGTCAGAAAATATCTGTATGATCACACTGTAGAACAGATCTTAAATTTGCACAAATTGGAGACTTCATTTTTATTAGCTATGACTAGCCCAAAGGATAAGCTTTGATAAAAGAGCAAGTGGTCAGCAGCAAAAGATGAACAGACAAATGTAGGCTTCAAGGGATTAGTACAAGAAAACTAGAGGTACTCACCTGAAGGCTTCAAAACTATCCTGTGTAAGTTGCTGAAAGGCTGCAAACTGTATTGCATTAAAAAAATGCTCAGTACACCTTTGATCATTTACACTGTACATTCAATATAGATGAATAATTTAAATGCTGAGCCTGTAAAAGATAGGAACAACATTCTGCAGTATTTTTTTTTTTTTTTTTTTATATACTGGCTTTAAGTAGTACAAGAGCACCCTTTTACTTCTACACAACTTTTATGCAGGTAAAAACACCAATAATTTTAGTCTAGCCTTGTATTCCTCATCATGACTTGCAGTGCAAATCTTGCTACAGTTCTAGCACTCCCCTACACCTGTAAACAAGCTGGACATATTTAGATCCCAGGTATCAGATGAGATTCACCAGAGACCATTGAAAGAGATGGACAATGTAATTGTGAGAATGTCATTTGTGCATTGGTTGATATTTATTGAAGAGGGAAGAAACCACCCACGGAAATGATTTTTTTCTGACAGAAGCTGCTAAGAGCTTCCTCTGTGCCTGGAAAAAAACAATAGCTGGCTAGCTCTGAGAATTGACAACCTATTAAACCATTTAGAAGCTGGGTCTGCCTCTGTGAAATCCACATTTTAAAAATGGACAGGCCCGGGAAATCTCTCTTGCTTCTGGCTAGAGGTAACAGTAGGGGTAGGGCCAACCCCGCTCCGCCAGGGCCTTCACAGCCTGGCGGGGCTGGGCTGGGCCCCAGCGGTGGCTGGGGGAAAGAATGGGGGCTGTGAGGCCCCAGCTGAGGCTGGGCCAGTCCACGGCTGCTAACGCCTTGCTGACACTAAGCCCTGCCCAAGCCCACACCGACCTGGGGTATGCTGGGCCCCGGGAGCAGCTCCAGGCTGGGCCTGGCCTCCTCCACCACAGCCCCACTCCCCCTACCCTGGCGGGCAGAGGGAAGGGCCCAGCATGGCCTGCAATCCATCGGCCACTCCCAGCAGGAATCATCACAATCTTCTGCAGGCCTGGGAAAGATATTAACCACAGATGAAACCTGCAGACCACAATTCTCCTCTTAGGTGAGAGAAAAAGAGAGTGAGGACACGTAGAAGACATCATGCAGATACTGAGGCCAGTAAAGAAATAGTCAAGTCCCAAATGGAAGGTGAATGAGAAGATGCCGTAGTATTGGGACTGAAAGTTCTTTTGGTAAGGCCATTGAGATGGACTATGATTCAATAAAATATCCCCTTTTAATTCATGAGAAAGTATGGAGGGATGGAGTGTTCAAACTATAGATATGAGCAGAAGCATCCATAGTGAAGCAATGCAGATGCTGAGGGAGCCGTGATCCCATGAGAAGCTTGAACAGAGAGATGAGTGATTAAGACCCTTTGCCCCTAGGGTGAGAAGAAGACTTCTGTTTGGAGAGATAAAGATGATCGCAGAGATAGATAAAGAAAACCTTTGCTTTTGAACAGCTCATCCTTAAAATAATACCCCATAAATTGACATGGCCCATTAATTCAGCTGTTAGAAAACTGTGAAAATGGGAAGAGCTTCACGATTGCAGATGTTTTTTTCCATCTGCTATTCATGAAAATGAAAGGTCACGAGAGAAGTGTTTCTTGTGGAGAAATCTCCATGACATGGCAAGAGAAAACTCCTCTCCCTACAAGAACTGATGAAAGACTATTGTAGAAATGGTAAATGACTTAAAATCCCAGGTCTTGTCTCTATATGGTCAATTGGGGAAGACAAGAAGTTGGGCAGGGGGAGGAAAAGTGTTCTGAAGGTTTTAGTCTGATTCTTCTTATTCTTTTAATTAGTTCTGCTTAATTTTAAAGTTCTGTTAATAAACTTTTCTTTATATCTTTTAAGTTTTGAGCCTGTTTTGCCTGCCTCCTAATTGTCACAGCAGGAAATGACTAAGCGTACTGGCACTAAAACCCACCACATTATTTGGTGCATTGGCCGGGAAACTCAAATTGGTGATCCTAAACCACTACAGCCATTTACTATGTATGGAGCACTCTGATCTTTAGAAGAGGTCTGGCAGTTGGAAATCCTACTGTATCTATTTTAGAAATGGATTATAAGGAGCTACAAGTTGATACATTTCACTTCACTCCCTGGAAAGACCAAGCGGCTCATCCTCTTGGAATCCATTTCCAAGTAAATGAAGCATAAGATAATCAGGGGTAACCATCAAGGATGGTTGGCTGGCTTGGTGTCTGAAGGATGAGTGATGGTTCCCAAGGGCTTTCACACCATCTCTCTCCATGCCATTTTTTGAAAGGTGAATGTATGCAGTGGATGAGCCGACCGGTTTGTAAGTTGAAAGCTAGGGCTGCACTGCCAGGCTTAAGCAGACGTAAGCAAAGGTTGGGTGTTCATCTGGTGATCTGGAAAGAATGCAGTGCTTGAAGAATTAGAGCCAAAACCCACAAAACTCAACATCTTTAAAGGTGGTCTGGGTGATCACACACAATACTTTTGGAGAAAATTGCAGATGACTCTATTGTAAAGAGTGTCTGACCCTTCAGAGGGACCTTAATAAATTTGAGATTAGGCTGAATGAAATCTAAGTTCAGTCAAAAAAAACCATACTCTTGACTCAACATAAATGCTGCATTTGTTTACAGACTTTAGTGATATCCTGACTCCATATGGGGAAATACACAATGTGAGCTACATAGTTTCTTCCATCCTTTCCCCATCCTATTATTTTGCTTTTCCAGGAATCCTGTGTTTTCTGTACCTATCTGCAGTTTCAGAGATGAGACCTTCTTGATGACCAGGGTGTATATTTACCTGTGAAACTTAGTGCAGCTGTGATGGTTTACTAATGTAACACTGGACAAAGAGGCTGATTGCTGCAATGTCTGGTCTCTTATTGCTATACCTGTGCGGACCAGACATCTGCACCATAAGCGGATTTGCCGATATTGCATGCAAATGAGGACGATGCAACCAGCAAACACATTGAATAGGGCTTGTCATAACCTGTGACAGTTCTCTTTCAACATCTCATCTCATCTAGGTGAGGGCAGAAAGAGGAAAATGCATTACAGCAAGTACCCTTGTTCAATTAATTGATTTGCATGGGTTGGACAAGAAATGTGGATGCACATTACTGAGTCCTGTTGAGCTTCTTGTCAACTAACACCCCCAAGTCCCGCTGCTCAGGGCTGTGCTCAGTCAGTTCTTGGCCTGGTCCATATTCATGCTTGGGATTGTTCTGAGGTGCAGGACTTGCACTTAGCCTTGTTGATCAAAGATTGACAAGGGCTGATCTTGTCAGTGATGACCAATGGAAAGAAGGTGTTTGGTAACCCTGCCTTCCTGTGTCATCTGTTACCAGGGCCTCTCTTCCTTTTAGTAGCAGGCATACATTTTCCTTAGTTTTCCTTTTGTTACTGATGTATTTGAAGAAGGTCTTTTTGTTGTCCTTGACATTCTTGGCCAGACTTAATTCCAGATAGGCTTTGGTCTTTCTTGTCTTATTTCTAATTACATGTGAAGATTACTGTAAATTCTGAGTATGAATGAGATCATCTGAAAAGTTTTTTACATAGGCATTGAATGCATACTGCTTTTAACAGAGACAGGTATTTGAAACCCAAAAATTGTGCTATTTTTCTAGTTATTTACAAAAATTAAAAATTCATTTAGACATTATTAAGGTGATTAAGGTAGAGGTATATTAGTTTTTTATATGAAGTCTAATTTTAGATTAGTCTTTTGAACTAGCAAATACTCTACCATACCTACATGGTCCATAAACTTTTCCTTGTTGGGTAGTAATGTCATAGGGTCCATCTGTACAGGAATAAATGGAAAGACAATCACCAAAACCCAGTGAGACTGTGATACAAAGCATCAATTAGCTGAAATTTTGTGTTCAGTTTTAAAAACATGTGATGATAAATAAGTTAATCAGTATTATCCAAATGAGGCTGGAATGACCTTTATATTTCTGGATAAAGTGGATTAATTTGTACCACTATGCTCTGGCTTTCACTCACAGTTGATCCTTGTTACAGCTTCTATTTAAGTAGGTCGCAATTTATTATAAAGAAAAAAAAAAGAAGAAAAAAGAAAAAAAAAAGAAAAAAGAAAAAAGGGTTTAGAAACATTGGTAAGTAATAGGATTTTCAGGAAAGGCTTCTGACATAAGTAAGTGGCCAAAATCAGCAAATAAAAAAAGTCAGGTTATTGCCATTACATGTGGACGTAATAATAGACTCTATCTTATATAGGCTATATATAAATATATAGACATATATAGACTATATATTTAGACAGTCTTTGAGGCTTCTATATTTGTAAAACTTGGTCTTAATGATGCTATTGAAGTCCTGTTATTGGATTACAGCTTAGATCATGTTCACCTTGAAAGAACCACTGAAAACTTATGGAAAACATAATTACCACAGAAACCAGTATTATGACTTCAAGAGGATAATTATAAAGAGCAGATAAACTCCTAAGAAACCAAGATCCTATTTTCATGTAAATGTTACTACTTATAATGAGTGAAGGGAAAATGACCTGGAAAAACTGTGGAAAGACAAAATTGTTTTTAATAGCTTGTCTCTCAGAGTAACTCTATGACCTGTCTTATGATCTTTAGCTCCTTTATTCTTTTCCTACAGCTTCTATAAAAGAAAATCCCCTGTATTTATTTTGGGAAACTGAAACTAGTAGCTCTTCTTTTTTTTCCCCTCCTGTCACAGTTAGCAAGCACAGCTGTCATGTACAGATCAGGGATTTTATTTATTCAACAAGTTATATCATCCTTCAAGAGTTAGTGGAGAATTTTCCCTCACTGAATATTGGTTTTGTTCTTAGAGTGTCACACCAGTGATTCAAACATGGCTGCCAGGTCAATGAAAGAAAATGCACTGACCCCAAAAAGACACTAGAGTTGTTGGAACAAAGAAAATCCACTGATTGTTCAAAATTCAGTCCCCAGACTGGATTTGCAAGAGAAGAGCTGAGTGCTTTCTATTGCTATGCTGCACTGAGCAAGGGGAAAGGTTCCATGCAGTCTCAGCCTGAGCTGAGAAAAAAAGATTGGTGGGTCGTGCAGTCAGCCTTATGGCTTCCATGGCATTAGCACAGGGAGTGTTGTTTAATCTCATGAGTTATGTCCCTGATACCTCTGGAACTGCTGAGGTAATACTTTTTTAGGGAAATGCTTGTCTCAGTAGAAAATCCTTCGATATTTATTTTTGATTTTTTTTTCCCAGTGTTGGTAGAGCTCAGCTACTATCAGTGAGGAAGAGAGCAAGCTCCTATACCCAGAACATCTTTCTTCTACCAACTTCTCATAATATGAATATAGAGAGCAGTCAGAAAAAAATTGTTTCCAGAACCTCTGTGTTTTTGATGAAAGAATTGAGTTGGACATGCTTATTTATGCTTTTTAATTGAATGGATTTTTTTTTAAATTACATTCTTGAGCAAATTTGACCTAAATTTAAAATAATTTTGTTCTGACAGCTTGCACCCACCAGTAAATATATTTGAAGCTTTTAGTTTTCACTTATTTATGTATTATATATATAGAGGAATATTTATGTCAAATAAATAGGAAAGAAAGGTAGTATTTGCTCTAGAAGAATTTTTTTATGTACTTTGGGTTTAGTGAGCTTTACCTATACAATACAAATCTAATTTACAACAGCCCAAGATAAAATGCCCCAATATCAGAGGTTGTCAAAATTTCTTTTGGCTTTTTTTTTCTTTTTTTTTTTGTTTGTGTTTTTCTTTCATTTTTATTTGTGTTGTTTAAACTGTTAACCTCTGATTTATGAAGGCAGTGCAGTGAATCACTGGATTAGTCTGAGAAACTACCCTATATTACATTCTTTAAGACTATCCATTTCAAAAAGTAAATTCAAAAACATTTTACTTTCCAAACTGAGTGACTGGTTGACAGACTCTTCTGCTGAGCTTGAATTCTTTTAAACAGGTGAGGATACATTTATTATAATAGAAAATCATGACTTTCTGCAATAAGGTTACTTTTATTTATTATAAGTCTTTCCCACCTCTCAATCTGTATAGCTTTCAGCATTTAACTTAAAAATGAACCTAAAATACTTTAGTAACTTATCCATAGTTTACACAGCAGCCAAATGCATTAATGTGCACTACTTTACTGTATTAAAAGTACGAAAAATATAGCATTTTTGAGTTAGCATGTTCCAGCATATGTTTTTTCAAATTGAAATTGAAAGAAAAACCCAACAAAAACCCAGACCTTTGATCCATAGGTATGCTTGTTAGACGATGAAGGCCATAGGAGAGAAAATTCCTGGAAGCTACTGCAATGATGATAGATAAGATAGATTACACAGATGCTAAGATCTGATGGAAATACCTTTGTATACCCTACATCAAACTGCCAAAGGTGTGGCATGACACTCACCTCTTTTAGTCTTCAAAAGCTAAAACTTCTAGTCACTGCATACAACCACTCCTACAAGCATCAGCCAGTATTTTAGGGTATTCCCTTTCCCTATTTTTAATTTTTTTAGCATATCCTCATACTTGCTGGTGAGGTGATTTCACAATCACCTCCTGAACACAGCTGCCTGGCTGTGGTGACCCTGGACATTAAAAGGGCTGGTGCCTAACTGTGCACCTCCTAAATAATTTTAGTCTTCAGATTTTGAAATAAAACAATGTTTCTATAATTAAACAATGATTTGGGGGCATAATACATATGGATAAGCTTGAAAAAAATTGTAGAAGAATTTTATTAATTTTCTTCATTTTTGGATGAGGTCATGCACCCTGGGCAGTTGCAGCCAGGTGGAGTTTTGCAGTTGTCTAATATATTTCACAAAACTTTGCTGAGCATGACAGTTTGTACTTGGATGAGCAATATCTTCCAGAAATACATCCAGACTTCACATGAGGGCTTTAAAATATGACATTATGTATAGCTGTCTCTGCTAGTCTCTAGATAAACTAATAAAGAGAAGGGTACCTCAACAGTACTGAACACTGAGTACTCCTATTACAACAATTCTCAATTAACATTTGATGTGGCTGTTTGCTTGTCCCCAGCAAGTCTCACATTTTCTATAAATTGGATGAATCTATGGGCTAGTTGTAGAAATAAATTTTTGAAGAATCACCTATATACTCTAGAGATTGCTTTCAATATAATTGTCAGCAGAGTTCCCTACAGAGTAATGTTTAAAGCATTTATAAAAATACATCAGAGGCCCAAAAACTTTTCAGAAAAAAAAAAAAAGTGGGGAAAAAGAAATTCTGAGAAAAAAATGGAAATGATGGAAGTTGCTATTTATAAGGTT
Organism: Poecile atricapillus; assembly: GCF_030490865.1. NCBI lineage: Eukaryota > Metazoa > Chordata > Aves > Passeriformes > Paridae > Poecile > Poecile atricapillus. Next base: position 59,920,017 of record NC_081289.1, on the reverse strand, counting down.
CATTGTTTAAAAAGAAAACAAAAAGAAAAAAAAGATGGCTGCAAAAGATACTGTAACATTACATAATAATAAACATTGATAAAGAACATTATACTTGATTAATGAAAATTTAATTTATTGTAAAGATCAAAGTTTCAAGTTTATCACATATGTACTAACAAAGACATTTTACATGTGTTTAAAAAAGACCTAAATAAATATTTGAACCTTTCAGTTCTTCATATTATAGGGAAATTAAGCAAGTTTCCTAGTTTATCATATTAATTTTTCCACTGACCTTAATGCAGTTACACTAATTTGCAAAGCATTTTACTACTACAAAATATTGTATAAAATACTGCATAGAAAATATGTTCAATATCTATCATGATTACTAAAACACAGCATTTAAAGTTTCAAATGTGCATAAGTGAATTAAATTGCTCAAAGATTTCTCTGAACATCTTAGTGATTTCTTTCTCTGAACATATTAGTGATTCATTTTGCCCTTGGAAGGACAAAACTGTGATTTGATTGAAATGGTGTCTCTTTCTTTAAAGAAAGAAAATTGTCATGGAGCAGAATATTAATCATGTTTTACCCAACAATTGTTAGCTTCATTGGTACTTTGCCTATCACCAATCTTTGAGACTTCAAAGAGATGACAAATTATAATCCATTGATGCCAGTTGTTGTCATTTGTAACTGACACATTGTGAAGGTAGAATTTATCATTTGATTGATTGAGATCTGTTTTAACAATGGGATTTCAAACTGGGTTGTCTCTGTTTTCCTTGGAATAATTTTGGTTTACCTTATAAACTGTTTTTCATGCCGGCAGAAATAATTTACAGTTTGATATCAACTCTCCTCCATATATTTGTTTTCTTCTACTGATTTTCTTTTCTTTGTTTTCCTAATCATAGAATCACAGAATCGCTAGATTGGAAGAGACCTTCAAGTACATCAAATCCAACCCATGACCTCAACTAGACCATGGCACTGAGTGCCACATCCAGTCTTTTTTTAAACACATCCAAGGATGATGACTCCACCACCTCCCTGGGCAGATCATTCGAGTACTTTATCAATCTTTCTGTAACAAACTTTTTCCTAATATCTAACCTATATTTCCCTTGGTGCAGCTTGACTGTGACCTCTTAATCATGTGACACTGAACATAATATCAGTGTGGAATAGAGTGACATACCCATAAAAATTGAGGCTTTCTTTAAAGAGTTTTTACTTCCCAGAAGTTCAGTTCTTTCTTTCTTTTTGTCTTTCTGTTCTTCAGTGCTTGGTGTGTCAACTATTTCCAGCAGCTATTTCACAGACACATCATATAAAGTCCTTCTCAGAGAGAACGGAGACCCTTATGTTTTTGCTTCATCCAAAAAATAAGAGTAATTGACTTTTAAAAGCTTTCCTCTGTCAGGACCTTATCTTGTGGATGATTTAAAATAATTTTCATAAATAATAATTTGGCTGCCAAGGCTGAGCTCAAAGGAAAATCCTGCTAGCACTCCCTTAGTGTTCTGAAGAACTCTGAGTATTATTTTTAAGAAGCTTTTAAATGAAAGAGTTCCCTGCTATGCTTCACTACTGTAAATGGGGTGATTTGACATTGAATGTCTGTGATACAAGTTCAGACATGATCAGGTAATTAGCTCCAGATAATTAACTCTGAAGAATTTGAGTTCTTCCACAATAATTGGCTTCAATGTGTTTGAGGAAAAACAGGAATTCTAAGTGGAACTTGGGGAAATGTAGCTACAGGTCCAGTAATAGCAAGTATTTTTTGGGGATTATACATATGAGTAACAGCCAGACTTCCCCATTAAGATTTGTCCATTGGTCTGTAAGAATCACAGGCAATTCATTAACATATTTTCAGAATTAGAAACAGGTCACCAATTTCTTATTCAGAAAGTGTTGCACAGACAGAGGTATTTCTAGGGGTACTGTTTTTTTTCCACAGCAATTTGACTTCCCAAACCAGCAAATCAGAGCATTATACAGCTGAAAATTTACCCAACCTCTACCTTTTAAAATTCAAAAATAAAAACCTAACTAGAAAAAGAAGAGGAAAAACCCAGCCAATCAACCAACCAAACTAAAAACCCAAACCGCAAAACACCAAAAGGAAAAATAAACATTTTCTGAAGATATTCAACAGCCAGTTTTGGGCTCTTTCCGTATTATCATTCAGTTGCTATGCTGGAGAATAAGAAGAGGTTTTATTCTAAACAGGTTAAGAAGAAGGAGATTACTTGGTCTATTTAAAAATCAGCTGATATCCTATGCCAAAGCTTACCCAGTAGACTTCTGTGATATAACACGGGTGAGCTGGATTTGGAAAGAAAGCCCACAGACCTCTGGCAATAAGCCCGGGCTTGAATATAAAGTGCAAATTGTTCTATTGTTGGGGGGGCTGGGGGGTGGGAGGGGGAGAAGAACAGTGCTTTGCTTGGTTACATATAAAACTAATTAACTGTAAATTATCTACATCTGTATTTAATATTCTTGTTATAAATAAAAGCTTTGTTTATAAGAGGTGGGATTGTCGTTTGGATTCAAACAGCTTTTAATAGTTTAAATGAAGTCAGTATTGATTCAGAACAGTAATCTATTCAATACTGGGAATTAGCACAAATATATACTTTGGTGAGGAGACAATAGTGTGAAACAGAGGATCTAAAACCAAATGATCTCTTTATTTAAAGAACTATAGAATCATGGAGTCATGAATTGACAGAATCATAAAATTGGCTGGATTAGAAGGGACCTTTAAAGGCCATCTAGTCCAACCCTCTGGAATAAGCCATGACACCGTCAGCTAAATCAGGTTCTCAGAGGCCCATTGAACTTAATCCTGAATGTTTCCAAGGATGGCATATTTACCATCTCATTGGGAAACTTGTTCCAGTGTTTCACCACCAGCATTGTAAAAAATGTCCTCCTTGTATCTAGTCTGAATCTACCCTCCTTTAGTTTAAAATCACCACCCCTTGTGCTATTGAAAGCATGCTCTACTAAAAGGTTCGTCCCCATCTCTCTTACAAGCTCCCTTTCGGTACTGAAAGGCCATTCTTAAGGTCTCCCTGGAGCCTTCTCCTCTACAGGCTGGACAAACCCAGCTCTCAATCTGTCTCTATAAGAGGTTCTCCAGCCCTCTGACCATTTTTGTGGCCCTCCCCAACTCACTGCAGCAGGTCCATGCTTTTACTTTGCTGAGGACATCAGGGCTGGAGACTGTACACCAGGTGGGATCTTACCAGAGAAAAGTACAGGGGGAGAATCCTCACTCTGTCTGCTGAATGATCTCACTAAAGCCAGATCCCTCTCAGTTTGGTATGCCATCCCACAGCTTGTCACAGGCAAGACTGATACTGTTCTCCTCCCCCTTCAAGTCTTGTTTAAAGGCCTGTCAGTGAGCCAAGACCCTCTTCACCCTCTGAGGGAGATATGCCTTTTTTCATATAAACCCTTACATTATTAAACAGCCCAAAACTTTGGCAGTGATGCTATTCATGAAGTCATGCATTAATAGACTGAGTCTTACTCTATTTCTTCCATTGTTGCTGCTTGCAACTGGCAGTATAAAGGCAAAAATTTAACTGTGCTTCAGATGCCCTTACGAACCTTCTCAAGGCCTTGAAATCTGTTTGATTGCACTTGGACTACATGTTGCAGCTGCATGGCCATTCACACAAGAGAAATAGCAGGTAATATCCCAAGGACTGTGCCAGAAAGTTCCCTAGAAATGTTCTGCATGCAGAATTCTCTAGTAGAAGGGTCTCTCTGACATACTGGTTCCTCTCAGAAGGGAGTCACATAGTACTATAATTTGCCTTTTTTTTTCTCATGGGTGGAGTAGTGATTTGGAAGCAACGCCATTCTGACCTTAGCAACATCTCTGGTGCAGAGGAACCATCATGTACAGCATCCACATCCAGAGCCTCATATCTGTTGTACCTGGTCACCTGAGAAAGCAAACTGGGAAGGAATCAGCTCGTCTGCCACCCCAAGCATGAGCTTGTCTTCATTTGCTTCATTCCTTTAGCTGCTGCCTTGAATTTTGAGTGAGGAATAAACTCAAAAGGTTAAATTAGTGGTGGAGGTTTCTCACAGAATGGAATCATCAGGATGGTTTTTCACCTAATGCAGCCAGAAGGATGGGTGGATGACTCATTCTCTATCAAAAGATATGTCAAACAGAAAATAGTCCTAAAATATAATTAAATGAGTCCTAAAATATAATTAAATGAGAACCATGAAGGGAAAAAAAATTAGGAATAAGATTTTAAGCACACTTTTTTCCCAAAAAGAGATGGTTTAAAAAAAACCAAAAAACCTCCTTATCCTTGTCCTTGCAAGATTAATGAAATGCTTAAAAAACATGCTTTTGCCCTTTAGCATTAAAAGGTCTGCTCCTGAATCAGAGAAAACATTTCCTTCCTATAGCTGTAAGAATGGCACATTTTTTTCTAGTATTAAAGAAAATGAGTTTTCTAAAGCACGGAATGTTTTACTTCAACATCAAAACTGATTGATAATAAACCACCAATTTTTAGCCCTGCTGTATAATCCAGCGCCCTTTTTGTATATGGAAGAATAAAAAACACTATGGCATCTTAGAAAATGTGCTGGGACATTTTAAAACAAAATGCCATTTCTATTAAGACGTGTTTTTAGAGGCGGGAAAAAAAGAAAAAAACCCACAACCATAAAAACACCAACAAGGTAGAGAAGATGAAGGGACTACTTTGAAAAATTCTTACAGTAAATCAGAAGGCTGAGAGATGTACAAATCCTTTGGTGCCACAGGGTTTCCATGGCGTGTAGATGCAACTAGTGCTACAAATTCGTGATAAAAATGCATCACACACAGTTTAACTTGTAGCTATGATTGGAATGAACTGCACAGAGCTTTGTTGTAGCCCTCCTGTCTCTCTTCAGAGAATTACAGGGAGATAAATATTTTCTTCTATATCAATATAAGAAATATCCTGTTATTTTATGACACAACTAAGTGATATGCACATAATTTCCAAATAGGTTTTCATTTTCCAACCTTCATGGTGTTGTGAAATTCAAGGACAAAAAAAGATAATCTGGTCTGCTGCCAACAACTGTGAAGTTTAAGAAACTTTCTGAACCAGCTATCTCTGCAATATGTTATCATGCCACTCAGGTCTCACATTAATTTTTACTCCCTAGCTTAGAAAGACTTCTTTATAAAACACCAAAGAGTTCTGAAATGTTTAGTTCCAGGAAGTATGCTTTCCATATAGTATAAACTTTACCACCCATATATAGACACCCTCTACCTGGTTGTATAATATATGCCTCCCTCTACCTGGTTGTATAATATATGCCTATATATATATACATATATATATACATATATATAAGCTTATTGGAACTGGACAGATGTGCTAATTCAGACATGTAAGTGCTCTTACAAAGGATCTCTGATGTTGTGGTATCAACTATCAGTTGAAGAGGTATCAAATCAGTTGAGTGATGCTCCTTCTCCACAGCAAGTAATCCAGCATAATGCTGTAAAATGCAGTAACAGCTTGGGATTTCTACTCCCACTTCCAAGCTCAAAAATCTTGAAGTCATGGGTGTTTTCCATTACCAATTTTGTGTGCTAACTTTGCAAGCCAAATTAGGCACCATACATTTTGAAGAATTTGAGTACCAGAACTAACACCAATGAGAGGGCTGAAGACTTCATCTTTTTGAGAAACTGATTGTCAATCACCACTGTATTGATCAGAAGCCTGCGTTTTGACACACAAATTTTGACATGTTGTGCTCAGTTTGAATATAATATGAAAGGTTACAAGGACTGTCCTGCAAACCATGCTTTAATATCCAGGACTGAAAAAATATCTCACTTCAGTTAGAAATACTGTCACTTTCCACAAGGAATGTTACTTCTTTTTCTGTTGCTTTATTTTCCACAATTTGGTCATCAAATGCTTTTATCTTCCAAACTTTTTTCCTAAGAAGCTGCAGCATCCCTTTTGACTGCAGAAGAACACTTAACTGGGCCTTTACCTTTTTATGTGCAACTACACTTGATGCTCTCCCTTTCTCTATATGATATTTTAGTCAGAACAAGGTCTATCAGCACAATAAGCAGTGTCAACTATAAGAAAGATTATATCACAAAAACACAGGATTTCTAGGTTATGTTGTCAGCTCAAGTATGGAACTTGCATTTGGACAATTAATTTAATTTTTTCCTTCATTAAATGTGGATAACTTAACAAGCAGCATCCAGTATGCCACAGTTAAAGACCTAATACATTTATACCCTGCCTCATTTTTCTGTGTGTTCTACCTGGTACATGAAGGCTTATGAAAAATTCAAATCTTTATGGCTCCACTGGGATAGGATAAACCATCCATTGATCAGATTTTCTCAAGTTAATGCTCTGTAAGTCAATATCTTCCCTACAAGATTGTAAGTTTAGGGGGAACAGAGTAGCCAGACAGCTTCTTCAGTGACAGCTGAGAATAAAAGTTTTCTGAGCAAAGATCTATATCCACAACAGTATTATATCTAAAATCTTGTTAACCTTTCTGAGAGATCTGTACAACCTTCCACTACTTCACTACTGGGCTCTGAGGTCTGAGAGCCCTGAGTCTGGCTCCTTGCTTAAATGGTTATGCAATTTACAGCCAGTTTAGCTGCACAATTTCTCTTGACCCTTTAACGAGGTAGTCTGCTGAACTCAGTAGAGGATCACAAGCAGAGAACATAAATGAATAGCTGCTGATCATTCTTGGAGTTTTGGTAAAGGGCTATTTATCCCAAGCCATTTTTTTGCTTTTGTCTTTTGCTTCCTAATAGCCTTCTTGACATTTTAATCAAACAAAGAGCATCCTAGTGATTAGGCTTTGCATGAAACAGCTTCATGTCTGCCTTTATTAAAATTACCAAATCTATTTATTCTTATAATTCACAGCATGTGAGCAAAATAGTTTATAAGTCTGGCCTCTTTCTTATATCATATTATTAAGATCTCCATATTTTGCTGTTTTAGTAGCCATTCTGTGGAGCTGGTATCCTGCTGGGGTCTGTACTCCTGCAAAGAAGGAACATAAAGAATAAAAATTCGTGTTGAAATTTCCCAGTGTCTTGGGTTTTAATGTCAAGGCCTATCTGTACTGTACATTTTCCAAATACTGTTATATTTTCTTCCAGTATGTAGGATTTAATATATAACATAATCTAAAAAATTAAAGAAAAAATATTTGTCCAAAATAAGCAAGTATAAGGTACTAAATTTAATATCTCCTGTTCCTTTGTAGGCATTCCCAAAAACTTCTAAAAACCCAAAATATGTATAGAAGTATATTTACTGAGGAATTTTGAATATTATTTTATTAAATGCATTTTTCTATGTTTATAAAGAAATATTAATGTTAAATTAAGTAAGTTTACTAGCAAACATCCAAATAAAAATATATACCACAAATCTCATGTAAGCTGTGTCAGGCATGCCTCTGCAGACCCAATGGATATTTTTTAATTAAATGTAGAAGAAGGATGGCTAATGTATTGCCAGAAGTGTTTCTGCTATTACAGAGATGAACATAGGTGCAGAGAAGATGCCTGTGCTATGGAGAAGGCAATTTGGACATCCTGTTAGTTTGTACCTGGAAAAGGCCTGTCCAGAACAAGCAGGCTGGCTGGGATAGAGATTGTCCATGTGAGCTTTGTTCAATGGCTGCACAAATCCATGTTCCCTTCTAACTCTCCTGCTGCTATCAAATATTGTACTTTGGGTTTTGGTTTGGTTTTTTTCTTTTTTACTTTGGAAAAGATGACAGGGGATATCTCTCCATAGGGCCAGCTGCAGTTCATTGTTTGTCTCTCTAATAGGTCACCACAGTGAATGCTCTTCTCTCTCTGGGGCTTCTGTCAGAGTCCTTCCAGCAACCATTGATCCTGTTATGCTCCTTTGTAAAGTTCTTACAATGTCCCTTTCCTTTGTCTTCCAGTACAACTGTGCTTTCTACAATCACAACACATCTCCCAGATCTTACACCAATGAAAGCACTAATCTCCATTTGCTGAAAGCACTGATAATATCTCAGAAATTTTTCTGAATATTATGCTCTGAGAGGGGAAGGAAGCTCTCCAATTTCATTTGAGTAATAAAATTCAATCTTCTAAAGTCCTGTGGGTTTTTTTGGTTTATTCTTTTGGGTTTGGCTGCTTGGGTTTTTTTATTTGTTTGTTTGGTTGGTTTTCTGTTTGTTTGTTTTGCATAAGCTTAAATCCAAAGAGACATATGTCTTTAAGTCTGGTTTCTGAGATCAATCATTTTCTGCCAAAATGCTCCTGTTTTCAAAGTTGGTTAGGATCAGATGCTTCTGAAAATAGACCTGTGCTGACCAATTATTGCTGTTATATAAGCTTTAGTACTTCTTTAAAGACTGAGCCTGTCAAGAATTTAATTTGACAAGCTGAATCATACCAGATCATATATGATGGATTTCAAACTAAATTGCATCTGACCATCTGTACACAGCAGAAGAGCACATCTTTACAGGATTCCTCATGTACTCACTCTTTCTTTTTGCAAATATATTATTTTATACTGTACTTCAAGAGATTTATTTTGACAGAGATATGTCTTCTCTGTTACGGCTTTTAAAGTGCAGAATTGCTGAACTATAAAAACTCTTTCCTAACAGCATAAATTTGTGCTAGATTATAAAGAATCAAACAAGTCCTTATTTGCTATCTTGTCCTTGGAAAAGGATTTTTAAACACTGTCTTTACCCCTAGTCTGTTCTGCAGCAGTTGACCAAATTATGAAATAGTTTGATCAAATCCACAAACTCAAGCAATATTTTTACAAGCAGAATTCCTTTAGTGGTTCTTCCCTAGATATAAAATATATCTAGTTTATACTCTTTTCCTCCAGTAAGATTATTTCATTTCCATGATTGTATAATATCCAGTAAAAGCTTAGGTATGGTGAATTTTGATTTCAAATAAAGGAGGACTTGAAGTTCCAAGTAAAATTCAGGGTGACATAGTTTGGGATGGTCTGGCAGCATTTCTAAAGTTCACAACAATGACAGTTTTTGTTATATATTCTGGGAATCAGTGTGTATTAGGATCTGATTAATCCTATACTAGACTTCTCTCTCTAGTCTCTCACATGGTTGTATGGGAGATATGGAACAGCAATTGAAAAAACCTTTGCATCAAAGAGCCACAAAATGAGTTTCTAACATTTGATTTAATCTCTCCGACTTCATTTAAGCATATTTTTCTGTAACTTCTCGTTCTCCTGATACTGATTAAATTTAAGATTTATTTCCTCAAATTAATGAGCTTCTAAAAGAGTTTGCACACATTTTAATGTGCATGCAGATACATTCTGAAGATATGAAAATAACTACTAAACATTTTCTGAACTGTTTCTGAAGCTGACAAAAATAACTCTCTAATATACTTGTACATTTATCTGCAAATGCACAAACTCCTACTTTTGAAAATGAAGTGGATAGATTTCTCTGTGTATAGGAGCACCTTTCTTTCTGATACAGTCCTTTCTACCCATTAGGGATTGATCCATAACTTCATTACAGTCTACTCTGACAGCTAAACTGTTCTTTTTATTCCTTTCTCTGTTGAACCTGCTCCAATTGTCTTTACATACGGATGAACATCCATGCGCTTTTCCTGAGCTATTAATATTTCCCCAATTATTGTTTCACCCTGCTTCCCAATGAGGTAAGAAAAATCCAAAAGTCTCTCCATTGTGTTCATGATATTTGGAGTGGCTGATACTTCTATAGTTTGGGACAGAACTGTAAATTACATGTAAAGTTATCTGTAAATTCCCTCTACCACCAAGAGAGAGAAAGAGGTTTTTCCAGAGCTTTCTAAAATGGGCCATAAAATAATTTCTCTGGTTTTTTATTAGACATAAGAATGCTTGTTTTTGCACTTCAGCAGGTTATTGGATTCTATGCAGATCAGCAGGGTTTAAAGTGAAATGCTATGCATAGCAAATTTTAATACCAGCAATAGCATTATGCAACAAGTACCAGTTAAATTGCTTGAACTTTCTTGTGGCCTTTGAACCTATCTCTAAAGTTATTTGTTGTGCTATTTATTTTAGCAGTTCATTTGCATGGCAATAATATTACCATGCAATAGAAAGTAGAACTACTCTGAACAAGCCATGGATGTCATCTGTCTGGACTTCTGTAAGGCCTTTGACATGGTTTCCAGCAACACCCTTCCCTCTAAATTGGAGAAACATGGACTTGATAGATGGACTGCTCCATGGATGAGGAGTTGGTTGAATGTTCTGATCAAAAGAGTAGTGGTCAATGGCTCAGTGTCCAGATGGAGACAGTGATGATGCTGTCCCTCAGGGGCCTGTACTGGGACTGGTCATCCAAATGCACCCTTGGCAAGGTTGCAGATGACACCAAGCTGAGCAGTACAGTTGATATGCATGAGGGATGGGATGCCATGCAAAGGGACATGGACTGCTGTGACAAGTGGGCACGGGAAAAGATCCTGAAGTTCAATAAGGCCAAGTGCAAAGTGCTGCACCTGGGTCAGGACAATCCCCTAGTACCAATACAGGCTGAGGGATGAATGAATTGAGAGCCTGCAGGAGAAGGACTTGGGGATGCTGATGACTGGAAAGCCCAACCCAAACTGATAGTGTGCACCAGAAAGCCAACTGTATCTTGGACACACCTACAGAAACATGGCCACCAGGCTAGGGAAGGTGATTCTCTCCTTCTCCTTTGCTCTTGAGAAATCTGGGGTACTGCATCCAGCTCTGGTGTCCTCAGCACAGGAAAGACCTATTGGAGCAAGTCCAGCATTGGGCCACAAAAATGATGGCAGGGCTGGAGGTCCTCTGCTATGAGGCCAGGCTGAGGGAGCTGCATTTGTTCAGCCTGGAGGAAGGAAGGCTCTGAGCCTTATTGCCTCCATTCAATAATTTTAGAGGTTTTAAACTAAAGGAGGGTAAATTCAGACTACATTTTTTACAATGGGGGTGGTGAAACACTTGAACAGGTTGCCCAGCAAGATGGTAAATGTCCCATCCCTGGAAACATTAAAGGTTAAGTTGGATGGAGCTCTGGGAAATCTGATCTAGTTGAAGATGTCATTGCTCATTGCAGGGGAGTTGAATTAAATGACCTTTAAAGGTCTCTCTCAACCCAAACTCTTCTATGATTTTATGATTATGAACTAACATTTTTCTGAGATTCACCTGCTTAAAAAAAAAGAGTGGGGGGAGTAAACAAAAGGGTAATCACTGATAACTAATGGCCTTTCCGTACACTAGCTCTACTCTGATAAGAAATTATTATGATGCCTAGCCAACCAAAAAATTCCACCTTTAGCCATTTTGATAGCAGAACTCAATCATTTCAAGTTCTCCATATATGAAGTACAGCTCCCTGTTAACTTGAAATGAACTTTTCTTTCTCCACTGATACTCAGGGAGTTAAAAGTTCTAAGTGTTATTACTACTATAGAAAAGGAAGCATAAAAAGTGTCTTTCTGAGATCTGCATTTGAAGGACTTAGTTCTCTGCTTTTGGTCATATTTGCATGTCTTATGTAACCATAAATTCTTTAGATTTCCTGGAAGAAGAATAAAAGATCACTGTAACATACAAGAAAAGAAAAATTAAATTTATATTGAAAAATTTAGTACATAAAGAAAAAAAAGGTGAGATACGTCACGGATTTTTACTTGGTCTATATTTTTTCTGTCAGTTAGCTGAGGATCTAAGTGTAGGTCACTCAAAGCCATAAAATATAGGAGAAAAAAAACCCTTTTATGCTTCTACAAGGTGTCTAGACTTCTGTGCAGAAAACTCTTAAAGCACTTTAGAGTCTAGCTCTATCAAGTCTTAGGAAAACCAGGATGACAATTTGTATAGGCACACCGCGGGCTCTGGAGTAACGTATTTGATGAAAATCTCCTTTAAAGTCTCAAGAATGTTCCGTTGTTGAGAGGGAAATAATGAATTTGAAGATAAGCCTACACTGTGTTTCTTCAAACAACTAATTATGAGTCAATCTTGTCCTTTAAGGAAAAGAATAACATGGTGTTTAATGCACCCTCCCCAAAGAGTCGTGAAGCAAGATTCATGTTTGACTCATTTTCTCTGGTGTAGTTTAACCCAACAAATTCTACCTCTCCAGGCAGTATCACAATCACTATGACTGCTTGTTACGAGTTTTGTAGAAGGGAAAGCAGGAAGAGAGATACTTTAGACCTTATCTCAGAGGTGTTTCAGTGTACATAAAACTATAAAATTTCTGTGGGGAGAGGGAGAAGGAGAGGGGAGAGGGAGGCAGGGAAAACTTGGCCACTGTCAGTCCCCATTGGAAGCAAATGACCATGGGAGAGGAGAGAGGAGAGAGGAGAGAGGAGAGAGGAGAGACAAGAGAGGAGAGACAAGAGAGGAGAGAGGAGAGAGGAGAGATTCTCTGCTTTGCCAATAAAGGCATTTACTCAAGGAAGATATTTGTATATTGCATGGCTATTTTAACCTTTTTTAATCTTCCTAAAAGTGTGCCAATTAGTATTAACTCTGATGTATGACAACTATGGCACTATGAAATGGAATCAGATGAATAATAAATTTCTTATAGATGATGAAACTACCTTTTTATGAACAGCAGTACAAAAATTGCAGAGGGAAAGGAGTACAGTATCTTCTGTCAAGTGAGATTATAAAGAAGTGGCTGCCCACTTTTATATCAAAGATATTTATTGTGTAGTATGCTAGAAATACTTTCTAATTCTGCTATTTTCCACAAATATGAGTCTTCTATTATTTAGCACAGTGGGAAAATACATGCCTACATGCTCTACAGTGGCATATCTATGACGCAGAGTTGAATCAGAACACCAGCAACCTAAGAAAATTGTGACTCAAAATACGGTGTGTTTTTACACCTCATGAGACACTTTGATGTAGGGGCCCCCAGTGTATCAGTTTTTGAAACATAACACGGTATTTCTACATAGCGGTGTGACATGCAGCTATATCAGCTTTTAGGGACATTTCAGTGCACTGCCTGGGAGACCCACACCAAGCCAAAATTATCTTTGGCATAACTGATTAATTGTACTATATTTAGTGTTTATCTCAGTTATGCCAGTGTAGGGAGGGAGAAGCAAGTCTACAGGAGGTAGAAAAACACAGTATTTTTAAGAAGAAGTAGCCCTAAAGCCTTTTCCAAATCTACACATGAAGGAAAAAAAAAATAATAAAAAGTTTTAAAAGTTTCAGGAAGAGCAGATCCCTTTTTTTTTTCTTCTTTCTTTCTTTTTTTTTTTTCTTTCCCTTTTGTCTCCTAGACCAATCTATAGCAGTGACCCAAATTTTATCAGGCAAAGATTTTCATGATGCTTCACATAACTGCCCCTAAGCAGCACCTTTATGTCCCCAGTGTCTCCTGGGCATTTAAACTCAGCTTCCACCCCTCACCCCAAAGTGCCCTTCACAGTGTTCTGGTCTGTCACCTGGGAAGGAGTCAGAGCCATGCCATGGCTGTGTCTGACATTCCTGTGTGCTGATTGATCAGACAGCTGCAGGTTACGCTGCCTCAGTCACTTGCTTCCAATGGCCAAGGTTTCCCTGCCTTCCTCTCAAGTTAAGCTTATATTATCCCCTTACAGAATGTATTCACCTCTGCTTAAAATTGAAATGGAAATCACAAGTTAGACTGACAGATGCGCAATGTGATCGTGTGACAGGTGGGCAAAAATACTGTACAACCCAGTACAAAAGAGAGTCAAGAGGTAATTTGGCAGTTGACAAATTCTGTTTTCCATGACTTTCATCATTTCACTGTCTCTTATGGCAAAAATAGTGATTCTAGATGCTGGAGTCCCAGAGAACTCCTAATCTGGGCTAGTTCTCTATTACAAGATTGTTCTTTTAAGCAGACAAATTGAATTAAGTTCTTTACAAAGAAAAAGGAGAGAAAGAGAAGGTCATGTACTGTAAGAGTATACAAGGCTTGCAAAAATGCTTAGACATGTTTCGAAAATTTTTAAAGAGATTACAGCTTGTTGATCAAATTTGATAAAAGCTCTGATCTGTGTGATTTGTTGACTATAAGCAGTGCCTGGGGATATCTTTATGTAGTAGTCCATTTCAGGTTGTGAAAATTCAGTTTATCAGATCTTCTAGAAAATAGATTTTAAATAATCAGTTTTGAGGACCTGCCAACTCTCTCTTTTGTTCTGTGTAAGCATCACTTAGTTCTGGCTTTTAGTCCATCCTCTTTCTGGCAGTCCTTTCTATGATACAAAGAGATTAAAAACCTGTCAAAGCAGGAAACAAAGAAGTTTTTTTCTTTTTAAGAATAAAAATTAATTTTATCTCTTAATACAAAATTATTTTTTTGGCTTCTTTGTCCTCTGAAATTTACATAAACCTATCAAAAAAGCATATCAGACAATGAAAGAAAAAAAACACCAATCAGAAAAATTTCCCAGCCTATCTGCAAAACATAATGCACTGATTAAGACATGCTACTATGTTGTCTCTTTTTTTTTTGGTTATTCAAATGTTACAAAGTACAGAATTTACATGCAGTTTATATGTTGCATTGTTAGCTATTTTAGATATTCAGAATTATTTTGATGCAATGAAAAACTATTAAAAAAAACCAAACATACCATGTCTAGAACCAGTTTTCACTGCTGAAATCAGTGAATTAGGTTACCCTGGATCACTCTGAAATTGTCTGAGATATCTTTAATGGTGTTAGAGTGACAAAACTTATTGAAATTCTGTGGGTGTTTTGTAGTTAACCTCTCTTGAAAGTATGAAAATTAATCTCATTGTCTTTTGTTCTAATCCAGTGCAGAGGTGTCACCCTTCTCACTTAGATTACCAACTTCTTTATCAATACCTATTCATTGCATTCCCATAAGACAGATCAATAACTACCTTATACATGGCCAAACTTATATAACTATTTAAAAAACCTTCCCTAGGGTCAGTCAATGATTGAAGACTGGACTTTTGACTGAGAGTTTCTTTCTGCAGCTAAGTGGCTATACTTACTCACCAACCTTAAATTCTATTACCATTCAGTGTTGGTTTTTCTGTGACAGCCAGTCACACTATTTCTGGTTTCAGACAAATTGCAGTTGGAATTACCTGATAGGGTGTGGTCAGGAACCTCCGCTTGCGCAGCTCAGGTCTTCTATAGCTATCTCTGTGACATGAATTCATATGATCATAGATGCATTTAGGTTGGAAAAGACCTTTAACTCTGACTCAGTCTCACAGTCTCCAATGGGAAGGCTGAGCACCTGCTCCTGAGTTTACACCATATAGAATATATATACACATATTTATACATCTGTCCACACAAGGAACAGATACACAGAGCACTCTCATGAGCACAGAGAACAATAGCTCATCCTTCTTCCAGCTTTGGTTGAGCAGGAAGTCTGCTACAGGGAAGATTTGCAAGATTCAGGTCAGCTACTGGGCTCATCCACCCAGCCTGGCTAGTTGCAGTTTCTGGATCCCTGTCTCCTTAGATGTTGGCACATCCACACACCCCCTTAATCCTGAGCCATTCCCTGCTGGCTTGTTCAGCTTGATCTTCACTGGTGATCCTACACTCACTTGCATGCCTGCATTCACTCACTGCATTCACCTGCAGTCACTGTGGCTGACACCACAGGCCCATACACACACGTGGTCATGGGGTGAAGAGCTTCTTCCTAGAGAACCACTGTAGGAATTTAATAAGGAGGTATGACAGACTGCAGTGATAAGGGACAGGGCGTGGCCAGAAAGTGTACTGACCAGCTCCTGCTTACCTGTAAATGGACTCTTCTATTCCTTTACATCCTCTATTTCCCATATTTGTTTCTTCCCAAACCACATAAATACTTTCCTTTTCCCCACCTTTGTTTCCTCTTTGAAACATGCCCTAATAAATTTTGTGTAATCCCAACATGTTCTTTCACCATACTGTGTCCCATACCCCTCAGCAGGAATTTCTTTTTGTTTTAGAGATGATACAGGGGTCTGGGCCTAGTGATTCATTGTGATGGATTTCATACATGAACAATGGGGCTGAGGCCCTGCTAGGACTATCCTGGGAGTGGGACAGACAAGATGCTTACTTCTTGGAAATTGCAATTTGGATTCTCTGCCTGGCACTGTGCCAGTGTTCCACGCTTGGCCTATGGAGATAAACTTGATAGGTTGATGGCTCTCTGGCAACGAGCCTGGGAGCAGTCACAGCACATTCTCTGCATCCCAGATTTTGAAATCCAGAACCTCTGTCTGACACTGCTCATTACAGCATCCTGCAAAATACCCTGAAATCCTGGTTTCCTTTGTTGGCCAGTTTAGGCATCTACTTTAGAAGATATGATCCCAGCCAGTCCTTGCACTTGTGTTTTCTGGTGGAAAGGAAAATAGAGAACAGAGAAAACAACCAAACAAAACACCAAAATGTCTGAACTACGTATGTCTGAACTACTTCCTTTTGTAAGGCAAAATAATTTTTCTGGGGAGTTATTTCCATCTCCTTCTTGCCATGCACATCCTATTCCTCATCTAGAAAGTTCCTACATACTTTTCATCAAATAATGCTTTTCATCTGTTAGCATATGCCAATTCTAGTTATGTTATCCCAAATTTGTGAAGTGAAGAAACTAGTGGAGTAATAAGAGAGGACACTTCTACAGTTTTGTGAGCACTCTTTCCTTCCACTCCTGTGGCTCTTGAAATCCAAATGGCGTATGATAATATATATATTAGGATGAGTTTGTTGTGAAATAGAGAAAGAAAGCATGGCTCTAATGTCTTCCATGCAGCCAAAGCAAGATTTAAGAATTTTTTTTCAGTCTAGGGATTTGATTCCATTCTGATAAAATCCACCACCCCTACACCATCCTTCCACCCTGAGAAATAGGAAGGTGCTGAGGTTTCCACTTCATGTGATGGTTTGTATCTTTTGAAGGTTTGTGTTTTGGCTTTTTTTTATATCTTATTGACAGAGAAGTCTGGACTAGGAGAGTTTATCTGTATGTACAATGGCATGAAAATGGAGAGGAAAATGGTGTCACTACTTTTCTATCACAAATATTGAAAGTAGATAAGTTTATTCCTTTTCCCTTTATTGAAGACATCTTACATATTCAAACAGATAAAATAGCAATTGAAGGAAAGATTTCCCACCCCTCCAACCATCCAAATTAAAAAAAAAAAAAAAAAATTAAAAGAAGGGATATATTTAATATAAACACTGTAACCCTTCTTTCTGCAGTTTAACTTTCCTGCAAAAGAATCTAAAAATGTAGCTGTATAAAAAGAAAGACTGCTGGATTACAAAATGGTATTTTCTTGTAAGCATCCAATTTATTCCCACTTCCCTAAGGAGCAGGAACAGAAGTCCATACAATAAAAGCTGCAGTTTCAACACTGTTTTAATGTGGATGGGAGTTGCTTCAGACCAGGACAAAAGACCACTCACAAAATCTGCACACTGGACAGACAGAATCAACATATTTGATTAATTTGCTCCTTTTCTGACTTTTTGAACACAAATTTGTCTCCTGATGCCTAGTTTTGAAAGTCTGGAATGCAGACAAATACCTCTGAGCCATTTGTCTAGACTCCTTTTATTATGAATGTTGAGAAGTGGCAACTTTTAGAGTGTTGTTTATATGACCCAGTT
Source organism: Poecile atricapillus (assembly GCF_030490865.1). Lineage (NCBI taxonomy): Eukaryota > Metazoa > Chordata > Aves > Passeriformes > Paridae > Poecile > Poecile atricapillus. The sequence goes on along the minus strand of NC_081289.1, from coordinate 59,902,287 downwards.
TAAATGTCTTCCTCATGATAAGAGGAATAACAACTCAGAATTGCCTTTTTTATGTTGACTATAAAAAAGACTTCAGAGATGTAGCTCAGGTGTTAGTGTCTACCTGGTAGATGTACAATACAAAGTCAGATGAAACTTCTCCCAAGTATCTGTTTAATCAAACCATCTTCCACACGTAAGTAGCGTGAAAGTACTTATTTCTTTAATAACTCAAACCATCATTTTTTAAAAAAAATAATCTGATCCAAGTGAAGATATGATCTTGTCTCTACTTATTATGTTGGAATGCATGAAACAATTTTGATATAAAATAAACTAGCTTTTCAGCAATTCATACAAAAGTGCTATTTAAAATATGCTAGCCAGGATGAACACACAGGGAAGTTTAATTAGGTGTCTCATAGACTAGGAAGTTCAATGAGGTTTAAAAAAAGAAGGAATTGAATAGCAAGTGGGGATTTTAAACTCTCAAAAGTTACTGTTTGCAAGTAGGTCTAGCTAGGATCCCAATATGTCATTGTAACTTTAAAAAAATTGGAACAGAAAGTCTGTGAAGAAGCAAATGCCAGAAGCTGAGGACTTGACAAGACATTGGGCATTAGACATGTGCGCAAACCCCAGATTATCTGCCTTGGAATCTGACATTTTTTCCTTTTCAGACTAAGACAATATTTGGAACAACGGCACTCAAATGAAAACATCCAAAAAAACCACTAACTTTTTTTGTTTTATTTATATGAAGACAAATAAGCAAGCCAATACTTTGTTATGTAAGTCTAGAGAGTCTGGAATTATAATCCTAAAACTGAATACCTCCATTCATATCTATTCATTATAGTTATTAACACTATAATATTTTCTTTTGAGTGAAATACTTTGTTGCTGAGTAACACGTGTGAAAACACCCCAACTATCAACAATGCATCCATGGTCCCATGCATATCAAGGTCACGCAGAAGATATTGTATTGTTTTGAAAAAGTGCATGTTCTGCTTGCACAGCATTCTGTTGTGAGTCTTCATGTACCCAGAACTGGGTTGGCAAAGAAGTTCAACAATTGCACTTGCTTTGCAGCTGTTCTGTGGAACAGCTTTTGGAGCACCTTTTAGAAAGTCCTGTGTTTAAGTCCATTCTCCTCTTTGCTTATGTTTCTTAAAAATCAGGCTTCTGAAGGCTGCTTCTGTAGAGCACTTAATTTAATGGAGTATGAATTCTCCTGGAGCGTTAAGGATTTAAACTGCAATTATCACAGGCTGAATGCTGTTTTTCAAAATCCATTTTCCAATTGGCTGGTTGGAATTTCGATAGTGATATTACCATATTCACGTCTAAGTCCCCCATGGAGCACTTATGTCATTGCTGTCCATTTCTTTATCATTTCTAGCTAATGCAACAGGATTCTGTACACATATTAGATGTTTCAAATTCACACAATTTAGAGCATATTTTCCAAAATACAAGGGTACAGGTTGCACAGAAGTGTTATAATGTTTTCCTTTGCTTTTATTCCAAAACCTACCTCATGTTATGGGAGAGTTGTAACCACTTAGATGCTGGCAGACACTACCAGTTCAACTATCCACCTTGCCCATTCTCACTGCCGCATGACTTCTTGGTTTCAAGTGTCATATCCTCTACAGACGGGCTGCCATTCCAATGGCATTCAAGATAAATCATGGAGAATATAGAAGAAAATATCATATCTGTCAAAATATATGTAAAATATGCAGAAAGGCCAGCTTCTAGAGCACTCTTCCTTACCTTGTCCTTGGAATCAGATAGTGAAATGGAATGTTTTCATGTTCAATAAAGATATCAGACCATGCTCTTACACACAAGAAACTTTAGGCTCCAACTTTACATTTAAAAATCATAAAAAAATCAATTTCTTTATTAATAACCATTCATTAACTATAACTTAATTTGCATATATTAAAGTAAGTACCTGTGAATTAAGCCATGTCTTTGTTTCAGATGTGAAATTCTAAGATTTTCTTTTTAACCCTTATGACAGCAGCCATATTTGATATCCAAATAATGAACAGCTCTTTCCTCCATGGAGTTGTGATTTTGTTGATTTCATAAAATAATTATTAACTATAATGGGCTTTTCTTTGTGAGCAAAGTACCAACAACGTGTTAAGTGTCTGACAATGTATCCAGCTCCTAATAACTTCCTCTAGCAGTTTGTTAGCATCTCAAAGGGCCCAGCTTGACCAGACATCTGTGTGCAGTTCTGAAGAGCTTCTGCTGTGTGACCAATACTTTCCAAATGTGAAACAAAGTTTCACACATTTAGATGCAAACCACTCTTCTGCTATCAGATAGGAAGAATACAGATAGAAATCCTTCCAATGTCATCGGGTGTTCTTGCTGATGGTAAATGTTAGTTTAAAAGGCAATTCTATGTTTTATCTCTGGCATGCTTTTGCAATTTTTAAGGTCTTCCTTCTTTTGAAAGATGAAAATCCACTACATCTATGAAAATCTCCATGTTCCAGAGTGGAAGCCCAGATTATTGTTCCAATGTACTTAAGACATGAAAATTCTGATTAGTACCTAATTATTTCTTTTTTACAAAAAATGTGAAAATTACTATGCATTTTCCTCATCTAAATTCCTTCTAAATATCACTTGGGGGATACAAACTTGTGGGGGAAAACTTTGTGTTCATTCTTGTGTAATCTGCAGAGAGTATGATACAGCAGCAAATATTTATAAATAAATAAAGTGTTTCAGACATTCTATATCAAAAACTTAATGACCTGATAAATTCCAGTTTGGGTAATACTCTTCCACTTACTTAAAATAACACTTTCAATCTCAAAAAAAAAACAAAAAACCCACACTGCAGAAGTACTGTGAAATTACTCCTGTCTGCACAAACTTTAGTGCAATCTCTACATCCATATCCATGCCTATGACAATTCAGTAAAAACTGAAAAGAAGTAATGAATGTGATGGCTTTGTGAGAGAGAAATTAGGCTATTTCAGCCCATTTGCTGGTAAGACAAGGAAAATAATTAAATCTTTATATTCTTGCACAGAAAATTCTCTTAGCTTGTTTTGTAAGAAATTGAAAAGAATAATAAATTAATATTATCAAGACAGCTGAATCTGTCAGTATTTAATTTTCAAAAATATGTGTCTGTTTCTTCTCAAGTTCTATTTTTTTAAACAACTTTTTTACTTTTCACTCATTCACTGTTCTTTCTTTATTGTTCTTCTGAAGAACGCACCACACTATTCTTAAAACTGGAAAGAATTGTGGTTTCTTTCCCTTCATTTGAGAAAATCACATGAAACATTTAAAACACAGAAAACTTCAGTAATGGCAAATTTGCATAACTTTCATTTAGGAGAAAATTCCTATGACTCTTTCAACTCCAGTTCCAAAGTCACTGTATAGGCTTTTTATATTGCTGTCTTTCATAATTTTCATAATTTTCTTTAATAATTTTCAAAATTTCTTCAGAATTTGTACTGCACAACAATTAATACAATCTATTTTCATGATACAGTTATTTTTACATATACTACTACAACTACTATTACTACTACTGCTACTAATACTACTACTACTAATAATAATACTCTGTTAAAGTCCAGTATGTGGAATCTTGCTTTGAAGAAGGAATATGTGAAATTACTTTAATCTTTATTTTGAAGACATATTTATATTTAGAACTTAAGATTCTTTTGTCAGCATCTCTTCCTTTCCACTGAAGTCAATAAAAAAACTTTACTAGGCAGAAATTTGATTACAGTATCAGTATCAGTTTACAAATAAGTCTCATTGGTAAATTGGCTGATGTTACTAGCACAGAAATCTGAAGATACTTTTCTGATCAGTTTGGAAAAAAACAGAACTTCCAGAAAGATTTCTGGATGCAAATTCTATATTCTGAAAATCTGATGCAGTAAGAATCTTCTGATCTTAGCTTCAGCTTGAATATGGCCTGGAAGGAGCAACATATAAGTAACTTACATGGGTACTCAATATTACAATCCAAAAATTATGACATTCCTGAAATATTAGCTATTAAATAGGAAAAAATTACTTATCTTCCTCTCAGAAGGAAATATGTTTAAATTGAGTGTGATACATGGGATCATTTAACTAGGTGCACAGCCTAGTCTTCATTTCATCTTATTTTAGACTTAAAATATTTCTACAAAGTGTTTCACCTCATTCTAAACAATCTATTTTTAGTATAAAGATGTAAAAAATTAAAGATACAGATTACAATAAGATTTTAAAAACTGAGGAAAAAGATTAGACAACATGGAAAAATATCTGAGTTTTAGTTAAAGTAAGTATTTCCCTGTGGTAATGCATATTTCTGGGTGTTTCCTAGTTTCTGTGTGGACCTCCTATACAGCTGTGACGTGTTTTTCCCCTCCCCTCCCTGTCCCTGAAACATGATCCCATTGGTTGGTGTTATATGTCCCCCCGCCCCTCTCCCGAGGTTTTGAAAGAGCCCGGGAAAGTGAAACCCGGCCTCTTTTTTCCCCTGGAGCCCAGCCAGAATAAACATCCCCCGATACTCCGGGGGGAAAAAGTAGCTTCCTTTGGGTCTTTTTTCGGTCTCGAAGGACCCCCTGAACCCCTCCATCGACAGAGCTAGCCTGGATTTACGTCGAGGGGCTAAGGAAGGGTTTCCTTCAGGTGGCGCCCAACGTGGGGCTTTAGATCCCCTCGGGAAGGCTGGAAAACACCCCACTGGTGTTTTAACAAGCCAGGTTTTGTCACCTACCCTGCAGATTTCACTGACAGGGATCAGGTTGGGAGCTCGCTGAGTACACGAGCCAGCCTGGACCGAGAACCTTTTTTTTCTTTTTTCTTCGAACACCACGCGTCCCTCAGGAAACAGGTACTGGGGGGGGGCGCGGGGGGTGCGGGAGATCCGGTGGTTGTTGTGGGGTTTTGTGAAGCACTGTGGTTTGTGTGGTGTGGTGCCTCTTCCCGGTATCGGGACCGGGGGAGTCCACGTGGTACTACACGTGTTGTGCGGGCGGTGCACCGGCGGCGCGTCCCGGGCTCCGTGGTAGTTTTTTTTTAAACCCTGACCACAGTTTGGATCTTTTCTGCTTGTTCGGAGGTAAAAAAGGTTAGACCAGCCTGTGTAGTAAAGCCTTGAGATTGGCCATGGGTACTCTATTGTCTACACAGCAAAGGAATAAATATTCCCTTATTAAGAATATTTTAAAGGCTGGAAATATCAATTTCTCAAAAAATAAGCTGAAGAAATTAGTAAAATGGGTTTTTTTGCATTTTCCAGATTTTAATGCTGAATCTCTTACTGACTGGGAAAAGGTTGGCCATACACTCACAGTGCAAATTGAACTGGGGGAAGAAACAGCAGGAAAATACCTCCCACTTTTCCTTTTAATTCGGAAAGCCATTCTACAGAGGCAAAAGCCTCCAGCTCCCTCTCCCCCTCCTCTTCCCTCAGCCCCCCCGGCAGAGAGTTTGTCTGAACCATTGCAGGCAAACAAAAACTCCCCGTGCCTTCCCCCCCCCACAGAAAACCCCGAAAAACATAGCTTAAAATCCTCCTTGCAAGGGGGGGAGGGGTCAGCTGAACTTACTCAAGAGCACATGGCTGAGAGCCAAGATGGCGCCGGCCACGTGCTACCTAGCCACATGGTAGAACCCCCTGTATATTCCCTTTCTCCTACCCATGACCCCTCCCACCCACCAGTTCCCACCCATAACCCTTATCACAACTCCTTTGTTCCCTCTGATGTTCCACCCTGCTCCACCTCCCAGCCCTGCTTAACCCCACCCTATGACCCTGCCCCCCGACGATGTAACCCTACCCCCTATCCCTCCGCCCCCTGTCCTGTGGGGAGGGGGGGCGGGGAGGGAGAAAGTTACATCCTTTGCTCCGGCAGAGGGGCAGGGGGAGGGGTGTCCCGGCCCTGCCCCCCGATGGTGGGGTGCCTGCCTGCCGAGCCTGGAGTGGTGAGGCACAGACCCCCTCCCGGCTCCAGCGGGGGTGGGGCTGAATCCCTCCACAAGCCCAATGAGGGAATGAGACCCCCGAGACCCGGCGTAATAAGGGGCGGGACCCCGGGATGCGGCGGGGGGGGATCCGGGACCCCAGGACCCGACGTGAGGGGGGGCCGCCCCATGCCCGGCTCCTGCGGGGAAACAAGCACCCCGGAACCCGGCGTAGGGGGGGGCAGAAACCCGGAACCCGAGTGGGGGGTGAGGGGCGGAACCCCTCCCAGTTCCCACGGTCCGGGGGGGGGGGTCCGGGAGGCGGAGAAGGGGCGGAAACCGGGGGCGGGGCTGGGGGCTGGGCCGAGTGGGGGGTGAGGGGCGGAGCCCCTCCCAGTTCCCACGGTCCGGGGGGCGGGGCCGAGACCGAGCAGGGAGGTGAGGTTGCCTCACCACATTCCAAATGCAGGTGTGGTTGTGCTAATGCAATCTGCCCTGATGGCCCTGGGGGACGCCCCGGGGAATGGAAGGGTGGATCTGCTCTGCCTGCTACCCCTGTAGAGCCACGTGGTGCCCCTGGGGGATGGGGAAATGCGAGCCTTCCCAATACCTGGGCAGGGCAAACCCCTCTCCCCTGCCGGTTCAATACAACTCCTGGGAGTGGAGAACTAAGTGATTGGGACTCAGCTTTTTTCCCTACTGCTGCTCCAGTAACTTTTACTGGAACAAGACCTCAAAATCGTACCTACAAACCGTTTTCATACCAAGATAAAAAAGAAATCTGCAAAGTACAAAGAGAATTTGGTCGCAATAGTGAAATATTTAAAAGCATTGTTAAAACAACTCTAACTTCAAATGATTTGGTTCCTACAGATATTAAAGATCTTTTTAGGTGTTTGGTTACACCATCTGAATTTGATTTATGGGAAAGCACATGGAAACGATTTCTAAAAAACATATTAGTAGAATTATTAAAAACTAATAACCAAAATGCAGATTTATTGAATAACCCTATTACTTTAGAGCATCTATGTGGTGAAGGCACATGGGAAAAACCTGAGGACCAAACCAGGGCATTGCCAAAAGCTGTGATAAATAAAATCACTATCGCTGCAGAAAAGGCTTTCACTCAGCTTCCTACAGCTGACAGTAAGGGCAGTTATCTTAATATAAAACAAATGCCTTCAGAAGGATTCCTGCAATTCTTAGACCGATTAAGGGAACAAGTGTCCCGTCAGGTAGAGGACCCTGTAGTACAAGCAGAGTTGGTCAAAGAACTTGCTCAGAGAAATGCTAATGAATCCTGTCGTAGAATTATTCTAGGCTTGCCTATGGATCCCCCTCCAACCCTTGCACAGATGTCGGCAGCCTGTGCAAGGAAAGCAGAGATGTTTTCGCAGGAAAAAAGACCTCCCTGGACCACCCCAAGACCTGTTGCTGCGGTTTCATCTGAGACAAGGAGTGAGCAGATGACGTCTGACCAGCAGCAGCGGATTTGTTTTCACTGCAGAAAACCAGGACATTTCGCGAAAAACTGTCCTTTAAAACAGCAGAAACACACGAATACCAGCTTGCCAAAAAACTTCCATCCCAGCGCTCATCCATTCAGCGCGTAGATATAAATGAAGTGGAAACAAATCTCTGTCCTTTAATAAAAAGGGGGGAGGGGGGTGAAAAACTGCAAAAATATAATTGTGAAAAACGTTTGCCTAATAAGGTCTGGCAACCGCAAAAGCGATTCAGACTTGTAACTTCTAAAGCTTTTTGTTTCAGATCTGACCGCTGGACTGTCATTGGAGTAGATTTGCAGGATAATTCACAAGACCTGGCTGGACTGGATAGTAGGTATTTTGTTATTGGAGACACAGCACACACACCAATAGAGATTGAGGTGGCTCCCATGACAATTATGGGAGACCTAACACATCTCATTCTCTTAGCTAGGTGCCCTCAACCACCTTTCTATATAGACAAAGGGCAGGTGATAGCCCAGGTGATCCCTGTTCCAACAGAAGTCCCAGCAGATGACAAAGCACCAGGAGTCTACTGGGCCGAAGTTGTGAGTGAAGATAAGCCCATTATGGGGTGTAATCTAACACATAAATCAGAACATCTCCATGTAGAAGGGTTAATTGATACTGGGGCAGATGTGACCATCATACCGGAGAAAGTGTGGCCCTCACATTGGGAATTACAACCGGTGGCTGGAAAAATACAGGGTGTTGGAGGAATGAAACTGGCAAAAGTTGCTAAAGATATTGTCCAGATCGAAGGTCCGGACGGTAGAATAGCTAGTGTCCGACCTTTTGTAATTGACTACAAGTGTCCCTTGTGGGGGAGAGATACCATGTCGCAGTGGGGGGTCAAATTAACAATTCCTGAGACACCTCAGGATTTTTAATAGAGGCCACTGTAGAGCGTCCGGTCCAAAAGTTATCTTGGCTAGATAATGATCCAATTTGGGTGAACCAGTGGCCTCTCAGCAAACAAAAACTTGGGGCGCTAGAAAAAATTAGTGGAAGAAGAATTGGCTAAAGGACACATAGTAGAAACAACCAGCCCTTGGAATTCCCCGGTGTTTGTAATAAAAAAGCCAGGGAAAGATAAATGGCGTCTCCTTCAAGATTTAAGAGAAATAAACAAAAAAAATACAAGATATGGGATCTCTCCAACCAGGAATGCCATCTCCTACCATGCTGCCACAGAATTGGCCACTAGCAGTAATTGATATTAAAGATTGTTTTTTTCAAATTCCCCTGCACCCAGATGATGCACCAAGGTTTGCCTTTTCCATTCCTACAATTAACAGAGAAGCTCCAATGAAACGGTACCACTGGACAGTGTTACCTCAGGGGATGAAAGCCAGCCCCTTCATCTGCCAGTGGTATGTGGGGTCATTGCTGTCCTCAGTGCGTGCTGAAAAGAGAGAAGCTATCATTTTGCATTACATGGATGATATCTTAATTTCATGTCCCAATAACAACATACTGAAAGACACCCTTGACCTAGTGGTTAAAGTTTTAACCTCTGCTGGATTTCAGTTGCAGGAAGACAAAGTTCAAAGGATGCCACCTTGGAAATACCTGGGCCTGGAAATTATTGCAGGGACTGTTGTTCCACAAAAATTGGAAATTATTGGTAATCCTAAAACTCTAGCAGATCTCCATTCTCTATGTGGGTCACTAAACTGGGTCAGACCATGGCTAGGTCTCACAAATGAGGACCTGAGTCCCCTACTCAATTTATTGAAAGGGGAGAGAGAGTTACTGTCTCCCAGGGAGCTGACTCCAGAAGCAAAAACTGTAATTGAAAAGGCACAAAAGGCCTTGACAGAAAGACAGGCACACCGCTTCAAACCTGAGCTGCCTTTCAAATTTATTGTCCTGGGGAAGTTACCACACCTACATGGGTTAATATTCCAATGGGCTGAGGGGCAGAGAGATGCACTCTTAATCATAGAGTGGGTCTTCCTCTCTCATCAAAGGCCCAAAACTATCACCAAGCCACAAGAGCTGATGGCTCAGCTGATTCAAAAGGCCAGAGTAAGGCTGCGAGAACTAGCAGGTTGTGACTTCATGTGTATTCACCTCCCAGTCAGGCTCTCTGGAGAAAGCAAACACTCCCCTGAGAGACTGACCAAAGAGATGTTTGAGCATCTGCTGCAGAGCAATGCTAACCTCCAGTTAGCTCTGGACAGCTATAGTGGGCAAATCTCAGTTCAAGCACCATCACACAAATTGTTTCATGAGGAATTCCACCTCATTCCTCGTGAGAAAAGGAGCCGAAGGCCACTCAAAGCGCTCACAGTGTTCACTGATGCATCTGGGACATCCCACAAGTCGGTGATGACTTGGAGAAATCCACAGACTCAGCTTTGGGAAGCTGATGTTGAGTTTGTAGAGGGGTCACCCCAGATAGCTGAACTAGCTGCAGTCGTGAGAGCCTTTGAGAAATTTTCAGAACCAATTAATTTAGTTACTGATTCAGCCTACGTAGCAGGAGTGGTGTCCAGAGCGGAACAAGCAGTTCTCAGAGACATTGAGAACGAACATCTCTTTAGATTGCTTTCAAAACTGATTTACTTAGTCTCGAATAGAAAACAACCTTTCTATGTGATGCATATAAGGGCGCACACACCGTTGCCAGGTGAAATTTCTGAGGGAAACCGGAGGGCTGATTCCCTTGCTGCCCCAGCGGAGAAGGTATGTCTCCCTGATGTGTTTCAGCAGGCAAAGATAAGTCACCAGCAATACCATCAAAATGTGCCAGGACTGATTCGTCAGTTCCAGCTGACACGGGATCAGGCTAAAGCCATCGTGGCTACCTGTCCCAATTGTCAGCTCCAGGCAGTGCCATCATTAGGCATGGGGGTTAATCCCCGAGGCCTTAAGAGCTGTGAGGTGTGGCAAACAGATATCACTCACATCCCCAGTTTTGGCCGCCTTAAGTATGTACATGTGAGTATTGATACATACTCAGGAGCGGTGTATGCTTCTGCTCACGCAGGAGAAAAGTCTGTGCATGCTAAACAACACTTAGTACAGGCCTTTTCCGTATTAGGGATCCCTAAAGAAATTAAAACAGATAATGGCCCAGCGTATAAATCCAAGGAGTTCCTGGAATTTGTCCAGCAGTGGGGAGTGGAACATAAAACTGGCATCCCCCACTCCCCCACAGGTCAGGCTGTAATCGAGCGTACCCACCAGACGCTCAAACAAGTTCTAGCCAGGCAAGGCAGTGAAGCAGTGTGGATGTCTCCACAACAGAAACTCTGTAAAGCTCTGTTTACCATTAACTTCCTGAACTGCTCATTTGAAAACATGAATCCTCCTGTGACTCGGCATTTTAACAATAGTAGTCAGTTTAAATTGTCACAGCATCCACCAGTGTTAATCAGAGACCCTGAAACTTGGGAAACCAAGGGTCCCTATGAACTTGTCACCTGGGGGCGTGGTTACGCGTGTGTATCCACCCCCACAGGCCCCCGATGGATTCCTCAGAAATGGGTAAAACCTTTTGTTCCAAAGAATCCAGCACCAGCAAGAAAAAAGGAGAAGCAAGTGGCTGTTGCTTCCAAGAGAAGACGCCGCTGAAGAGAGCAAGAAGAAACCTCTCTAGCCTCTGACCTGCATACTGTAACTGTAAATATGTTTTAAAAAATGTCTGTTTCCTTTTTTTTAGAAATAACCTACCTCTTACTCAAATCCAAGATGAGCCTTAACCCTGCTGTCATCCTGCTCGCACTGAGCAGCCTGACAGCAGCCTGGATCGTCCCACAGCCACGCCAGAACATCTGGGTGACCCTGGCACAAACACTCCAACAGGAAAACATATGCCTATCGACAGCAGCAGCAAAAAATCATATGTCTACCTGCCTGGTAGGAATTCCTTTGCAAGATAATGAATTCACACACAGCTTTGGTACACTGACTCCTGAAGCAGATAATGAACTACACAGCACTCACGTAGAAGCAGAGTTAAGAAACCCCATCGAAGAGTGGCTACCCCATTTTCCTAAGGCAACCCAGGAACCCCAGGAGTTAGAGCTACTGGGTTCCTCCCCAGCATCATACTGTGTGCACTTTAGGGTCAGTCCTTCAACTCATAAAGAAACATTCCACCATATAGTACAACATCGAGAAGAGTTCACAGCAAAAAGGTGGTGCCGTGTACTAAGCTACATCAAAGTGCACTCCTTAGCTCATACACAACCCAAAAGCCTCCCCAAAGGACTGTTCCTCATTTGTGGGGACCGTGCATGGGCAGGAATTCCATCCCGTCTCCTCGGAGGGCCGTGTACCATAGGGCGTCTATCACTGTTAGCGCCCAATCAAACATTAATTGGTGAGTGGACCCATAAAACCAATTTGACAAAAAAAATTCAAAAAAGAAGTGCTACAACATTAGATGAAAATTGTGACTCAGAGATTTTCCATTGGTCAAAATCAAAAAGAATTGCTGCATCCATTTTTCTTCCTTGGGTGGCTGCAGCCAAAGCCCTAGGTGAATTGGGACACCTAGAGTGCTGGGTAGTAAAACAAGCAAATTTAACATCTAATGCCATAAGTGCCCTCCTAGAAGATGAAATTACCAGGCAGGCAACACTTCAAAACCGTGCTGCAATAGACTTTCTCCTATTGCTCCACGGGCACGAGTGCCAGGAGTTCGAGGGTCTCTGCTGCATGGATCTGACATCAAAAGCTCCCAACATCCACGCCACGCTCCGAGAGATGAAAAGCATGATTGGACAAGTCAAGCAAGAAGCAGATGACTGGTTTAATGGACTGTTTAAAAACTGGGGACTCTCGGGGTGGTGGGCTTCAGTCGTGAAGACCATTCTGTCACTGCTAGGCATTGTTTTGCTAACAGTGTTAGTGTTTGGAGTGCTGAGCAAAATACTGTACAGAAGCATAGTTAAACTAGTGTCAGCTACCTCAGATGTCAACCATATAGAGTTGGCAGACCGGAGTAAACCCCACCAGCCTGCAAATGGAGATTGGTGGGCCACTTCAGGTCAGTAAGACGTATAAACCTGTTACCTCTCATTTAATTACATATATCAAAGTAGGGGCAGATGTGGTAATGCATATTTCTGGGTGTTTCCTAGTTTCTGTGTGGACCTCCTATACAGCTGTGACGTGTTTTTCCCCTCCCCTCCCTGTCCCTGAAACATGATCCCATTGGTTGGTGTTATATGTCCCCCCGCCCCTCTCCCGAGGTTTTGAAAGAGCCCGGGAAAGTGAAACCCGGCCTCTTTTTTCCCCTGGAGCCCAGCCAGAATAAACATCCCCCGATACTCCGGGGGGAAAAAGTAGCTTCCTTTGGGTCTTTTTTCGGTCTCGAAGGACCCCCTGAACCCCTCCATCGACAGAGCTAGCCTGGATTTACGTCGAGGGGCTAAGGAAGGGTTTCCTTCATTTCCCCTTAATGAAAATTTAGATTTTCATTTATTTAGTTTTGGTTATATGGAAAAACTCTAATTTTGCCCCAAATAACTTAAAATACATGTCTTTCTAACTGTATTCTAAAAAATAAAAACCTGTCTGTAGAAAAAAAATTAAAATGTGTGTCCTATAATGGGCTAGGAATAGAACAGCAGTTTAGGTAATGAGATCTGTTTTCAGTTCCTTGCTTTGTCTGAAAAATATTAAGAGTCCAATACTGTAATACTGTCCTGTAATACTGATCAGAATCTAACTGGGAAATTCAGATGTCCTTTAGTAACAGTATTTCAAGCAAGTAGAGTATTGTTTAGATTCTCCAGAATATCTTGCAGTCTTTCACTACATTGGAAAACAAAAACAAAACCAATACCAACCCAAATTCAGCAGTGCTTTTGCTTGAGAGTTCTATTTTTTTTGTATGGAGTATTTTGTTTTTATTAGTCAACTGTCATGGGGTTACTTTACCTTTAAGAAGGTTAAAGTTGCTGGGGGCTGCCCGGAGTCTTCTCTCCTGACCAATTATCAGTCATTGCTGAGAATTGACAGCAGTTTTAGCCATTGAAAAGTGGAATCAACTTGTGAACCCCACCTTAAAGTGTACAACCAGAAGTCTGTGGCTCTTTTTTTTTGTTTTTCTGGCTGTGAAAGGTAGCAGAGCTTCAGCCTCTCAAGCTCTGCCCGGCCACGTGGCCGGGCGGGGGCCGGGCCGGGCCTGCCGCGTCTCCCGGCCGGGAGATGGGACCTGCGGGAGCTTGCTCCGAGCCAAGCCGGGCCAGGCCGGTTCCTGGCTTGGCTGCAGGTTTTGCCGTGATGGAATTCACCAGAAAACTGCCGAGTAAAGAAGAAGAGCTCTAAGCCTGCTGCAAGCAAAGACGGTGACCATGCTCTCCAGAGCAGCTATGAGGAACTTTTCATCGCAGACAGCTCCAGCTCCTGTTCAGCAGAGATCACTGAACCATCTACAAAAGCTTGGGCAAGATTTTAACTCTTTCCTATCCAGATGAGACTTGCGGATTAATCTTTTTATTCAGAGAGAGAAAAAGAGAGTGATCAACATGAAAAGAGACTTTACAAACTACTAGTGGCAAGAAAGAAAAGAAACTTCAAGAAAGGTAGAGAATTAAGAAGATGCTTTAATTAAGCTGAAATATCTTTCTGTTAAAACTATAGGGATAGACAATAAAGTCCTGAAAAGAACTCCTTTAATTCATGATGGAGTATAGAGAAGAATAGAGTGTTCAAAGTGTAAATTTGAGTAAAAAAGTAGAGTAATTGTGGTATAGTGAAGTGCTGGAAGATTTGAAGCCTTGAGAAGCAATGCAAAAACTGTTTTCTAGTGAAGCTCACAAAAACAGATGAAGAATACTTTTTACCTTTGACTAACTTATCCTTAAAAATACTATCCCTAAACATCATGACCCATAACACATTTCCGAGTGATGTAGAATAAGAGCAGTGAGCTTTGATAACAGCAGCTCTGGGCAGCTGATATCAAGGAAACAGAAAACTATAACAAAAATAGTTTTCTTGTGAGAAACTCCATAAATTAACAGAAAAGAACTTCTGTTTCTTTACAGAAACTGATGAAAAGACTGTAGAAAAAATTGAGATTGTTTAAACCATCAAAATTCTAAAGTTTTTGTCTCTGTTGTCATGTGAACAAAAAAATAATGGGCAGTGAGAAATGAAAAGGTTTTTCTAAAAGTTTATTCTGGTGTTCTTATTCTTGTAGTTTGTCAATAAACTTTCTTTATTCCTTTTAAGTTTTATGCCTAGTTTGCTCTTATTTTAATCCATATCTCACAGCAAAAAATAAATAATTCTTTTTTCCCCCCTTTTTGTTAATTACTGGTTCAAAACCACGACATCAACACATACTGGCATCAACCAAAACAGACTAAAATATTTTTTCAGTATCTATATTGTGAAACATTTAACTCTTTTGCAAGTCAGTAATTAGTACAGTTAACAACATCCTAAGTACTGTTCCTTGCAATAAGACCTCATGTTTTCTCTGTAAAATCATCAAGCAAGTAGGAAAAAGGCTTTGAAGCATTTACCTGGTTACTGTTGCTTAGGAAACAAGCAGCTCAGTATTAACAGATATTCATCACAGAACTAGTGAAAGACAAGGTGGCCTCACATGCATTTTCAACAAAATCAACACTTGGATCATTGACTAAGTGCAGTTCTTTGGGGTGTTATTGCCACTCAATTAAAACTTCTGAATAATAGAGTAGTTAGTGCTGTTATACTACCCAATAATGCTGTGGAAAATGATACAGTAAGTTACTTACTGATTTCAATTTTAGTGAAAACAATGGCACTTGAAATACATGGCTTAAGTGCAAGGAGCGTTTTTTCCCAGTTATTTTGAGCTAGCTGGCAGAAGGAATATTGTGTAGTTTCTGAAAAGCAGGTGGATTTTTTCATCTATTTCTAAGAGACTAGAGTAACATATAATCTTTTTTGCTCCCATTAATACTGAATGAAAATTTCTAAAACAATGTGTTGTGTAGACAATACTCAACAGATAGGAAATGCAACAAATGGTTAAAGTCTGTCAAAGATGATATTTTCATCTTGTATTTATTTAATACTTATAACAAAGAATGCCCAGCAACCATATTTCTCTACTATTTACCTTAACCCTCTACCTTTACATTACTATATACATGTATATAATTTGAGGAACAAAGTTTAGTTTAACTTTACTAAATCTTTTGTGATTCCTTAATGGAAATCAACATAATTAATAACATGATTGGATATGAGACATTTGACATTTTTGCTACTTGACAAAGCATAATTTATTAACTACAAAATATGAAACTATCTTAAAATAAGGGTCACATTTTCTTAGTGACAATGGGGTTACAACTATGTTTCATAATTCGGAATATCTTGTTAGTTGATGGTGTCATTCCTCTGGAGGTTGCAAGGGGTTGAAGGAAATTAAGGAGAAATTAGAGGCTCATTTACACAGGGAAATTATTGTGCTCTAATGTGGACTGTGAATGCACAGTGCACCATCATGTTCTATTTCTTACTCTCAAGATGGAGGATCTGAAACGTGTTTATAACAGAAGCCCTTGAAGCACTCTGAGTGTTGTAGGTGTCTCTGGGATTCCTATACAGCAGCAGCTTGCACAAATATTCTGGTGAGATCACTAGATGTCTTTCAGTAAGAATATGCTGTCACTTGCAAATAAGGACCTCACTTATCTTTTCTAATTGATGTTGCCCTAAAGAATGCAAATATGGTATCTGGAAGCACGTGATGGAAAGTAAATATACTTAAGAAGCACTGGGTATTGTTTGAGTTTCCCTCTAAAAATACCATGTGAAACAAAAGCTGCCTTGTGGCACTACCACAGGTAGAAATGTGGATAACAATCATCCTAGACTGTCCTGCAGTGTATCTATTGTCTTCTGTGAGGAAAACTTGAATTTTCTGAGAAATGTATGGTTTCTGAATTAGAATATTGAAATAACTCACTGTTTTTTTAGAAGCAAATCAGAGACAGCAAACTGTTTTTGCACTCACAATGCTTTTCAAAATTAATCCATCTTTTCTGATAAGCCAGTAGCACACCCAATAGCTGTTTGATAGCTGTCTACCTGTGATAACAGCTGACCTTCTGTATTGTGATGCTAACTATAGAAACCCAATTTTGGTTGAATAGTAAGCCTCCTGTAGCATTTGAAGACTACAGAAATTCTCTCAGTGTAATTAGCAGATAAGACCCGTGCAATGCATCCTCAAGGCTGGGTGCTAACAATTGCACATGAGCTACATAATAGCCCTTTGATGAGAGAAAGATGCAGTAAACTTTTCTTTCTCTGTCTTTCTGCAGAGACTCTCAAATAAACATCTCTGAGGATAATGTTTTATCATTTTTCACCCAGACACAGGTTACAGCTTCACTCCATAATCTGTTCCAGTGCTTGACTTCTGTCATTGTGCAGATTGTTCCTAATATCAGTTTGGAATTTCCCTTGCTGCAATTTGTGTCTGCTGGCTTCTTGTGCACCTCCAAGAAGAGTTTGATTTGGTCTTCATGCCCTTACAGAAAGAAGGTAGCTGTAGGTAGCAATAACATCCTCATAACGTATTCTTAAGCCTGAACAAATCCACCTCCCACAGGCCTTGTACATTGTTTCTCATCCTCTTAATCTTGACAGCTGTGCATGGAACTCAAACCTGCATGTCAAAAACTTTCTTGTACTGAGGAGCCAACCTAGATACTGTACTCATGATGTGATCAGTAGTGTTCAATAGAGGGAAATAATCACATCCCTGTCTCTTGCTTATATTCATGCAAATATAGTACAGTATGTGGTTGATCACCTTCACTGTTGAATATATTCAACAATATATTGATGACTCATGTTGGAGTTCTTGTCCACCTGATTCTTTTCTAGAAAGCCCTTCCCTAAGCAGTAAGTCATCAGACAGTATTGTTATTCAAGTTTATTCCATCCCAAATGCAGGACTTAACACTTGCCTTGTTGATCACAAGTATTTTGGCCACTCATTTCTCCACCTTTCATTTTTTTACAATGGGTGGTGCACACCTAACACTGACTCTGACGGTTCCCTTATGGTTCTAAAATGTCCAAGCCAGGCCTTAATTGTTAAAAACTGGGGTAAAGAC
Source organism: Poecile atricapillus (assembly GCF_030490865.1). Lineage (NCBI taxonomy): Eukaryota > Metazoa > Chordata > Aves > Passeriformes > Paridae > Poecile > Poecile atricapillus. Next base: position 59,884,738 of record NC_081289.1, on the reverse strand, counting down.
CATTTTCTAGGTGTTTTGTTACTAAGCTCAATACCTCACATTTTCCATAGGCTTCCTTTTGCTTGCAAAGTACTTTTTGCAAGTTTCTTTTTCAAATTCTTTTTTGGCTTTCCAACTCAGCCTAGTTTTAGCTTCATCTGAACTTTGTTTTTCTTAACTCCTTCCTGGCATTTATAGGTTCTTCCCAAGAAGCACACTCCTGGTTCCTCTTTCAGTATATTTTGGGTTTTTGTTGGGATTTTAGTATTTCTGCTCAATTAATCAGTATTGCAGTAGTGGTCTTCTATGATGGTTGCTTGACTTTCTGTACATCAAAATGTATGATTTTTGTTCTTTGAAGAGCTTTTGCTGAATATCAAGCAGATCTTCCAAGCCTCTTTTTTCTTCAGAGAAGTTTCCAATTAGATGCTTTCAAGCCTATTCCTGAGTTAGCTGAATCTTCTTTTCTAAAGTCCATGTTTGTGATACTCATATTCATCTTGCTCACTTCTTTTAGGAGCTTAAACTCCCCTATCTTGGGAACATTTTTTTCCTGCTATTAAATTAGCTGTTTACCTTACTTACCTTTAGAAGAAATTTTCAGTCCTTCCTTAATCATGTATTGAATGTCCAATAGCCTTCCCCTGACAGCTAACAGATCACTATCTTGTGTCAAAAAATAAACCTTGATGCTCTCCAGACAAGCATTGCTCTTGAGCTTGTGCTCTCCAGTATTGTTCTTCTAGCATATGTCAGGATGACAAAGCCCTCTGTGTCAGCCAAAGCCTGTAACAGCAGAGCTTCCTGTAGCAGAGGGTACCACAATGTCACACACTCCATGCTGCTTTATCCCCTGACATAATACACAAGAAAAACAAGGGATGAACTGTACAATTTCTCACCACCCACTGACCAATGCCAATCCTGTCCTCAAGCTGGAGTTGGCTTCCCTCAGGGTAATTCCTTTAGTTTATAAACTGAACATGATGTTCTATGATATGGAATATCCCTTTGCACAGTTCAGATCAGCTGTTCTGACCATGCTCCCTCACAGCTTTTTATGCAACTCCTCATTGCAGAGCATGGGGCACTGAAAAGTCTTTGAGTTAGTCAGCATCACTAAACAGTAACCAAAACACCAATGTGTTACCAACATTTGTCTCATATTGAATCCAAAACATAGCACTGCCCCAGTTTTTGAGGAATTAACTCTATCCCAGTTGAAAACAGTGATTAGGTATTCATGCTAAAGAATAATACAACTGTCTTTAGAGTAAAGTGCATTTTTTCTCCTCATTTGATTCCACACAGAACACTCATTTTTCTGTCAAAATTATGGCTAATGCTTGTCTTCTGCATTAACAAAGCCAGAGCACAGATGATAAAAAAAACTGAAGGATACACTTAGAGACCTGGCATCTAAAACCTCATTGTTCAGATTTGAAGCCCTGAGGAGACAATATCTCCTGTACACCAGGTTTTTTTTCCTTGACAGCCATGTGCTCTAAACTGTCGGTTTTGACTCTGAAAGAAAACTGCAGAACATTTCTTACTCCAGTAGACCTACTATTAATTGTTAAATGTAATATTATCTTCCCTTTCTCCAGAAGTAGAGGACAACTGTTAGTACCTATTACAGAAGAGAAGTATTATACTATATACTAGAGAAGTATCTCCTCTAGAAATTGATATTTTCTCATTTATCATTCTTTTTTTATGAGTATGTCAAAGGCACGCTTCATGTACCATTTCAGAGAGGGTCAGTGTGATTTGAATAAGAGCAAAGCTACAGCACAGTGTTTAGAAATGCCTGCATAAGAAAAATGATTAATAACTCTAGCACAGGGAAAAAAAAAATGGAATTAAGGTTGTAATAATTTATTGCAGTTCACTGAGAACATTTTTAGTTCTTAAATACATTTGTCTTTCAAGATTAATTTAATTATGATTACACTAATCTATTCCATTCAGGCCTTTCCTGTGAGTCCATGGCCATTTAAGGGAAAATTAGCATGTTTGTGTAAAACTAACACATTATGAGTGTAAAAGTTTATGTGCAAGTTTTTTCTTTCTCAGGCAGAAAAGAATAGATAATTGTTGATAAAATTTTGACAAGAGTTAATGAAATTTGTATGAGTTTCTAATTTGAAGTATATTAATGTGTCACAGTGGAAGTGCTCTTTAAATATTAAAATTCTGAAAATGTATTCAAAAGCGTATGGTACATCTAAAAATAATTTTATCATCCAAAGTTAACGAGGAAGTTGTGTGCTATGGCACTCTGATTGTAATGTGTACTGTACTTTTCAGCCCTACAAGAGACTTAGGCCCAACCAGCTATTATAGGAGACAACTCCCACTAAAAACCATCTGCAGAGCAAGGCTTCTGAAGGGAAAGCCACAGGGAAAAGCAGCAGGGAGCAATAAGCAGAAGTGTGGTAATAATGAACCACTGTTGTGGTGGTTTCCTGAGAGCTTGCAGAACTTGTGTCTTTTCCTTTTTTGATTTAACAAAATCACTTATTCTCCTGACAGCCAAAAGAGAAAACTTCCAAGGACATTGGGCAACAAGGGAATGGTCTTTTAATTGATTAGTGGGAAATACTGGATCAGTTGTGAGCAGTACTAAAAGTTACAATTTATAGAAAATAAGAAATTTTTTTAAAGCTTCAATAAGAATGTATCAGAGGACAGATTATTCTTTTCCATCCTCACAAGTTTGGCAGTTCTTATTCACATCTCTTTCAAACTGCTTGGTGCCTCTGCACTGTGCTACAAAGAATATGCCTCACCAGACAGGACTTGCAAATGGAGTCAACTTTATATGGGATTAAGACCAGTTTGTACATAGTTCAGCAATCTTATTCATACACATAAAGCCAGTGCTGAAGAGATTTTTACAGAGGCAAACAGAAGAGGACAAAAGTGCAAATTCAATTTGTGGGCTGTGAAGCTATGAGTATGTTTAGGAACAATCCATTCCTACGATTTCTATTGGGAAAAAAGAGGACTCATATTCTTTCTTACATTGTTTTGGGAAGTTTGGTTCTATCTAAGCAGAAAATATATTCTAGGCATACAGCCAAGACAGAGAATGGCAGAAGAGACAACCAAGGGGAAAATGAAGAGAGACTGTCAGAGTGCAGACTCCAAGAGAGGGGAATTTAATTAGGTAGCAAGTCATTATGTAAACATTTAGATGGAATTGGTGAATATTCAGAATTTAGTTTCTCATCAAAAAGTGAATAGGAAGTGACAGTTAGGCTACCAACAGCTGCTGAACGGGCAGCTAGAGATATGGAAAAAGCATCTAGATAGAGAAGATAAGCATTAAATTAGAAGCTAAAAAACAATAACTGGTATGGGAACTATAATCAGTTTCTTAATACTTTTTTACTGCCTTTCAGCTGAGAGCTGTTTTCCTTGGAGGAAAGAGATAGTGAAACTAGCATTCTCCAAAATGTTTTTTATTAAAAAAAAATTTACAATGTGTGTGGAAGAGACATTATAAAACTTGTGATCAGACACAGAAAAGAATAAGTTTACTCCAATTTAGCAACCGTGATAAGTACACAGTTGAAGTAAAGTAGGTATTTAAGTGCTTTTGCTAGCAAATGTTAGTACAAATTCAGCACTTTTGAAGACATTTGGCATTTAAGCACTTGGGGCATGGATTTATTGGAACTTCCTACACATGCCAACATACAGCTTTTTTACAATAGTAAACACTTCTATCAAGTGCATCCATGTCAATGAGAAATTCTTCACCTAAAACCTGCAGTTAAACCTCAAATAATTATGAATTAAAAATAGTAAAAATACTGATGTGCATTAAAAATTAATATGCAGTGTCAGTCAAGGAAGAATTATTTGACCTTGCAGCATAATTGATTTATTTATGGGAAAGAATGAGAAAAATCTCCCTGCCTTGTCTCAGTTTGTTTTTTTCTCAGTGACCCCACATGTCTCATAATTTCATAGAAAGACAGTGCATTATTTCCCTCGCACTTATATTTCACCTGTCTGATATTATAATTTTTTTAATATACTTTGTCATGTTATTTACCTTGGTACCCAGATGCAGGATGTCTACTCATTCTGAGATTCTTAAAAATAAATCTATTTCAAGAGTGCCTGCTACAAGGCCAGGTTTAACTGAAGCACCTAAGACTTTTCAATTAGAGAATGTCTCAATAACATTGCTATGCAGGAGAAAGCTGAGTAAATTGATTCCCAGAATTAAAGGAGCAGATTATTGCTCCTCTACAGGTGGCCTTCCATAAATCTTGTGAGACAGAAAAAACAAGATTTGAATAGACAAAACATATCTAAGATCTAAAAAATATGGCAATTTTTATATGACTAATGTTGCTTCAGCTTGCTAGTCTTCATCACTAACTATGAAGAAACTTAACAAAAAGTCCTCACATTGAATATCCCTAAATGACAGTAAGCCTGCACCCTGTATTGATATGGATTATTTCTCCCCAGATGCAGAACCGGCCACTTTGCTTTGTTGAAGTTCTCAAAATTACTCGGTCCAATTCTCCAGCTGGTCCAGATTCCTTTGAATGGTAGCAGGAACTTCAAATGAATCAAACATAATCCCATTTCTCCATATGGTATCATCCATAAACTTTATGAGGGTGCAGTCTGTGCAATCATCCAGCTCATAACTGAGGTTGTAAAACAGTATTGGCCCTGATATCAACCCCTGGGTGCACCATGAGCTGGTCTCCTGCTGCCCTTTGTGTTGATCATAATCCCTTGAGTTTGACAGTTCAGCGAGTCTTCAATTCACCTTACTGTCAATTTATCCTGCCCATACACAAATATTTTTCTTTTTGTTTTTTTTTTCCTACTAGTAGTAGAGGAGCTGAAAAAATAAAGAATTTAAACATCATGAAAATTTTTTACATTTTATTCCACTGCCCAATATACTTGTTTCCCACCTCTCCCATTCCCTTGTAATATCTGTAGAACAATGATGATTTCAACCACACTGTCCTCTTTACACTGAATTTTGCAACCATATTTGCTCAGGTTACAGAGGGAATATGTATCTCTGTTTTACAACTTCTTTGATTCTTTGGTCTATAATTATTCAATAAGGGAGTTATTTTGCTATTTTATATCAAGATATGTATATAAGGACTGTTTATGGTATACACTGTGAATTACACATGTTAAAAATAGGTATCATGAGGAAGAGCTGTAATTTAAATTATCCTGGTTTTGAGACTATCATTTAGCAATTTCTGGCAGAAAGTCATGAGGCATTTAGCATCTTGAATAAATAATGCAGCATACTTCCTTTAAAACACATTGATCTGTTTAAACAAATGTTCCACTACCAGGAAGAACAAGTACATGCCTTTGTTACCTAGATAATCAGGTATCTTTCTATCAGAAAGAAATAACCACAAAATCCTATTGTGGTTCCTTTCATTACACTTGTCGTCCCACCCTATTTTTTTTTTTCTTTCCTCTTCTCCTCATTCCTTGGCAAGTATTCGCTTCCTGCTCACTACATGGATATACAGACATGAACGAATTTTTTTCATTAGCAAAATCCCTCAGAGCTTTTTCTTCATGTGGTTATGAGTAAAACATGAAATAAAAGACAGCCAGATGTATCCTTTGATTCTGTTAATTTCATTTCCGGTCAATTAAGAAATTTTTGCTGGCCCAAGGATAAAGAAAATAATTTTAAAATAATTTTAAAATAATTTCTATATTAAAAAAAAAAGAAAAAGAGGGGTGAATTATCATTATTCTTGCAGTTTTGGATAGATTTTAAATAGATATGTTAGCCTATCTTAAGATAATTTCCTAGGAGAATGTTAAAAGGCCTATTTCAATCATTGGGATAGCTTGTGATACTGCAGCACTGGGAAATGTCACAGAACAAATGCATAGGACTGAAAGCATAAGAAGGTACTGAATAAGCTCTATGCAGGAATCAATAACTTAAAACAGCAGGAATGTATGTGCTGCAACTACTACAGTACATTAATTACTTCTAACAATTGGATAAGGAATGAAAACAAAAGGGATACAGTGTAGGAATAGATTTAAACTCATGGCTCTAAACAACTAAGGAGAAAAAAAACCAAAACTTCAGTTGTGCAGCTGCTAAAGTTTAATGAGAGAGGGGCATGTACAACAGGAATAAAAGACACCAAGGATTCTTAAAGAAGGAGATTTACATTTTACTCTACATTTTGGACCAATATCAGAATTATGTGTAGAGGAGAGCCTGTAACAGGAATTGCAAAAACTTTTGAAGATCAGCTGATAAAATATCAGTGTACCATAGAAGATAGACTGTCAAAAGACAGACAGCCTTTAGGAAAGTTATTGTGTTCAAACTTATGTCTAACTAGAAGGGATATGTACAGCAAAAAAATTATCAATTAAATTGGCAAATAAAATGAATGGGTAATACTGGGGTGTATAATTAATGTTGATGGAATGAAGAAAAGTAGCATATTTTAATTTAAAACAGGAAATGGTAGAAATGGTGGGAATGTATTTTCCTCTTCATTTTCCTTTTACTCATGGTTCTATTAAATTGTTGTCATATTAAGAGGCAAACAGAAATCTAGGAAGACACAGAGATTCTGAAAGTTTTCTACAAGCATGTTTTGTGAATGACATTCCTTTCTCTTTGAAAATGCAGACCAAATAAAGCTTTTTGGACAGTTAGGCACTTACAGGATGACAAAGGATCAAGCATTTTCAGTGAAAGATAGATGAAATATTTTTCTTGGACTTGGTTTGAATAGAAATACTAGTGGCTTATGTTTACTTATTTATTTGTTGTTTTACTGAAATACTCTAAATATGCCTCTGTCTTTACAATAATTTCAAATTATAATTGCAATAAAATTTCAGTCTGGTTCAATTTTACATGTATGTGTATAAATTTTCCTTTCCTTTCAAGTTTTATTCCCATGACATAGATAATAAATGGAGCATTTACTTCCATAATTTGAAGCAATCCTACAAAATAAATGAGGTGTTGGTTAATCTATAATGTTTGGTATACAATTAATCATAACCAATATAAGATAAGAATCTGACTATTTATGTTGAGTTTTTGATAAGAAAACCAAGAGAGGCATAACAACAGGATTAGAAACCATCAATTATTTCTTTGGTAAATACTGTGTTGAAGAAATTGTTATTTTAAGGCTAAGATATTTATTATTAAGGGCAAATTTAAATGAGAACTGACCTAAGAGAACTGACTGCAGTCTTGCTGAAATCACATATAGCTAATAATCTGCCAGGGTTTTAACCCTCTTTATAGGGTACACTATCTACATAAAATAGCTCCCTGGGTTGAAACTTGGCTTTTTGCTATACCAGGTCTGTGGTAGTTCTGTGGTAAAAACCACAATTTTCACTGAGGTATTTATATCAGTTCCATCAGCAACAATAGCTATTTTCTGTTGTCTCAAATTGTTCATGGTTGAGATATTAAAGAGATGTGAAATTCTACCCTTTGACCCTCTTTCCTATGAGGTCAATCAGGATTGTGTATGAGTCACTTAAAGAAATGAGTCCTCATGGAGTGCTTCGGAAAATCATATAATTTCTCCATCATTCACGTAGTTAACTATGGCCTAAGGTATAATGTAAGTAACATAGGGGTCAAGATAATCTAAATTCTGCTTAAAATGAAGTAGCATTTTTGTTTTCTAAATATATGAGAAGAAGTTTACCATATGAATGAGAGGGGGAAAGATGGAGAGGGCTGGTGAAGAGGAAGTAATATTGGTATGCAGACAGACTGAAAAGAGAAAGCATAGGTTTTTTTCCAGTTTGTGTTACTCTGACAAAGAGTTTTGAAAGAAATTAGAATCTGTTGAGTCTGACTCTTTGAAACACTCTTATGTGGTAGCTCCACTCTCCTTGCCTAACAGATGCATAAAGGCAGGTTCACCAGGAGGTCAGTCAGGAAACTCAATATAGCATTCTACTTATGTAAAGAAATATGTCTTACAAATAGTTCAGTGTCTATCACTTAGTTTATGAATTTGATGTGGAAAATTGTGGCTTTACTTGTAATAGATGCATTTTTTTTATGGTGTAAGCAATATTTACATGTAGTGTGTGTACTTGATTTATTGCCCTCTTGTTTCTCATGTTGAGTTTCAAGTTGCATGGATTATAGAATCATAGTATCATCTAATCATTTAGCTTGGAAAAGGCCTTTAAGATCATTGAGTCCAGCTGTTAACCCAGCACTGCCAAGTCTACCACTAAACCATGCTCCTAAGGGCCACATCTACATGTCTTTTGAATACCTCCAGGGATGGTGACTTATCCACTTACTTCTCTCAACAACCTGTTCCAGTTTTTCCTCATCCCCAATCTAAACCTCCTTTGTTGCAACTTGAATTAATTTTATTTTATCCTATTCATTGTTACATTGCAGAAGAGTACACCTTGCTACAACCTCCTTTCAGGCAGTTGTAGTGAACAAAAGGGCCCCTTGAAACTCTTTCCCTCCAGGTTAAACACTCCCAGCTCCTTCAGCTGCTCCTATAACACTTGGGCTTAAGAACCTTTAACAGCTCTGTTGCCATTCTCTGCAACTCCAGCACATCAGTGTTTTTCTTGTAGTGAGGGATCCAGAACTGAACACAAGATTTGAGGTGTGGCCTCACCAGTGTTGAGTACGGGGGAACAATCCGTGCCCTGGTCCTGCTGGCCACACTATTGCTGATGCAGGCCAGGAAGCCAGTGGCTCTTTTGGCTGCCTGGATGAGCACTGGCCCCTGTTCAGTCAGCTGGCAACCACTACCCCTGGTCTTTTCTCACTGGGCAGCTTTCCAGCCACTCTGCCCCAACCCTATAGCATTCCACAGATTCATTGTGACCAGAATTTTTCCTTACTGAACTTTCTGTTTGTCCTTGACCCACCGATCCAGTCTGTCCAGATCTCTTTGCAGAGCCTCCCTATCCTCTAGCAAAACAACACCCCTGCCCAAGCTGGCATCAGCTGACTGAGGCAGCTCTCAATCCCCTTGTTCAGATCATCACTAAAAGGTCTTAACCAGGACTGGCCTCAATGCTGTGCACTGGGAAATGACACTCTATAGCATTACTATTCTGACTGGAAAAGTGAAAATCTGGCTGCTGAAAATCTGGCAAGGAATTGCTAGATTTTGAGGCAAAGCAGTAAGGATATGAGCAATCTGAAAGACAACATAGCAACATCACACTTCTCCAGAAGGCACTTGATTCTATTGATCATGAACTTCTGTAAGTGTGACAACATTAAGATTTTTTGTCAGACTAATAAGCAAGCAGATAAAGCACAAAGAAACAAACAAAAACTCTACAACCAACCAAAGCATAAATAATTTGCTTTCTCCTCACATCTACAGCACTCTATATTTTATTTCTGCTTATTTGGTATAGAGAGTTCTTCCCCCCTTCAAAACATATTTGATCTGTCAGAAACCAAAATTTTAGTGAGATGAGTAGACATCAGCGAATATTTTGCATTCTGCTCTTGCAACCCAAGATTTCTGGACCAGCTGGCCTTAGGGCTAATTTTGCTTCTTGGGTTTGGCTATAAAAAGAATATCAAAGTATTCTCTGCAAATGAAACAATGACTTACAGTACAAGAATTACTCTTCTTTTTGTCTTAGAGAAACCTCTGAGTCAATGCACACAGCATCAACAAGGGACTCAATATAAGGTTTTGTGATTTGCAGATACAAAAAATTTCTGAGAAGTTCTGCAGAGAAAAAAGTAAAATGTGGGAAATGCAAACCAAATCTTCAGCCTTGAGAGGACAAAAGTGGAGATCTCTGAATGTGGTCTGAATGTGCTTCTAGATTTGAATATACCTGCTCTCAGTGACAAATAAATTTGAGCATTTCTACATTAGAAGTAAAAGCTGGGTTGCCTGAAGACAAGAATGTAGTGAGTGGGCAGATTCTCTGCTTACATATCTGAAATACTTCCCTTTACTACAACGGAGCTGTTCAATCATACATTTCAAATGGTATCAAGATCGCACTGCAAGCAATAAAGGGAAATCCTCTTTTTCAATAAAGACAAATCTGGCAAGGAGAGGAGTTCTTGAAGTAATTTCCTTCTCTCATTCTGAACAGAAGCCTCAAATGATGCCAAAGGAAATTTGCATATGGTAATACTTAGTGAAAACTGAAGTCAGGATGTCATACTTGACCTAAAATGAAGGTTTAAAATAGATTTTTTTTTTATTATTTATAAATTATCCACTGTAGCTTGCTATCAATTGTGTTACAGCTATTGCTTTCCAACACTTCCAGATTATGGAAAATCTAAAAAGTCCTCATATCATATTTAGAGGAATAGAAATTGAGTGAGGTTGGAATACTATTTCATTTATTTAACTTAAAATTATGATCTTGAACCTTGTATTAAAAATATAAAGAACTGCATAAAATACTCTATGATGTTGCTATATTGTTAATATTGACCATATTTGGTTTACCGTTCTTTGGGAAACAAGCAAAGAAACATATAGCACATAGCATTTTAATATATGCTAGAAATGCTGTAAGTACACTGTGACAGGAGGTAAAAATTGCCTGAGTAAAATGAGAAGATGAAATTGTTTCATCACTGAAGGCTGTGTTTGACCAAAACTATATATACGTGTATGCCTCTTCTAAAATCTAGATCTGAGTAAGAATCTATACAAGAATAAATCCAAATTTTTTTTATAATCTTTCCTTATCCTATTTAACACTTTCAGTTTGCACCTCCTGTATAATCAAACTTCTTTTTTAAAACCTGACAGAATTTTGTGCCTTCAGTCAAATGTTGTCTCTTCAAGCATCAGAATCTGTGCTACCTCCTCCTTTTCCTTTCCTTTCCTGGACTCTGACCATTAAGTGCTCAGTGCATTTTCATGCCAATGTCTTTCACTCTGAATTGTCATTACTATTTAGACTAATGACAACTTGGCCTGTTCCAGACCTTGAAGTTGCAGGAAGATGAGACAAATATGTCTTATGTGATCCAGCACAGAGATAGCATGACTTCAGGGTGAGTTTAACACAGGGCTTTCTGTTTGAATTTCTCTAGTTAGAATTACAGGTCTCTTTCTTATTTCCCTTTTTTTTTTAATTTTAATTTTTTTTTAGTGGTTTGGGTTTTTTGTTTGTTTCTTTGTTTATTTTTGATTGGAAGCAAAGCAATCAAGACTGAATTTGGGGCAGAATCACAAAAGCGCATAACAAAACATTTTATTATTTCTGAGAAATGAAAATAAATGTATTTGGCTTCATTGAACACTTCATCAACTGTTTATTTTGGGTTTGGATCACTACAGTCACAAATATTCCAGACATTTAGTTGGTACCAGAGGAGACTTAGGGCTTTTGCCTTTCAACTCAGGGCTTCCTACACCTGAACTATACTTCTTCAGAAAACTGCATTTAGTCTGCTGCAGAAAAAAAAGAAATAAATCTAAAATAACAGACAAAAAATATATTTAACAGAATAATAGAATAAGTTTCAAAATCAGACTATCAAACTGGACTAGTACTGCCTGCAAAATGAGATGTTTAGATTTATTTCAGGTGCATTAAATTTTTAACTGGTAATAATTTCAGGTTCAGATACTATTTTCCTATGACTACATAGAATTCAAGATAAAGGGACAGAAATTAAACTAGGGAAGATGTATATTGACCAACAGATTCACCTATCCCAAATAAGTTTAATTTAAGAAAAAATGGATAGAATCTTGAGGGAGCATACTATTGAAATAGAATAGCGTTAGGATGAGCTCAGGAATCTATGATTAAACTTCCCCAAAAGTATTCTCATTAAAATTCTCAGGAAATGGAACTTATTTCCAGCTTTAAGCGAGAAAGATTTTGAGTATTTATTTGATGCAAATTTTATTTTTTTCAGCTGCACTGTTCAGTACTCTGCTTAAAGACCTTAAATATTACTTAGGGTTTGAGCTAATGTAAGTAATTAATTCATAGGTAGTAATGTATTTGATGAATTTTACCCTTCAGTGCATGAATTTTCAATGAGCAGGCTATGCTTTTTCTCTAATTTATTCAGTATTTGAAATGATTACCCAGTAAATATATTTTGATAACTCTTGGATGGTAAATGGCTTGGAAGGACATAATTTGAAAAGATGTATGTTTATCATGTGGTCTAGAAAAAGTCATTTTCCATACAAGTCAGTCTTCTTTTCTACCTAGAAAACTCTAATTCTGGTCAGGAGAAGAAAAGATACAAATGAAAACCTTTTTAGATGGTGAACAGTCAGAGATTTCTGTTGCCCCACTTTTTACTGAACTTTTCATATACCTCAGCAAGCAAAAAAAAATATTTGAAATTTTAATGGTAATTCAATTCCTTTTTGCTGTTAAATAGTATGGGGAGAGTGAGAATTTCATGGAACCCACAAAGCTGACTTGAAAGATAGCATAATGTATCTCCCACATCACCAGCTCTTGGAAAGTCATCTAAAGCATCTCTTGTCCATGCACTTTGTTGTATTCTTTCTGAACAATAGACCACAAAAATTAAATAATTTTATAATGATATGATATTAAAATCTCTATATAGACTGAGATTTTACCTGTTTGAAGATTTTTTTAAACACATTTTCATTTGAACATCAAGTAACTGAATACTTTTAACTATGAGGGATTTTACTGCTGACTTTTTCACATATATAAACATGAAACAGTTTCTTCTGTAAAGTGATATCTTGTTTTGTCAGTACCTGTTACAGTTCCCTCATTGTCCTAAGTTTTCCCTCTGTGTTTGCAACACGACCTGCCTCTGCTGAGAAAAAACAGGTCAGAATTATTCTTGTGTCTCAACAGAGAAAAGACCCCAGACCAGATGTCTCCTCCTGAGACCTCTAATCTAGTGCTCAATACACACATGGAAAAGTGAGGTCTCTGCAAAATACAGTGGTCATCCTTTTTCTTTTATCAAAAGCTTAGAGGTGTGACACAGAAATCTAAATCTCTGTGGGTGAATAGATCTTTCACAGCTTGCAGGAACTACTGCAGATAGAAAAAAAAAAAATAAAGCAACAATTACACTTTCATCCATGTTTTAGAATGAGTAATTCTTGCTGGTTTTTTTTTTTTTCTTTTTTTGAAAATAAATTATATATCAGACCCTTCTTTTTAATAAAAGATGCTATATTTTAATATTTCTGAGATTTTTTTTCTGCAACATTATTGACATAGCCAAGTATACCTTTTGCTCAGACTGCTGCTTTCTGAAACTTTGATTATAATTGCTTTTAATGAAGAGTTATTAAAACTTGTGTCTTTATAAAAAAAAAATAATTAAAATTGTGAAACTAAGCCTTAAAGCATCTAAGACAGTGAATCTGCCTCCTGATCTAGAGGTGTTGAGTCTGTTCCTGTATAAAACTGATCAAAGGCTTTTTAAAAATTATATTATAATATTAAAAACTCAAGTATTAAATTTCATTTTTATGTATATGTTGATACATAATAGGTATAAACTTGAAAAGGTTAAGAAAACTATTCAAAAAATTCACCCATATCTTTTTCATCATTCCTTCCTTAGATATGTCATCAAGTGAAAAAAGCAGGGAGGTGTTTTTGTTGTTATCTGGCAGTTTGAAGAAAAACATTAAAATTTATTTACTGATCTACAAAATCATCATGCTGTTATTCATAAAATACATCAATTTTCTTGGTTTTTTTTCCATGTACAATCTTCAATACTTTTCTACTTCCCTCTCAGTCCAGCTCTGTGGTAAAATCAACATGACAGAAAATCCCTCACTGTACAAAAGCCCTTTGGATGCTGCAGGTTAATGTTCAACATCTTCAACCTCCAGGTTGCTCCAGGAATGTATCATTTTACTCACTTCTTCTGTACTCAAACTCTTGTGAAGCCTTTCCTGACTTGCCTCTGTGCTACAGATGCAACAGTTACAATGAGTTAAATTGAATGAGAGACTATGTTGAACAAAAGAGAAATAAAAGATTTATGTTGTCCTTTTCTGATGATGGAAGCATATCTTTATGAAAGAACTGAATGGGATTTTTGCAAAATTCCATTATTCATTTCAGTGTAATAATACAATCACTGTACAGTGTGAAACCAGCAATCAATAGTTTAGCATACAGCTCTGATGAACTGTTTCTTCCTGCTTCCAATTTATACCTTAAAGAGGAGCTTTGCCTGTGGAGTTCACTGTGTTCAACTAATACACCAATTAGCTACTGTGACAAGGTTCTGCATTATCAAAAATCAAAGCTTTCCATAGAGAATAATCTTCTTATTGTGGAAAGCTGGTCAGGGAGGAAGGTAATGAAAGACCAAGGATATATATGCTCAGTATTAATCTCAATGTGGATTATACACTTTCAATAAGGATAGGAAGAGTGTAGGCTCTGGACAGGACAGCGGTATCTTTTAAAGCAAGCTACTGAAAAAAAATTCCACTTTAAAATGTTTAAATGATTAATGCTAAACACTGCACACTGTGATCTCTTTCAAAAAAAAGAGATTTTTACATCCTAGGATTTTGGTCAAGAAAGTGGTCTGAGTTATTAGAAAAATTATCAGGTCTGTTGGATTTATCTCTTTTATTTTGATAAATAATTCTGTTATTGTTTTTTAATGTAGTCACTCCAGATTTTTAAATCTTATTATGCTTAAGCCAAAAAAAATACCTGCAGAAATTGCAGTTCTCTGGTAAAGGGTTGATCATGTTTGGCTGTCAGAAGCCTGCCTAGCTGCTCTGTTACTCCCCCTTCTCAAAAAGACAAGGGAAGAAAATAGGGTTGAAAACATTATGGCTCAAGACGAAAACAGAGACATTGCTCGCTATCTACCATCATGGGCAAAACAGATCAACTTGGCAAAAATCAATTTAAGGTATTTTCAATTAGAGTAGACTCAGACAGTGAGAAACAAAAAAACTGAGACACCTTCCTACCTTTCCCCTGGTCTTTCTCACTCAGACTCATTCCTTTATTCCCAACTCCTCTATTTCCCTGGCTCCAAGAGGTGCAGAAGGGTGGGAAATGAGGGGTTGAGCTCAGTCCATACCATTTACCTCTGCTTCCCATTTCTCCCACCACTTTTCCCCTGCACCCGTATGGGTCCTTTCCATGGGCTGCTGTCCTTCAGGATAAACCTGCTTCAGTCTGGTCTCTCCACATGACGTAACATCCACCTGCTCCAGTGGGTGTTCCTCCCCAGCCTGCAAGGATGACATCCTTCTTCATTGACCTTGGTGCCTCAAACTTTTTTCCTCCTCATTTTTCACTGCCCTCAATTGTTTATATAATTCCCTAGTATTTTCCCCAACATGCCATCAGCTTTGCTGATAGGTTAGGCCATGTGCTGTGGAGGGTCTGATGCAGAGCTCCCTGGATCTGGTCATGTCCAGCATGGAGCAGTCCCTGGCTTCTGCTCAGAGACTGCCCATGTGGCTCCTTCCACTGCTGCCAGCACCGGGGAACAGCCAGACAGAGTCGTGCACACAGTCATTAACACTGCCTAATAACCTGCACTTGCTCAAAGAGGAGGATTCTAAAGCTGATGCTCTGGTCAAGAAAGATTGACATGAACCCCAAAGGCATTACAGAGCACTCAAAACTCAAAATTTTCTGACCAGACCTCTGCCTCCTTCATCCTATGCTATATAGAAAAGGTCTGGCACAAATTACCAGCATATGGAAAATCAGAGCTGTGTTCATGAGTTGCTACTTTTAAATTGGAAGAAACCTTTCTCCATTCCCCTGTTTGGCAGACTTCCTCAGTTTTTTGGTATTTATCATCCAATGCAGAAAAAAAGGTGATTAGCAGGAGCAGAATCCAAATGATTATGTGATCACACTAAAAAAATTTGAGCATTTCTAACACAGAGGGCTTGGGCTGAAATTTGACTTGTGTCTCAGAGCTGTGCCTGAATTAATGGGGATAAAATTAATGGGGTTAGTTACTCACTTCTGTTTTCTTAGTCTGAAATCTGATCAGGTTAATATATAAATATTTTTCATTCAGTGCCTTTGCTATGCCTTTCATCCCTGTAAGTTTTGAAGTTGACTGAACATAACTGTTTCACATGCTGACTCTTGGCTTCATGTATTCCAAACAGAAAAATATTAGGCAGATTACCCAAGAAATGGAATCTGCTTACCATGAAAATTGAAATCAGTCTCTGGTGAATCACATATCTATTGGTGAAATGAAGGAAAACTATTTGTTAGGAAACATGGGTGTGAAGATTTCCCATTGTTAACTCGCTCACACAACTGGAGAAGAAGGGCTGCTTTACTTGCTTAAGAATTTCCCATGTTTAGTATATCCCAGACTGGAAAGTGTGTTTGACAGTGATGAGGTAATGCTTCTCAATACAGTTCGGCAAATTTACAAAATCACTGTCTTTCCTTGATAGACAATGGATGTCATCTGCTATCGTTCTTCTTGTATGTTTGTTAATTCCTTGGGTAGTTTGCAGTAAATTTCCTTTTCTTGCTCCTTAGTTGTTTGAAGCATTAGACTATTTTCTGGAATATGTGGTGCTGGCTTATATGGACCAACAAAAGACTTTATTTTAAAGGGAGAAATACTGTCTATTACACTTGAAGCAGAAGCTTTGCTTGTAGTTTCCAACAGAGTAAAGTGTGTGATTTATTTCAGATAGTAGGTCAAGGACTCATATGTTACACATTCAAGACATAAGCACTTTTCATTATTTTTCCTTGGTCTCTCAGAGATTCTGATATGTTTATTAATTTTCTATTATTTAATGTTTTTCATTCTAAACTTAAGGCACAGAAAAATCTCTTTATTCCTTGAGAACCCAAAATATTAGGGTCAAACATTCTGTTAATGTGTGGTGCCAAATTACCACAATGTGACAAAGAGAACAAGGTCATTGCTTTCTTTTTTTTATCTTCAGGCTTCCAAAATATTAGCAACTATTCCAAATTATTAGCAAATAATTAGCTATTAACTATTCCAAAATATTAGCAAATATTCCAAATTCCAAAATATTAGCCATTTTTTCCCAATGCCTTGACCTACTTTGCACTTGCATAAGTAGAATTAAAACTACTGGAAAAAGCAATTTTGTAGGGTGTGTATATTTATTGAAAATATGAAGACAAACAGGGGACCTGTTTTACATCTTTTATGTTAAAATATAATATATAAACAATTTCTAACATTCTGACACTATCAAATTAATTTCTTAACTTTTCTAAAAATATTTTAAATTTATTTTCTATTTTATTTTATATTTATATTTTAAATTTATTATATAAATTTATTTTAAATTTATCTAGTGAATCCAATAAAAATCCCTTCTATTGGTGCACTAACCTGTGGATCAGTATATTCTGATAATTTACTTGTTCAACCTAAACAAAATTACTTCACTTAAATCTGCTTAAAAGGTTTCTACCAACATAACTAGATCAGTATATAAGTAGATGTTTTTAGGTTGGTACAACTCTTTAATATATATCTTTAATATATATCTTTAATATACATACTCACAGGTATCTGTGTTCAGTAGAAATTTCTGGAAATATTATTAAGAACTATGTTTTATTCTGAATTATAATTCAGATATCTCTATATATTTCTTGTGAATTTCACTCCTGCCTCATGCAAGGTGACAAAGTGGATATTTGTTCCGATTAGAATTATATTTATGATTCTTTAAAATTTCAAGGAAAGGATTTTACTCCAAAATAAATCACTGAGGTACTTTTAAAGGCAGGCAATTGGATTGGGCACAAGGTGTTTTAGAGAATATATAAAAACTAAATTACATGTGAAATTGAGAATGAAATGAATTCACAGATGTTGGAAATACAGAAGGTTGCCTAACAATTCCCTAGGTTTACTAATAACCTCGCCTAAGACGTATGTTCTTTCTTGGGAAAAGAAACCAAAACAGCTGTGCCTGCCTGTCTGGGCTCAGCACATGGTTAGGGTTGCATTTGAAAGCCTCTCATGAAGGTGAGAAGGGAAAGTGAATCACAGTCTCATGGTGCTCTCAGGACAACTCTGAAGACTCTTCTTATCCCTGGATACAACAGAAAAATTTGCATTTACACAGTGGAAAATCCATCCTGTCTTTCAAACAGGGTTAGGAGAGGGAGCCTTGAAGTCTTTGGCTATCATTAGGGCTTGGCTTGATTCACCACACATTGCCATTGTAACATAACATAATGCTATTTGGATGAAAAAAATGTACAAATTAAAAGTTTTGATCCTAAGAGAAAACTAATGCTAAAAAATAAAAAAAACCCATAATTAATGAGACCCTTCAGAAGCCAAAATACCATTACTACATGCTGAAACATTTTTTAAGATGCTTGAGAAATACAATACTTTTATAACATGTTTTTCATGTTGCATTGGTTAAATCATTCAAAATCATATCTCTGTATGGATGAATTGCTCCTTCTCTTGCCTGAAATTGTTTGGGATTACTCAAGCTTTAGGAGACCTCTTTTTTTCTCATTTCCATGTACTTAAAACCAGGATGAACAGAAATAATGGCAGAGACCTATAATATTCACTGCATGACCTTTCCCAGCTGACTGCTTACTTTGAAACCATTCCCAACACTGCTGGCTATGCCCTTTAAGCAAACTCTGAAAAAGCAGATAATGCCTACACTTCCTGAAGAGCTACTTCCCTCTACGATCCTTTTATTCCAATAAAGATACAAGGTAAATACAAAACAAGGGGAAAACAGAAAGACAGATATTTACTTTCCACCTCAGTACCTACAATTGCTCCTTGCTTATTTTTCAATATATTTTTTTTTGCTTTACCTGGAAATGATTATCCAGAAATAAAAGCTAAATAAAACATTAATAGGTCACAGAAACTGTCAGAAACCAGTCTCTTCTCCTTCAAAATAGCTGCTCTTCAGTGTTTGCTATTGAAGTCTGCAGTGCCCGTGGTTTGCATGTCTGAATGCCCTGCTGGCTCTCCAGAGCAGAGCAGCAGGTGGAGCAGAAGGAGAGTGTAACTCACATAAAGGCACAAGCCAAACAAAGCTGCTTGGTCTAATTTTAAGCTTACAAGAGCTGAAAACGTTTCTTTTAAATATATAGGTTAAGTTTCTGGAAGTATAAAGGATATATTCCATTTTAAGAACTGATAAAAAAGATCATTTCAAAACAAGTTATTAGTATATTTGTTGTAAATTATGTGTTTATGAAATATATTGTATACAATAATTCTTAGACTTGTCCTTTGAATAACAGACCTGGCAAATGTTAGTTTCCAAATTAACATTTAATAATAAAAAATTGCGGTCTATGAAAATCACTCAACTTTGCTTTTTTATATCACACTCTGTTCTAGAACATAGGCAATACTAAGGATACTCACTGGTATCATTATCTGTATAAATTTAATCTGTTTAAAATTTTTGGTTTATTCCCAGGAAAATGAATTTTTAAGGATTACAAACCCACAAAAATATGTATATATGCAAACACACCTATACTCACATAACACTTGTTCCATTGACCCTAAAGTCTATTTCAGTAAAACCCTGGATATGCTTGTGAACAATATAATTTTTCATATTTTCACAGCAATGACCCAATGATCTTTCCTCCTCAAAACCTTCCACTTTTAGTTAAAAATTTGAGTTTGGTTATGGATTTCTACTTATCAGAGAGGTACTACTTCCGAATTTTCTGTTCATCCCTCCAAAGGAGAGAAGTATCATATACACAAAGCAGCCATATGTGATCTTCCACCTAAGCAAAATTAGTGCCCAAAAAGCCTGAAAATACTAGTGCACTGGCATCTTCAAACTCTGTTCTTACAGTCATGCTCATAAGTTGGGGTTTTTAGCCTTTTACACTGATTACATCACTGAATTTCCGAGCTCCTTATGCAAGATTGGAAAGTTATCATACAAACTTCTGTGTAAACTAAACCAAAATAAACTAAAAAAACCCAACAAAAACCTTCACTATGAATTCTATGACCAGCTCAACAATTCACAATATTTCAATCAAGCCCAGAGGAATCTCATGTAGACATTACTGAAGATATTGAAGTATTCACTGTTGTCGTTAAGGCTTCAGAACAAAATACTGAGTAAGAGCAAAATAAAATGGGTTCAAATGGAGCTGAGGATAAGGGCAGGATTTAATACCTCCACGTCAAAACATTTTCATACAAGCCACAATAACTGGGAAAGGCGTCCTTAGACCTAAAAAATAATGGTTTATATTTTAAGGAAAATCCCAACATTTTAAGAAATGTATGTACAAGACTGATTTCACCTTAGCTTTGTTATCTTTTGATATCACAAAATAGCAACATCACAGACATTCATGTACTATTATTTTTTATTTTTAAAGGCATGTATTATTCCCTTATAATAAAGTCTGTACTGCTTAATTTCCCCAGCACTGGTTTTGTTTAAAAATGCAGGGCTCTAGTGATGCTTCTCAAGCTAGTGTGTAGATACAAACACTTTAAAATGGTATTCTTTTAGGTGTCAATTAACAAATTTTTTCAACATACAGGGCCAGTTGCTCTCACATCATTAAAAACAACAAAACATTTTTATATGCAGATTACTTAGAGAATAATCTATATGCAAGGAAATCCTCAAGGTCAGTTGATTGTATTAATTTTATGTCACAACACAAAGGTAACTAAAGAATTATTCATGCTCTTGTTTTTAAATGTACTTTCTATGCTCACAGACATTCAATATAATGAATGCCAATTGTTACCTTTATTGCAACCTACTTTCTAGGGACATTATTTATTAAAAGAATCATAATAATTTGAACTCAGTAAAAAGGTCCACAGATTTTATTAATTCATATGTCAATCATAAAAAAAAAATGGACAGACAGCACAGAAGTTCTGTTTTGAACTTTCAGTTTTAAGTTTGTCCTAATTTGAGAACTTACAACTTATTTGCAAATATTGAAAAGGTTTGTTCTGTCCTCAAAGTGTGAATTGGCAATTTTAGGGAAGACCTGATATGTTCTTCTAACCTTTGGTTTAGTAGTAAAGCAGCATAATACCACTACATTTCAATACAAATCAAAATGTCAAAGAACTGTACAATGTAAAGCATTTTTCTCTCTGTAAATGACATGACATGTCTCCACTTAATCTTTGTCTTGTTTGTACTTTTTGCTTGTTCAGTGATCCACACAAACATGAATTTTCTACAAGTTAAATCACCCTCAAGCCATTTGTTCCAATTCCAGGCGTGTTTTTACTTACACAGTATTTGAAGGAACTACAGTCACACACTAAGGAATACACAGGAAATATCTATTTAACATTGGGTGGTTTTGTATTGTCTTGATGAAGCATAAATTTTCAGACAAAAGAAAAGATTGGCTTAGGCAACTTGACTTTCAACTGTTCTATATCCTTGAAGGCAGAATACACAGGATTCATGTGTATGTGTGAATGGGTGTACTCCATGTGATATCCATGGCAAGATTTTAAGCAAGTGAAAGCCAAACATTAGTTTTGAGAGAAATACCTATTTATTTCACTGCTCCTCTGGTTTCTGTTACTTTGTCTTTTTCATCATAGTGTTCAGTCCCACAGAGCACAACATCACCTTTAACAGACCGCTGAGTTACTAGATAACAGCTTGTGCCAATTTAAAATCAGTCAGGTCTATGTCTCACTGTGCTCCCTTCCCTTCTTTCACCACTTCTTATGAGCAAAGGTCTAGCTAAATTATGGCAGCAGCTGGCAGGGAATGAGGAGCAAGTTTCTTTAATGATGAAACTGAGACAGCACTTTAAAACAGACCAAGAAGTTCCCTCTGAGGGCTTGAAACAAGAACAGCAATGGATGCAGATCCACAGGCACATTAGCTGAAGGTGAATAACCTTTTGTCATCCTAGGAGGCATCCCTCACAATAGGGACTCTTTTATTAGTGATACATCACTGTCAGAGAAGTGACACTCCTGTAAGTCACACAAGATGACACTTCTGTAAGTCTACTTATGTTCATAAAAAGCAGCATTAGTTATTGCTCTTTTCTATTTAGTGGTGTTTAGATATAATGACTGTTCTTCTTCACAGGTATTCCCACCTTCTCCTTGTATTATGGCTATCTGAATTTATTCTTCTTTCAGACTTCACAGAAGAAATTACACTTGAAAGCCCTGCAGTGGGCAGTCTGGATGGCCAAACAGGCAGGGAGATGCTTTCTCAGGGATGCAGGAAGGAAGTTGTGTAGGAAAGCAGCAGTGTAATGACAGAGGTGAGGCTGAATGAAACTGCAAACTGCCATTTTTTGCAAAAGTGAAAAGAAACTGAGTATTCATCCAAGATCTGAGGCATCTACATATGTCTACCTTTTTTGCTGCACATCTTCATTTATATCTTAATTTCCCATACCGTGATTATGTAGTGTAACATTAGTTGTCATAAACTTGATTTTACTCGCAGTTTGAAGATTTCACTTTGACTCTGAAGACCTAGCTTGATGTTGAAAATGTGATGCATTAACCCACTATTTGAACGCTCATTTTTTAATGCACGTGTGTGTATGTTGTACTAATATCTGACATTCTTACACATATTATGATACCAATTTAGTTGAAAATATGAAAAGCTTTAATTCCTGGCATTCACTTGCATTAAGCAGTGATAGACATGTCAGAGGACTATACAGGCCTCTGGCTTGTACTGCCCAAGGTTACACATGCTTCTACATGATACAAGTAACTTGCAGTCTCACAGTTGAATAAACATCCATTGGGAGTAGAAATAAGACAGCAGAATAAAAGAGTTTTCCTAAAATTAAATTTTTTCATTTTTTAACAACAAGACTTAATTCACTGAAGTTTTTTTCAAAAGAAAGTTAAAATAAATTTTGCATTTTGTAATTAATTTCTCTAAAGTCAGATTAGAGAACATTTGAGTGGGGAAGGACAACTGAAACTGGAAAGAGCCTAAAGAAGCTGGAAGATAAAGCTGGAATTTACACCAAATTAATCAGGTCTAGAACTGGACGCAGATGTTTACAGAGAAAGCCCAGGTGAGAAGGCAGGCAAGGTGGTGTACTCGAGGTTATTATGCCTCCAGGACCCAAATATCTGTGTCTAACTATTATTCAGCTGCTAGCAAATGGCTCAAATACTGACATTTTTTGATGATTGCAGCACACTAATGTCAATAGCCTGCTATTGTTACGGGCTTTTTGACAATTACCTGAAGCAGCAGAAGCCAAAGAGTTAATTTTTTTTCAGTCTGTGAACAAATTATATACATGATTGTGCTTGTTTTGGCTGGGGTAGGGTTAATTTTCTTCACAAAGGCTGGTACGGGGCTGTGTTTTTGACTTGTGCTAAACACAGGGTTGATAATACAGAGATGTTTTAGCTATTGCTGAGCAGGGCTTATACAGAGCCAAGGCCTTTCCTGATTTTTGTGCTGGTGAGGGAGTTGGGGGTGCATGGGAGGCTGGGAGGAGACACAGCCAGGACAGGTGGCCCAAACTGACCAGAGGGATATTCCAGACCTTGTGACATCATGCTCAGTACATAAAGCTGAGGGGGAGAATGAGGAAGGGGGAATGTTTGGAGTGATGTTGTGTTGGCCACGTGAGCCTGATCTCCTGGGGATGACTGAATACCTGCCTGCCTGTGGGAAGCAGTGAGTCAGTTTCTTGTTTTGCTTTGCATCTGTGCATGACTTTTGCTTTCCCTGTTAAACTATCTTTATCTCAACCTACAAATTTCCTACCTTTTACCCTTTCAATTCTCTCCTGCTGGGGGGGTTAATGAGCAAGCCGCTGCGTAGTACTTGGTTTCTGGCTGGGGTTAAATCACAACAATGATGTGTTATGATAGCATTCCTTTTTCTAAAGTTTATTCTTTAAAACAGAAAGAAAATGGGTGTTATATTAAGTATTAGCATGCATTCATTGCACAGCAAAGATGCCCCCAAAATTTAGATATTGACACCTTACAATCATGCATTTCTTGTCTTGTTCCGGTGTATTTTTTGGTAACAATTTACATGTCCATGTCAAGCTGTTTCTATGAAATTCTTGAACCATTTCTTCCATGAACCTGTAGCAGGGTTGACTATGCAGCATAAATGTCTTTACTCTGTAGAATTCATAAAATTTTTGTTTTCAGAGGTTGGAGTATATCCATAAGAATGCGCAGACTTAAGGAGATTGAAAGAAAGGTTTCATCATATGGCTGAGTCAAATGTCTCTGACACCAACCTTTCTACAGCATATACTACCCCTTATGCTCTTAAGAATGATACAGAGATGAAGTATTATTTCTGAAATAAAACATATTTAAAAAAATCCAGGAAAAGGCTTTTTCTGAATCAAAACATAGTACTGAAGTCAGAGGGATTTGGACAGTGCAAGTAAATGAGCCATGAAACCTAAGCAAGCAAAGGAGAGAAAACAAAACATTAACTATTTGCTCATTAAGGGATCAGATATTCTGTGCAGTGAATGTAGGGGGAGTTCTGTGAAAATTGCAGTTTACATTCTGCAATTTAGTTCTGTATCATAATACATTTGCATACAGCAACCAAATTAAGCCAGTACTAACAAACTTAATTAAGGCAATCAGTACTTTTCTGATTGATATTGTACATATTGCATATTTTTATGTATAAATGGTGTTTGCAGCTGCCTGATATGCAGTTGTATGGCACCCTACCATTTAAAATAGTTATTTTGGAGCTTCCACAAAGTAGGCAATGATGTGAATCAAAGTTATTCCTGGAATTCAAATTTTTCCATAGGCACTCCTAATTTTCTGTTTAGATTGTTTTCCTGTCTGGTGTGTCAATATGCTCTGCTCAGAATAAGGCTGAAGAGTGCAGGCAGAAAATAAGGTATAATAGGCCCTGAAACTCATCTCCTTAAAATATATGCATTTCTAATTGCTCCATTGACAGCTCATAGATCTGAGAAACCTAGGAGAGTTCTAGAGTCTGAACAAATCTATTAATCTATTCAAATTCAGAGTAACTTTTAAATTGAAAGAAAAAACCCACATGCATGAGAACACAGTAAAATAATTCCCATTTTAGACAATTGTGG
Organism: Poecile atricapillus; assembly: GCF_030490865.1. Lineage (NCBI taxonomy): Eukaryota > Metazoa > Chordata > Aves > Passeriformes > Paridae > Poecile > Poecile atricapillus. The sequence goes on along the minus strand of NC_081289.1, from coordinate 59,859,655 downwards.
ATATTTATGACTAAAAGAACAAGCACATACTCTTAAAGAGTGAAATATCATACACATTTATAAAGAGAGCTGGCATTTTAAGACCATACAAAGACTCTAAAAGGGCCTCTCTCCTGCAGACCCCTGTATCCTACTCTTGACAGCTGCAGGGACTTGTGTTTCCAATATAATTTGACTTACGAGGGTACAAGACACAGTGCTGAGATGGGGAAGAATAACAAAGAACTGGTTGGAATTACATCCTTTCCTTTCAGAGTCACGAAAGGACCTGCAGAAGATTTTCAACCATTTCCTTGACAGCAATTAAACCAAAGTTTCTTGAAAATCAAAACTGAAATGAACACAGAGATGGAGAAGCAAAATTCTTGAGTGACTCTTTAAAGCTCTTTCCTTACACTTTGCACAACCAACAATAGTATGTGAGCTCTCTATTCCTGTGAATAAAGTAATTTTTAAAATCATAAAATCACAGGATCTTTCTTACGCTGCAGTGACCAAAACTTCCCCCAGCACTTGAGGTGAGGCTGCCCCAAAGCAGAGCAGAGCAGAGCAGAGCAGAGCAGAGCAGAGCAGAGCAGAGCAGAGCAGGACAATCCCCTCCCTTGCCTGGCTGGCGATGCTGTGCCTGATGCCCCCAGGACATGGGTGACCCTCCTGGCTGCCAGAGCACTGCTGACTCATATTCAATTTTCCATCATCCAGGACACCCAGGTCCCTTTCCATGGTGCTGCTTTCCAACCTCTCATTTACCAGTCTAAACACACATCCAGGGTTGCCCCATTCCAGTCACTTTCCTTTGTTGAACTTCATATGGTTGGTGATTGCCTAGTCCTTTATTTTATATATATATATATATATATGTATATATAAAACCTTTATATTATAATAAATTATTATTTGGTATCTTTAGTCCCTACAGAACTTCCCTGCCTCCATGGCAGTCAACAGCTCTTCCCAGTTTTGCATCATCTGAAAACTTGCTTAGTATCCCTTCAAGTCCCACATCCAAGTTGTTATTGAACAGATGGAAGTGGCAGCCATAAGAGTTCCTCTCCCTGTAGATTGGTCCTTTAGGTGTACTGGCAATAAATACTGCTGGGAGGAAAGGGTTAAAAGAGCAAGAATGGCAAAGAGGATGGTGAATTCTCTCAAGTGGCCTTGCAACTGGGAATGTTAAAGCATGGAGAATATTGGTGTGGGAAAACTCCCTTTATTATGCCTAATGCATTTATCCTCTGTCTGTTTTGAGAAGTTGGATTCCTGTGTAGCGATAACACACTCTCACCAACATGCTTGAGCCACCTTTTGAGAGAGATCAAAAGCTCAGACACCACAGTGTGGTGATGAGCTGGTGTGTTTGTGAGGCCCTTGGGCAGATCGGGGCAGGCAGAAGGGCACGTGGGATGTGAGCACTGACGGAGGCCGTGTCCCTGCTCCTGTGTGTCTGCAGCCCAGCATGGTCTGGGGATGTGCAGTCAGAGAGGTAATGGAATAAATCTACTCTTTGCATTTCAGCTATGGTTCTGTGGTCTGGTTACCTGCATGTGTTGATTCACACATAAATGCCAAGGCCCTTGTTGGACCAAAAGGAAGCATTTAAAAATGGGGTTTGCCCTTTCTAAATGTGTTGTGACCACTGAATTACATGAAATTAAAAGAAATGTACTGAAACCTCAGTGCTACTTACTTTGGTGATGACAGAATTTAGGTTCTGAATAATAGAGTAGTCTATCTCTACAACATAGTCACCTGCAAGGCAGAATATAATTGTCTTCTCTCAAGTATTATGTCTCACCTTTTGTAATTTATCTTTAACCTAGATTTCCCTGATCAACAACTGAATGCTTGCATTTTACTATCCAAAGATGTTTCTTTGTTTTTGTTTAGTATTTTTTAATGCTTGTAAAAACAACATGATTTCCATCCCATGTGTCTTTTGTTTATTTCACTTAAACACTGAAAAAATATTATTGCATGACTAGTCTTCCTTTTTTTCTGAACTATAATTTGAGTCAGACCAGCAAAATATAACAGAGATAGTAGATCTAATTCACTTTAAAATCTACATTATAGCCATCCAGTTTCAGCAAAATCAATTATTTTTATACAAATGTTAATACTTTCTAGGGTAGTTACTTCTTTAACCACCTTGGCATCTTTAACCTCAGTTTAACTATGCAATTTTAGTATCTTTATATTCTCAGAATCCCCAATGTGTCAGATGGCACATTTGCTATATTTCTTAGCTGTCATTTCACAGATGAAAGAAGTAGTTTAATTATTCATAGTTATTAATAACATATTTTAGTAACCAAAATGAACAAAGGATGTTTTTCAAGAGGTGAGAAATGCTATTGAGAACCGCATCATAGCCAAATCATCAACATGGTACTGATTCTCAGGCAGGCATTGGGTCACATACCTCCGGGGGTAGAAATTGCTGAGACTGGCAGTAGGTCACCAGGTCTAAGGTGTCTGAGGAAGAAAGCTGAACCAGTCTGCTGAAGGATTGTTAATTATTAAGAAAATAACATCCTATATTGCTGTTTCTCTCTGCCCTCAGGGAAAAGCCGGCACCACGGCCGTGTCAGAGATAAATGGCTGTTAAGATCTGCCTGCAGAGGGATTCAGCATGTGGAGGCCACTCTCAAGCAGGTGATTTTGAGATGAGGTGATTTTTTATTTCCCTTCTGAGAAGGCCATCCAGAGAGCTGATGTCTGAAGAGATACCCTGTTTCCCTCTGCTAACTCAGCATGAATGGTGGATTATTGCACAGTTAAGTACAGCAATCTCACTCACATCTAAGGACAGTTCACACCACTGAGTGGGAAAATTTATTTTCCTCTTCTGGTAACTTAAGCTATGATATTACAAAAAAAAAAATAAAAAATAAAATCAGTACTTGAATTATAGAAAATCTGCAATGCACAAGTGGAAAATAAATCAATAAAATACCTTTCCTAACAAAATATGCAGTTTATTACAACACTGGATACTATATTGCTTTTCCCTGAATAAAAAGAAGGTGGATCTCTCTGTTTAGTATCAGCATATTTCTATCTTGCAATAAATTGTATCTATAAATTATTTATACTGTTACTTGTCAACAGAGAAATGTGCACTGGAAGCAAGCAATGTGTGTATATATAAAGGGAATATACATATATTTGTACTATGAAAGTAAAATGACAAAAGATGACAAAAAATATATATAAAGGTAAGTGTCCTACATAGCAAGTCAAAGAAAAAAGGAATAGCAGGAACAATAAAAATATATTTTACATAGAAATTAATTATAATTTTATAATAAGAGTTTTTGACATACACATAATCATTAAATTCTCTTAGTTGACTGTAGAAAGTGGTTGATTTTTTTTTCAGAAAACTCTCATGAGGTATTATTAAAATGGGGTGTTTAGTAGAGAACTAACAGTAAAAACAAAAGTATATGGTAGTTCACTTGTCATAGATATATTGCATAAAATTGCTTAATTATTTCTTAATCATCAGAAAATTCAGGTAAAATAATTATACCTGTTAGACAGACTTTTTAGGTGAAACTGAAGATGTTACAGAAAGGGCAAATAAAAATATTGTATGTGAAGTAATATAGATTCTAACTCCATGTCTAGGCAAGCAACAAATCAAATAGTGCTGTTGTTGACTTGCCTTTGAGCTATATTCTTGAGAAATACAACATTCTGGCACGCGGACCAATATTTCTATGCACAATCAGCCATATCCCACAAGGAATACACAGTATTTGATGGAAAATCAGATACACTATTCTTCACAGTGGATGAATTTTCGTTTATGTCCACTGACTGCTTCAGTAAAGTAAAATATCTCTGAAATAAAAATGTTGCAAGTACTTAAAACATTGCTCTTCGAATGTCCCACTATGGGCTTTCCTTCTCTTATTCTTTGTTCTTTAGAAATGAATAATTAAACTATGAACAATTAGCATGAATCTATTTTAGCTAAGGAAAAAAAAAAACAAAACTTGAAAAGCTGGACCTATAGGATTAGATCTATAACCCATTTCTCAGATAGTTACTTCATATAGTTTCCATTCCATAATGAAAATCAAATGGAGATTTTGCTTGAATAACAGAATCTTGAGTGCACAGCAAAACATAAGAATAATTTACTGATAGTTCTCTTTTCTCTTGTGTTGTTATAATTACTGAAAACACACAACTTTAATGCCAGTTTTCAAAATTTGTATCAGCAGGTAACAGTGATTGGAGAACTGATTGGGGAATGGGTCAGATAATTTACTGGAGCATACAGGCACTCACAAACAATGTGTATTTTCATTGTATTGAAATAGTTTTTTCAATACTGATGTTTACAATTTTTGTTAATATTATGTTTGTGCAATTTGGAGCCCATCTATTAATTGAGGATAGATCAAAGATTTTCTTAAAGAATGAGAAAAAAGTACTGAAATTAGAAAAAAACCACAGATTTACTGCATAAATATAAATAATTATGAAGGACTATCATGCTGATTGTTGAAGAATTACTACAATGAAAGTGTAGAAAGTCATCATCTATCCTAAAAGACTCTGTGAAGTTTTCATGTTTGATCTAGAGTTTAATGCCAACAATAAGTCGCAGTGAAACTATGATTTCTCATACACTGATTTTGAATATTGTAATTTCTGTATTAGTACTGTGCTTGCAATAGAAAATGAAGTGTGAAAGAGACTGCAAATGATGTTGGCAATGACAGAGTTGAATTTCTCTCCACTGTTGTTGAAATAAGGAAAGGCTTACTACTTGGGGCGACTCTGATCCTTGGTCTAGCAGGACCCACAGAACAGCCTAAATAACAGTTTTTGCTGAAAATAAAATGTTTATAGACATAGATCTCCATTTAGACTTTTCCAAAGCTTTTGGGCTATGATTCCAAAAAATACTCTATTTTTTGGGTTTTTTTCCTCTAAGTCATACATACTGTCTGTTTGTGATGAAGCAGATATACATTAGCACTGATCCTGTAAAAAAAATTATTTATCAAACTACTTCTTGGTAGAATTTTTTATGGGCTTTTAAACAGCTCAAACAGAACTTGGCATTCAATTTTGACAAATGTGATTAAATTATAAGTCTTCTTAATTTTATTTAGCCAACTTAAATAAAATTATTTTATATTATTTGTTTTCAATTGTGTGTAATTATTCAGAACTATAGGTTCTGGGAATGTAATTCTTCAAATAAGAATTTGACCAAAGCTTTCCAAGAAATAAACAGAGAATTTGGATTCTTAATGCTACTAATTGCTTAATGCTACCTAATTTAAATCACCCATTATTTTTCAGGTTTGTGTAAGGACAAGCTCAAAGTAAATAAAAAGTATTTAGAAGTTTAGAAGTAATTTAGAAGTAATTAATGTTAGTTACATTTTAAGTTTTATATGACCAATTATTGAGGACCTTCCTTCTTTAGGTTTCTGCAGAAGGTTCACTTCAGCATTACTTGAACAAGAAGGCACTGGCTTAAAACCACTGGATGTTGTTTTTGAAGTACTGTTTTCCAAACATGCTGTTCAGAGTTGTGATATTACTTTACTGGGGAGAGGATTTTCCCTCTGCAGTTTTTGTTTTTGGTTTTTTTTTTGTTTTTTTTTTGGCTCAGAGGTTAAGAAGCCTTCCTCAGTGGTAAGACAAGCTCTTTGCATGGAGATTCAACAGATCTGGGCTTTGAACTACAGGAAAGATAGGTGCAGCATAGAGATTGATACTTATCCCTAGACATCTGCGTAATGTGGTCTGTCTTTGAAAATTTAGTGGTTTAATTATTGCTTTCATTTGTATCTTACATGTTGTTTTTTTTATTATTCAAATAACAGTTCCTTGTATGTTAGTATACCACTCAACTTCCAGTGCATCTGTTGGATATTTCCCTGTTTTCAGATCCACAAATTAAAAGATTCACTATTTTAGAATATTTCTACTTATTCTTAAGTCTAAATTTATTTATGGCAGAAAGCACTACACTGGACAAATGCCAAAACAAATCTGGACTGAACCTGTCAGACAACAGTTGGAATCCTCTTTCTACAATTCTATGTAGAAAAATGCTAGAACAGAAATAAATTTATGACACGTAATTCAAGAGGTGTTACTGCAATTTCATACCTTGATTTGACTCTGTACCTTTCTTGTGAATATGCATATAATTAGGAAACAAAGGAAGGATGGACAACTTAAAATTCATGACATGAAATACAACCTCTATGCACTGACAACAAGCAATTAAAACCCGCAACCTTCAATTTGCTGGTGATCATATGCATCTCCAGAGACCAACAAGAGTTGAAGTCTACGCAGTGAATGTGTTCTGACTGTGGATCACATATTTTCCAATATTTTGCTATTACCTTTGCTAAAAAGTTTTACCTATCCTTTTAAGTGGAACAGAGAGACAGCACAATGTTTTAATCATTGAATGTATCCAGCTGACTTGAGAAGAATGTAACTGCTGTAGGAATCACCCCTGCTTTTGGAGGTCTTGGCCTTCAGTTACTGATCTGTGAGTATCACATGGATCTCATGTAAGTACAAATATATTTTTCTAAGTATGATATGACAGCATATCAAAGAAAACATGCTAGTGAGTAGAGTTTCATAATGATAAAGAAATACTCCTCTCCCATTTTATCCTAATTACGTTTTGTTATTGTACTGTGCACCCGTGCCCAGGCACTGGCCACAGGGGCTGCAGGAGGTCTCTGTGAGGAGGGGCAGGGACTGCTCTGAGCTGGACACAGCTGGATCCAGAGGGCTCCAAGGCAGGGCATGGCTGGGCCCCTCAGCCAGGATGGAACTGCTCGGGGAAAACAGTTAAGAAAAGACAAAATACCTTTTCAAAACACTTATGGCCAGACCATAACCCCTCTTTCCCCATCAGTCTTGCATAGCTCAGGGACAGGGAAGAGGTAGAAAAGATGAGAAAGGAGTGAAGCTGAGACTGGGAACGTGTGTGTGTGTGTGTGTATGTGCACGTGTGTGTGTAGGTGTTTCAGTTTTTGTCACTATCCAAATATATTTTAATTGGCAGTAGCTTAATTTTCCCCTAGTCCCTATTCTTGAGTTTTTTTGCCATGGTGATAATTCTTGAATGATCTCCCTGTCTTTATCTTGACACATTCAGTTCTCTCACTCTACAATAAGGATCACATGACTATAGAGGCAGCTCTGTGGTCTACAAGAAATTTCTCCATCTGACTCATCAGTTTGGTGACAAAATGGTAAAGGAACTGATATTCTGATGAATCTGCATGCTATTATGATTTGGAATTAGTATAGGAAAGAGAGGTGAGGGGGTTTAGGCTTTATTATTTTTGGTGACTAAATAATAAAAATTCAAAACATCATGCTTGTCACAAAAATAAAACTGTTCATAGATGTCTGAGTTTATCCATATTTAGTCAAGCTCCTTTTCAGTGCTTTGCAATTATCTCATAGTTGATAGTTGATTCAATATTGCATAAATGCAATAATTGAAGGATAGTATTTAGAAATTACCCTTGTATCTTAAAAGAAAGCAGGAGATAATTGTGGGGTGTTGACATTGGTGGGCTGCCAGACCTTAACAGAAAAACAGATACCGCCCTTCCAGATAAGTTCCTTTTTTGCTTTCTACTTTCTTACCCCTCTAATTTATCTGACCACTGTGAGATGGAAGTATTTGAGCTGAACAAAAAATTTACAGCTACCAGCACTGGAGTTATTTCCTTTCCCGTTCCTAGGTGCACCTTTTTTCATTCATATTTCTCTTGCACACAAAGGGAAACTCTCCCTTCCTTTCCCAGCAGGTTCTACTTATGGAGCCTGTGCCTAGCACTCACTGCACTCTGGATGTCTGAGATATCACAGAACATCTATGTTGCAATGGTGTGCAGACCTGTAATTCCTCCTTTTGTTCACCATGGTGCATGCATTAGTTCACAGGCATGTGAGAGGGGCACTTGTCCATGACAATTTCCCAGGAAAAGTGTGAAAATTTCTCCTATCATGCCATGCTCTTGGCTCTCCCTTATTTGTGGGAGTTCATTGGGATTTGCCCTTTTGTGTTCTACTTTGTTGATTATTAAGCCTGTCTTTCCCACATTACCCTGCATCATTTACTTCTCAACATGGCTCACCATTTTCTCATTCAACTGAAGGCTGAAATCTCCCTCACTGTAATTTCTAGTTTAAAGCTCTCCTCACCTGGATGGTAAGCCAGCTGGCAAGGATGCTTTTACCCTGTCTTCAGTCTTCAGTCCTTGAAGAGGGTCCCATGGTCATAAAGATCAAGTTGTTTGGTTTCCAAGTGCTATTAAGGCATATCTTGTACTATGAGGTCAAGCATCTACAAAATTATTAGCCTAACTGATTTTTACTTCTTAGAGAACCTGCAGCAACATGTGTCATGCTTTTCTTCTCTATTTATGATTCTGTCCAAAATGAGAAGACGATCATCTCCATTATTTAACACTAGCTAGACACATTATTTGATCTATCTAGACCCTTACAGAAGGGTTTAGCTTCTGAAAGTTTATCTAGAAGAATAACTGTATGCAGCTTGAGGAAAATGTTTATTGAAATGCATGAAGGCTGTTTGGAATTTTCACAACACTTCACTGTAAGTGTTTCTACTCTACCTGACTACCCACATTTTCCTTTTATGTAGCATAACCTGTTCAACAAAACCACACATAATCACCAAGTAGTCAGAGACTCCTAACATCAGTGGCAGACCTGATTCAGTGTGTCACATTGCTGAACCAACTAAATCACTGAGCTGTGCAACAGAGAGATTAAATCTCCCTCAACACTTTCGATAGCGTGTCCTTTCAGTGACAGCCACTATGAGGGGGCCAAGGATCCCACTGTGACAGATGTAACAGGGAGCAGCATCTCTGACATGAAGACTCGGGAGAAGGCAAGATGACGGAGAAAACAAAGGCTGAGGTCAGATCTAAATCTATTACATTTCATTAGCCACAGCATTCTTCACTTCTTTCCTACCTTGAGGGCTGAGGTGTGCACCTTATTGTGGTTGGCAGGAAAACTACAGGCGTTTTGTCTAAGTCGGTTAACCTTTCTGGGATCTTAAATCTCTGTTAAAACAAAGATGCATAGGATTATTGGAACGATTATGAGAGAATCTTAATTATAATAAAATTTCACATGAACAGATGAAACCCTTCACAGTAGCATGAACAGATTAATTAAAGGTACAGACTTTAGAAACAAGACATAAACCTAAGAAATATATATTAGTCCCTCAGCAAAATGCAAACTAACCACTCCTTAAGGAACAAAAATATCCCCCCAGTAGTTTGTTGCTTTGTTCAATCATATTTTAATTACTTTAATTTATATCAAATTATGTTCCCTATAGCAGGAAACTATGAAAAGGAGAAAACTGCAGGATCTCAAAACATAGTAAAATGTTAATCAAGATAAATAAAAAAATGTTAATAGTAAAGATTGACATAATTGGATGCTTCTTAGTAATCACCACATAGTACACATCGTCCAGGTGGGTGCTACTCCTCCAGTTACCTCTAAATATTGTTTTAAGACTTTACAATATAAGGCTTCCAGAAAAATCTTGTTAGGGACAGCAGCCGTAGCCCTGCTCCATGAACAACTAATATGGATTCATCTGAACACTGCAAGCCTCAAAACTATTTTTGACCTGAAGTCTAACATCTGAAAAAAACAATGGAGAAACACATACTGAAATATTGAAGGAAAGAGAATTTCAGATGCAGTCAAAACTTTGTCTTTCCATCTCCATCAACCTATTTCTTTCCAATCTTTAAAACTGATCCTGAAGAACATCATGCTGGACTGTGTTTCATGTTTTAAAACTGAAGTCTATGAAGAGTTTGCTTGCTTGCAAGAAGGTTTACATTTCTACAATGATTTTCTGTGTTATTTTTTAGCTCTGTTTCTCATAGAATTTGGCTCTTCATACACTTATTTCAAGAATGCATATTTTGCTCGTGGTATTGCACCAACTTACCTGCTATGTTTTTGAGAGAAAATGGAGAAGTAATAGTGAACTAGAACTAATGCTGAGGATAATGGGTTCCAAATTACTATTATAGTATGCAACTGCTCAAAACAGGGTAATTAAATGTTCAATGTGGTGGAATTAATTGAACAGAACAGATAATACATTGTTTAGGCATTCTGAAAAATCTTATAATATGATGTATTACCATTGTCCTGGTTTCCCTTGAAAATGTAGCATAAGCTGATAAATAACATTATCTGTAATACTCTAAAAGCCTTTTCTTTTAACCATTCACATTAGTAACTTTAGATCTCACTAATGTATCAAGTATTCTAACCTACTGTTAAAAATTAGTCCCAGTTACTAGGATTTATTTAAACCCTTTTTTGAAACAAAAAGAAAACATATCTAATATGTAAAACTACATACATTTTTAGTGACATTGAAATCTTAAAAGTCTAAGCCCAGATTTTGCTATTACTAGAAAAAATATATAATTGTGGAAAATATCACTAATAATACAATTACAATTTTCACACTCATTATTCTTAATATATAGTCCTTTTTCTACTTTTACAGTCACACTTCTAGTTTTTCTGAGTGGTTTCACCCTGGGCATGTGTAGAAAGGCTTACAGCAAGCTGATCATTTCCCAAGCCTCTCATAGGGAAGGTCATGATGTTGACAGTTTCTCCCTTTCTTTTTAATACAGGGTGTTTTTATACACTAGAGCTGTTTTAGAACTTTTTCTCTCATACTTACTGTTTCTCTTTCGTCACTGGTCCACACCTCTATGTTACATCTATATTTGCTAGATATAGCCTGGCTTATGTCAGACGCTTTTTCTTCAGTCTCAAAATCTATATTACATCATCCTCTATCTCAATTTTTTCATGTGGTCCTTACATCTCAGTGGTTTTTAGTGTCATCTATGTATCTCACCTATCCTCTCTAGGTTTTACTCCTCAGAACTGCATTCTGCATCCTCATTTTCAAGACCTTTGCTGAAATACCATGCCTGCATTCTGCACTACATCATTATTCTAGATTACAAGTATTACACTCTATGATGAATACATCATTCTATGCGGAGCGATTTTCTTCTAAGGATACAAGCACATGGTTGTACCTCAAAATTATACAACAAAAAATAAAACTGATCAGACCTGGTTAATGTTGCATGGTCTTTATATCCAAAGAAGTTGAAACAATATCCTTTGTAGGCCAGAGCAACTTCAGATAAAGCCTGGCAAGCCTCATCCATGATCCTATGACGTGTTAAAAGTGATGGCAACACTACATTTACTGGGATACAGGGCTACTTTAATAATTGCCTGAGATTGTTGCTCTCAGAAAATATTCCTGATATTTTATTGGTGGTGTCCTTGCCTTCAACCTGTCAAGATTTTGGGGTTTTTTGTCTCTTAAATACCTTGTATATGCTCCTGGCCTACATAATTTGTTTTCTGAATACTAATTGTATCTCTTTCCCTTCTAACTGTATCTGAGGTGCAGGAATGACTGTATGAAGAATTAACTTTTATCTAAATAGCTTCATCTTTACACAAAGGTTTTTAACAAGTTCATTTTCTGACTGAAGTTCATCTTGGAGAAAAATCTGCCTCCAAGTTCTGAAAGGGTAAATTTTGGGTAAAATACTTGATTGTTCTCAAGCATTTAAGTGTTCAAATGAAAATTGCAGTACTTGCTTTAGCTTCTTTCCAGACAGACAATTATCAGCGTGCCTAAACCATAGTCCCAGTCAGCTCAACACTGATTGAAGAGGAGCTCCCTGCTGAGTTAGCAGCACTTCTGTGTAAAGGGAAGAAATTCATAGAGAATGTAAATCATGTTGGATTTGTGCTAAAGCCAAAGCAAGGTGGCCAGTCCCAGAGACTGTGAACTCCTGCCTCCCACTCTTGTCACTCAATTCCTATTACAAAGTTTCTCTTTTCTCATCTGAGTTGTCTATATAGACACTTGAGGAGCAAATCTTTCCTCTATCAAATTACAAAAATAAAGGAAAAGAGTGAGAAAACAAGAGTAAATTCTTATGTGGTTACCTCCCAACCATACTGGAAGAGGTCTGTAACAAAACTGAGATTGAGACTTAATCCTCTCACTAAAAAGGTTTAGATACTGCTTCTTCATATGTAACAGTGCCACAAGAGCATGACTATCCAAATTTTCAGACTGGATAGATTCTGAATTCTTAAGGTGAAGTTCTGGGCTTTCCCTGGTTAAAACAAAAACGTTGTAAGAAACTTTGAGCAATGCTAAATCTATCTGCACCTGATGACACACAGAGAATTTCAGTAACTGTGTTATGACCTTATTCTCCTTTCCATATAAATATTTTCTCATATAAAGAGGAAATAAAGACATTATTAATTTATAAATTCATTAGTTAAATGAGTATCCTTGAGGGTTTAAATTCTATTTAGTAAGAACCAGTGACCTTGTTTACCACAGAGACTGTGTCCTGTAACACTGAAAACTTGTGGGTTTCATGGGAAAAATGCATTTACTGACAGACTGTGGGCCCCTGTGGGAAAGGAATACATTAGTTTCAACTGTTTTTATTAAAAATAGATTCTCTAGAGAAAGAATGAACTCATTGAACTTTTTCTTTACTATGGGTATCACTAAAAATGAATCCATAGTTTGTATTTGGTTATATGTCTGAGATTTTTTAATGAAGGCAAACCTTGTCCTGCAGGCATCCTGCATTCCTTGTCTTCTCTGCAGGCATTTAATCGTACTGCTCATAATTCATTAAGTCAGCACATATGGTCATATCCACATTCAAAAAAAGCTACTCACAGAAAAAGTGGCACTTCTGAAAGGAGTGTGTGTTCTCATCAGTATGGAGTTTGAAGAGGACATAAGAATGAGTATTGCCATTATCAGACTTCTTGATAGATAGTTATGGAACTATGACATTAGAAGTTCTGATAAAGAAAGAAAATTATTGTGAAAATTCAATCTAGGCAAAAAATAATGAAAGAGAATAAATGACTTTCTGATGTTCATGAGATACAAAACAAAGATATGAAAATTAACTTTCCTGCCTACAAAGCAGAGTTTCCACTTGTGTTAATTCATATCTATATATTTATTTGGAAACTCCTAACCAAGTAATATTTTATGGTTTTACTCTATACAACTCATATTCCTGTAGAATATGGGACCATTATCAGACTCCTTTACAAAGGCTACATGATTACTCAAGCTAACAATGACAAAAATAATTATCATTAGATTGCTCAGTATCCCTTCCTAAAATTCCTAACAACTTTTTAAACAGTACCAAGAGACTGATTCTTGCAGCCAAATTGAGGGCAGAGCCAGAAATAATTGATGTTTCTTTGACAATGACAAATAAAAATTTTAAATTACAAGGGAGGATTTAAATTAATTCGAGAAGAAATTGAATGCCCTGGCAAGAGAGATCATGCATTGTTGCAAGTCAAAACCAAAGTGTCCTAAGAGAGTCTGTTAAAGGCTAACAAAATGAACTTTGTTCTAATTTAAAGGCATCCTAATGAAATCAGTTAACAGAGGGAGTTGTATAACTTTTTAATTTTGTAGAGAATTGTGGGAAAAGCTCTCTGCACTACTTCTGCTTTTGCCATTAGATAATGTTACATAAACATAAAGTGAATAACTGCTCCTCGGTCTGGTCCATTTCACTCATCTGAATTCCCAAAGCCTTGGTCTGAAGCCAAGATAGCATTTTCCTTTTTCCCTTCCTTGACACCAAGAATTGGGAATCTAAATGCATTTGCAATGTTTTAGAAAAAATTCTTTGGAGTGCATAAGTAATGACAGCCCCCAAACCAATGGGGGGGTATGTTCTAAACATTTTTGTTATTATTATTATTATTTTGCATTATTTACCTTGCTGAAAAGTATCTTTGATCTATAGATCATAAAGTATCTATGATTCCAGAAACACTGACATATAGATAGATGGGTAGATATGTATCTAACAGACATTGTTACCTCTCATGTCAGAGGACATATTTCAAGCCCTGAAGGAGAGGGAAGGTTTGGTATTTTTCACTTTCAGAACATAATGTCTTCCTAAACTGACAATGTTGATCAGATTCAGGTCCTTTACCCAGTGATATTATTGTATATGAGAGTAGGTTAAGATCCATTAAGTCCAGATTTAGGAAAAAGATAAATTATTTTTGTCTGGATTGATTTTTTGCTTTAATCCTGGTCGTTAATTGTAAAACATGAGTGATTAGAGGCTTCCAGCATGATGAGCATTGTACCACACGCATACATGGTAGGAGACCACACCTGTTCCAATGAACCCCTGTTACCCAAAGGAGTAATAAATAATTAGTTACAAACCATCTTCAATTTATTATTTATTCAACAGTGCTTATTAAATTAGAGGGCAGAAATGCATGGAGTTCACTGAGAAAATGCATCCACATCATTCATATTTATAGCATACCCTGTCAAAGAGACGGTCAGGTAAAAAAACTCCTTGGAATTTAGTCATTCCCCCAAAAGCTGTGGCTAATATCTTCAGTTTGACATGAAAAAAACCCGTGGATAGTGCTGTGATCTGTTTGCTGGCTGAATCCTCTTTCAGGGCAGCTGCCACTGCACACCCTGGACAGGCTCAGCTGATCCTCCTTAGGCTGTGGCTGGTTTTGTTGACTTGTGCATTCAGAGCCTGAGTTAGAGCAGTGATTAAGGCCAGTTCCCATTTATCCTTCCTTCATCACACTGAACAGCTACAAGATTTGTCCCTACCTACCTGGTAAAACTTTAAGTTGTTACAAGACATGCAATGGGAGACAATTTGCAGCTGCACTAATTAAGGGAATTTCCCAAGGATATGAAGCAGTAAAATGGATGACCCAAGAGAAGATTCCAGAAGGTCTCCTAAGTTTAAGTCCTGTGTTCACAGTGTCACAAGTGGTAGTAAAACCAGAAGACTGCGGTAGACTCTCAATATACCCATTAGTAGAAAGTGGGAAATGCAAGGCAGAGCAGATCTGTAAATATTTGAAGAAGATACTCTATGGCTGTTTTACATCAAAAGTGAAAGAAAAATTTATCTTCCGCTTCCTTTCTCAAGTTTTTTTAATCTAGAAAAAAAGAAAAAGCGTTCCTTACACATTATCTGCCAGAAGTTTCATTGTGTATTTAAAAGAAAGTTCACAAAAATTATTTAAAAGAAATGTAAATATGTCTAAAGACTATAAAAATAGTTGAAAACAAAATGAAGTCTCGTAAGTAATCCTTTTCTTCTTTTATAATTCTGCTTTTCTTATGGAATTGCATTTTAGTTAATCGAAATGGTGTCTAATTTATGAAATACAGAAACATTCCTGAAGCAGAGAGCCTAGAACCCTTCACAAGGCAGTTGATTATCTGCCCTCTTTTTTTTTTTTTCCTTCCTATACCCTGGATCTTACCAGTAATAAAGATCTACCAGTAATCTACCCAGTAATAAAGCAGCCACAGGACAAATAGGTGATCCACACTACTTTCTTCTTCCACCTCCAACTAGATTATTTTGAAATGTGATAGACAGAATGTCCTCATCTTTTTAAAATTATGTAGAAAATGGTCCCCTGATGAATATTGCTTTGTATAGGTTCAAGGTCTAGACAGACAGTGAGCAGGTGCCAAATGCTACCCTTTCCTCATCCAAATCATTCTGGACAGGTATGCTAATGATCAAGTGGAGGCATTTAAAGATTTTCTTTTCAGGACAAAGTTTGGTGAAATTGAACTCTTAGCTGTCTCAAGTTTGATGGTTGCAAGGAGTGTTCTCTTCTAGGCTGCATCAACCTCGGAAGTTTACAAATGTCCTGCTTTAAAGTACTTAAGAACATTTCAGACCTTATCACTGAAAAGAAACTGAGAACAGAATACTCTCATTCAACATGTATTTTTCAGGAGCTTCCATCCATGGATTGAATTGCAATGAATTCAGTGTTCCTCAAAGAATGCTGGAAAATCTGCTCATGGACCTTGAATACACCTAGGAATTGTTAAGACACAATACATGGATACTATTAAAAGTACAGGATAATAGATGTGGAAGATTAGACATGTCCAAAGAAAAGAAAAACCTTTAGAAATGTCAGCCACAGTCAGAATATTCTTGTTCATATTACTTACTGATGTATAAAAATTCTGGCACTTAATCATTAAGTACAAGATTTTAAAGATGTGATAAATCTGTATCAGCAATTTGTACCAGCACTTCAGCCAGAGAGATAACTTGGCAAAAACATCTGAGGAAATGAAATAGACACAGCTCTCAATCACAATGTTAATCATATTCTAATTATTGTTGCTCAGATTGACATAACTATAATCATTAGATATTAAACTGCAGGCTTCTGTCTCAAAAATCTAATAAGGAATATGTTTGATCAATATGCAGAATCATTATCCAGATTGACAGTACTATTTTCCTTTTTGTTTAATTGATAATAAAAAGATTTGCTATATCCTCATAAAAATAGCAATACCAAAAGGTTTTAGATCCTTAGATTTTTAAGAAAATATGAAGGAGGAAAAAACCACAAATGTTCTACTCGAGACAGTTAAAGAAAATTTGTTTTCTTCAAGAAAGACGTTTGATTTTCATTAAAGACCTGCCAGAATAAGGTTTTTAAATAGATAGCTGCCCTTAGTGTTAGAAGTGTAACATTATTCTTAGTACCTATTTCATTTCAGTTTTCAATAGAAGGTTCCCAACATAATTTTCTTTCTCACTACTATGTTGAACACCCTGCAGGTATCAAACACTTTTTCCATGCAGATTTGGAGTCTCTTGATACTAGACTGGGAGGATGGGAGTCAAGATACTGAGGTGTCTAAATGTAGGTGTATAAACTCCTCTAGTCAATGGATATCAAAACAAGCCTTAGTGTTGCAGAAGAGCAATTCAAATGACTGGACATGAGAAGTGGAAGTCAATATATTTAAATGTTGATCTCTGCATGTAGACACTAGTCAATGGAAGCTAAAGAATAATTCAGATCTGCGAAAAGAACATTAGAAGCTCTATACTGTTGCTTAAAATCAGTGTTCTTTGGGACAGATTACAAACTGAGGCAACATGAGACAGATAGCTCTGGCATGGCACCTAGATAAAAGCAGGAAAATCATGTCTTCTACAGATTCAGGCCAGGAAGAAAAATTTCAAGAATCTTAATTCCATTGGGTGCCTGTTACTTATGTTACTAACCCATTAATAGTGTTGTTTCACTCTGATACTCACTGCTGGGTAAAAAGAAAGAAAAACTTCATTTATTGAAATCTTGTTGTGTTGTAAAAACTTGCACAGAGAATCAGACCTCCAGTCATCTTCTGTCACTAACCATCACAATTCATCACTGTTAATGCTTCTAAAATGCACACAAAACATCTCCTAAAATACTACAGAGAAAAATTGTCCTGTGCAACTATTTCTGCAGAAAGAGTTTCTGTTGTCTACAAGAGTCTCACCTACACACAATTCAGTTATGTCTGTAGCAGGAATGACCTAGGTCAGTCCTTTGAAGACTCCACACAGAGTGTTAATCAACACAGGCATCCACACTAAACTAGACAGGGAAGGAGATGCCAAACTGTCCAGAGCTTCCACCTGAAGGGCTTCTGTAACTATTTGTCAAATATGTTATTGTGAAGGCTCGATCAGTCAGTCACCTGGTTTCAAATTGATCCATTGTCTCAAGCCTGTCCATTAATTAATTTATGGAGGTGACTGACCGGAAAGTTCCTGGACAGCTCAAAGAATTAATTATTTTTACATACTGGTGTGCAGAGACCTGAAGTCCTGCTGCCCCACAATTATGACTAAAGGACACATCCTTACAACTCACAGCTTAAGTCTCATTGCTCTTGGCAGTGTTTAAAGACAAAAACTATAAAAACATACATTATTAGAACTATGTACTTTATAAAAATGGTTTACAAAGGAATCCCTTTGGTATCAACCACAATAACTGATATGACAGAGCACACAAAGTGTGCAACATCAGCTATATGAATGTTTAGTGAAATAACAGAAAATAATTAATAATACTTACAATAAAGCAATGGAATGATGCCAAATCCTGTTTGATTATACTGCAGAAAAATGACACAAAGGTAACTACAAATACAATACATTTTGGTACTTTTTGCTAAAAATTTTTTGTTTATTGATGTGATTGGACAAACTGAGAGTTAGGGCTGAGCTCTGAAAATATTTATACAATCTTTATTTTCAATTTACAATTTATAATTTATTCTGCTTTTCTAATGATGTCTAATCGTGTGTCTTCTCTTTTAACAGACTTAGAAATCCCAAATAAAATTTGTTACATTACTCAAAATAGATTGCATAATGTTAACATTCGAAAAATACTTCCTAAACTCATATGACTCAGATAGTCAATAGCAGTTTGTGGAACATAAAAGCTCAAAGAAAACAAGGACTATCAATATTTTTAAGTTTATCAGATGTTCAGTTAGTGTCTACTTTTGCAAGTGTTTTTCTTGCACTATTTTCTAGCAAGTATTTTTCTTAAACACTAATTATATGACATTTTCTAACTATAGGCTGTATATGTATACTACATGAGAGCTGAAGAGGAGATTAATTTCTCTGAAGGCATAATAAGAACTTTGTTCTTGCCCCCACTGAATGCAATGGGAATTTTGCCATCAACTTCAATGAAAGCAGGTTGAGGTTTTAGAGAGTTGACACAGAACATATTTTAAAGCCACCTGTGCAAAGGCGACCACTGAGCCACCTTCTGTTGCTGCTGTTCTACAGAATTTTTACTCTCCAATGGTATATTGCTTTCACCTATGAGCATTGATTAAACTCATCATCTGCACATTTTTAACCAGGGATCACACTTTTTACACTTAATCTCTGCTAGAATTAAGAACTTTGATGAAATGATCTATTTTGAATTTTTCAATTTTTTATTTCAGACAGTGTATATGAAAGGGATCACATCTATTTGAAAAATTTGGATAAGAAGAAAATCTGTGATGCTATAAAAGTATGGCTCTTAAAAATGTGGGGATTGGAGTTTTTATTAGAAATGAGAAAACATGCATGTATTTTCAGTTTTTCTTTATTTACTTTCCAATTGTACTAAGAAGACTCCAAATATTGACGTGAAGTTCACATATTTATAAAGGGATAGCAGCCATCCACATGGCTGGTACCATTCAGTTACTTGTACATTCAGTACCTTTCAGTTATTTGAATAAATGAGGAAAAAAAATCAAAGTTTCAATTTTTTAAATGTAGGCAGCCTGTTTATTATTATTACAAAATAATTAGAGGAATGGGTTCTTGCTTGACATTATATTTTAATACAAGTTTAGGTAGTGTATTTTTTACTCTTCAGCCAGGATACTCTTTCCATCATTCAATCCTCTATTTTCATTTGGACTGTCTGAATTCCCTCTTTTGCAACAATGTCATCTGTTCTTTTGTAAAAATGCTGCTTTATTTTACTGTAAGGAGAACTGCAGAAGTATTTGGAAATTACACAGCTCCAGTTTTTAATATGAAAGAGTTTTCATGAAGTTTTGATGCAAGGCCTTAGAGATCAACGCCGGGGTTGGGGATAGGGTATGTAGTTTGTTGTTGATATTGACTGATTTGGGTCTGCAGCCAACTATAACAGTGGTAATCATTACAGGTTTTTTTTAATACCACATGGTTCTCAAATCTCAGACTTAAAGGCAAACCTTAAAAAAAATCTTAGTGAAAAACTACACAACATTTTAAGGTGGGCTTTTTTGAATATTTAGTATGTATTACATTCTAGTAAAGAGGCTGTATTATAGAATTGCATTCCAAACACAAAACTCACTTCTACCTCATACATGAGTACTTGCTGTCTCTGTGAAGAAAGCATTCATCATATATACTGAAAAATAATGCTGATAATACTGAAATTATTTTTTGTTCAAAACCACCAAAAAACTATCCAGCAGCTGAAAAAAAAAGGAGTAATGGATAATGAGTTGGTTTTCTGAAGTCACAGGACAGATACTGTTGATTTAGAAGAAGAAAAATGTGGAAACAAGACTATTATTACATCAGCTTTGTTATTTTGTCTCATAGTTTATAACAGCTAAAATATTTTGAAACTGTTGGACTAAGCTATACAATCTGTACAAAGTCAATACTCAGTACAATATTAAGGGGAATTTAGGAAAGGCAGTCAAAAATAGACAGCATAAACATTGATCAAGAATGCTAATAAATTATAATAAATGATCTGCAGATTTTATTTGCATCATGGAACACTGAATACATAATAAGTTTCTGATAAAACAAAATCTCCTATGATTTTTCATTTCTTAGAAAGAAGTTCCAGTGAAGTTAGTGTGGCTCTCTGCAATTTGATACAGAATCAGGACCACTAATTTCAATGACATCTGACACCTAAACTCACCCCTGTATATTGTTTTTTTCTTGATAATTTTTTCCATTCAGTTCTGTGTCTTGTGGTGAAAAAAAACAAAAACAAAAACCAAACTTTAAAATGTTTCTAAAAAATACCCCAAAGAAGAACCAGAAAAAACCCAAAAAACAACAGTGTCTTTTTCCATGTATAAATTGTGTATTTATTTATAGAAGTGAGTAAATTGTAAACTTTTAAAGCCATTAAGTGACAGGCAGACACAAAATTGTATGTGACTGTTGTATATCCAACATTTAGTCCCTGAATTTCTTCTGGTAGCAATTATGAATTACACTTTTTCTCACTATTTGTAGTGAGTAAGGAGTTAAAAAATTTTATTAATCTGCTAAGTGAAAGGCCACTTCTCTCAGTCAATTTAATCTTCTTAGCCATAGGCTACAGGCTTCAAAATGATTTAACTTTGGCCTTAGGACTTGCTGATAATTGTCATGTGCAGTTGTGGGTTTGTTTCACCTGTGACTTCAATGCATGGAAGTGTAAGGCAAAGCTCAGGAGGGCTTTTTCCTGTAGTTTTACACTTTTTCTGCAGTGACTTCTTTTGTTGTAGCTTAATGCTGATTCTGTAATGGTCTAACTATACATGATATATGTCTAAAAAAAGTGAGGAATTGCTGCATAATGAACATGTGGACTAAAAAGAAAAGAAAGAAAGGACAAGAAGTCTTTTTAAGAATACATGAAAATAACATCAAGCAGATCCATGACTGAACAGTTGGAAGAAATCTCTACCATCAATGTCAGGGAACGTGTTAAAGAATAAGGGAACCTGGTGGCTCGTCCCTGAATCTCCTTCTCATTCATTCTTCTCATTTTTCTTGAAGGCTAACCTCATCATCCTTACCACACAGAGGGACAGTAGAAGTGTAACCACAAAGGGTCAAAAAAGACAATTTTTTGTTCAAGAATTTTAAATATCCTGAAATGAAAGTTTTAAGAAGCTTTGGATTAGAAGTATTAGTGTTTGTAGTATTTTCCATCAGGCTGTTAAGCTTAAATTACAATAATAAGAGATTCTTGAATCTACATGCAAACTATATTAATTTTTTGCTCTCAGCATCATTTTGAGTGGAAAAAAACATTATAGAACTATTAAGAGAGAAATATAAAATATAAGATGAAATTTTAAATCCCACATCTGAAAGGTGAAATTGTGTGTAATTCAGGAAAATCAGGAGTTTTGTTAAATATGATTCCATACATCTCTCTAAGAATCAGATTTTGCCAGGTTAAAAATCTATTTAATTATTATATTTATGATTTTAAACTTATTTCTTATAGATTCTGCTGTTTATGTGTATCAATATTCTGAAATTGAGCAAGTGCTCCACACTGGTCAATGACTATGTCTGTTACAATAGGACTTAGCAAAAACTTTACATAAGAGAACAGTTTCCCAGCCAAAGCCCAGGCTAATGATATATAAAAAATCAAGAACTTTGTTAACAAGGAAGTATGAACAAGCTCCACTCATTCTGGTAAGAAAGGGAGGAAAAAATATATGAATATGAATCTTACCCTTCCATTTACCATCAGGGCCACAGATTAATTCCTGGCCTTTTTTAGTTGTACTAGTTTTAGTTATAATAACTATAGTTATAGTTAGTAAGTTATATTAGTTTTATTTAGCCTGTGCCTTGCCAACTATGCCTTCCCAACTTTTGTTACCTTTAAAAAAAAACTGGATGGTAAAAAGCTAGAGACTCTGAAATTGTTATGATTGAGGGAAAATATTTTAGCTTAAACTCTACTCCTTTTCCTTTTTTTTTTTTTTTAAACTATGCTCTAATATTGAAGCATTGTGTCCCAATCAAAGGAAAAGCTTCAGAGATGGCATTTTCATAGACTGTAGAGTTGATCGGCTGCAAAATAAATCCACATTCTTTCTTAGTTTTAGAATTAATTGTTTCACAGAAACAAAGTAGGATGACCTTCTTTAAAGCACTGTCAGTGATGATGCCGTACTGCTTTCTTCTTTTTATAAAATACCTCACTGGCTAACTCATTTTCCCAGAACAGAAGAGACCTAGGGTCAGTGCCAGTTTCTGTCTCAGGGAATACAAACTCTCATCTCTTATGTCCTTGGCAAATGCAATAATCAACAAGATAGTTTATTTACAACAGCAGGAAGTGTCTCTCATCTTGTTGATTCTATATAGAAAAGATTATCTGGGACAGGGGAAAAGCAAAGGACAAGGAAAAAGATCAGCCTGCAGTGTGCATCCGAGGACTGCCCCAGGGAGAGGGTTGTAGGTAGGGCAGAGTAGTGATGCATGATGCATGTCCCAGGATCCCTGCTGGAGAAGAGTTACTTACAGAGCCCTGTTCAGGAAGCTGGAGCAGCACCAGGCTCTGTACAGCAGCCCTGAGGCTGATGGCCCCAGGCTGGTAGGGGCCCTGGGTGTATGGGTAGGGATGGGGATCTGGAGTGACTGGGCAGGAAAAGCAAACCCCGTTATGGGACTGAAGTCTAGGACAGATTTCCATTAGGCTTTTGTGACTGAGATCTCCTTTGTCCTGTATGAACAGTCTAATTTCTGAGCTAAAGCAGAAAAAGGAAAACAACACTTTGTTGAACAGAGAGACATTTGGATAGCATGCTTGGATTTAGCCATCAGAAATCCACCTCAGTTCAGAGTTCTCTTACAAGTAAGGATAATTCCCTGAGGCAATTCTGAACATTTCCTCCCTGTCCTGCAATATCTATATGGCTGTAAAACCTGAGCCATTTTTAAACCCTCTAGAATTATGCAGGAAGGTAACATTGTGAGAACTTGGACTGATTTAGCACCTTCTCTGCACACTTATTTCTTCAGGGAGCTACTGCTGGGGATAATATCAGACTAGCTTTCTATTCAGGAAATCCCACAAGAGAAAACCCTTTGTAAACTAGCATGTATGAAATTCTACCAAGAAAAAGTAGACAATAACATGTTTTTATCACAAAGGATTTCCTCATCTTAAGTAAAATATAATTGTGTTTCCTTTATATAGCTTTTTATGTCATTGTGTAGACCAGTTTTTCCCTTTTTTAGAGGACATAGGATTCTCTGTTGAAAAAAATAAATGTCCAGTCACAATACTTTATTTAAGCTACACAGAGGACACTGAAATTTGTTTTTATTTCTAATGTACAAAGGAATATTGACAAAATAACTTTCTTGTTAATTACACATTTTTGAATAGGGTAATTTAAACAATGTGTTATCACTAGAGACAGAGATGAAAATCTACCAAAAGGGATTCTGTTGTCCTGCTGAAATTTTGGAAGAGAGATTTCTGCACCTCTAGCCTCTGAAATTAAGCATTCTTCTAGCACAGACAACAGCCAGTTTCTGAAATGAAACATTTCTTGTGTCAATCCACATGAAAATGGAGATCTGTGACACTTCAGCATTTTCAGCTAGTGATACCTCTGAGTAAATCAAAGCACTAAAAGTGTCTTTCTTTTATTTGTGTTGCTCAAGACACTCTAAAGTGTCATTTTGCAGTTGGAAAGACTGGCAGATCTCTTCTCTTGAGATCCTAGTAAAAAAAAGTACTTTACTACTGTCCCCCCTTAAGAGTGACTTTCTTCTTTTCCTCATTTCTCTATTCTCCTTACTGTTACTTTTTTCAATTAGACTTTATGTATGCATTGTGAAAACACAGTCAGTACTATGGTGGCTAGAGTATTCAACATGTACAGAAATATTAGACAAGGAACAACGGTAAGATAATATTTTTAACATTTCAATTAAAATAAATTAGAAACTACTATGTATTAATAGACTGTGTAAGAAATGTCTTAGAGTGATTTTTCCTCTTTCATTCTCTCAATTAATAACCATTCTCTGGCTTGCACAGGGTGTCTATCATTCACAAGGTTGAAAACATTAGTTTTGGGGTTCACATGAACACTGTCATGCTTATATGTAAACTAGACCAGTTCACTAGCACAGAACACACAGAAAAAAATTAAATGGAGTTGGGAAATCTCAAGCCATTTTGTAAAAAATGGACAAACAGTTTTTAATCAGACTATTCAAATTCAGATGTGATTAGGATTGTCTGAGACCTCAGACAAAAATTTTCTTATGCAATTTTCATCTGGTACTATGTACCTGAAGGAGATGAGGGGATACAAAAGTTGAATAGAAATATACTGATGGGGCATCTGTTCAGAATTTCACTAAAAAAGTAGAGCCTCATTAGCTGGTTGCTCTTTGCTCTTTGTTGTCAAGCATGGACAATTCTTTTTCTTGTGGGGTTTGTTATTTTTTTTTTTCATGAACTCACATGAACCTTTATTTAAAATTGTGTTTACTAAAAATAGAATTATGGAAGCAGATTCATCTGTGTAGTGTGTTGTACAGTTAAATCTTCCATGACTTGGCTTTAAGTGCTGTAAAACCACACACCAAATTTAAGTGGATCTGCTGTTCAAGATCTAAAGTATTCCACAGCTGGTTAGCAGAGAAATTTGTTGACAGAGACTGGAGGTCAGACTAGATATTCAGTTTACATCTTTTTCATACAGAACAGTGGTTCACTGAGCATAAATATAGAGATTACTTGCTTGCCAAATTTCCCTTTTCACTCTGCTGCTGCTAGTTAAAGTTAGGAAACTCTAGAGTAATTTTGATTTCTGTGGGTTGGAAATGAGTCACTATACAGAGGTTTAATAAGAAATTTCCAAGTAGGCATTCCTTATGAAGAGTGCACTGACTTAAAAATGACAGCCCTGCTGAATGGTTATGCAGTTTGTTCTTTTCACCTTCTCCTTAGTGATGCTTCTTAGTGCATTTCCAGTTCTCCTGCACCAGCATGCTGAAGACAGAATATAGAAACTGCTGCCCATCTTTATTACTAGAATAATCTTTAGCAGTAGTTAGCTTTCTAAGAATGAGGATGTTTCTACAGTACACTGAAAATCATAAAGAGTATATCTATCTATTAGACAGTGATTAGATGAGCTTTGTTTTCTTCTGACTTATAAATATTTTACATTTATAACAAATTTATACTTTTCATTATCTCTATAGAAAGAATTAAAGTTGTTTAGGTTTTATTATATGCAATGCAAAACCCCAGGATTGATTGCTTCCAACTAAAGCTGCTTAGATAAATTTATGAATCACCATATAGTGATATTCCAGAGCTTCAGACAGTGTGCAAAAAATATAACTGAGGCGTGTTGACTAATGACATTATGCAGAAAGACTGCTCTTACTTGCCCGAAATTTCACAGATTAATTAATAATCAATGAGAAGAAGGGAGAAGGTTTCAAGGAGGTTCTAGAAATTAATTTCTAATCAGAGAAGATGAATGAATTTTTCAATGGAAAAAGAGGTATAAAAAGATAAATGCTGTGAGATGCCAATAAATTTGCCTCTTCAAAACAAGTGTAGTGTCTGCTAGCAAGTTACCAGTTTCATATCTCCATATTTTCTATGAAGAACCCTTTCATGGACTCTTTGGCTTCCTGCCTCAGTGATGACAGGAATATTTTTGCAATATGTATTTGCCATATTTAGCTTTGACAAAAACTGTTGACACAGAAAAGTGACCCAGACTTGAGAATAAGGAACCACTCAGAACATAGCTGATCCCAAAGCAAAAAATCATCAGGAGTCAGGCATTATTTTCCATGACTGCCATGGGTTTTTCTGATAAATCTCCTCAGAGCAGCCTCATTAAAAACATTCCCAAGATTCCTTTGGCATTTGTGGCTTTTTCCTTTTGAATAATCACTCTTTGGCTTGATCACTCATAGCTCAAGAGGGATATCAGGAGCACTGACTCACGTGTCCTCTCCATTCAAAGCAATTCCTTCACACATGTACCATAGGGTGTCCTCACCAGACAATAATCTCTGTGGCACAGTACTTTTTCTTCGCCCTGATAAAACTGCTCCATTGTGCAATAAATAATTGTAAGTTGTTTGAAAAAAATAAGGGAAGAGAAGACAAAATAAAAATGAAAAAATAATTAAAAAAGAGAAGAAACTGGAATATGGCTCTTTAATCTGCTTATTAGGGCAGTGAATCATTGCTGCTGTGACAGCCTCAATTTCTTACATGCAACAGGATGTGAACATTTTTGATCTTCATTTCTCAACTCTTCAAATATTTGGTGTTAATTTCTTAAGAAAAGCTAGGAAGGTAGATCAATTTGGGATATGACTCAACATGTGACATTACTACATTACTATTATTATTATTATTATTATTATTATTATTATTATTATTATTATTTCTGATACTTCAATCATTATTATATACAGTGAATATATTGTTATTGCCAAGTCCTTTAACTAAGCTGTAAAATAGCTTGAAATCCCTAATTTAAATTTTAAGACACCTCAGAACAGAATGAGAATATTCTTATCTCACTCTCAGTTAAAAAAACAGAATGAAAAAACTCATATGTATCTATGTTTTATATTACAACTATACAAATAATTGTTCATTGAAGAATTGAAAAATTGCAAATGAAGAACTTTATGTCAGGGTCTAAAGAAAAGCCTTGCATATCCAATATTGGAGGAATTGTTCAAGAACAGTTCATCCTTCTGAAAATAATTACCTTCATAAAGTTAATTAGCTGCATAAGTGCTGGCTGCATGAGGTAGCGCTGCCCAAGGGCAACTTAGCATTCATGAATCAGTGTAATTCATACACGTCCATCTCAGTGCTTTCTACATTTTGATGTTTTATGGCCTTGACTGGCCCCTTTCTTAGTACTGAACAATTTGTCATGCGATCACATTGAGGAATGTGAGTTTTATTGAGCATACCTAGGACTGCTATTTTCTGGGACCTTTCTAAAACAGTTCCAGAGAGGTCTGTTTGTAAATGTTTATCAAGTATTCAAGGTCTTTCATAGCTAGCAAAAGTTCTTGCTATTTAAAAGAACGACAGCCAGAGAAGAAAGATAATATGTGTTCATACAAGCACTCTGGATATAGAAAAATATGTCATGAAACAAAAATGTATCAGCCTCTTCCATATGAAGAAGGACAACTCAGACATAGTAATCAAATAAAATTATTTTTTCATAATCAATTTTTTATCAAGAACTTGCTTTAGGTCATATAGAATGCAATACTAGCTTCTTTCGACATTAAGAGATGAAATTTTAATAAAAAAGTATTTAAACTCATAAAAATATCTCTGCAAAATTAGATCCTACTTGAGTCTCTTTTGTACTAAAAGCTGAATTTTTAATGGCTCAGGAGCCTAAATTACTTGTAAAAAGCACTGGTCACTAGGCACAGCCATTTGCAAGTGGACATAAGAGTACAGCAGCCCTATGGAAAGTGTCCTGAAGCAAAAAGGTCAGGATTTCATAAGACAACATTAGTAGTTGAGTAGGAATGTCAGCATTATAAACCTGATCTTCCAGACTATCACTGGAAAAGAAACTGATACCTCCAGAAGATAGCTAATATCTGAAAACTGAAGTGTTTCACTTCCAAGAGAAAGTACAAAATGGGAAGGAGCTGTAAAATGAGACTGCATAATAAATAAGACAAAGCTAAATAAAAATTTTAAAATTAATAATTAAAATAATAAAAGTATTAATATTTAAAATGTAATATTTTTATAATGAAAAATTTAAATAATAAAATATAAATAAATAAAGTATAGCAGATAAATAACAAATAATAACAAAAATTATTTGGTTTCTAAAGTGCCATTTGTGACTGCTAATAGAAAAAGAAAATTTTGTTTTAGAGTTTTTACTAACTTTTATTCTGAAAAATTACTTTAAATGTAATATTTTTTGAGGATACATTCAATATTTGAGAAATAACTCCTCCCTTTCCAAAGCTGTTTCATTGGGACTTTGCATTTATGAAAGTACTGTCCTAAAAATGAAAAAAAGTGAATTATTCTATATGAATATAGAATATATGAATAGTAATTATACAAATTAATAGCTTACTAAAGCACTGTGATTGAACCGTTATTTCTGATGTTGAAAATCACACTTGATATGACAATATTGCTATACACTGCCGTGGTAACACTTAAAGGTTTTTTGTGGCTGTGATTTCACTATCATCGCCTGTTTATATGACTTTGGGCTTTAATGGACATGATTTTTTAATACCTTCTGCATTTTTATAGTTTTTGAAATACTTGACTGTGGGGTTTAAATCCATGTTGATTCTGCACTTTTATCTACACTACCTTACAGCATGTGTGTGAAATACTGGCAGAATCTTGTAGAAACTTGAATTTCAGAATTTGATGCATTTTCCTGGAAGTTAATGCCTTCTGGATTACATTTAGGTTAAAACCTGCTACTCCTTTCTCTCAAGAATTTAATGAAGTAATAAGTTTATCAGAACAGCTCACAATAAGGCTCTAAAGGCTCATGGATTATCAGTGAGTAATTTCAGAATGGCTGATGTCCATTGGCTTAGACAGATGGAGTTTTCCTCTGCCCAGACAGTAAAAAAAATGTGTCAACCTCTATTTGAACTTCCTTATTAAGTATTAAAAAAAAAAATACATCTTTTTGGAAACAATAGTCCTTGATACTGATAGAGTACATTTTAAGAATGTCGAAATTATGATCCATGTAATGTTGTATTTGTAAAAACTATGATTTGAGCAAACTCAAACAAGAGAACAATGCATATGAACCCTGTTGTCACTTGATCAAGTCTAGACAGGGAGAGAACAACATCACTTTGGAAATGCAGTAACTCTGAAATTAATCCCTCTAAAAATAACTTAACACTTAATTGGAATACGATGTCACCTCAACCTGTTAGTGATCCTACAACAGACAGTATAACACAGACTGTTCAGATGGTCACGATTAAATCTTGCTGGTCAATGAATATAAATATGAGCAACAAACATGTATCAGAGACAGGCATTCTTTTCTACAATAATCTAGTGTTTGGAAAATTTAGGAAGCAAGCTTTAAAATTTGAGAAGGCTCGTGACTGATAGTGAATCAGAAAAGTGGTCTATTGAGTCATTGGCACAGCGACATTGAGGGAGGAGGGCAAGATGTTCTTAATCCATCCTACTGGTTCTTGTTTGGACAGTGCAAGATTAATTGTATTTGAGACCCAGAAAAAAACAGAAGAGGCTGTCAGAGAGCTGTAGAGACCAAACCAGAAAAAACTGCAGGCCTCCAGCTCTGAAGTCTAGCAGTGAATTGCAGATGCTGTCTTTGAAGATGACTATTACCTGGCTTATCTAATAGATCTTTTAAATTCTGTTCTCAGGTGACTCATTTATCTGACACATTCTGCAAATCACTTGTGCATCCATGTCGCCTTTAAGTAATTTTCTTGTACATGAGTGCTTAAAAGTAAGGCATAGTAATGCCATCTTTAATACAGTTCTCTGTCTTGCTTCTACATCCAAAGTCAAGCATCCATTCAGACAGGCTTACCTTATAAAGAATCACAGAATGATTTGGGTTGGAAGGGACCATAAATGTCATCTAGTTCCAATCCCTCTAACATGAGCAGGGACACCTTTCACTAGATCAGGTTGCTCAGAGCCCCATCTAAACTGACCTCAAAAACATCAAAGGACAGGGCATCCACAATTTCTCTGCACAACTTGTTCCAGTGCCTCATTACCCTCTGAATAAAGAGTTTCTTCATAATATCTGATACAAAGCTCCCCTCTTTTACTTTAAAACTCTTTTAAGCCACTATCTGCCCATATAAAAAGTCCCTTTCCCTCCCTTTTATGTGTCCCCTTATGATACTGGATGGCCACAAGGTCTTCTCAAAGCGTTCTCTCTGCCAGGCTAAACAGCCCCAGCTCTCCCATCTGTCATCACAGGAGATGTGCCCCAGCCCTCTGAACATCTCTGTGCCCTCCTCTGGACCTGCCCTGGCAGATGCACATTTTTCTACTGCTGAGGACCCCAGACCTGGACACAGCACTCCAGGTGAGGTCTCACAAGTGCAAAGCAGAGGGGCAGAACCACCTTCTGCCATGGGAGACATCACTCCTCTTGATGTCCCAAACTTACATCAAACCCACAAAACTCAATGACTTTTGATTTGACCCCTAGAACTGCGTGAGAAACTGAAGAGAAAGAGTTATTGCAGTTATCATAACTGAGAAATCATCTTTGTCATTTGAGATCTGTAAAAAATTATTTTCATGCTTGACACATTTGAAGATACTATTCTTCTGCTTAAAAATTTTGACTTAAAAAGTGAACTTCTGTTGCCCAGTTCTGATTAAAAGGATAAAAGAAGTATATATTGGTTAACTGTCTGTCACTGTACTATATTCTCTCATGTTGTATTTACAAAGAAGCAAGAATTGTGTTGGTGGAGAAGAGATCAATAAGAAGTCTGTTATCAGTCTACAGACAAACTTTGAAGTTAGAAAAAAGGAGAACTATATTGCTTTCAAACATCCTTGACAGTTTAACAAAGATGCAGCAAAGAGAGAAAGAGATGGGGAGGAGCTGTAATGACTGCCCTTGGTAGCAAAGAAAAGAAGAATGACTCAGGTGCTGAAGAGTTACACGAATCATAGTTTCATCCTTCAGAGGTTGAAAAGTTCAAGGCTATTAGCTATTTTCTTCTACTGACAATGAACAAAAGAACAAAGCAAGAAACACAAAATCGGTCCAAACAGGCTTTCCACATTTATTGGCCTAACAGCTTTACTTTAATCTAAGAAATCTTGAAATAATAGAGAAAGGAGTCACGAAACATGCAATCTTTAGCCTTGAAAAAGAGTTTTGTTAAGCCTTTAAAGCAAAATATCTTGAACTTTTAAACATGCAAGCCACATAGGTAGCACAACACTTTACAATGTAATATAAGGTTGAAACACACACATGCAGGTTTTTCTCAAGATCAGTTTTCTCATGCAGCATTAAACAGTTTTCTCCAATCAGTGAATTTTGCAAGATGCAGAACTGTCTTTACTATTAGGATTTAATCCATTTTATCCCTTTAAAAAAGAAAAAAATCTAGTAACTACATAATTAAAATAAAGACGTAGTTAAGCAGTTCCCAAGGAGGTCCAAAGTACTTTACTGTTTCTTGCATGGTGCATTCATAGGACATTATTAGATGTTCTGGCATTTCATGTGTGCTCAATGTTCTCCTTGCTGAAAACTGTTCTTCTGACCACAATATAATCCTGAGATTAGCAGGTCTTTTCCTCTGGGAAATACTTTTTGTCCCACTGAAGAACTTCCTGCATATTTTTAATCCAAGATACAGCTTGTATTTCTTGTGCTCTGCCCTGGCTTGATATGAACCTGTCTGAAAAAACAGGAAACTCAACATCTGTGACAGTTTCCTTACTTAGAAAGAACACGCATTATGAACTCTGCATTTCATTATGAACATGAATTGTTAATTTCAGTCCATAACCGTGGAAAATATTAGACCTTGAAAGATGAGGCTGTATTCCTAGTCTCCATATTTGCAGAGGGGTAAGAATATATGCCAGAGTGTGTGAGGTTGGATCCTTGAGGTTTATAGCACCTTTTGGGGGAGCTGTTTCTCTGTGGTTCTTGCCCGTGTGCAATGAAGCTCCATTTTGACAATTGGTGTCAGTGATAAAGAATCAGCAGTACAGATGAGGTGAAAAGAGTTAGTGTGACTGTATTGAGAAGACCCCCGAGCTGTTCACCACTCTTCACAGAAGTAATTGTGAATGCCAGTTTATTTCTATCTTTAGCACACCTTTATAGGGTTCTACAGGGTCTGCGAGCAGAACGAGCTACTATTGGCTAACACACACAGTTTACATTTTTTCTCTTACACACAGGGATATTGTTTTACTTTACTCTCTCTTCTGCATGAAGGTTTCAAGGACTTTAGCCCTTAATATCACGACTTATTTCAAAGGCTGGTTTGTGCATACAGGCCTTTACTAATATATAAAATATAGCAACAAATCCCCCTTTCTCTTTTGCACAAACCAGGCTTTGGATAAGATAACCTACAACTTAGACTGTCATCCCAATTAACATTTTAAGTAAAGTCCGTCCCCCTTCTAGCATAAGAGACCTCAACCATCCAGTGATGCCTCAGCTGGCAAACCAACTTCCAGTGGGGTCACTATCTTCTTTCAGGGCATGTAACCCATCCTGTAGCTGTTGTAGTTGCTCATGGATGGAAGCTGAATGATCAGCAAGATCCAAGCAGCACATGCCTTCAAACTCTCTACAACCATGTCCTTGTGCTAAGAGCAAAAGGTCAATTGCAACTTGATTTCATAGTACTGCATGATACACACTACTCACATCGGCTGAAAGCTCACTTAACATTGTGGATGTTAAGTTTAATTCTTTCTTAGTCCAGCAAGCGAGCCTTTTTAGGGTGGCTAAACTTTAATTCATTCAGGCTTCGCCTTGACTGTTTGATGTTCTTCATTTTGCTAGCTATATTCAACAATTGATGTAAGCTTGGGTGGAACAAAGTGAGTTTCCCAAGATAACAGGGTCTTCCATGTGGATTAGCAGGAATCTAATTCCATGCTCTATCTTCACAGATTAGGAATATGGAACTAGGTAATCGCTTTGGTAATTGTCCTGTGAGATTGCACCACGAATAAAGGCTTTACTTTCAATGGTAGTAACGAGATCAGCTATAGGGTTGACTGCAACCCAGTGCTGTATCACTTTGTTAGAATGACTTTTTGTCGGGGGTTCAAACATTATCCATCCACCTGAGGTATTGGTGGAACATAACAAATCCAATTCTCCTGAGGGTTGTAACATTAAGAACTTTGGTAATTTTTGCTTGCTAACAGGCTTCAAGTTGTCTTAATGTGAAGCCAACAGTGCGACTGCACTCTTGCAACATTGCCAATCGATTCAGTCGAGTCTCATTACTAATTAAACTTTTAAATGCTTGAGGATCCCATTCAGGGACTCCTGTGAGACAGGTGCGAAAGGATCTCCAGGTGTGGCTAGGCTCAAACACATTGACCTTTGGCCAGTTCAATGTGCCAGAGTGACCCGTATATTCTGTCACTTTTGGATGTTAGTTAGCAGACAGTTGGTCATGACTATACACAACACAACTACCATAAGCATTTTACCATGTAAATGACACCATATTTGCAAACTCATAGCTAGAACTTCAATTGTTAAATGAACTTTCAAAGATGCTTACACTACTTCTTAAAGAGGGAATACTTATACTTTATACTAACATAACAATTACTATACAAGCTGAACACTTAAACTATTATCTAACTACTTTTAACACACGTGCTCTGGTATATATGTAGTCTAAGCATGAAAGCAATTTGCTGAAAGGGTAAACACACAACTACAATTTGCTTTATATACAATTAAATGGAGTCTACACTTCTTAGATCTTCTACAGAATTTCTCCAGCACGATTCAGTCCTGGAATGTTCACTGCTCCCGTGATGTCAGCTGGCAGTTGATTGGTGACTGAGGGCTTTGATGTTCAAGTTGTTCTTCAGATCCTTCTAAATCTTAAAACAAAGGATACCTGAAAAATTGGTAGAGACACAACATCACAATAACAACATAAAATTTCTGTTGGCAACTGTCTATATAGTGTTCAGACACAACTGTGTCCTGACAGGTCCACTTCTGATCCATGGCTGGAGTACCACAGCTGTGTGATGACATCTCTGTTCACTGGATCTCGTGTGTTCAGAGGCACACAGTCTGGTCAGATGGACAGGTGACCTTTCTGAACCTGCCAACAAAACACAGACACTTCTCTCCTTGAAGTTAATAAATTACACTAATTAAATGCTTTTAGGACATCAATCTCCCCCGTCTTCTTAAAAAAAATAAAAATGAGATGCATTTCTGTTCAACATTAACACAAAACCATATACACAATTAATAAAACTTATACTAGTTAAAAATCAATTAAATCTTAAACATTATTAATAACATATATAATATAAAACTGCTATTAATTACTAAAACACTGCACTAGCATCCCATAGTTAGCAAACAAACAGAAACAAAAATCAGTGAAGGATTGGATCATCACCTCCGGAAAATGACTCTCCAAGCCCACCTCAAAATTGATCCAGCTGTCATATCAATAGGGTCAAATTGCTGAGTCAAAAGGTGACTCAAATACTGATTTGGGACAGAAAATATCTGGATCTGTTGGCAAACATTCCATCCAGGTAAAGTCAAGGCTTGGCCAGGGCCTTAGGCTTTAAACTGGAAAGATGCCTCTTAACTCATTTCTAAAACAAGGTTCTCAATAGTAGCAGCTATGAGATGCTTACAGCATAGCAAACTGTTCTAAACTCCACAATAATTATATATGACAAAAGGAAATAACAAACTTAACCTTAAAAGAATATCTAAGTTAGGAAACTTAACTTAAAAACATTCAAGCCTAAACATTATAAAACTTGACTATCCTTAATTCTATTAACACTTAATCTATATTAAATGAAAACATGAGTTAATCTTATTCTGTTACTACAAAAAAACAGCTAAAAGCTTAATATATACCTTTTAAACACAATATAACAATAACATGGATTCCTTATTAAAATTGTGGAAAAAACGAGCAAATGGATAATATATGCTTTAACTTAACTTTGTTTTATACAGTAAAATTCTCTTGACTAATTATTTTGTAAACCACAAATCTCTTCTGTAGATAACACTAATTGGAAGAAGGTTTTCCTAGAAGCTATAAATCACACCATGTTTTAACCTTGGATTCTAAAACCAGTTATTGCAAGGCAACTTCTGTTAGTATTCACCTTAAACACTTTTTTTTTTTTTTTTCTTTTCTTAACTTTCAAAGAACCACAATAATTTCTCTAGTAAAACTCTAAAAACTGCAATTGCATAAACTCATAATTACTTAAAACACAAAATTAACTCTACAATGGTATATAAAAACATTTTGAAAACCCAATAAATCACGACAACAAACCAGGCACCATCCCAGTGCCCCCGCCGAGAGAGGGAGCGGGCGGCTGGACTGCCCGCCCCGCCGCTGCTGCAGCTCTGCTCTTATCTTTCTTCACATTCTCTACATACTCTCGCAGCGAGGAAAAACGGAGAGAAAGAAAAAAAAAGCCTCACAAAGTTAACTTTAACAAATGCAGTTTTTTCTCTCAATCTCTCTTGTTGTTTGCTGATAGAGGAAAAAGGCATACTTTTGCAAAAGCAGGCGATTTTACACGAAAAGTCTCTCACGGCCAGGTGCTAACAACGGCGATCAGAGGCCTTGGAACTTTTCTTGCGCTGCTTCTACCCCCAGGGTGCCTTTGTTCCCTGCGCTCACCTCGCTCCCTCATATCTTCCTGGTTCGGGTGGAAACCAGTCTAAATCTGGCTTCTTTTCTTCCAGGGTGGTAAAGATGGAACTTAAATAAGATTGTAGTGCTAAAAGTGACTCCAAAAATGAAGTAAATAGTTCTGGATGTATCACATCCTGCCATAACTGAACAGATTCTGTTTGTTGTTTCAGCGTTCCCTGTGGAACTTTTTTCTCATTATTTTCTTTTCCCTAACTCTCCCTCCCTCTCTCCATGGGCAATATAGATAGGAGAGCTTGCCCAGCAGTGGGAGGTAAAGGCATCTGCCGCTGAGACGCAGGTAGAATTACAGGGCTCACATCCTCAGCATATCTCACTTTTCTGTTTTTTAAGGTATTAATTACAATCTGCCAAGTTCGACCGAGAAACACAGTGTCCTTGCTCTTTTCCGTAATTGCCGTTTCCCATATCAGAGCCGACATATCAGTCCGTTCTTGCTCCGCAAGAAGCAGTGAGCACTGCAAATGCTCAAGACAATTAGCCCATATAATGAGCATATCCAGGTCCCTTTCCTGGGCTGCTTCGCCTCGTTTAACGAGGATGCTGAGAAGCAGTTTATTTACTGCCGCAAATTCCACATCCATGACGACAGCACCCGCAAGAGGGAAGGTTGCGACCCTTCTACACACGCCCTTGCCTTCTGGGCCCCCCCCCAGCAGCCCTACTTCCACGTCTAACCGCTCCGCGTCTCACCGCGCTCAGGCTGCCTATTTGGTGCCGATCCGAGCCCTCGACGATTAATGCCCAGATCCACTCCGATGACTCCAGAGTCCTTCTGCCCGCAGGGTGTCTCTGGTCGGAGCGCCAAATATTGAGAAGACCCCCGAGCTGTTCACCACTCTTCACAGAAGTAATTGTGAATGCCAGTTTATTTCTATCTTTAGCACACCTTTATAGGGTTCTACAGGGTCTGCGAGCAGAACGAGCTACTATTGGCTAACACACACAGTTTACATTTTTTCTCTTACACACAGGGATATTGTTTTACTTTACTCTCTCTTCTGCATGAAGGTTTCAAGGACTTTAGCCCTTAATATCACGACTTATTTCAAAGGCTGGTTTGTGCATACAGGCCTTTACTAATATATAAAATATAGCAACATGACTGAACTGATGGAACTCAAAACAATAAGACCTAACCTTGGGGATATGTATAAGATGATTTGGATAAACAGACAATTTCAACAGAGGAAGAAGGAAGTCCTGAGTAGCACTCAGAAGGAAAGTCAGAGTTGGAGTGGCAGCTTGACTGCTGCCTGACCTGAATGAGGAAAACATCATCAGAAAGGAGATTAATGGACATGTGTGAGTCCAGAGCAAAAGGATGCCCTGAAGTGACGTGTGTTTTGAGGTGTCGTGGGGTTACACTGTGGAGCTGAGGAGAAAAAGATGAATTTGATGTGACAGATATGTAAATAAAGTACACACTTTATACATGCTTTTTTTCTTTCTTTTTTCCCCCTCTAGATCTACAGTTACATTAGGAGAAGGATTCAAATTGTAGGCTGGGAAGAACAACTGCATTTTTCTTTTGTTAGCCAAATGACTGAGGCACAAGGAAAAAAACCAAAAACCATAAATGCACATCCAAAAGAAAAAATCATAAACAAAACAAAACAAAGCAAGACAAAGCAAAACAAAGGAAAACAAAACAAAACACATGTTCTACAAATATAACCAAACCAAAACGAACAAACCCCACCCCCCAAAACAACAAAAACCCAATCAAATAAATCCCAAGCAGAAGAATTGACACAAGTGCAACTGGAGCTGTGAGTGAAAGCATGTTTAAAAAAAATACAATTTAACCAGACAACAAATAGTAAGTTCTCTAAATATAAGCTGAATATGCAATGATTGCATTTTTATATTAAAAGAGGAAATTAAATTAATTTTCCTGTAAAAGCTGATTAGTACATCTTTCCTCTCTCTTACTTTCTCTTCCAGTTTCTGCAAAACCACTGGGTCAGTACTCCTTTCTCACTATGTTATTTCCTGTCTCTCATTAAGGACTTTAAAGTTCCTGCTGCAGGTGTTGAGTGAGAATGCAGGCCATTAATTTACTCCTGAATCATTGTAAAAGCACTGAGAATATCTTCCTCCCCTTTGTTGCACTTAAGTGAAAACAAAAAATATTTTGTTTGCTACCAGGGGTCACATGAAGAAGTGCTGTGACTTGTATTTTTACTGGTTAATGGAATGAAAAAGCCAAACAACAAAACCTCTTTTTCCCTCACATTAGCTTAGAATCTAAGTTCCCTGATTGTTTTGTCCCACAGTGAATTCCACAGTAAATATTAGATTATGTGCCAAAATGAAACATGTAATTTGTGTTGCAGCATACTTGTAAAATTACCTTGTCTCCTTACAGATTCTCTTTAGACATTGTGAACTAGCCTGCCTGTGACCTAGAAACAGTGCCTAAACTGAACTTAAATATTCTTACCTTCTTTGGAATATGTTTTACTTCACTTATAGCTATATTTTGCAACATAAATTTTGTGTTCAGGACTTCAAATGTCCAGTTGACTTTAATGTATGCTTATTTTTAAGTCAAATATATTCTAAACAATTTTATAACCTACTACCATTATCTGGCCTTATTTTATGTCTTAAAAAATATACAATGATAGCTTTAAAGTTGCAAAAAAACTCCAATTATTTAGGTGTGAAAAGTTGTTCAAAGTTTGTTTTTTATTTACTTTTCTTTTTAGATTTTAGCTTCTATAATTCCCTAAATCTTTATTAGCTTAGCATGGCTATCACAGGAAGTTAATCCACAAACCGCACCAGCTCCTTAGGATGCATGTTAAAACACAGAGCTAGGTAACGGTTGTTGCTGTTCATTCCTGCTTCTCTGCCAACAGAATGCCATGGCACTGCAAGGTGACTTGAGGACAGACTGATTGCTCCATCTCCCGTATATTTAGGTGAAACAATCACTGCAGTGTTCCTTTTCAAGGAATTAAATAGAAAAACTCTATTCTGACACTGAATGATAGCTGAGTGAATATTTTCGTCAACAGAATTCCCAGAACTACTGAAGAAATTGTAGTGTATTCCATGTTTCAGCTTAATTGAGTCTTGAAATAGAAAATGGTAACCTGAGTCTAAAAGAACAAAATGTGGAAGCCACAGGGACCAAACTTCAGTAGTCTAAAGGAAGTGGAAATCTGGAAAGAAGAAAAAATGGAAAAAGCCTCATCTCTGCAATCCTTAGTCAGGCAGAAATCAGAAAAAAATTTGAATTATCAAGCAATATAGATAGGACTGGACTGTGAACCTGTATATTTCTGCTCATATGCAAGTTAAATTATTCATGAAGAATCATCTCCCGTTAATCCCCTTTTTTTCCTTTCCTGTTGTCTAAACAAGCTATACTGGATGGCTATTAATTCAACTAGTTATCACTTTCAGTAAAGACTTCCCTTCACAAATCTGACAGGGATGTTGCTACTTTTTCAGACTCTCAAGTCAAATAAAAGACTCACTTGTTTTCCTTTTGTTTTGCATCTTTATCTCCCTGTAACAGACTGCACCATATAATTAGTAGAGACTTAAATTTATTTTTTTAATTTTGTGGTAGGAGAAGAGAACCAACTTGGATCTTCTTATTGTTGAGAGAACATCACAATACAAAAGACAAAACGCTTTTCCTGGAAGGAGAATTTTTGATCAGAAAAACACAATGTGGGTTTTCATGGAGTCTAGGCAGTTTAATTTTTAAGCAACATGTTACAATGGTCCAGACTCTTGAGTAAATATAAATGAGGGCAAGAAGTTCAACTATTAAATGAGTTTTTGAGGAAATGAGAATATTGGAAAGTGGAACGATAAGTACCCCCAACTTCAGCAAAGCTTTTTCACCATATAGAGATATTTTAAGAATTCTTAATACTCCTCTTGCCTTTCTCACCTCTTACCACCAGAACTGCTTTACCTATCAATATATACTTTAGGGCAATCAAGCAAGGAGATAAGGAGATTAGAAGATTTAGTGGAACACACCAGATATTTTGCTAGTGATGCTTAGTTTGCTTGTGCTCCTGACAGCTGCTACAAGTGAATGAATGTAAGGATACGGATGTAAGTAAGATCAGCACTGAAAATTTTGCCTATTTCCAGCTCTGGCGGTGGCTGAAGGTCAGAGAGTCTACTGGCTGGAAGAGTGCTTGGAGGAGGTCTCAGGAAGAGTCTGGGATGACCATGACCTCATTGCCACTGCTGGAACAAAACTCTGAAGCCAAGTCTGCTGAGGGGGATGTGACAAAAAAATCACTACAGCATAACTTCTAGGTAAGCATCAGTTAAGGCAATAAAAGCTTGCAGTCTTCTCCTGCACACTTGTTAATATTCTTTTAATTATTCACTAAAGTGGTTATACAATATACAGATTATGGAATAAATAAACTACAGTAGACATAGGAGCCTAAAACATGATATTCTTAGTTGAGGTATTCACATGCATAGACACCTGTTTCCCTCTTCTCAATGTTTCACATCAGAATTGGCAGTAGAAGTTCAGAAAGGGCTCATGACTGTCAGAAACTGGAAGACCTCATTTCTCACTTCTTGAGTAAAATCTCTAACTACACAAAGTAATGAGAAAATCTCTCCCATACATTCATATTATTAAATTAAAAAGCTACATATGCTTTTATTTTCAGACCCAGCCCTGTCATCTTCTGAAATGTGTGTGCTAACATAACTTCTAAATCACGGTGGGTCTCAAGCTTAGGCAGCTTTTCAGCTAAACAGGAAAGGCCTTGCAAATGTTGGCCAATTCAAATCAAATGACTGTGGCACTGAGCAAGGAATGAAGCAACCACTGAAATCCATTTGGGATTCGGCTGCCCAAACTCATCAGGAATACTCTGCAATGAAATCTTCAAGCTTTTTAGTGCTTGGCTACACTGTCCCATCACATTTCCTACTGGTTCTCCTGAAAACATAATTATCATGTATCAGATAGTGTATTCCTCTTTTTAGGAATATGGAATTTAAAAATAATAAATGTTACATTATTTTTTAAATTTTTTTTTACAGCATTGATTCTTTTCCTGTTTGTTGTTTTTTCTTTGAGATACTGTGTCCCCTGCCTATATTAATTTGGAAAGCTTTTTTCTTCTCAATGGGTCTAGAAAATGGAATAAGCAATATCCCAGCAGCCTATTTTAATTGAAGTGCAAAATGATTTTTATAAGTCCATCCTACTGCTTTTATAACTTTGGCAGTAAAAAGAAGTTATTGTTAGAATATCTTTGTTGCATACCAACAGCCCTTGTCAATACCACTTGCAAGGACAAAACAAAAACATAAAGACAAAAGATGAAACATCTTTTACATATTAAAAGGGCATCTGTCTAGCTCCTGAGTCTACCTACTATCATAGATTACTTATTCAGTTGCTTTTAATTGTAGCTGAATGAGGAACAATTCCACAAGTGATCACAAGTAATTTCTTCCCTTATATGAAATTAGCACCAACCAATCACATAGTGTAGTTATGAAGATTTGTCTGAGAATTCTAGAATGACTGAAAAAAGTAAAACCCCTTGGCAGAATCTGCTGTAACAAATAGTGGGGCATGTAGAGTTTATGTGAAATACTTCCAGGTTACAAGAATTCACACTTTTATTACCTTACCATATAGCACAGTTCTGCAAACTATTGGCTTCATATGAGCCTATCTCCAAACTCCCACTCTTACCATCTATCTTTCTCCCATTTCATGTGTCAGACTCCTTGTGATGTCCATAAACCATCCACATATATCTACCCTGACATGGTTAATGATGCTTAGTTGCATTTCCTTAACAGACTACTGAGAGATCATATGTTTCCAAATGTTTTGTGAAATTTCATTGCATGAAATACTCTATTTAAAGTATCAGAGAGAATTCTAAATAAGGCCTGGAAAAACTGGAAAACCTCTGGACTTGATCCTAACTCTCACTGATGCTCTTCTAAAGGAAAGTTAGGCAGATTTTCCTTGGATGTCTTAGAGCTTTTTGACTCCAAAGTTAGCTGCATGGGGTGATGGAAAAAACATACACTTAATATTCCTTGCTGACTGGATGATGGGTAGAAAAGGGAGAAAGGCAAAAAGTGGTTGAAATCTAGACTTTTCACCTTCTGCTATGTGGAAAATACAAGCTATTGCATATCCCTGCTAGCGTCTTTAGCAGGGATATGCTGCAACTGAAAAGTGAATAGTAAATAGTGAACTGAAAGTGCAATAGTAAATAGAATTGTTTGAAGCAGCTGTGCTGCTCAACTATTTTTTTCTGAAAGATACTCATTATTTTATGAAGAAACACATTTATTTACACTGATAGAATTAAGTAAAATACTACTCTAAGTTTACAATTGTGAAGTTGAAAAGCATCTTCCATTCTAATTGCAACTGCATTTCTGGCAATACAGAAGTTTTCAATAGTGCATGTTGACTTTGGGTGGAAGGCATGAGCAAGAGCTCCTACAAAGATTTTTGATTTATAAGTTATTCATCTTAAATGACTGCTAACCACACATTTAAAAGTTAAAATGCAGCAGAAAGTTAATAAGATAGGCACAAATAAAAGTAGGTATTGAGTTGCTGATCATTTTAATAATTTCTTTTTCATACTAAAAATAATTTCAAAATAATTGGAAAGCCAAGTGCAGTATGAGCCCATGCCAAAAAACAAACATTCCTGAAATGCTCTGCAGCAATCCAGGTCTTAATACATTCAGTGATATGAATTTCCACTTTCTAGAAGTCTGAACAGTGAACTTTCATCAAGAAACCAATTAAGCAAACAAAGAATACAAAACCAGATGGCAAACACAGGATAAGAGTGATATTAAAGTTGATTCAGCAACTTGTTGAAATGACCTTAAAAATGTATTTTAGTATTTAGGCTCAAAACCAATTAAGGAAGAACCTATATAAATCAGAGCACTGTGAAAATAAGATATGTAAACTGAACTAAGATTATAAATAGATTTTTATGGAAATTATGTTCATAGCATTATTTCTGTGCAGTTAGATCTATAATATGAGCTAAGTTTGAAGTTCTGAATAGTGCCCAAGTTTTATAAATCCTATATTGAGTTCTAACATTAGCAAAGGAAAGGAAACAATCTCTTCCTAATAGATTATATATGAGGAAAGAAGACTCACCCAAATTCATTTTTTACTTAAAACTGAGGGGGAAGTTTTCAGTTTTAGTTTTCTACCAAGAAATAATTTGACTTTCACCTCATTTAGGGTGAACATACAGTCACAAAAAATGCATTTTCAGTGGGCTTTCAGTACAGATATGAGTCTGAAAAAGCAATAAATAAAAATATTTAGGTTTAATGTTTTTTTCTTTAATTTTTTTCTTGCTGAAATGAGAGGCAAAAAGAATTCTTAGCTACATATGTTATTCCATAAGAAAGCAATTAGTTCATATCTGTTGTCAAAAGGAAGCTGAAGATGACAAAGTCTTGCCTTTCCATGGCAAAATAAACTGAGCTTTCCTCCTCTCCTTATTCCTGAAAAATAGCATTAAGAATATTCGCCAGGGTGGGACAGTCATTTTCCCCAACAAATATCTGGATTTGAATCTGACTCTTTGTAAACTTTCTTAAATATCACTAATGCGGAGAGAAAAAAAAAAAAAAAAGAAAAAAAGAAAAAAAGAAAAAAAGAAAAAAAGTCTGGTTTCTTTGTGTTGGGAAACAGTCCTCCACACAGTTTCCTCATATCCTAATGTCCTTTGGAATCAACTAGGAGTTTATACACCCCCTGGGTCTGACAGCAGATGAGTTTGATTGAGAGAGAACTTAACAGATGACAGGACAGAATTGGTCTTGAGTAGGTAGATATCCATCCAGATGGAGTTGTCCAGAAAGTGATTAGGTCTTGCAGTAAACATGCAAAGGATAGAGCCATTTCATTTGTATAGGACAATTAAAGTATTTTATAGATGTTGGAATAGCTCCAGCAAAGAGAGTTCTTTTGCAGGAAACTTGATACCCTGGTGTGTAAAAGCTTCACTTGTGAGTTAAGGAATCAAAGTTCAAATCTTTGTCCTGAAGCAGGAAGAAAGTGAATTTGAGATAATTTCTCATGCCTCTTAAGCAGGTATCTTAATCAAAGGGACATGATGTATTCTAAAGAAGCATTGCCTCATGCTGGAGCTAATGGAGTTAATTAATGTTTGCTGCAGCTCCATAAGCATTAAGTAGTGTCATCAATCCTTAGCTAAAGCAGATTTTAGTAGCTTCCTGACTACCATGTTATCTGACCTGTCGCTGGTTCTCTCTTCCTGAACAATGCTATGTTTTCATTAATATGCAACTGAGTAAAAATAGATTGTTTTCTTTCATGTGCCCAGGAATATAGAATTGGAATGGCTGATTACCTACCTATGGTCAGAGAGCATTGAACAAAAATTCAATAATACATGGTACAGGAGGTTTCTATCTATGACTACAATCATAGAAGAGTAAAGCCTTTCCCATCCAAGGGCAAGTATCAGTTTAAACTTGCCCTTTAAATCAGAACTATTTGATCTTCAAGTTTTTTCTACTACAGGGTCTCACAGAGGTAAGATTTCCTAACATGATCCCAGAATGGCTGGTATGTGTAAGTTAGGATCTTTCAGCACTACCACAGATTTGCCATCCAAACGTAAGACAGGTACTTGCCTGGATGAAAAACAACCTGTCAAACCTTAGACTAGACATAAACACAAGTAGGAAAGCCAAAGATACTGGAAACCAGAAAGAAATGATATCTTTATCCTTTCACAAGAGAGTATAGGATCCTGCATCACATAATTAAAATAGTA
This sequence comes from Poecile atricapillus, assembly GCF_030490865.1. Taxonomy (NCBI): domain Eukaryota; kingdom Metazoa; phylum Chordata; class Aves; order Passeriformes; family Paridae; genus Poecile; species Poecile atricapillus. Next base: position 59,815,041 of record NC_081289.1, on the reverse strand, counting down.
TAGGATTTCACAGCCCACAGTTCACAAGTTAGGTTTGCAGTTACTTGCAGTAGTTAAATATTGTGAGAGAAATACTAACAGAGATGGCAGGAAAAGGAATTTTCTGTCTAAGATGAACTTTAAAAATATTAATAGTCTTGTTAGTTGTCGTTTGTTGTACTAGCTGCTAAACTTTGATCATTTTGCTTGTTTGTATTTTATACTACTACATCTTCATTTAGAAAGTGACAGGCAGTGATAGAAGCCTGAAATAGAACTTTCATGATTTGGAGAACTTCAGGCTTTTTTATGAAACATGCAAGTATTGTAAAAAACCTTTCTTTCATTTCCAAAACCATATGAGAATAAATTTATACTGCTATTGTCAAAGTTTATTATTCTTTTTTGTACCATCACAAAGTAAAGGAGTACACAGACTCCTTTTTTATCAAAAAAAGTATCATTTAAGACCAGAATTTCTTTAAAATAATACTGATTAATATAAATGCAGAAGTAAAAACATGAGACTTGGTTATTTCAATAAAGTTTACAAGATAGGTAAACTCCTGTAATTTTTTTTTCTGACTCTTGATTTTTTCATCTGTGGTCTTAAATGCTTACACAAGTGAATCACAGAAATTAAAATGCCTATCTATTTTTGTCTCAAACTATAAAGATTTTAGATTTCATGATTTTTTAATTCTATTTTTTGTTACTGATTTCAGAGATTAAAAACACAAGTTAAACACCAGACCATAACCTATAAAATTTACATAAAAAAGAATAGCTTTCTTCATTTAAAAAATACAGTAATCTTAACAAAGGATTTTTAGTTCTAAATACTTATAATTATTGAACTCAAAATCGTGAAATATCCACAGATAGGTTAGCAGGAGCACTATAGATGTTCAGTCTTTTCCTAGCTCATAGAAAAAAATAAGTTAATACCTACCATATCTATTTTATGTTTGCGTATTTTGCTTGGTGATCCTTCAAGAATTGTGCCACTGAGATTTGTCACACATTTATGTTAGCAAGAATGAGTAGCTATTTCTTTGTGGCATTAGAGAAATAGGATTGAAATGAAGTGTTTTTCTTCATTATTTACACTTAAATTCAGGTATGGTTTGCACATTAATTTTATCTATTATAAACTGAATTTATATTGCATTAGTTCTTGATAATCTAGATAAAAAATAAAGTATCAAAAATTTTGATTACAGCACACTGTAATAGATTAAGAGTCAGACTAATGGAATTTAGATGTATGATCAAAGTGATTGTATTTTGGTAAAAAAAGGTAATGGTAATGAAACATCAAAAAATCTATTAAATGTTTGGGAGTGTATCTAAGGAATGAGCTGTAGGATCTTTTTTTCAGACTGTACTATGAATTATCTCTGAAGAGTGGAGGTCTGTTGGAGAAAGACCTTACTAGATGTCTACTGGAAATGTAGTAGAGCAGAGAGAACAGCTGGGAGGCTCCTGAGCGTGTGGTGAGCACTTCCTGGCACAGCTGGCGTGTGAGGCAGTCAGGAATGGCTGGACCTGTTTGATGAGGACAGGGAAGGATTTGTGGGTGATGTGGTGGCTGGAGGCCATCCTGGGCATAGTGATTATGAAACACACATTCTTCAATGCTCTTAATATGAAACTTTTAATCCCTCTACAACTTTGTGCCTGTAGTGTGTAATCCTATCTTTTATTTCCAGAGCTCAAATTTATTTATTAAGTCGTTATTTAAACTCCTTGGTTTATCTGTACCCATCATTTTGTAAAGATGCCTGACTTGATTTGCAATTCCCTGCATTGCCAGAGCTTTTTTATCACACGATACTGTCTGGAAAACCTGGAAAACAAATGTGGACATGATTGTCTGGGTTTTCAGCCTGTCAGTGGCTGATCTGTTCCCAAGGGAAAGTCTTTTGGGAACTTTTCTCTCTCAAGGAATGTTTTTGTAAATAGGTTTTTGGTTTCTAAAACAATATTGTACAGATGTCTTGAGTGTTTTCTCTTGTCCCACCAAGGGATGAGAGAGGTGTTTCTCCCTTTACCAATAGTGTTAAACCTGTATCAAAGCACCTTATAAAAGAGGCTGAAAATCCTGAAATAAAGCCTTCTTTGGACAATACCTCTGCCTGCTGTAATTGAATTTATGCTCCTATTTCATGTCCACTAGAGACAAACAAACCATGTAATAATTAAACATATAACTATGTTCTCTCTATGTCATACAGTTTCTTACTTTAGCTGAGACTTTTCAAGACAGCAATTTATTTTTGTCTAGTCAACATTCTTCCTTAAAAAAATGTAGTGAGATGATGAATCATCATCAATAAAAGTCCTTTGAGCTCCTCATAAAAATAGTCATGAAAATAAAAAAAATATCATCAGCCATCTTTGTCAAGGAGTTACAGCATGACAGAAATGTGTGATACATTTTTTCAAAAAATAATTTAGGATTAAGTTGCAGGACTCATAAGCTATACTTTGAGAAGGTAGGGGTTTTTTGCTTTGTTGGTTTTTTTTGTTTGTTTTGTTTCATTTTGTTTTTTTGGTTTTTTTTTAAACAAACCAGGCTGTACATGGACTAGCATGTTTTTCTAAAACCCAGTTCCTAGGAGAAAATACTAGCTTAATGCTCTTCCTTCTCCATTCACAGAAATACTGATCACAGTGCAGGAAAAATCAAAGATGCACCTAAACTGCCTATGTATCCAATAATTCTGTATTTCCAACCTGGACATGCCATTACATACAGAACACATTTAATGTTTTTAGCACAGGTAAACATTTAATCACAGTGCACCTTTGCTGTCTTCTTAGACTATGGCTATGAGGAAACATATTTTTTTAAAATAAAAATAAAGGAAAATGGATTTCTGGGGAGTTATCTATTACAGTGACATAAATATAGCTGTACTAACAGCATTTCAGTACTTTCTTCTAACCATAATGCCTTTGAAATATTTGAAATCTTGTAATACTGTAATATAAATGCAGTGCATATTCAGTTCCTAGAGAAATGTTGAAAATGTAATTGCTTTTATATAACTGAAATTCAAGATTGAAAATATTTCAAAAGCACCACAGTAGGAAGAAAGTATTGAAATACTGTAGGAGAAGAACTGGAAAGACTATAAAAATAAATCAAGTTTGGAAGGGATGGATTAGGCATGTTAGTCAATAAGCTGGCAGAGTCAATAAGAGAGACTTCTCAAAGCATAGAGAGGATGAAAAAAGTGTTAATTGGGTACAAGAGCATGTTTGTGAGGGAATACAAATAGATTTGAGCAAAACATGTAGATAACAGCAGAGCATTTGATATGGGAAATATTCCTGTGACCATAGTGGATCTTATATTGAATAGTAAATGAGAAGGCAACAAACATCAGTGAAGCCTGGAAGACCAAGGACACCATGGGTTAGAGTTTCTTATTATTCAATGTGCTCCAAAGTTCAGTATTTCACAAATAGGTCTTTTCCATAAACTGGCATTTGGTATCAGGTTTAGCTTTCTGTATGGAAAAAAAAAAATATTTTAAAGAACAAGTAAATATAAAATGAACACATGAGGTTTTAAGTAAAAGACTGAGATGCTTTGGAGCACTGACATGTCAATATTTTGAAATTTAAAAGCTGTTTTTTTTTTTACCATCTTCCTGAAATATATTTTAAATGAAAAATATTCTAATGATTTTTAACTCACACTCATAAAATATTATCAGAATTATCAGGCACAAGTCTTCCATTAATTTTGCTATAGTGTTTCAGGTACATTAGAAGAAAAAACTACCAGCTCTATGGCTTTTTGATAACTTCAGAGTTAAAATCACACTGCTTTCCACAGATTTCATAAGTCATAGAATGAAGCAAGTAATATCTCATTATAGCTTGATTCTAATAAATAACTTTATTATTTTTTATATATTAGACTAACTGTCGTGGTTTTAAACCAGTAACTAAAAAAATTACTTATTTCTTGCTGTGAGATATGGATTAGAACAAGAGCAAAACAAGCTTAATACTTAAAAGGAATAAAGACAGTTTATTAACAAACTACAAGAATAAGAACACCAGAATAAACTTCCAGAAAACTCTTTTATCTCTCACTACTTGACCATTTTTTTGTACACATGATAACATAGAGACAAAAAAAAAACTTTAGAACTTTGGTGGTCAAAAACAGTCTCAATTCTTGCTAGAGTTTTTTCATCAGTCATTGTAGAGAAACAGAAGTCTCCATCTGCCAATTTATGGAGTTTCTCACAAGAAAACTATTTTTGTTATAGTTTTCTATTTCTCTAATGCCAGCTGCCCGGAAATCTGTCATCAGAGTTCACTCCTCCCATTTCACATCACTCTGAGGTGTGTATGGGCCATGAGTCTAGGGATGTCATTTTAAGGATGAGTTATTCAAAGGTAGAAATCCTCTTCATCTGTCTCTGTGAGCCTTCCTGGAAAACAGCTTTCCCCTTGCCCCTCCAAGGCTTCAAAATCTTCACTCTACCCATTTCCAGCAACTCACAGTATCACAACCACTCTCTCTTTTTCTCAAAAGTCCACACTTTGAACACTCTATTCCTCCCATACTCTAGTCATGAATTAAAGGAGTCTTTTTAAACTACTATTGTCCATCTCCATAGCTTTAACAGAAAGATATTTCAGCTGTAAAGCACCTTCTTATTCTCTCTTTCCCATTTAAACTTAACTCTTTTCCTCACTGTTTTTAGTAGTTTTATTATGTCTTTTTCATGTTGATTGTCTCTCTCGTTCTCTGTCTGAGAAAAAGGAGTAATCTGTACATTTTATCCAGGTAGTAAAATAATTAAAAGCTTTAGAAAAGCTGCAAGAGTTCATGGTGTCAGGTTTCAGTCCAGCAGCAGCAGTAACTGAGCAGCTCTGCTTTCTTTTCCTTCCCCCCCCCCCCCCCCCCAATTTCGTCCTCTGCGGCCTTGTCCGGCTGAGGGGGGGGGGGGGGGGAAGAGGAGGATACAACAAGGCCTCGTTACCTTCTCAAAAGCCGGAAACAAAAGAGAGCAAAAGAACTCTGACTGTACTTCTTAAGGGGGTGTTCACAAGCTGAATTCACTTTTTAATGGTCAGAACTGCTGTCAATTCTTGGAAATGACTGATAATTGGTCAGGAGAAAAGACTCCCATCAGCCACCGGCAGCTTCAACTTCCTTAGCTCTCAAAACTACCTTAAAGGTAAAGCCACCCCATGACACGAACCTAGGCAATTACTGGGGAGGTTTTGTTTTATTTTCCAGAGACAGCCAGATAGGGCCATTTAGGTTTATTTTATCATCTGTTTCTATGTTAAAAAGTAGTAGAGAGACATATAGTCCTCCACAGCTACTGGCATGTAAAAAATCTGATCAGTTACCTAACTTTACCAGATCTAAAATTCAGGTTTATTGGATTCTAATGTCTTGAACAAATATTATCCATATTTTAATTCAGGAGTAATTACTTATACATAAATTGAAACTGTTCTACATGTCATCACAATTATTTTTATTAATGCTTTTCCCTTTGTTATTGTTGTAGACAAATCATATATGTCCCAAGATCCATGATATAGGCAGAAAAACATAAACTTTATCCAGCTCCTGAAACTCAAGCTGAACCTGCTGCCCACACTAAGAAAAAGGCTCTTTGGCAGTACTTCAACAGAAGCCCACAAAACTATAAAATATTTAATACAGTGAAAATCTGTTCTAGTCACATTGTGAATTATAACTCAGAATCAAACTACAGAGTAATAGATGGGCATCTGTTCAGTAATTATTCTTAATTCAATATTAGTAAACCAAATAAATATTAAATAACTAGTTACCCTGCATTTTTTTGATCAGTACTGTTGATGCAAAATAAACATTTAAAGTGACTGATCTTGTTATAGGAGAATTTATTATGCTGTTTTCCTTTTTCTTTTCACACAAATTAAATTTAATTGGATTTGTCCATAATTGTGGTCTTAGGGTATTTCTGGTGCATCACAAATATGTATTTATTACTCAACACTAAATTACATTTTGTTACCGGCCTAAATACTCAAGATCTAATTTTGATCCTAGTATCCACTATTCCATTTACTGGATCCAGGAAAAGGTAGATATCAACTCAAGAGAGTTGATGCAGAGACTGAACACTTTTAGCAATAACAAAGAAAGATAAAATGGAAGCAGGGTGAAAACTCATGGATAAAAAATAAATGCTACAGAAGGTGAGCGGAAAAGTTTTACCAGCTGTTGTTTACCTTTTGTTGGTATTTGAGGATAGAGTAGAGAATACTGAGCAAGAGCAGCAGCAGAAAGTTTCACAATTTAATAAAAGGAGAGTGGCTGGAGGCAGAGCCTGAAGGCAGAATGTTTGGTTGTGTGGCCCAAAGGTCAATAGGGATGGAAAAGGAAAATAATCTAATATAGGAAGGAAACAACACTTCCCAGAGCGAATCTAAAAGGAGATGTTTAATTCCTCATTATCTCTGCTCCAGTCTTATTAACTAATTGCTTTCATTTGGTAAGTAAAAGTCAAAATACTCTTGTGCTAGTTGCATTGTCAGGGCAGAGAAGTTGTCGTTGTCAGGGCATCCTAAGGTTTTTAAGCTCCTTTAATTGATCTGGGAAATTTCTAAGGGATCAATTACTGTGGTATTTTAAAATATTTTCAAATCAGAATTGTTAAAAAACACCCAGAATATTATGGGTTTACATCTTTGTAGCATATTTTAAAGTCACTTTAGAAAGAAGAATATTTTCTCAGTTCCACAGATGGGCAGCTGGCACGAGAAGTGCCTGTGTGATTTACTTATATTACTCATTTACTCAAAGATCAAGCTGAGAAAATAATGAAATTCCTTACTGTCCTTTGCTCCACTGTAGTATGTTATTTATCCAGGTAGAGGGAGGATAGGATGGAGAGGAGACATCTGATGCCGATATCAGATATTTTGGGAAAGTTCAACCACTGACAACGTACTCCAGCTCTCCAAACTGACAGTTAGTATGAAGTGTGCAATTTTGTCAGTTCAGTAGTCCTTCTTTCTTATCTTTCAAACCAATGGCAAGCTCTGGACACAGAATGAGGAGCATTTCTATGTGCTTTAGAGCCATAATGAGCACTATATAAGGCACTCCTTGAAACAAACTATTGTAGGTATTTATGTCTGAGCTAAAATAATTAATGTCTATTATAACATGCTGTTCAATGAATGAATGAGAAACTACTTGAGTTGAAAAAGAAAGCACTTTATCAATTTAAACTTTGCCTTTACTTTGAAGTAACTTCATTGTGGTTTGCAAGGTCCTGGGCCCCTCACTTCAAGAAAGATACTGAGGTGCTGGAGCATGTGCAGAGAAATGCAGTAAAACAGGAAATAGTCGGGAGCACAGGCCTTGTGAGGAGCAGCTGAGGGAGCTGGTGGTGTTTAACCTGGAGAAAAGGAGGCTCAGAGAATCTTCTTATTCTTTACAACCACCTGAAAAGAGGTTGTAACCAGGTGGTCTCTTCTCCCAGGAAAGTGGTGACAAGATGAGACAACATAGCCTTCATGCTGTGTAAGAGAGGTTCAGGACATCAGAAGGAATTTCTTAATTGTAGAGTGTTGTTAAACATTGGAATGGACTTCTCAGGGAGGTGGTGCACTCATCAATCATAGAGGTATTCAGGAAATGACTGACATCAAAATTAGTGTCATGGCCTAATTAACAAGTGGTGATCAAAGGTTGGACTCAAAGATCTCAGTAGTCTTTTCCAACATAAATAAATCTGTGATTCTTTAAGTAATTGAATAATTTGGCACTCAATTAGTAGTGTTCTGGTGTCAGAAAATGAAAAGATATCAAGTTGCTGATGTGATGGAACACAACATGGATACTCTGAAGGACTCTTCCATGTCTAGAAATCACCACAATAGTGAGCTTCTTCCAGTAATTCAGGAATTTCTAAATATCCAAGAGCAAACCCCATCAAGTTTTAGAATTTTCCTCCTTAATTTTGTGTAATGCATTTAGTAACATGAACATCTTCATTTATTTTGATCTATAATGTTCTATTTTGAGTTAAATTTTTGAGAGCCTTAAAGTAGTGCTTTATTTAAATTAAGATATTTTTAACATATATATTTCTTTTACATGTTTGCAAGTTTTATTTCCACTTCCTTTAATAAGCAAGAAATGCCCTTTTAACAGACCCTTGGCATGAAGAAAGATTGATTTTAATCTTACTTATTTCGGTTTTCCCTTGTTAGAGACATTCAAATTCATCTCCTTCTAGTCAAGAAGGAAGATATTCAAACATTTCAAAAGGGAAATTCTATGGAAGGTCTATGAAATAAAAATTTTATTTGTGGTCTTGCATAATGTGGCTGTATGATTCTAAAAATTAGTACATGCCATTAGGTATTGCTGAGGTTTTATTTTTCCTACTACTGTTTTCCTCTACTCTTTATAAAACTGCTGCGACAATGTGCTTAAGCATGTTTCAAAAGTGGTGAAGTAATCATTAAAACAACTAAAGAATAGAAGGGAAACATACAGGGTTTATAGTATTTTCTGCTGCTGAATAAGTCGTTAGGTCCTTTTTCTCCAGAAACCCTGTGAAATTGATAATAAATAAAATGACACAAGAAACAAAAGGAGAAGATTCAAGTATAGCCGATAGTATTTTGATAAAATTTTCATTATACATTTTTTAGGCACTTAAAACAAGTGCTATAAACCCTACCTGAGCAAGGTTTCTTTTGCTTCAGGTTCCTTTTTGACCTTTTTAGGTGACTACTCTGAGGCATTAAAGAGAAGCCACACCCCACCACACCCCTAAGTTCCCAGTCTATGAATGGTTGGAGGCTAGGAGAATGTATAGGAAATATATTAATTTTTTTTGCCCTGTTTCTGTAGTCTTTACTGGGCATCTGCTTGCATTCACCATACCAGAAAACTGGCATAGAAATAGCTTTGGTCCAACCTTCCAAATTGAGGTGGTTGCTTTTTTTTGTGATTCATATACTCACAGCTTCCATAAAAAGTACTGGAGAAGATAATAATGCATCTTCCATGTCCCTTCTTCTCAAACATAACCAGCACTTGAATAGAGAATTTAGAACCTTCTTACAGTTCAATGTTAAATAGACAAAATTCTGAAAGGGTAATTTGAGATAATCTAAAAATAAACATATATATGTCTATTTTATATAGAAATATATAGAAATAATGTTAGATATTACCAAAAGGATAAATACCCTCACTGTGAACCCAGAATCATCTTAAAAATCTCCCAGAGCATAGTGACATGACATGACTTTACAAAGACTTTGAATTTATCCACAAATTTACATGAGAACATGGCAGATTAATTGCTATAAATATTATCTTTAGTACAAAGTATAAATGATAACTCCAAGGCAGCACTGGAATGTGTGAATGCAGTTTTGTTGGGCTTGACTTGCCATCAGTCTTGTTGTAACAGCACAATACTGTAAGATACAGTACAGTTGTCTTACCATAGACATGTAAAGTCCTTGAAGTGATTGGTCCTTGACCAAGACATTTATAGTGTGTACACAGGAAACTAAAATTTAAGAAAAAAAAGAGAAAATTTTATTGAACTATATACAGTTCTGGTTCAGTCTATGCGTAAATATAAGGATGTATGAATACTAGCATAAATATTATAGTGCTAAAAATGCTGTTAAAATAAGAAAACCTGCTTTTATCACTCTTACTCTCAGACCCATTTTTTTCCCAATATATACCAATATGCATAACTGCTCTTTTATATAACAGTATCCATATAAAGGACATTATCAATACATCAGCCTGGGCAAAAATGTCAAACCTATACCTAACACAGATCCATAAATTCAGGAGCACAGGGAGATATAAAGATCTATGAGGGGTTTAAATGCAAAAGGGAAATTAGCTATTGAACAATGAACAAATATTTTGTTGAAAGAAGCCTTGCATTTGTATAAGCATTCTGACAGTTTTGGATCAAATCCACCTTATCAACATCCCTGACTTTTTTCTAATGACAGTAGGACAGCTCACAGACTAACTTACTTCATCCCTTGGAAAGTTTTGCAATTTTAAAATTTGAAGTAACTTAAATCTTTACCATAAAAAATTCCCAGAAAATGTCTCAAACAAACCATCATTAAACAGATTCCCAGTACTACTCCTGTTTTGCATAATCCCAGATAACAAGAGGCTGGAGGGGTTCTCACTTTTATTGGCTGGAAAGTAGGATGTTCCTAAACTAAATAAAAACAAGTAGATCAACAAAAAATATTTCTAATCTTTGGGAAAACAGAATGAACACTTGCTCCTTTGTTAATATGTTAAGTAACAGTTCCAGTTTTCTGGATTTTATCTGGAAGCAATATATGAGGTTTTACAATAGCAGAAGTATTGTGGAGATTGATACTTTACCTTTGCTTTCACAACTATTTCTTTTCATGACTGGCTAAATTGTTAATCTCCAGTCCTTAAAAATAATTTTGTTAGAGCATGAATATCTGAGTGAAGAGCAAAAAAGCTATCCTGGTTTTGGCTGGTGTAGAGTTAATATTCTTCACAGTAGCTGGTGTGGGTTATGTTTTGGATTTGTGCTGGAAAAAAATATTGATAATGCAGACATATTTTCAGTATTGCTGAGCAGTGTTTACAGAGTCAAGGCTCTTTCTGATTCTCACATCACCCCACCAGTGGGTGGGTACAAGGATTTGGGAGGTGACACTGGTACAGCTGACCGTAACTCAGCCAGGGGATATTCCATACCATATGGTGTCATGTTCAGCATATAAAACTGGAGGAAGAAGAAGAAGAAAGGAAGGAAAGCTTGGAATGATGGCATTTGTCTTCCCAGGTCGCCATTACACCCACTGGAGCCTTGTCTGCCTATGGAACGTGGTGAGTAAATTCCTTTGTTTGCTTTGCTTATGCAAGTGGCTTTTGCTTTTCCTATTAAATATCTCAACCTACAAGTTTGCTCACTTTAACTCACCTGATTCTCCCTCACATCCCACTGAAGAAGAAGTGAGTGAGTGTCTGTGCAGCTTAGTTGCTGGCTGGGATAAAACCACAGCAGGACATAACTCTGTAGCCTGCCAGAGACTGTTTTTGGGAAGGATTTTGTACAAAGGAAAGAAAAAGTAGCAGAAACAGAAAGAGGCAATGAGATACAGATGCAATAGACAATACTGTTCTGGCTAAAAACGAGCCAAGCACCTGTGAAATGCAGCAATCTTCAAACCTATGAGCATCAGAGATATTAACCTTTCCTGTCTGCACTCATTCTCTCAAAGCATTTTGGAATAGAACTTATTTCAAAAGAAAAAACTTGGTCTCATCACCAGTGAATCTGTATTTTAAAAACAGATTGTCAACAAAAAATGGTTTACTACAAAGCTTACTTTGACTACAAAGATTGTTAGAAGCCCTGCTTGGTTTTTATTCTGCAATATGGTGATCCATTCTAGACTGTCTGACAAAAGGAACACTGGACTTCCAAACTTTAGAACTGGACAATGCATGACAGAAAGTACACAACAAGAATTTAAGGATAAATGTCAGTATGACACACTGCCAATTTTATCTCAAACTTTATAAGACAAATATATTTAGATATAACTCTGTTGCTTCCTTGAGTCACATTTTTTCACTTAATTAGTCACAGTGGTAAGGACTAGAATAGGTATATAGGAAGCAGTTAGATAGAAGCCTGTATCCCATATGCTTTCTCTGATGAGAGACCAAAGTGGGTGCTTTAGAAATAAATGAAATTTGAAAAATGAGCATTGGTAATCCCTTAACAACTTCTTAGTCTTCAGATTGATTTCCTCAGATAAGGTTGTGTCTTTAGATTGAGTAATCTTAAGAAATTGTTTTGAATCTGGCACATTTTACTGCATTCCTGACAATGAGTTACATAGTTATATTTTGTTCTCAATGAAAACACATTTAATTTTTTATCCTAGTCTCTAAATGTCTCTAAAGACATTCTATTAATTTCATTTGATGTTCTCTGGTTCCTGTCTTGTGATAAAGGCTGAAGTAAATTCTTCTTTCTAGGTCACTCATATGGCAAACACAACTTCAGTTTGCTCTTCCACAGTGTTGAGTACATGTGTGAGAAGAAGCTCCTTACTCTCCATATGATGCTCCCTCTCAGTCAGTCTCCACGTGCCAGATCCAGAGAGGAGAGGGGATGGGGATGACTGCTGGACCCAGGAACTGACCAATAAAAATCTGTTTTTGTAAGCAGGGATGTTCCAGCAGGTCAGTAACTAGAGCCAGCTGCAAAAAGAAAACAAAAAAGACCACAGTAGCCAAACAAAAAACCCAAACACCACTAAAAACTCAACAAAAAATCAAACCCAGAGCAGTATCTTGAACGAATTCTGAGAGATTCTACTATGCCCTCCAGCAGGCTCCTCTCCCTGACACTTCTCTTTTTTCCTCTTGGATGAAGAACCAAGAGGTTCATGAACTCAGAAGTGTCTCTCTCACTCACGGCCACCCTCAGAACCAGCTGATATTTCCAAAACGAAGGAATGACTTTCAGTTCAAAAATTAGGCAATGCAAAATACTCCTTGGCTTACAAAAAAAGTGAACAGATTCTTGGTGACTGGACTGTAACTTCACATCTAGCTTTTGTGCACTTCACTAGTCATTTTGAAAGAAGAAAGAAAATCACTGAACACTGAAAACCAGATTTCATTTACCTTAAAGGTATCAAGATTATTTGTTGACAAAACATTTTAATCTTACTAAAAATGAGTATTAAGAAAGAAAACTAGGAACAGAGGAAATTTGACCTTGAGTACAGACTAGGAAGGCTATTTATCTTGCAACTGCTGAAAGCATTTCTTATCTTAGACTTCAGAGATATTCCTCCTAGGGAGCTGGAGAGCAGTACAGGCATGGTGTCTTTATTCCTTGATGTATTGTATCCAATCACTTTTTATTTCACAGTTCATTATCAAGAAACATTAACTTGTGTAAGAATGAAACTGAGTTTCCATGGAAGCTTGCTTACACTCAAAAGATAATTCAGATGAAGGATTACATGTATGAATTTTTATTCCCTGTGCATTTTGGCAGGAGATTTCAAAGAAAATCGAAATAAAAAGAAACAATCAGAGACTTAAAAGCAAAGGGAAAAGTCTGTTCATCTGTCGGAGACTGGTTTATTACCTAACTTTGCTGGTTAAATAGATAAATTTCAACTGTTAAGTTTAAAAACTTCTTTTTGTTGGTAATCCAAATGATTTTAATAAGAATACTTGAAGACATTTTAATAAGAACACTTCAGGGCTATGTACTACTACATACAGGAAATTCTGGAATCAGAGTATCAGTTGCTAAATGTAATTTCCATATGAGAAAACACCATTCACATTTTCTAAATACATTTAGATCATAGGTTTTAAAGACGTAGGGTGCCTTCACGGTCTAAATATATCATTTCAAAGAGCTCTCTATGATGATTAATATAGGACAGAATTTTAGAAGACTTTCTTAGTTTGAAGGGCCTATATCAGGCTGTATAACAGTTCTAGGATAGAGAGAAAAAGATAGAGAAGTAAAATGAGATATTGTGTTGGTATCCAGATAAATTAGCACAATGTAAAGTGCCAGAGCTTGACCACTCTTGCCAAGTTTCTAAAAGGTTTTTTAAAATTATTGGCATAATATCACTACAGAAGTGATGGAGTAGTCCTCACCTTTTTCCAAGCAGAGATATAGCTAGCTATCCATGTGTATGGATATATATATATATATATGTATGCATACACTCCTTGCCAAGAATATAGTGAGAATATCTAATGTAGGACTGAAGATCCTTTATTCAGCCTTATCCTAAATGTACAGAGACTTGACCTCTGAATAACAAAACTGAGTTTTGTTGTTTTCAGATTAAAATCTTGAGATAATTTTGCAGCAATATACAATCTATATCATTATTATTCAGTGAAGATGTGAGGTACTAGAAGTATTCTTTTATTGACTAGTGTATTTAAAGATTCTCTGAGGCTTCTCTTCAGTACAGTCATTATGAAACCAGACTGGACAGTGGCAGAGTCAGAAAGTCAGAAAGCATCTCCTCATTTTAAACTGAGACAGCATGAGACAGAGCAGGTGTTATTTTATGGGTATGCATTCTTAAATATTGAATGGAATGTGTAATGCGTAATTCTAACAATGAAGGATATGTTTCTTTGTCTGCAGAGAAGAATGTGTAGAATTAAAGTAACCAGTATGAGCATAATTTCTTTATTGTTTGCAACATAATGACAAGAGAAGCAGCAGCTGCTGGATTGAGACTTCCTTTATCGCTCAGTACGAGGAGAGCGAATGAGGAGAATGCAGATGCTGGGTTGAATTCTGTACACTATCAAGTGATAGCATCCAGTGTAGAAACAGAGTATCAAAAGAGGGCTTTCATACAACTATTATCTTTGGTGTCCCTTCAAATGTGCACGACAGATACTGGAGAAAAACAGCTGCAGAACTTCACTCTGTGATCAGATTAGTTATTTCAGTCAATAATGCAAATATAACCCAGCACACTGAAAGTTGCCTTGGGAAAGTGGAAACCTTCTAGGGTTAAGCACCCTCTCTTCCAAAAGGGCCCAAGTTAAAATGCTGGGTTTGACACCAATTTTCTGTAGGACTTCAGGCTATTCATGTACTTCCTCTGCTCTGACTGTAATATCTGGGAAAAAAAAAAGAGAATACTGACTCACCTACCTCAAAGGCAAACTAAAGATTAATTAGTTTGTGCTCGTATAGAGCTTTGAAAATGTCAAGGCTATATAACTACTGTTAAATAAATGGCAAAAAGTCAGATTGGACAAGAACAGAGCAGGACTGCAAGGGTTTATCACTGTATCTTAGCAATTATCTTCAACACTATCCAGAAAAGATTTCTTATAGTAGATATAGGTAGTTAGGAGAAAAGTATGGAGCTGTTTTATAGCAGTATTTCTTCAGAGAATGTAAAAGGAAATGAGAAAGCAAGCACAAATTTTAACTTTTCTGAACTTTTAAATTCAGCAGGGCAATATGTCAGTGCTCTATCTCAATTGGTTCATCTTTTACTGAAGTAGTGTTCAAATACTACTTTATAATACATCAGGAAAGGTCCTGTCCACTTGGATGGGAAATAAAAAATAATAAAAAATATCCCTCTGACAGAGAATAGGGCCACAGGGCTGAATGTAGTTAATTTGCTTCCATTCTACTTTATACAAAGAACATCACCACTGTAAGTCCTGAATTTTTCTGAGAAAACTGCAGTAATCAATGTTCCTATGATGACAGTTTGAATGTGATGTATTTTTTTCATAGTGAAGTGATTACTTAGAAACTGCACAAGAAGAGCCAGCTTCCTCCCTCATCCCATCCCAAGCAGTAAACAAAATTTCCTAAATATTCTCATTGACTCTCACAAAAATTCCCTTAAGTTTCCCATTATTTTACCACCAGAAGTCATGCTGTTCTTATTTTTCAGTTTCCACTGTCCATCTTTGCAGACATCAGATTATTTGAATTTTCTGGCACAGGATCACTAGTCATTTAAAAGTTGCTCTTTTCTGTCAATGCCTATTGCCCATTCTTAATATTCTGGTATTTAGAAATACACCAATCACTTTATTTGGGCTCTCAGGTAATTTCACCCTGCATCAGGAGGATCAGACAAACAAAAATCACACAAATATGGAGACATATGGATCTTACATTTATTGTGTTTATCTGGATTTAAATGTACAAGCATTTTTATTCAAGACTAAACAATGTCATGTAAAGTTACAGTGCTGAAGATATTTGAAGAAAAACAGGGTGAAACTCAAATTAGAAACTGAGGTTCTTACAGAAGTTACATTTGGAGTGCTGCTGGTAGGATTTTGTTTGAGAAGAAAACATAAGATTTGTGAAAGGATACAAGTTCTTCAAAAATAAAAATCAAGCCATGCTCCTCCATTTAAATTTGTTGGTTGTACAAAATGATGACCTCTGTACCAGTATGAAGAATTATGAGCTGAATTATGTGTAAGAGTGACTCCTGAAGGGCATCAGCTTTCACATAATCCAGACATCTTCTTGCATTTTAGTTTTCTATATATAAATGCACCCCTCCACACAAAGGGAGTGTGTAGATTTACCATGAAAGCAGACAATTACACATGAGTAATTTGATTCATATGAGAGAGAACCTAAAACAAAATAAACATTTTTTTGACAAATGCTAATTCTACCATTTGTTATAAACTCACATGGTCTCTGTAAACTGATATTGAAGTTCTCCATATTTACAGGTTTTCAAAGTTAAAACCTCACCAAGGGCAAAAATCAACAGCAACATATCTAAGGCTTTCAGGAGAGCTGAATGATAGCATGTCAAAAATGTAGAAGCAATAACTCCATGGAGTAGAGCAGGGAGCATAACACACTCCCACAGATGCACCAGATTCCACCCAGTCATCACTCCAAACACTACACCCACTGACACTTACCTCATGATTATCTTCTCAGGTTATATTCCTCCTGAGCATCCTGAATATTTGATTTATTTGCACTATTAATTTATCCATCCCACCTGTGTTCCCTTAGATATTTAATTGATTGTCCTTAATTGATCTGGCCATCTGTGATATCTTAGTCATTTAATTGATTTTTTTTTATTGATCTAAACACCTTGCAGCTTTATTGTCACCTAGATGAATCAAAAATCATTGGCTGGTATCATTTATATCTCTTAATTCTAATTGTGCATCTATGCACTTTCATCTTCTGTGGGAGATGGGGCAGAGGAGGAAAACAAACACGTGAAGTCTCATTATGTTCTAACCTGTCTGGCCAGGAGTTGGGTGGCATAAACCCCACTGATTTCAGTGGTACTTTTCCTAGCTACTGAGGCATCAGGGCACTCATTCTCTTCCTGGAACACAGACTTTATTAAAATAAAATAAAATAAAATAAAATAAAATAAAATAAAATAAAATAAAATAAAATAAAATAAAATAAAATAAAATAAAATAAAATAAAATAAAATAAAATAAAATAAAATAAAATAAAATAAAATAAAATAAAATAATTGTGCATAACAAGATTTGCACCATGGTGGTAAGTCTCCCTCTTATCTTGACCTGCAATGGAAGTGAATTCCATTGAGTTATCTTTTAAGAACACTTTAGCCCATCAGTTAAGCACTACTGACAAGCAAAGTGTCATTGCTGATTTTAGTTCTCACACAACAAAGCACTGCTGCAAATAGTGGGTGTCATAATGGTATTCTGAATAATGAATGGCATAAAGGGTATCTTTTTCACTTATTAAGCCTTTGGGCACAGAATTAAAGGCATGGGAGATAATACCTGATATAGCAAATTATATGTAAAAGTGAAGTTTTATGTAAAATTATGTAAAATATATGTAAAATAGATGAAAATCTTGTTCTGGCTGGGACACTTAGATATAATCTATAAATTGTGACAGCTCTGGTGAAGGCAGACAAGACATTTGTAAGAATTAGAAAAGGACTTGATGGTTTCCTTTAACAAGAAAGTATTTGATGTACTTTACGCAGTCTCCTGGACATCTTTGTCTATTGCCTAATTATAGCAGTTCATAATCTAGCAGTTAGTAAAGCAATATAGATAATATAGAGAGAAGGTAATAGTAATCTTTCACCTGCTCTGCTTCATGCTTAGAGCCTCAGATAAGTAGGACCTGCAAGTAAACAAAGAGAAAAAGGACACAAACAATGCAGAAAACAGAGAGGAAGAACTGAAATAGGCTCACAGTAATGGAAAGCAATCCCCCTCAAAAAAGGAAAAAACACAAGAAGGGAAAGAGGTGGGTGCAGACTTAAAGTTGAGTCAGTAAAACTGTAGTGGAGATCTCAAAAGCAAGGAAAATCTGAAAAATAAAAAATAGAAGCCTATTTTCAGAGTAGCAAAATAGAGCAGATCACAACACACATAAAAATTATCTTCCATCTGATTCCTGATTCAAAAATTCTGTAGCACAAATCTGACACCGGCTAGCACTTGAAACCTCACTGGAAGGAGGAAATCCAGAAGACAGAAAAGAGTTCTTACCTTCCTAGCTGCTAGCTGTGCCTGAAAATTCTGTATCCTGATTAGAGTCTTTCCTGTTTTTATATTTATCCTCTTCATATAGCATTACTGTCCTGGCAGGTGTCCTGCATTCCACAGAATAATAACATATTGTTTGACAAAATTATCTTTCCTTAAACTTTGATTTTTTTTGTGTGTGTTTGCCAGTATTTTCTAACTAGAAGATCTTCAACTAAACTTTCTGATATACCTATTTCAGAACACTTGCTTGCCTCTTTTTCTGTCTGGAATTTTCTCCTTTTGCTGGTGCATGGCCAGACTGAAATGTGTTTATCTTGGCCACACACAAGTATCCAAAACATAAAAAGTATGCTTTCTGACACTGCCCTAATGGGTGCATAACAATACATGTGTTCAAGAAAAATAAAATCAAACCCCTAATAAAAGGAGATACTTTATTTTACACAGTTTTCTGTGCAGTAAGATGGAAGAAAGAATCTACCTGAGCAGTGTTCATCACATTGTCACATCATACAGTTTCTCCCTGAGAAAATAATAAAATTTAACACAGAGGTAAGAGCCGATTAATTAAAATAATCTATTCAATTGATATAACAAAAGCCTGTCTATACTTTTCATCCTGGATCTGTGCACTCATAAAGAGCATAACCTGTATATTCTACCTGCTTCAATGTGTTCTATCCTTTAATAAGCTCTGTAACATCTCCTTCCTGTCTCTGGAGCATGGTCCTTCTGCATGGGATTCCATTTCTGACTTGGCTGCCAAGCCTCATGGGGACCTTTGTGTGAAGGCATGAGGAATAGGTGGTGGCAGATTGGGCAACTTGTCCAAAACTGTTATAGATGGTTACTTTAATTTCATTCTATTCTAAAAACATAAACCAAACCAGTCAGTTTCTGCACAATTCCACTGAAGGTACATTTACTTGCAAGCTGCCACAGCTGCCTTCAAAATTCCCCTTGCTATTGGCAGTGTAATTCCTTTGATATGTCCAGCACTGCAGCACCTAATAAGATTTGCTCTTACCAAAGACACATTGAGTTGTTGAAAAGCAAACAGCTCCTCAAATGCCCAGTGGGCATAATCTCATAGTGCTTTGGGACCTATCTGCATATCCAAGCCTAGTTGTGATAGGCCTGCCACCTAAGTGCTCTTCAAGAGCACCAGCCTGTGGGCCACTGATACAGAGAAAGAGGTCAGTGTGACTAAGAACAGCTGTCTGTCTTGTTCTATCCAAGGAAAAGTGAATTTCAAGAGCTACCGTAGGGTTTCCCAGCAACAGGAAAAGTACACTACATCTAGGTCCACATGGTAATGGCCTAAACTGACATGCACAAACTGCGTCCTTTCCCTCCAAGACCTGAGCCGTGTCTCAAGGTTGGCTGGACTCAGGCTTGACTTAAGTTTGGCAGTTCTGATTTGGATGTGAATACAGGCACACACTCACATGCAACAGACAACAGCTTATTGCAGCTACTGATGCTGACATTTCATTGTGATGCGACATCTGATATGCAGCAATTCTGGATGTAACTCCTGGCCAATGTAAACCACATTTTCCTCTGTCAATGAATTTTTAATTCGTAATTCTAGTATCTATCTGGCAATGTTCACAGAAAAAGAGGAAATAAAACTCATAAAAATTTATATTCTGTCATCTGTCTTTCTTGGTTATATCACTTTTCCTCAGACAATGGAAAAGACTCCAACTGTTTGAAACATAGACATTTGTTTACCTCTATTTCACACAGCTTTAATCTTTTGATTTTCTCACTCACATTGTCCTGTGTCTCAATTCCTAGATTTCATCTCCATTTTAAACACCATAAAATGTTATTTGGTGGTTAATTGGTTCTCATTATTTTAATTACAAATTGGTAGTTTAATGGCTATTGGAGAAAAACACTTTAAGAGGAGGAAAGATGGTTAACACAGTCACACTGCTACCAGTCCAGCAAAAACTAGTTTGGGCCATAAGAAAAGTTAAATTTGAAGGAAAGCTTTTGAGAAGGCCGAGTCAAGAGGTCAGTGTTTTCAGGGAAGAATGATCTTGGAGACAGACAGTGAAGTAAACCTCTCTGTAGATTAACCAACCCTCTGTACTCTGCCTGTTTTCTTCAGGGACAATTTATCAGACTCATATAAGCTGTATCTGTTTTCTCCTTCAGGGAGAAGATCAAGTTTAGTGATAATTAAATCCTCAACAAAGCTTTAAATTGTCTTTTTTGCAAATAAAATGGTGATTCTGTACTTCATTCTTATTCAGCAGACCTACCTGCTGGGCTCAAACTCACATCTCCCAAAAGCAATTTGTTTTTCATTTTATGTGATCAGTCAAATTTCTTGACAAAACTTACATTTTTATGAGGAAACATGCCAGTAATGTATTTAAATATGTTTTTGAGTAAAAATACCTTAATTTGGCTCTTGTCATACCACACAAATTTTCACAGCCACTGCTTAGAAAGTGAATTTCAACTAAGAAACAAGGATGCATAATTTGAAAAATAAAAATATTTTTTAAAAATTTCCTCTTTAGAGAAATATGATTTGAATTCATCAGCCACCTCTAATAGAAACAGGATTTCTATTTTCTTTAATATTACTCCAGTTATTCCATAATGCACATATCCCAGGCAAGTCTGCTATATATCTTCATCTCTTTTTTTCTCCCTCTCTTTTCTGCTTATTTTGTGACTTAGGCTGTCAAGATGTTAGAGTCACATACTTTATTAGTCTGTATTTCAAATAATACAGGTTTTTTTTTTCTTTGTCCTGCCCCATAGGCTTTATAAGACGAAAGCAGGAGTGAATATTACTTTATAGAAAGGAAATAATTTACATTTGAAGCCTGTAGTGGAAATGTTACAGTCGAAGCCTTGGACTGATTAGATTGTTTCAAAGCTTTTCTGTGACTTTGATTGATTGAATTTGCCCACGGCACTCCTAGTGGTAATGATACTGTGATTATTTAAGCAGCAAGTAACTTAAGAATAGGCTGAGCATGTTAACTTTGAATTTCCTAGCTTTCAGCATTTTACATTTTCCACAGTTTTTATTCAAGAATAGTGTAGTTTGCATTGTGTGGTATTTACTGCAGCTGTCATTCACTTACTTTTGTTGTTTGAATTTTGCATCATAATTTTGTGGAAACAGGTAAGCTCTTTCCATGGGTAAGGCCCCAAACAACTCACTCAACAAGGCTTTTAAAAAAGCCTTTTTTAATTCATTTACTTTGAGTTAGACACACAAGAGAAATACCAACAAGATATTCTTAAGAGGTCAAAAGAACAAAAAATACTTTACTGGCAATTTTAGTAACTCAGACAACTTTGGAAAAACATTTAGAGCAGCATTCAAACAACATGAAACACTTCCACAAAGCATTAAATTAACCCATTAAACTTAGCAAATTCTAAACCTTTTTGATTTTACTCCAAGTTTTTGAAATTACTCAAAAATTCTGAGAAGAGGGAAATAGAAGAAAGAGAAAGCAAGAAAGACAGAAAATATACAGAAAATAACAGATACAGTTACAAACTCCCAGGATCCAGCAGTGTTGAGCCGATAGAAAGTCCAGAAGGATGTAGGGTGAAGAAATGTATTTGCCTCATATTCAGCAATAAATACTTCCTGGCCTTCCTGGCCTTTTCCCCTGGTGGAATTTCTGGTCATTTGGCCAATTAGGAGCTGAGCTGGAGGCTCAAGGTGCAGGTGAGGACTTTTGGTATGCCCATGGTTGGCAGCCACTGCCAGGAACTCTGGCTCCAGGGAGGTGGGAGGAATGGGGCAGTGTGCTGCCTTGCGGGGTCAAGGCCAGACCTGCCCCTTCACCCACACATGTGCACCCCAAAACATCTGCAGAGATCAGTCTTTGCAGCCTCACACCGTGCTGGGTAAGTGATACGTGTGCCAAGGCAGTTTTAGTGGTACTGGCACTCTCTGGAGCAGACAGGCCTCCGTGCCTTCCTTCCAGAAGAAATTATCAGATAGCAGACAGCTATGGTTACTGGAGAGGAAATAGGATAAGGAGAGGTCTCACAGTCTCTGAACAAACAGCTGAACAGTCTGCAAGACTTGCCACAGCTTTACAACACTGTGCCTTGTCCTTTTACACAAGTCACTCACAGAAACAGTATTTCCCCTCCTCAGACAGTACCTCTCCTAGTATGTTCTTTGCTTCTTCTGGGGGATGCAGCAGGTGAACAGCAGGACAGGAACCAGCATACACCTTTCCTTTGGGCTAACTGCCTCACTGCCCAGTGCATTTGCTTTGCCCTTGTCCTTCATTCTCTCCTTTTGCCTGTAAGCTCTTATTTTCTTATTTTTCTTATTTCCCACTTCCTTCACACCATTAAGAGACAGTAACCTTTTACTTCTGATGCTACACTGGTTTTATTTCTATTTGTAGCGCTCCTTTTATAACTGTCTTCACTTGCATCCCACACGCAGACATCTCCTCTCTTGTATTCAGCATAGTGCAAATAATAATTTCCTGTCAAGCATTTTCTACTTGAATGCATTTTTTTTCCAGTGTCAAAAATAAAAAGTACATAAATAACTTCAATCTTATTTTAAAAATCTGAAGGACAAAGTTATTTTTAATTGTGTCTGAAAATCCATTATGGTTGGGACTGAGGGCAGTTAATGTGAATTTCTATATCATTGAAGAAGATCATGAGGAATGTGAACAAATATTTTTCTGAAGCCGCAAGACTTTAAACACGACTTTTTTACTTGTTTTTTCTACCCCTTGCCTTTAAAACACTCACAACACTTGGCCATGTGGGTGACTGGCCATGTGGCTAAGAAAGCCAATGGCGTGTATCAGGAATAATGTGGCCAGCAGGAGCGGGGAGGTCATTCTTCCCCAGTATGTGGCAGAGGTGAGGCCACATCTGGAGTGCTGTGTCCAGCTCTGGGTCCCCCAGTTTAGGAAGGACACTGAGATGATGGAATGTGTCCATAGATGGACAACAAAGCTGGTAAAGGATTTGGAACACAAATGAGGAGCAGCTGAGGGAGATGGAGCTGTTCAGTCTGGAGAAAAGGATGCTCCAGGGAGATCTTATCACTCTCCACAACTCCCTTAAAGTATACCGGTGACAGTAGGTCTCTCTCCCATGCAACTAGCAGCAGGACATGACACAGGCTTAAGTGTGTCAGGGCAGATTTAGGTTGGGCATTTGGAAGAAGGTCTTCACAGAAATGGGCTGTCCAGGGAGGTGGTGGAGTCACCGTTCCTGGCAGTGTTTAAGACTGGATGTGGCACTCAGAGCCACATTCCAGTTGACAAGGTGCTGTTCTTACATATGGTGCATGTGATGATCTCAGAGATCTTTTCCAACCCAGCTTATTCCATGAATCTTTTATTCTGTAACACGCTTGTTTCTGGAGGTGTCTTTTAGGGATTTCTGCTTTCCTTGGCTTCAGAAGGAGGCAGAAATATTTGCTGGTCCCCTACAAAAATGCTAGTTTTTGTTTTAGTTTTCTGTTTTGTGTTTTATCAGGGATTGCAGGAGCTTTTGGTAGTTTAACTGGATAGACACATGCTAGTGCACTATGAGGATATATAGAGTTCAAATTTAATATCAGAGGCTACAGAGACAAGTTGTTAAAAGGCCATGGGATATGGCATTGAAGGAAAAATATATTTTAAGGAACATTAGAGCTTGGTAAGGAATTTGGCTTACATTCATCTTCCTAAAATTCAAATCTATATTACCAGTTCAGAAGTTCCCTGGCTGCAATTTAAATGCACAAAACAAAGATTAAATTGCTTACAAAGATACTTTGGCTTTTAGTTTATTTTTTGAAATAACAGAAATTATCAGAATGCAAAAACTATGGGAATACCCAGAATCTTAGGGGACTATTAAGAAAAAAGATTAAATACAAAGTCATAATTATGACAAGAGAAGAACATGATCTTTTCATGGGGAAAATATCCTTCCTGAATTTTTACTAACCATATAAAAAATGTCCATATCTTACCCAAGCTAACAGAAAAAAAACTTTTTAAAAAAGTAAATTTCTTGATGAATTAGTTGTTTTGATGCAGAACTCTCTTGTTTTATCCTGAAACTGACTCTTCCAGAGACAAGTGTACAATATGGAATGTTGCAAATCATATAAAAAACATTCAATGTCCATGGCAGTCTGTTCTTTTACTATCCTGTCTCAAAGTTACAGAAGAAGCAAGGAGGGCTCTCTTTCCTCTCCTTATATATGTATGGGAGATGGGCATCAAAGCCACATGAATGATACATATAAACATATCTTAGATGTGTAGAAATATAAATTTGGATTATTTAAGGTAAAACTCACTAAACCACCAATTTAGAAGTACGTATGTGTTAAAGAAACAGAAGACAGCATCTGATGTTTCAATGGTAAAGCATTTTCTGCAGAGGTTTCATGAGAAATCTTAATGTCTTAACGGCTTTGTGGAGTGTTTCGCAGATACAATTCCAGAATTATGGTTCTTCATTTTACATTGACAACAGCTGATCACATATCATTAGCTTTAAATGCAGATGTGAAGATTTTCTAGATTTCAGGTTTGGTGGTACAAAGCCATAGTGACTCTTAACTTCAAAGTGGAAGTTCAAGTATAAATTATAAGAGCACTCAGATCTTCCAAAGCCAATGTCTTTTCCATTTGCATGTTATTGAGGTTCATTCTTTGTAAATCAACATCGAAAGGAGGGGTTTTTATGTGGCTATTAATAATTAAATCTTACGATACAGAGTGGGAGAATTTTCATTGTTTTCCATGAAAGAAGTACTAAGTAGCATTTGAAAGCAGAGTTTTAGAGAGTGTGAAAAAGCAAAATTAGTAATAATAGAAGATACAGGAGATATAACACCATGATTAACCTTCATCTTAATCATGACCTATTATCTAAATGTATAATAAAAACTTATTAAACACATATTGTGAGTTATATTCTGTGAAACAACTGGTTTATCTGTGTGTCTAGTAAGATATTTAAACACCTCCAGTTTTGTATACATTCATAGTTCTGTGTGATGGACTGGCAAAACATGTTACACTATGGATTTTAGCTCCAAACCAGAAAGCCTGGTCTCTTAACATGAAATTGCTCCAAGGCCACAGGTTTGCACCCCAGATTTAAAGTTATTGACTTAGAAGCCCTCCCAGAATAATTAAAAAGTAAAAAAGAAAAAAAAATTAAAAAAATAAAAAATGGAAAGGACAAGTCAAATCTTCTATTGCTGCTGAGACAGCAATAATTTCACTATTACATTGGGTATGTGTATTACTGCAAATCAGGAGTACTTGAATTGGCATGTTTCAAATGCTCATTATGCTCATTACTGTTATTCCCAATGGGATGTTTTCAAAATGGCTTACACTGTCTCCTCTGTCTCCTTCAAATAACATTAAAATTTTTTCCATTTTAAACTTGTAATAAGTATTTACCTGAACCACTCCAAGGATCCTATACTTTTGGAGCTGTTTAAAGCAGCATTTCACTGCTAATAATAGCACAAAGATATTCCCAGCTAGGTCTGAAAGCCAGACTTCCTGCACAGCAGAAGTTATGCTTGATTATGAAAAATTATTTTTCTTAATAGAAACTACATGAAAGTTTTGAGAATGATTTTGCTATCAATTACAACTTATGAAACATCTGGTTTCTTTCACTAACTGGGCTTATTTTGCAGCAGAATTTTGATTTAGTTTTAAGAAATAAAAGATAAAATTTATAACCAAAGTTTCAAGTGTTTAAAAAAAACTATTATTCTGTAAAAGTAAATGAGATATGTCACATTAAATTATACATGTTTTAGGCATTTTGACACTTTTAATAAAAACTGGTGGAAACAGTCCCCAGAAGCTTTACTATTTGTAGCCTGCAGGATAATTTTAAAAAGCAACAATTAAAAACTCACCACAGGAAAAACAACCCAACACAACACTAAACAAAACCCACAAGGTCTGTGCTAAATCATATGCACGTGTTTTGTAAAGTAAAGCATGCAAAATAAGCCTTTGTACATTTGGTGCAAAGAAAACTTAAACTGAACAGCACAGGCAGACTCACCTTCCTGGAGTAAGTGAGAAAATAGAGATGAAAATGCTGTTCACATGAGCAAATACTTCAAGTATAGGTAGTCATCGCACATATTAAGAGACATTGTTGGCTATTTCTGAATGCAACCAGAAAGAATTTCACTAAGTTATTGCAAAAAATATCAATTTGCATGTAGATTTTAAAAGCATTTTCTTATGGCAGAAATCTGAGCGAGCTGCAAGTGATTGTGAAAATTTTATTTATTTATTTATTTATTTAGGTGAAAAAAAAGCAGTAGGTGCACAAGTATCCTTATCTTCTAGTAACAGTGAAAGGAATGTAAGATAATCTAAGAAGCTATTTTCTTTTCTTATTTTCACTCTAGAGAGCCTTCTAATCTTTCACTGTTAGTTTTCTTCTCTGTACCTGGTGAAATTGATAAAAGGCACTGTTGAGCAGGCAGATAAATAAATGCTGTATGAAAATGCAGTAAAAATACATTCAAATTTCCAAGATGCTTGTCTTTCATGTACATTTAAAAATTAATCCATAACCATTCCCTTAGGGACTTATGTGATTTAACTCTTCATTTAAGTAGATTCTTAATTGTAACACTAGAATTGCAATAAATGCCTTTTTTCCACAACAGCAGGTTTTGATGTTGGCAAAATTAGGTAAAACAAAAATAATCTCTAAGATTTAACTGAAGCAAAACAAAGAAAACAAAGGAGTCTGGAGTAAACAATTTTGCATCTGTTGCAAGTTATATCCCCAATTCATAGTCTGCCTGTGTGAGTATGTTCCAAACATCAGGAAGAAAACAATAGGTGGGGGAACTGAAAAAAAAGTATAGCCTCATGCCTGTGTTCAACAAGTGGGGTATGCAATGCTCAAACACTCAATTAACAGACTTACTTATGGAATCTGCCTGGAGATTCTGATTCTGGGCTCTTCCTGGTTGCAAGGAGTATGGATGGCGCACATGTCAGACCCAAGCCTACTGTCACATGCGTAGTTTCCAGCTGACCTGGCTTGGTACACTGGAACAGGAAGTGCACTGACTTTTTCAGGTAAAATCCTCACCAGGCAAAAATACCAGAGCTCCATCATGATACTGCCTCAAACCATGTTTTGATATGAAGGAAAAGAGAGGGAAAAAAAAGCAAGGAAACAGAACATAACAAAAAAATCCCAGTTCTTGGTGTACTCCATGATGAGAGTAAGAAATCATCTGGGATAGGTGACTGATAAAACATACATGAGAGAAAAAGTCATTTGGGATGCTAATTGCTGGGAAGTGGAAGTGAAAAACAGTGAGGTGGATGACTCAAGAGCTGAAAAATGCAAGAGCTTTATTCAGCAAAGAATCTTTACTGATGATGCTTGTGGGTCCCTTCCAACTCAGAATATTCTGTGAATCTGTAAAGGAGGAAGAGGAAATTAAGCCAACACTAAGTTAAGCCACTGCCTGATTCCAAGACTTGTATACAGTTTTAGTTACTCACATGCATTTCCAAGGAATGAGTTGTTTGTTTAATTTTTTTTTCTCAGTAGGGTGCACATGGAAGGTATAAAGTGCATTGAAATTTGGAGGATCTTAGCTATTTAATTCAATCTAAGGGACTGCATATATACCTTGATATTCATCAGCTTTACATTAACCACCACAAAGTCTTTGTCTGTCAATGTAGTAAAAATGTCCATGTTTTGATGTTTTGTTTTGTTTTAGTCTTCCCCCTACCTGCTGGAAATAAATAGTTGCTTATTTATTTTATAGGAGTAATTCAGCTGGGATATTGAGTAAAAAGCATTTTTGAAAAACTTCAATCAAAATGCGCAGTGATACTATTGAACATTACATGATCTCATGACACTTAATAATCATACTCTTTTGAGGCCTTCTATGCATGCTCCATATATGTAAAATTACTTCTGGAAACTTCCAATACTTCTGAAAAACACCAAAAACTCCCCAAAAATATTTAGTATCAGATTTTCTTATCATTCCCACTCCCATAAAGTTATAATTTCTTTGTGTAAAGCTGTATAGCAAACAGAATTAAAATCCCTGTAGCAATCCTATTTTCTTTTAGTATTTTATAGCAGGCAAACTTTGGAGGGGAACAAAATGATTTACATTGAAAGAGATATAATAGGGAAAGGATTTTATTTTTCTCTTGTGTTTAGGACATATGCTCTTACATCACTCTCTTTCATGCATTAATCCTCTCTGGACTAAAACAATAATGCTGTTCAATATGACAGAATTTTGAGTGAGTTTGTGGGGAGTTTTGGTGTTGGAGTCTTTTTGATAGGTGTTGCTGTTATTGAATTGATTAGCTGATTGTGTGCTCAGTAGCATCACGGACATGAAAGCTGATTTTCACCAGCCAGCCATTAATAAAATTCTCTAGCATGAATAGACCTGTAGCAATGATTTCAGTCTGCAATTTTTTCACAACCTTGAATGCAGAAAAGTGTCATTTCAAAGAAAAAGTGATGTTTTACAATGTTTATTTAGTGCATTTTCCAATGTATATTTTTATAACCATTCAATTCAAGACAGTCACCTTTGCCTTCTATTCAGAACATGAAAGTGGGAGTCTTATAGCAAAATCTCGCACCATATTGAAAAACCCCACATATCTTTATTCTTTGTTTTGAAAATGCAACTATAGGCAGATAGACAAGTCATTTTGAAATTCACTATTTCCATTAAAATGCAAAATTTCTAGGATAAAATTACACTAACAAAGTGACAAGCTAAAATATGTAGCGTTACATTGCAAAGTTAGTCCTCCTGTCATATCTGGCAGAGAGGCCTTGGCATTCATTCTGCTTTAGTCTGCATTTCTCATCCCATCATCAATGAACCTTACAACAGCCATGGAAATCATAGAGTAGAAGCATTTGTAAATCTGAATGCATAGGTAAACTGCACCCAAAATATTTACAAACTGAAAGATATGTATAAAATTTGTGCATGTATGTTTTGGTGCCCAGGAACAATTATGACAGATACCTGAGAAATTCTGTTAGTGATTTAACATTACAATATCAAACTGATAGTAGAATCTTATCGTTAAACAAAGAAAAAACATCTCTGTGGCCTCAAAAGAAATAGATCTGTAGGAATCCCAAGCACAGAAAGTTCTCAAGATCTTGTGAATGCAAGCTCAGACATAGAACTAAACACAGGGTTCAACTTGAGACCTTGGAAAAGGCTTCCAGATTTAAAACCATAAGCAAGAATGAGAGTTTGCAGAAAGAAAGACATTAAGCTGAATCGTGGAAAGTTTTAAGGTTTTAAAGTTAAGATACAGAAGTAGTTTTAAGGGAAATAAGAAGTTTAAGGTGTAACACGTAGTTTTGTGTGTCATATGATTGGTTAAGAAAGTCTGCACTGTGGCAAAGACGTATAAAACAAAATAATTAGCTATTGGTGTAAAAGGAGAAACATTCTTTTGTGGCAGAAGTTTATTGGCTAATTAACCTTCAAAAACCCATGTTTCAAAACCCATGTCACCTGTGGTCTTGTGACCACAGACCAAGAACATGTGGTGAATAAGGCAAAGATGCACTTACTCCTTCATGGGACTGTAGAAGAAGAAGAATAAATTATGCTTTGAAATGTCTTTAAGTTGTCCCATCTCTCTCAAAAAATCCCTATAATATCCTGATCACACATTATAAAGCACATTTTTATGAGGCAGTAGGAAAGATGAGCAACAATGCATACATGTGCTGACTCACCCAACCACTGGTAGCGAGCACAAGACCACAAGTGATGCCATGGCTTCAGGGGATTGCCAGGGACTCGGGGTGTCCAGATCATCTGCAAGGAACAGCCAGTGGTGCAGCCAATGGCATATTTTAAA
Source organism: Poecile atricapillus (assembly GCF_030490865.1). Taxonomy (NCBI): domain Eukaryota; kingdom Metazoa; phylum Chordata; class Aves; order Passeriformes; family Paridae; genus Poecile; species Poecile atricapillus. The sequence continues at coordinate 59,785,029 of NC_081289.1, read as the reverse complement.
TGTAGGAGTTGAAATGTCCCTTGTGTCCCCCAGAGGTGGTGGGATCACAGAGAAGTGTACCTGACATCAGTTAAGCCTGTGGTGCCGGTGTTGGACAGGATGGGCTGCTGTCAACACCGGTCAAGGGTGTCAGGATGAAGAGGTTCAGTCTCTCAATTCTGTATTTCTACATCTGGTAAATACAAATTTTTCAGAAGTCAAGCACTAAATACGTAACAAAAATGCTACACTATCCCAGCACGCAGTATGAATTGATAATATCTGAATTTTCAGGGTGGTTTCATGCTATCCAGAGTTCTGTGTTACAGGTATGTATAGAAATATGGCCTTTCAGTAAAGGATTTCAATCTATATACTGCACTGCATTGTGTTTTCCAAACTGTGATGATTCATATTTCTTAAATTTTAGCCACCTGTTTAAATGCTCTGTTAAACAAGAGTCTACACAAAAAAATCCCACAAGAATTAAATATTAACTGGTAAAATGCAGTGGTCCTGAATCTCCATACAGTCTTTAGCAGCTGGCAACCAGGATTTCAATGCCCACTGGGTAGCAGAATAGAGTCCACCCACTATATATCCATTCTGTCCACCTTCGCTTGCCATGTCCTTTGTTTAAGCATGAAATCTATTTATGCATCTTTTCCGAAGACCTTTTGCAATGATTGAAATTCCTTATAACTTTAGTCTTTTCTGGACAGTACCTGGTGTTTAGTCTGCCTTTTCTGAGAAATGATGATGAGAAGATAATGAGAATACAACATGAGGAAACCTTAGGCTTCTCAAATGACCCTCAGATGTTTAAGAGCAAATCCTGGCAAAAGTAAAGAAAACAACCCAGATGACAATTGATCTTTTGCCAGGACAGCTAAATTGAAGTTTGTGCGTCTTGGCAATGGACCCTGATCTCTGATAATATTTAGATATAAAGTTCTGTGGACACCACTGTGAGACCTGGAAAAATGCCACTCACAAATTGATATGTTTTTTTTTTTTATCTCAAGCCTAAACTGTAGGACACTGTTAGTCAACCTCCTTCTACCTCAAGCAAATTGGACTGGAGGAGAATCCCACAGGGTTCTACCCTGTAACTTATTCTCTTCCAAAGTCTTTTTCTCCATAGCTGGAGATCTGAGAAAATTCTGAGGTTGTACATATTTTTGTTAGACCCATATAGTGTTTTTTATTCAGGCTCTTTTCAGTCTGGCAGAGTTGAGGCCTGGATGCCACCCAGTTGGCTGAAATTCAATCCAATTAAAGCCCCTATTGTAACAAGTAGTGGAGGGAAATATTTCCTGTTTCACTGGCAATGTACTAAACTTCTCAGTCAGATCAGGGTTCATGTCCAATCAGTGTCAAAGTATCCCAGTGGTATGTGGGAGGCCTTGCTGAATGCCTACATCTTCCACATTTCTGCTTTGACCCTGTGATATATTCAATCCTTATTTTTAATGCTTTACTTCCTTCTACTGGTGGCCTGATTCAACTCCTGTGAATCCTTTTGTTGCTTTCACTGACAACTGTATCAGGATGAGTCCAGAGAGCTCCTTCTTTCAGTCTGATTTATCTGACTCCTCCTGCATGAGTTTAGGGAGAGAGGCAATCCTGTCTCTGTTCCACCTGGACTATGCAGTGTGTGCAGTGTACTAAGACATGCATGTAAAGTTCAAAATGCTAACCACACTATAAAAGCTGAAGTTATCCTAAAAAAATTCTAGGCTTGACTTCCTATCACATTGGAGGTGGCTATCTCACAGGAAAAAAATCATCAGAGATAGAAAATCCAGGCACTGTCTGGAACTCACTTGAAACAGAGTCACCTATGACCATGCCTAGACCTAGAGAGAGTTCCAAATGACTTCTCTTTGCTCTGGCTTTCAGCTGATGGTGAACTATAATACCCAAGGAATTCAGCCAACTGCTCACTTGTTTTAGTGTTTCTCTTTGCTTGAAACACAGTTGAGGGCATGGAACCTTGTCTTTTCAATATAAAGTATTACTGGCAAAATTTCAGACATAAAAACATGCACCTAACTACCATACATAATTAATAGAATATTTTCCTTCAAGTATATTATTTTTTCAGAAGTTTTAAGGCAACCTATAAAAAAGTTGGATTGCACTAGTTATTGTACTAAGTTATGAAGATACTTTTATCCTTTTTTCTTTAAAGGAAAATCCTGCTATCATTTTTTTTAACAGTATTATTCCTTTCCCCCATTTTCCTGTACATCATGCTATCACAGAAAAATTAATTCAGCTCACTAAACAAAAAGTAGTTAGTGTGATTTGAGATGTTGTAAAATACTGAAGTATCTGCATGAGAATGGCAGACATGACTCAAGACTTCTGAGAGGTGTATTTGCTTCTTGAAGGCTGAAGAACGGAATCACTACCATGACATTGAAAACATTTATGACAAAAATAAAAACAGTTCTAAAATTAGGCAAATGGATAGTTTACGCTTTCTGATGCCTTATTAAAAATATACTAATCATATTAAATTTTAAGGTGTAACAGTTAAAATGGTGATGACTTGTTTAATAACAATCATCAGACTTGTTTCAAGAATGTTTTAGGATGAGAAGAATAATTCTTTACATCATACCACAGTATTATTACTTTTTTCTGTCTTTACACCGCAAACTGTCCCTTAATCCTATCAAATAGATAATCAGCACTAGGATATCGGATACAGTCATCCTGAATGTGAATTTGAAATTATGACAAATCAAAGAGATTGAGATATTCAGTGCTGTCCTCAAAACTGAAGAGCTAGTTTTCTCAAAGTAGAGAAAAAATCAAAGAAGAAAGTTCCAGAGATCAGTGTTAGGTATATTTTGGAAATATCAACATGTGACCTTTCCTTCTATTTGCATGTCTTACAAAATTCCTGACATTACTTTTTCATCCTGCTTGTTTTCTATCACCCTGAAACTACAGCCTTCTGATTGTATGGAGCATTGTTTATTTTTCCCGTTACTTTTCCTTTTGATTGTTTAGAATGTTGTCAGCTTCTTCATTTTTCTTTTCTTTTCTTTTTTTTCTTTTTTTTTTTATTTAAATAACAAAAAGAGATGTTGCCCTGAAAACTCAGCTTTTGGAGCTTGCTGATATAGTTTCTAAAGACTTTCCCAGGACAGTAACTGTAAACATAGATATGTGTACATTCCTTCTGTTACACATCTTGTGATGGGCATCTCTCAAAGCCAGTGTGGTTGGGAAGGTGTTATCCTGACTATCCAATCCCTGGCCGTGGTCAGAAACTTATAAATACTGAGAGAAGAAAATAAAGGTCTCTTTTCTTTCACCACACCTCGAGCTGTGTCTGTGTGACTCCTTTCGTGTCCAACAGCAACAGTTTTCCATTAGTGTAATTATTTTTTTTAAGAATTCACCAGTGGTCTTACCTAAAGATTTTTCAGTTCCAAAATGGTGCTACTTCCTAACCAAAAAAATACTTGAAATGGATTTATGCTGTGTGTTTGAGTGGTTGAGATCCCTTTTGTAGGAACTGTATATAGTTTTCCCATGTATGTGTATGAGCACTGTACCAAAAAATATTTAATGGTGAGGTAATAATGATGATTTACAGAATGTTAATTTTTTGTGCTACATGCAGGCAAAAATTTTTCAACCAGGTAAAACTATATTTTATCATATCTTTCTGAAAAAGAAAAAAAATACAGCCACTTTCATTCCAATTTTTGACTGTATGGGCAAGAAGATCAGAAATTGAATAAGACATACATTCTATTTCTTCTTCTTTATTCTAGGCAGTCAGGATGAAGAGGTAACTGCAGAGCTATCAAAACTTGTCAGTTTGATTTGTTTGAGTTTGACTTGGTTTTCTGATTTTTTTCTTAATTATTTTGTTATTGCTGTTTTTTTCCTTTTTCTTCTCCTCACATTAAGTGGGCCTAAACACCAGAGTGCAGTAGAAGAGATTTTTCTCCTCTCATCTGAGGGAACAGGAAATCTAGAGATACTAGTCTTGCTATCTCTTCAATTTATTTTGTGACATGTGAGTTAAAGATCTCTAGAGTCATGTAACACTGTTTCAGTTGCAAAACCCTGTTGATTATTATCCTCCACTACACAGTTAGTCTTTTAAGCAGGATGGATTTAAATAAGCACAAAAGACTCAACAGAAATCTGAAACACAGACACCTTTTGCTGCCAAGTTTCATACTGGGAAAATAGGGTGCAGCTGGCAACAGCTCATGGGAATGAAGCGACAGTGTCTCAAGTGCACCTTTTGCTCCTAGTGACTATTTTTGTCTTTTATTGTTGTTGTTGTTGTTTCTCATACTGCTAAGTACCGCTAAACCTCCCAGCTGTTCTATCACATGATCGACTGTGCTAACAAACAATACTGTTGTCAGGCTGTGTTCCTTAAGCTGCCAACTTCAAGTGTGACTGCAGCTCATAGTATGTGGTAAATGTAGAGAGGTTCTTGGAAGCTCTAAAGGAAATTAACTGCTGCCTCCTTCTTCAGCACATTAGTCAAAAGTAATCTTACAAATATTCCAGGAAGGCTAACATCTAGCTTCTGCTCTCATGGATGAAGCATTGGTGATAGATAGTGTTACACTTCGTAAGCTCTATAGTATTTACTATCAGAATTTCCTGTTTATTTCTCTCATAAACCTAATTCATCTCTCATCTATCTCCATAACTAATTTCCTAGCAACAAATTCACCAAAAAAAGTGAAGAAATCACATCTACAGCTTAAAGCATATCACTGCAGTAATACATGTAATATTTCTGAGAACAGATAGAAAGCAAGCAAAGACAGGCATGACTGTAGATAAAAGGAGGCCCTAACAAGGAAGATGTGACTCAGATTCTGATCCCTGTTTCTAACACAGCTTCTCTGTGTTCTCTAAAATCTGAACTGAACAACATTCAGAATATTACAAAAGTAATCCACGTCGTTGACAAAAGTCTTCAAAAGTAATCAAGATGATTTTGCTTTCCCATCACGCACTTTGATTTTCCTTCCCCATGTGCCCTTTGTGAGAGAGTTTGCTGCAAGAGTCTTTACAAAGCCAACTGCAGCAGCAGTGATGGAATGTGAGATTGAGTACCAAACTATTCAGCAGTGTCCCATGTCAGTATGTCTTCATGGAAAACATACATTTTATTATTCACAGTGTTTGGTGATATGCAAGTTATGATATTTTTTAAGATCTTGGGTATGTCTAAATTGTGGAAATCAAGATATTATCTACTTGTTTACAAGTAAATCTTGGGGAACATCTGGTCAACTTGTCTTCCTTGCAACCTCAGTAAAATTCAGTTTGGTATCAGAAAGGAGCTGTTTCTATATTGTTCTGTTATGCTGTTACTCCCTCTTTGCTGATGGCCCTCAGCTCTTCCAGCTAGAAATTCTGTTATATACCTAACACTTAATGAGAATAAAAAAGATGTTCAGCTTTAACAATTAAACTATTGTTTTATCAAGACAATAATTTCAAAGGTCCTAAATTTATGCATGTTCTGTGAGCAAAATCTAGATTATCTATGTAACTCTGGCCATCCCTGAAATTATAGGACATTCATCTTCAATTTCTCTTGTCTTCACATTATTTAATCTCTTCCATTGTGACCAAATAGGTCTCAGAGGGGGAAGAATTCTGTTACTTAATTGTTCCTGCAAAATCTTCTCCTTAGGAATGATATAATAAATTACAAACTGAGGTATTGGTCCTATCATGTCTTGGCAGTCAAAGATAGGAAAAATTAGTATCCATGAAGAATACTGACAATCTGAAGGATAGAACAAAGTTTTGGTCTTTGAATCATCATGTATTTCATTCTTTTCATTCCATGGACCTGAAAAATTAAGAAGTATTTACACTAGATGTAAGGTTGTTAATGAGTCAACACCTTATTTGTCAATTTATTAAAAATACACTGATCAATGTAAAAACTTAAATCACTACACATAAAATAGATATTAGAGCATTTTTGAGCCTCTATTATTTATATATCCTTAAATGATCCAGTTATTGCTGTTATATATTTTATGCATGTATTTAAGTCAATGATATTTTAGCTTACCTCAATTTTTTAAAGCAGATGAAAAAGCATTTTAAGATGTCTTTGAGTTCTAATTATTTGACTGTACATAAAATTATGTCAAATTAAATTTTAGTCTACAACTAAGTAGGTTTTTATTTGCCTGTAAACCAAATTGGCTCAAATTGTTAAAAGTTAGACATCAAAACAAGCGGAGGTGAAAATCAAAAGCAAATTATCTGCTTCTGGAGTGTGAATTCACATTTTTAGCTGCTGTTTGTTCTGTACTTATTGATATTATTAGTTCAATGAACTTATTAAAAATATCCTATATGAGAAAATAGATATATGATCACAATAATAGAGAGATTTTATGTGTAGTGAAGTAAAGGGTACTTAAGAGTAAGTATATTAACATCTACATAATATTGACATTGTGATCTGAACCCTTGATATTGTTTCTTACACAGTAACCATTACAGATTACGGAAGAGAGGAAGAAAATTTAACAATTACTGCTTCATCTAAGTACCCTATCCTTCGGGTAAATTTGCATTAGTACATAAAACAGCATTCTATCAGATTGCTCTGAAATCATATCTGCTGAAAATATTTTAAAATGTAACTGTTATAGTTATTTCTCCTTTGATTTGCACATTCAGTGGTGCTTAGACCTGCACAAATTAAGAGTGAGAAGTAAATGATAGAGTTAGGAACACCTGAAAATGTGGAGATCAGTGACTTTTCCTATCCTTGATCAAACAGTGCTTTCTTTCTGTCATGTGAGAGAACAAGGCCACATCACTGCTAAAATGTAGCTCTTGCTTTCCCAAGGGGCACACTGTAAGACTCAGAACAGTTTCCCATATCCACCTCTGTGGAATATCCTGTCAAATACATAACCTGGAGATTCCACTGTTCTTAAAAAAAACAAAAAAAAAACCCCAAAAAAACCCATGAAAATTTGGAATTTATTACAAACTTAAAATTTAGTAATATGAAAATAGTCTGAAAATAATGTTCTCTATACTGTGAAAGGATCATGGGCCTCGTTAAATTCAACTGGTTTTAGTTGTTAGAAGGCTACCCAATTTCTGGCTTCATAACATTAAAATAAATATCAAATAAAATACATAAAATAAAAAGTGCTTTGGTAGTGTGAGTTATTACACTTCTCTTTGTTAGCATTAAAAAAACTTAGACTGCAGTGTTCGACGCAGTTTAGTACAAATTCATTACACAACTTATGAAAAAGGAGCTCAGATTTTATTTTTATATCCAGTAATAGGCAGTCTTATCAGAACCTCCTCTGCTATTGCAGACGTGGTTCCAAACACACTCCTGCCTGCAGCGCACAAACACACCAGCAGCCTGTTTCTCATAAGGCCTCTGAGCAGGTGGGCTCTGGCATTCCATGGCGTTCCATGCACTTTGAACCCACACTCCAAACCACACCTTGTCTACCTCGGTGCAACATCTCTGTCCCCACCGACCCGCTGGTCTTTGCCAGCACCTTGGGAGAGGAGGTCACACACAGAGGATGGTTACAAAGGCATCCCAGGAGAATGCAGCATCATGTGCTCTAAAGAAAACTTTTATAATTAACTGAAGTATAGATTGCATACTGAATAGAGAAGAAATTCAGGCTGCCTCTGAGGATAACTGAGATGTCAGACTTCGAATTTAAGGATCGTTCTAGTTCAAAGCTACTCCCAGGACTGTGAAGCTTTGTTAAAATGTATGAAAATCATTCTTTAAAGCAAATAAACACATTTTAATTGTATTCTAGAAGCTGCATTTGGAGTATATTTCCCATATATATTAGAAATTCCAGGTTTCCTGAATGATACTTGAAGAAACTGAAACTATATTTAGCTTAGGAAATTTTTGTTATGATTTGTGTGGTCATTTTATTTTTGCAAGCCCATTTTATAAATCTTTGAAAAGGTTAAAATTGATGCATTTATGACAGCATAAAAGGAATTGGGTTTTATTGAAGTGGAATTTCATTCCTTAGAAGTTTTATTATTAGAACATGCATTGTAACCTATTTTATAACAATTAATATGTAAAAATGATAACGTAATTTATGAAACCACGGAAGTGCATTTCCAAGCTTTAGCAATTATAGTTGAAAATATTCAAATATTTATTGTAATAGCTCTGCTCATGGTACTGAAATATGTTTTGTATTGCTCTTTCTCCTATAACAACTATATCATTTCAGAAGTTTATAAACCAGTCATAAAACCTCTGCTTCTGCTTTACTTGAAGTATGTAGCTCAAAGTGAATTAAGAAAACCAAAGCAAAGAAAAACTTATTAGAACTGCTTTGGCAGCCTTTCATAAAAACTTTTTCCTAACACAATCAATAACCCTCACTGCTGGAGAAATGATTGAATAAAATGCTACCTGTAACTGTGTATGTATAGGATCCGGCCTTGATGTATGGTGTAGGTTATAAATACAGTCTATAGTGACAGAGTAAATTTCTGATTTTTGTTCTTTCTGTCTGTTATTTGGGAATTTAGACATTATCTGAATTTACATAATTTGTGACTTGGTCTCAGCAGTTAACAAACATTTTTGGTTTTTACTGATAATATTTCCTTATCTACAAAAAGCACATGGAAGTCCATTTAGCTGGCAAGTGGAATCACAAACGTAGGAGGTAATATATCATGACTGGAAATCATTCACTTTTAGGATTTTTCCAATATTTTGGTTTTGTTTCCTTAGGTGCTTATATCACACATGGTATCCTAAACAAGCTGTTTTTCCCCCCATGTTTCTTACAACTGTCTTAAATTTAATGACACATTCTATGACATTTTTCTTATTTGATAATCTTAAAAAAAGAGACAATTTTTTGGCTTGGATCCAGAATCTTTAAAATTAAAAATTAAAATTATATTTTTCTTTTATTTTTTTTAACATGACATGATTACGAATCTGACATTTATTTCTTTTTCTGAGTTGATCATTCTACCTTGTTATTAATAAATTAATGTTAAACTAAACTACTATGTGCCTACACTGAAATATAAAGGCAAGAGTTCGCATACTCAGAGAAACCAGAGAACATGACAATATCCATTCACAGTTTTCTGTGATTAAAATTACTGATTTTTCAAATTAAATAATTGGTAATAAAATACAAATAATAAACATTGTACTAAAACCATAATTTTTTTCTATATTAGTAATATAAGGAAAAATATATGTATCAAACTCTGAGGCTGAATGTCTTCAAAACAAGTTATCCAACTTCAAACCCAGATTTGATTTTTCAGGGAAAAAAAAAAATTCAATTTACAGATTTTAAAGTTTTTTAGAAAAAATGTAGGAAAATCTTTCTGTTCTTAAGTGAAACTACTGGTTTTTCTGGTAATAAACAAAAAGCAGCAAGCAGCTATAGAGAGTTTTCAATAGCAAAGGGTTTACAAATCTGAGTTGCAGTTTGGATCTAGACAAACCAATCCATTGTAATAGTTGGCACTTTTGGACCAATGCTTCTCATAAGCAAACAAGTATCACATAGATGAAAATCCACTTGGGACTCAAAAGCAAAGCTGTCTGGCAAATGACAAATTCCATGCAAAGAAAATTACTGCTGCACATCAAATCAGAATGTATTTCTAAGCAAAAGGGTACAGCAGTTCAGGCTGAAATTTATATAGCAATAAATCATTCAGTGTTGTCACTACTACATGTAGTTAGTATTTTTAAAGTTTAATAAGTCCATAACTATGCTTTTGAAACTTAAGTGATCTAAAGAATCCTCACATTTAGGAACAGATGATCACATATTCAACAGGTCATGGTCATATTATTGAAATATTATTGCAAACTTCAGTGTAAAATTTGGATTTTGCTTAATCAGTTCCATTCTGTGCTATTTGCTTAAATTTTGACTTTAACAACACTTCAAATTTTCAACTTCCTCTGTACTTAATGTCATAATATTGCAATTCTTTTTTTTTTCCAAATATCAGAGAACCAATGCAGGTAGCTTCTTCAGTTTCTACTCTAAGCTTCACTCTATCTAAAAATTCATTATGGTTTTCAAAATAATAGACACATATTTCACAGTTAAATTTCATGGAATTACATTAAATTGGCATATCTACTGCCCTGTAACTTAGCAAAACCCCACTTCACTTATTGGTAATGGCTCATTTATAAACACAGTAGTCAAACAATATTCTAGTGGATAAACCTTCAGAGAACTAGAAATTATTACACTGCCTATTTTCAAGCTTCTGGTTACCCACTTCATGTTCACCATGACAAAAGTTAGTTCTCTCTTCAGACTTATATGATGAAGCACGGAGTTGGTAGGGGCTTCTGGCCTTCAAGATATTTTTCTATGATACATAAGATGTTTTTCATGAGCATATTTGATTTCATGTTAAAAGACATTAGGATGTTTGCTCTTTTATACACTGTCAGTATATTACTCTGAAACCTATTAGTCTGATGCTTAGAAATTTTAATTAAAAAGAATCACTTACTGTAAAGCTTTGCAATGTCTACCATAAGAGAATATTTGACAGGAGCCATGAACTGGAGGGTATTGTGACTTTGAGAAGTATTCTAATTTATATGGAAAAACCTTCCTCAAGCCAAATGTCCCAGATTTTCTAGTGTACAATTCTTAAAAAAAAAAACCACTGAGGCAAGAGAGAGGTGAATTTGAATCCCAAAAGGGCCATCTGTGGAGGCCCAAGCCAGACACACTCATCTGAGGGGGATTTCAGTATATATAGCTGCTATAAAACTGGATCATTAGATAACTTTGTATGCATCTCAGCCTGGTGTTTACTACTTCAGACATTTGAGAAGCTGTATGGATGGAATGCAGCCAGACATATATTTAAGCAGATTTATCTCCTTCCCATTTGTGATGTGATCCTTCTTCTGGTATTCTTTAGGGAACAAGGAGAGAGATACAATTGTCCAAAAATAGCACAGAAAAGTAGGGAAATGACATTGGCAAATTATTCTGTCTTGACCAGTAGAGTGAAAAAATATTCACAGCTTTTCTTACAGCTGATGAATTTACTTATTGATGAAGAAGCCTTCTTATAATCTTCCTTTTAAGTGTTACCAAGTTACTCACCCCATAATGAGATTCTTAACTTTCAAGGAAGAAAGGAGACATTTTTTACAAACTATCATATAACACATGGAAATTGAAGTGCATCAAATTACTCCATCTTCTTCCTCTTATTTATTACCTATATAAATTTAGGTGATATTTTTCCTTCCCCAAAACATTTTAATTTGGCTAGCATTATGATAGATATTGCAACTTGCTGAACAATTTAATACTTAAATTATATAGATATTAAAATACTCCTTCAAGGTGTGAATAATAAGTACACCTTTTGTGCACCTTAAAACATAAATGTAAATCTAGTATTTACATATATCTTTAACTAAGAAGTTATTTTTATTTTTCATGTTAATATATTTTAATATTTTAGTTTAAAATACTAGAAAAATATCATGCCAAATTTTTCCAGTTAATTAGCAAGCAGAAATCTTGATGAAGAGCAGGCATTTTTATGTTACCCATGAATAGTTCTATCTACTGTGCATGCTTATTTCTATTATCTTCTAAAAAATCTATGAGCAGAAACCAGCTGCATACTGGGTTATTGACAGCATTAAAGGAAACCCACAGATAAAGGAAAACAATGTGCTTGTGGAAATAAATCTTTTTGCCCATAAAATATAAATAACATGTTCATAATTGGAATGTGCTTTGGGATTTCTTTTCTTCCTGCTTTATATAAATATCTGCAGTGCTACTGAATTTTTGTGAATGGATTGGAGAAGAAGAAAGTCTTTTTAAAAGAAGTGCAAGAATATATTCTTTGCCTATTCCATGTGTTACAATATCACTGATGTACTGTACTTGCCTCTTTAAGCAAGTTCTGTAATGACAGAATGTCATGAACTTTTGAAAGTATCATCAAAGAGGCAGTAGTGCATCGGTTCAAAAAGACACCCTGAGCCAAGTTACAGCTGTGCAGATCCCTCTAGAAAAACAACAAAGCTGTTTATTTAATTTCTCATACAAGTATTTAATAATTTATTTGTTGACATTTATAACAGCATTCATTAAAATCAAAATTTTCTTCCCTCAGCATCGAGCAATGGAATTATCACTCAAGCTAATATTGATTCAGTAACTTCATGGAAGTCTCTTGGGACAATCATTGGGAAAAATGTGGACCAAACACACCTAACAGCAGCATCTAGATTCTGGCTCTTCCTGGGTGCCTTCTATAATTTTTGAACAAAGTTGTCACTATTTTCAGTTTCCTTCTTTTACTGGGAAAGTTGTGCATGCTTCTCTACAGAGCTCAACAGCTCTGAAGAGAGCTGCTGACTCACTGTGCTGGGTTGTGGGCAGCCTGCTGGGGAGGGCACTGAGGAATGTTGGGTTCAATTCCTTCAAACAGAAGGGGGAAATGAACTTAGATCTCACCTATTTTGGGATAGTGTTTCAACTGATAAAGTATAATGTACAAGCTCTGCAAAACTATCACTGCCACTCAGTGCCTGCTGTGTTTTAGATGGGTAGGTCCATCTGAGGTTTCAGAAAAAAAAGGAAAAATCTCAGCTGCATTCCTTTGAAAGAGGGATCAGAAGGAGATGCAACCATTAGACAAGTAAGCCTATATAAAGATGGACAACAGTTAAGACACTATCCTGTTGTCAGCATGTCCCTGCTGGATGGCTGTAAGCAGATCCCCTTTCATCAGCCTTATTGCTCTGGGGACAGTTCCATCATCACCTATGGACTTTCCTGTGTGCTGTGTATGGATCCTGTGATTCCAGCCCAGGGCTCTGCGTTATACTTTATATGGAAACAGTAGGCATTTGAATCCCTGATCTTATGATGCTTACCTCCCTCTTTAGAAGTAACACAAAAACCCAACTTTAATCATTCCTCTCTTACTATTTTTTTTCTCTTTATCTGTGCCTTTTTTTTCAGATGTCCATCTTTCGTGCAAGCTTTCACTGTGGAAACATGATTCAGTTCCACATTTTTGGAAATAAAAATTTTTTTTGGAAAATTTATTTGGAAATAAAATATTTTTTCCATAAAAAATAAAATATGACTTTGAGTGGCTTATAACATGATTTCTGAAAAAGAGTTTTAGTAGAATCATTATACATATATATATATGGTCTGCTTGGCCTAAGGAGAATACAATATTCACTAATGCAGCAAGAATTTTTTCCTTCACACAGTGTGTTCAGGTATATGCGGCAAGTTTTTTAGGTTATCAAAAATGTAAGAGTACATGTGACTAGAATGTCTAATAAGTCTATCATTTGCTGATACTTTCAACCTTGACCTAAAATAGTTCAGGTAATTTTCCTAAAAAAGCTACTTAGTAGTGTAAAATAATCCCAATTTTATGTTGGATTCTGTAATGGATGAATATAATGAACTGTTCACTGAGCTCACCAGATATATGTGACCTTGAACAGATTTTATATATGTAATCCAAAGCAGAAAAATAACTAGATGGTGATAAAATGCAGTATGCTGCCATATCAGACTTTAAAAATTTTTCATACTGAACTGAATTATTATTTTCACATGTGATTTGGAAAGTTCACTGACAAGCTGGGTTCCTGTTTAATTTCTGGTAGAAATGAATCCCTATAAAATCTGTCCTGTCTCCAGGGGAATTGTCTCATAAGCAAATGAAGGGAAAAACAGCAATTTGCTTTTCTCAGACTCTCCAGAATGTTTGGTTGCATGACAATATTTGTAATAATAACTCTTGTGAAAATTCTGGTCATTACTGATGAACTTGTGATTCTGCAAGGCAATGGATTTAGGAAACCTAGAAAGCCTGGCATAGGTTAGAATACACCTTGTCCTTTACAAATTATTAAAAATCACAGGAGAATACAAAGGTGAGTTAATCTATTTGTGCTTTGTTTTTCCTGCAGCTTCATACTGCACTTTGACATCATAATCTTACTGAATGTGTTTAAATATTGTAAGAAATTACATGAAGGACTGCTTCTTGTTTTAAATCCCAAAGCAAAATCCTCAGATTTATCAGCTCAGATTGATTAAAAAAAATAGGTAATTAATATTATTTCATCAACATATCAATACTAATCTTAATGTAATCCCTGTGTAACTTTGACTTGTAGTAATTTGGGTTTATTGTAAATGCTATGACAGCCCATGTGTTCATCAGTGCAGTTGGCTGATTCTCTCTCCCTCTGATTTTGCAGAAATCTTTGCTTACATATTTAACACAATCCTGCTTATGTGATAAAAAATGAAACTTGGCTGAGATGATTCTGTTCTTAGTGGTTTAATGTTACCTCCCTGGTTCTCACCAGTACCAGTCTCTTATTATGTCCCCTCTTGTACATTTCACATTTAGAAATCTCGCAAAGATCACTGTAAATATCATGATATGATATGCTATGATATGATATTTAGTACATTTATTATATTATTATATTTATAATTATATTTATTATACATATTTTGTACATATGTTTAGATTATTATTTATATGTACATTGTTGCAATATTTATAACCCTAGGGTGACAAAATAACTGATTTTTCAAATCCAGATACTCAGATGAAATCCGTGATTTCTTCCAGACTCCATAATAACTCCAACTCTTGAAGCCTTCCAGAAGGTAAAGGGACTGCACTGTAGGCATACTATTGCACATCTTTAAAAAAAAAGATTCCTATTTGTTTAAACTAAATCTGGCTATATAATGTAGCATTAAGTGTTGTGCTGGTTTTGCATAGCCTGGTTTTTGGTAGCAGGGGGACCACAGAGGTGGCTTCTGTGAGAAGCTGCTGAAAGTTTTCACCGTGTCCAGCAGAGCCAATCCCTGATGGCTCTGGAGATGGACACACTGCTGGCCAAAACTGGGCCAGTGAGAGATGATGGTAACACCTCTGTGATAACAGATTTAAGAGGAAATCTAAACAGAGGTGGCAGAGCAGTTTTGATTCCAGGCAGAGAAGAGGAGGAGATGAGAACATATGAGCAGAACAACGTGGTGACACCAGGTCAGTGGAGAAGGAGGGCAGGAGGTGCTCCAGGCACCGGAGCTGAGATTCCTCTGCAGGCCTTGGTGAGATCATGGTGAAGCAGCTGTGCCCCTGCAGCCCAGGGATCCATGGGGAATGTAGAGATCCACCCACAGCCCCTGGGGGAGGTGTTCACACCAGAGTGGGTGGATCCCTGGAGGAGGCTGTGGTCCTGGTGGAGACACAGGGCCCTGCTCCTAGGCTGGAGCAGCCTGTCCTTGGGGGACTGCAACCTATGGCAGAGTGATCCACACCACAGCAGTTTTGGGAGGACTAGTGTGCCAGTGGTGGGGAACTCATATTGCAGAAGTTTTGGGAGGACTGCTTCTCATGAGATTGGAACCATGCTGGAGAGTTTTGTGGAGAACTGTCTCATGTGGAAAGGAAGCCAACAGTCTCACAGGGAAATGATGTCTCAGTTAACATTGTTGTCTTTTTCTAGCAGGTGCAGGTCTCTTTTTCCTCATCCAAAATATTGCTGCCTGTCTCTGTCTGGGTGCCAAAATTACCATAGTGGATTGACCTTGGCTGTGGGAAAGTTGCCCACTAAGCCACTCCATCATACCTTTTCCCAGTTGCACAGAGGGGAGAATAAAGTGGAGAAAAAACAGAGGGTGAGATAAGGCAGTTTATTAGAATGAAAGAAAGAAACAACAGAGAGTTCTGTTTACACATAAGCGAAGAGAAAAGTCAGTCTCTACTTCCCATCAGCAAGTGATGTTCAGGCACATCCTGGGAAGTAGGGCCTCAGCACCTGTAGTGGTTTCTCTGGACGGTAAATACTGATGAATCATGAATGCCCCCTCCTTCCTCCCCTCTCCCTTAGCTTTTATACCTGAGCTGATATCACACGGTATAGAACATGCCTTTGGTTAATCTGGGTCAGCTGTGTCCCCTCCCAGGAACTTGCCCACTCCCCTTGATGGGGGAAGGAATGTCAGAGGGACAGCATTACTTGGCAGAAGCTGAAACACTGGTGTGTTATCAACACTTTTCCACTTAGCACGGCAAAGCACTGCCCTGTGAGGGCTGTGAACTACCTCAGTCAGACCCTGTACAAGTGTATAGAAAGAAAAAATATCCTCTTTACATTGGTAAAGTCAATTCAGCAAATTAATTCAATGTTTGAAGCATTTTAACAAGGCCCTCAATAAAATGCTTTAATATTACGGATTACTAATTAATCACTATGACTAATTAATTAATTAACTATTGCTAATAACCTTTAGTCATCCCTGAAGTGGTAAGGCAGTTGGACTAGATAATCACTGTAGGTACCTTCCAAATGAAATCATTCTATTCAATCCGTTTTTTGTTTGTTCTTTCCTGTTCTGTACTACTTCTAAAGGTGAATTTCTTCTGTATTTGAAGTACACTACCACAACAGTCTTGTTTTATTAATAGTACCAAAATGGAAGTGTAAATCTAATTCATCTATAAGAAAGGTCAACATACATCTATGATATATATATATATATATATATATAATATGTAATAATCATAATTTTTAAAATGTCCAGACTACTCTAGTATTTCTAAAATTATGGTTCTCAGACAAAATTATTTGAAGAATTTCTCTGAGATTTCTGATGAGTTTCTGGGTGAACAAAATTGATTTTTTTGGAACATGAATTATTAATTAAAGCTTATCCATTTAAGCATGCTTATAATGAAGATATTAACTGGTACATAATCTCAAATATTCTTGAAAACAATAGTTTTCAAGCTGCACAAAATATAACCCTGTCATTATTTTTTATTGACAGTTACATTTTTTTTCTTAGAAGTCACCTTCCATGTTTTCTATTGTTTTTAAGCATTGTTTACCAGTGCACAGGTGTGTTCATTTCATGTTGCTAGAATAATGTGCAACAGGCATGCTATTGCTAAATGGATTTATGGTTTCATACACCCAATTGTCACTATCAGTAAGTCACAAATTGCCAACTGTTACCACATCATAAAATCCCAGAGAGATATACTATGCTAAGTGCAGTCAAATGGCTCTGGTATCTAAGATACCACTACGTGGTAACTTTTGGCACTAATAATTTAATAGTTCTTAAAAATCCCAATAATTATTACCTAGCCTGCTATCACAATTGATAACTCTGCTGGCAGGGAAAATAAAAGCTAAAATCAAAGTGGTAATGCAATCCAAAGTAATCCCATATAAAGTCAACCAATTTTATCGGTTTCAAAACAAACAGGAAAGAAAAACCACCACAGGAAACATGGATCCAATTATTGACATCTCTGTCTAAATGTAGTGTCTTGTGCCACATGGAATGTGTCTCCTTAACAAATGCTATAGGTCTGCATCTGGCAGAAACATAAACTATAAAGGAGTATTGGCAGTCATAGAGAATCCTTAAGGCTGGATACATACATAACAGTAGATTTAAACTGGACAGCCATTCATCCTGCCTTTCTACTGGAGTCAGTTCCCATATCAAGTTTTGCTAAATATTTTAGGTGTCAGCTCCTGGAACTTCACAATGCTCAATATGTAATACCAGGGTAAAAAGATTTGAGATGGTTCATTTCAGGCTGGCTGAAATGTGGGGTGATGAGGATTTGTTTCATGGGCCATCCAACCAGTCACCTACAGGAACAGCAGACTGTTCTCAATGCAGCTGGAGGCATACATTAAGCAGCTATGCTGCTGAAAACCCCTTTTCATCTGTGATCACATAAATCTGAGATCTGCTCATTAGAGATGTTATGCTATTCTATAACTACCCGAGCATTGCAGATGCTTAGGAAAGCAATGCTCACATGTGCACCATTATTTCTTGTCAATCCTCCATTGTAACCAAGAGAATCATACCTGCAAGTAATTTGTCTATTCCATTCAGTTCAATTCAAGGTCTAAAGAGCTACAAAGACAAGGGGTAGATTAGGTACACTGGGGTTCAATGTTGTCTGGAGTTAAAAATTAATAAAGAACAAAGATTATCAACCTAAACCAAGATAAACATAATTTGGTTTCAAGGATAAGAGATGGAAACTGTTCTAGCAAAGAAATCTTAATCCTTAAAAGCTGTTCTAAGAATGAGGACAGTAAAGCAGGAAAAACTATTGGTATTTCAGTCTCAAAGTGTGTTATTTGAAGACAATTCCAAGACAATGGAGATATACAGAACTATTTACAGGTGAATTTTGACTAACATTAATTTTATTCATGGAAGTATATAACTAAATTATCCCTTACCAAAACAGGAGTGAGCAACTGCAGACCAGCAAATTTCATTACTCTTAGAAGCCACATATTTTGCTTGAGGATTAGTTTGGGGTCTTTAGAGAAACCATACAGCAGCAATTGCAAACATCAAAAGTCCTTTTTATGTCGCCCTTCCACCCCATCTCCAGTGTGAACCTGAAGGGGAAGGGAGAAAGTTCACCAAAATATTGCACCATCAAAAAATCCCACCAGAAAAAGAATTGTTTCTTATTATTTTTCACCCTCCTGACACTTCTCAAGCAATAGATGAAGGACAAAACTGAATTAGAAACCTTAAAGAGCATGCTCTCACCATGAAAAGACATGGTATATGACTCAGCTCCTCTTATTTAGCATAAAATACCAGTCAAGTAGAGTAGTCTGTTATTTTCACAGAAGTCAGAAGCTGTAGTTAACCTGTGAGCTTTTGTTAATGGCTTTGTCTTTGCTGTGGTTTTACCTTGAATTGGTTAGCTGTCATTCAAAAATACTGCTGTGTGTTTTATGATTAGACAGCAACATAGACTCCAGCTACATATAAAATCTCATGCTCTTAAAAAAAAGATTTGGTTTTTGAAAGCAAATGGTCAGTTTTGAACATAATTCTTGCACTGTAGTAGAGATTTTAATACAGAATAATAGCCTAAAAAATGGAGGAAAAATTGTTATTTCCTTCCTACATGATTCTACAGGTTTTTCCCCAATTTAATTGCAAGCAAGTGCTCCACAAGACCATCTTTGACTTAGCTTTATAACATCATTTGGATAATTACCTTTATTTATGGTATTGTTTAGAGCACTGCAGAACTGCTGGAGGCTGGTCTTAGGAGACTGCAGGTTTGTCAAGCATTGTGACTATCCCCTATTTTTATTTTTGTTGTTATTCTGTTAAATCGTTTTGCTGTGGAATAATTTCATGGTTTCCATGTTATGGTGGCATTTCGCAGTGCTGGTAGAATGCTAACACATCCCTG
Source organism: Poecile atricapillus (assembly GCF_030490865.1). Lineage (NCBI taxonomy): Eukaryota > Metazoa > Chordata > Aves > Passeriformes > Paridae > Poecile > Poecile atricapillus. The sequence goes on along the minus strand of NC_081289.1, from coordinate 59,765,703 downwards.
GAATGTCATGTCAGAATAAGACATGTTCACTTAGCAGGGTCAGTTGTTCTGTCTATATAGGAAATATTTTACGGCTGGATAATCATTAGTTACATGGTTGCAATTTATGACTTCTTTTAATCATGTTATTTTACTGTGTGTAATCTGAGTCTCCCAGTGTTATTTGTTCAGTTTCTAAAAATATTTGTACCTGAAAAAGTTTGGACTCTGCACATACCACTTTGCAGGTGAACAGCTTTTTGAAAGAATGTGACAGCAGACCCTGAGGCACCAACAAAAGGACATGCATTCATGTATGTGGAGTGCTTAGCTGATTTCATATTAATTTCCTCCTCTATTAGTGGTAGAAGTTTATGCCACAGTTTCACTGGGAGCAGGTATTTCTCCTATGCTTTCAGAACAAGCAGCTATGCACATTTCAGTTAATGTCTGTGTGAATGGAGAGAGAAAAAAAATGGTTTCAAAAGTATTTCACTTCAGTCATGCTACTTCTTTCAGTCACAGATTATATTATGTGCTTTAAGACAAGTTTTTGCTGAAATGTCAATGTGCCTTTATATATCTATCTATCTATTGAACCATAGAACCATAGAATCATTTAGATTAGAAAAGACCTTTAAGATCATCAAGACCAGCCATTAACATGGCACTGCCAAGTCCACCACTAAACTATACCCTTAAGTACCACATCCACACATCTTTTAATTATCTTCAAGAATCATGACTTAACCACTTCCCTGGGCAGCCTCTTTCAATTCTTAACATCCATTCAGTGAAGAATTTTTTCCTAATATTCAGCCTAAATTTCCCCTGTCAGAACTCGAGGCCATTTCCTCGTGTCCCATCTCCTGCTCCTTGGCAGAAGAGACCAACCTCTGCCTGGCTACCGTCTCTTTTCAGACAGTTGTAGAGAACAGTAAGTTCCCCCCCGGGCCCTCTTTTCTTCAGGCTAAACACCCCCAGCTCCCTCAGCTGCTCCTCATCGGACTTGTGCTCCAGATCCTTCACCAGCTCCACTGCCCTTCTCTGGACATGCTCCAGCACCTCAATATCTTCCTTGTCACGAGGGGCTCAAAACTGACCACAGGATTTGGGGTGTGATTTCACAAGTGCTGAGTACAGGGGTGCAGTCACTGACCACACTGTCGCTGACCCAGGCCAGGATGCCATCGGCCCTCCTGGCCACCTGGGCACACCCTGGCTCACATTCAGCTGTCTATTGACCAGCACCCCCAAGTGCTTTTGCAGCAGCTTTTCAGCCACTCTTATCCAGCCCTTGGGTGGATCCAGTCTGGCCCCATAGACCATGTGCATGTGTGAGTAGCATATTGTGCCACTGACCTTTTCACTTTAGATGATGGAGGTATTCATTCTGGTCTCCATCTTTCAGCTCAATTAGCTGTGTGCTTGTAGAACAACTGGTCTTTCTGATAAACACTGAGACGAAGAAGGCATTATGCACCTTAGCCTTTTCCTCACTCTTTGTCACTATGTTTACCCATATATACAATAAAGGATGGAGATCCTCCTTTGCCCTCATTTTTTTTCAAAAATATTAATATTACTTTTTTATTGTCTTTTATGATAGTAACCAGAGAAAGTTCTAGTTGTGCTTTGGTGCTTTTAATTTTCTCTCTGCATAATCTCACAACATTCTGCTGGTATTCCTGAGTTGCCTGACTCTTCTTCTAAAGGTGATACACTCTCCTTTTTTTCCTGAGTGTGAGCCAAATCTCTTTGTTCACCTAGGCTTCTCCTCTTCCCTGCCAGATAATCTTTTTGCAGACAGGTATGGCCTGCTCCTGTAGCTTTTAGATTTTCTTCTTGAACATTTTCAAGGTTTTCTGGATTCCTTTGACCTTCAGCATTTCCTCCCAAGAACCTGTCTCAACCTAAATACGCCAAAGTCTCCTGTCTCAGAATTCCAAAATAGCAACTCTGCTGAGCTTCCAGCCCTGCAGGACTACTTCCCAAAGAATTTTGTAAACTGGGGACTATCTATCTATGGTTCTATGATTCTGTGATTCTACAATTCTATGATTCTACAATTCTGTGGTTCTACAGTTCTATGATTCTACAGTTCTATAATTCTACAGTTCTATAATTCTATCTATCATCTATCAGTCTATCTATCTATCTATCTATCTATCTATCTATCTATCTATCTATCATCTATCTATCATCTATCTATCTATCTATCTATCTATCTATCTATCTATCTATCTATCTGTCTGTCTATCTATCTATCATCCATCTATCTATCTATCTGTCTGTCTATCTTTGTCTCACAGGCAGAGTTGCTTGCAGCCAAATTCTGCACACCTATGGAAGCAGAGAACCAGTCAATTCCCATCTCCATAATGCTCTGCAAGATTACTCCAGGAGAAGAATCTAGAGCTTATGCAGCACAGATCTCATGGAAATCCTAGTTCTCTACAAGGAAACTGTTCTTTGAGCTAAAAATAATTACAGTGCCAAAGTATTAAATTATTGCAGCATTTTTAGCAACTAAAACCAAATCAGCTAAGTATTCTGGATCAATTTTTCAAAATTTATCTCTCATATAAATTCACTCAACAAGCTCCTACATTCTGTAAAGCCATAAGCAGAGAGCGTAGTCTGTTAAATGAAGACAGGCAGACAACAAATCTTCAGCTATGGATTATAGGCAAAAGCTGACAAGTAAAACACCATTTTAAGGGATAAATGTTATATTTCCTGTATTGAATTTTAAGCCAGGTCAGACAAATAGACTCAATCTTATTCTACTGAATTTCTATCAAGTATTTCCTTAAATGTGATTACACTTGCTTTTCAGTGGAATGCAGCAGGATAAGGAGAAGCTTTAATATCATCTCAACACATCATTATCCTTCCTTCTGGCAACTGGTAAATGTATAGAACCAAAATAGTGCAAAACCAGCAAAAACTGTTACAGGATGCTGAGAATCTTCTTTCCTAAAGATGAAAAAAGGAAATGGTCTCAGTGTGCTCATTTTATGCAGGAGATTATTGTAAACAGAATCTTCTACCCCTTCATTAGAAGAATTTTTGTGTGGAGACAAAATGTTAGAAAGCATTTTTCTCATTTTTATAATTTGGTTTTGAAAAATCTCCCAAACACAGACAGGATCTACTATTGTGTCATTGAGTAATTTATGTTCCTCAAGCTTCACAAGTGTTTTTCAGAACCTTCTATAGTCTTGTGTTTTGCAGTAATCCTCCTCTTTCTATCTTTCTTTCTTTCTTGTTTCTTTCCTCATCTAGTTCCTACTTTCCTCCATGACTTTCTCTGCAGACTTATCTATTTTCTTCCATTTTGTGTGGGAAGAGAAATTCCAAAGAGGTCACACCTGGAAGTCACCAAAAACTTTTATATATATAGATAGATTAGAACTCTTTTTTTTCCAAGATTGTCATCCATACACAAAACATGAATGTGTGCAATTGGCTCACAATAAAAAATGGGAAAGCAATATAGAATACTAAAACATGTTTCCTAATCCAATGCAGATTTATTCTTTTATTATTTTATTCATCTCTTCGACTTGTTGTTTGTATTAAGCATTAATGGTTGTGCTACTTGAAAGCAGAAAACTGCATAGTCTACCATAATCTTTCTGTGCCATTTAAGCAACAAGAGGCAGCTGCAAGTTTTAGCTGAATGTATTTTGGCATTAGTGGTGTTAAAATGAATGTGTTTCTGCAGCTAGAATGGCAACATAAAATCAATTAGCTATATATTCTTCTTGTTTAAGTGATATGTTGGTCCAAATGCATTTCTCAGTAAAAACACACTGATGCTTCAATGATGGAAATTATGAAAAGCACAGGTGAAGGCAAGAGATGTTCACAAACTTAGGCCATTAAAAAGCATAAAAAGAGTATGTTCCACAAAATGCTGTTTCTAAGGTAATAATATCTCCTCAAACTATTCTATTGTATCAATATTATAGCTGCTATCTATCTATTAGTGTAGTACACATGTATATGTATGTGTATGTGTGTGTGTGTTCACACAGGTTAACGGAGAAATGTATGTAGAGTCTTTATTTTATTTAAAGGCTAATGAAAATAACGACTCAGTAGAGCATTAGGGCTTTCCTAATACAAGTTTTAAAAGAAGAAAAATCCCAAATATCTTTCTATTCAAATATATTTTAAAAATCTAGGGAGAAAAAAGAATCTATCTTTGGTGTTATTGCATTAATTAATACCTGAGGATAATCTGGTTCCTAAGAAAGGACAATTATTCAAAAGTAGGAGAAATAATTACTTCTTGAAAGTTTAGGGAGTGATGGTATTAATATTTGTAGAGAAATTGCCTGTCCACAACGTTTACGGATGCAGGGCTAGAAAATCTCCTTCATTTTCCACTTTGCTTTTCTGTTCATGACTCAGTCCTTTAATTAGGATGTTTCTGGTGGCATTAGCAATACCGGGAAGCCAGTGACGCAATAAATCATATGGAACAGAGAGACAGAAGCTAGAGAAAAGATAAATAATTTGGGAAAAAACCATAGAAACCACATATATGCAATAAATCATTGCAAGGTAGAAACCTGAGCTTTGAGGGGAGGCAAAGGGCAGCAACAGTCCTTCCCCTTCCTTCACATGGATTCTGGGGATATTATTATACACCTGGACAAAGATTTTTAATGAAACAATATTACACAAGCTTCTCTAGTGAAAAGACTATAATTTTTCATACCCCCAAGTAATATCATAAAATCACAAAATTACAGGATTATTTGTGTTGGAAGGGAACTTAGAGATCATCTAGTTGTAACATCTGCTATGGCAGAGACACTTTCCACCAGACCAGGTTGCTAAAAGCCCCATCCAGCCCTGACCTTGAAATTTTCCAAGGATGGAACATCCTCAGCTCTTCTGGACAGCCTCTTTCTACTTCCTCACTAACCTTTTCTTCCAAACATCTGGTTTAAATCTCTCATTCTCCTTGCCCTATCACTACATGTCCTTGTACAAAACTGCTTGCGCTGTTTTGTAAGTTCTTTTCAATTACTGGAAGGCTACAATGAGATCTCTCTAGAGTCTTCTTTTCTCATGTCTGAAGAACCTTAGCTCTCTCCTCTTTTTAGGAGAGGTGCTCCAGCCCTCTTGTGTCTTCATGACCCTCTTGCAGACCAACTCTAACAGGTCTAAGTTCATTTTGTGCTAAAATCTCCAGACAAGGATACAGTCTTCCAGGTGGGAGAGAGTGGAGCAGAGGACCAGAATCACCTCCCTCAAACTGCTGACCTGATGCTTTTGAGGCAGGCCAGGACACTTGATTTTCTGGGGTGTGAGTGCTCATTGTTGTCTCATGGCCAGATTTTCATCCACCAGATCCCCCAAGTCATGCTCCACAGAGCTGCTCTCAGGAAGTTCTTCTCCCAGGCTATACTCATGTATGGAATTCCCCTGCCCCAGAAGCAGCACTTTGCAGTTGAAACTTGTTGAACCTCCTTAGTTTCTCATGGATCCAACTCAAGATTTTATAGCATCCCTTCCTTCTCCTGTGTCAACTTGTAGCAGCTCCATATAATGTGCAAACTTGTTGAGGGTACACTTGGTCTCATTGTCTGTGTCATTGATAAAGATGTTAAAGATCACCAGAGACAGAGCCCTGGGTAGCACACTCATCACAGCCTCCTCCTGGACATAGAGCCATTGATCACAATGGTCTGGCTGTGTCCATCCAGTCAATTCCTTATCTACCCAACAGCTCACCCTTCAGATTCATGTTTCTCCAGTTTGGAGATAAGGATGTCATGTGGGACTGTGTTGAACACCTTAGAGAATTATAGGTAGAGAGCATCTGACAGTCTTTCATTATCAGCTGTTGCAGTCACTCTGCCATAAAAGACTGTAGTGCTTAATGTAGCTGCTTAGAGCAGCTTTCAAAATCCTTTCATCCTACGAGATGTGAATACACCGTACATCCAGCAGTAAGACTGCAAGCTGTTGTCAAGTAAGACCTATATTTGCATATGTTTTCATACTGGTCATGCTCTCTTTAAAATTGGGCTTGTAATATTTGACAATTCATAGCATTTGTAAAACATGTGACATGCTACCTTGACACATGAACGAAGATGTTATTATAAATAAATATCTTTATTTATTTCCATATGTACAGCACTTTTGTCTAAGTGAATATCCATTATCTCCTATCCTGAATCAACTTAATCTTCTCTGATTTTAGGCACCTGCAGACATTCCCAAATTAGGCTCTTGGTTGCCGTAGGTTCTTTATTTATGATATTGATGAGACAGAGAGGCATCCCTGGAGGAAAATACCTTGTCTATGATCCGAACTTCCCCCTGGAAATTCCTCTCTCTCCTTGCTGAGTACACAGGGAGCATCCATTACCTATGCTTTTAAGTGGAATGCCTGGAGATAGGTGGAATGAATCAGGATCCTTTAGCCTTTTCTTTCACTGGTATGACATCTATTTTCTCTACTTAATCAGAAATCCTCTGCAGAGGGGACTGTATCTTCTGTCTTTTCATATCAAATAGCCTGGAAAAATGTTTTAAAAAGACAATACTTTTTTTTAAATGCATTTTGGGGTTGTATGAGTTACATACTTCAGAGACACCATTTTCATTTTAACTTCGCAGTAAGTCTATATTTTAAGAAACACATTCTCCATTTTGTTTATGGTCTTGACTTAAAACCTTTCAATGACATTAGTCAGAACAGGACCGGATACTTTTTCATTACATCAACATTTTGTTCAATCCGTTGTGGAATAGTAGTAATTTTGGTTTGTTAGATTTGGTGAAGCTGAATTGGTAAAGGATGACAAAGCAAGCTAAATTTTATGAGTGTTTTTACACTCATTACTTGCAATAACTCTTGTTGTAGAAACATTTCAATATTTGAGGATCTGAGATCTCATCAATCATTTATACTTGGTGTCTTTGTTTGACAATGCTTGATTAAAAAATATGCAAACCCAAATACAGCATTTTAGAAATTAAATCTATCTAAATTAGTGATATATATTTTTTATATATCTACTTTGACTATTGTTTACATTAATCAGGTTTTGCAACCCAGTTTCTCAGGTGGACATGCATTGATCATAACTGTGGGTTGTTGCTGTATTTATGGCACAACAGAGCCTTTCCATCCTAATGCAGAGGTGCAAATCTATATTCTTAACATCCAAAGCACTAATTCAGACAGTAAGCTATATCCTACTCTTCTTAACAAGGTGTTCTTTTTGAACAAAAATCTTTTTAGATGAAATTTGCATGGGAACAGTTTTATCCTTAGGGAACACGAGGGCTTTCACCAGTGTATTTTACAAAAATATCATAGAGGTGAAAATGTTCCAACCATTTGCAGTGATATGTTATATATTTAAATTTTCCTTAAAGTCTGCCATGTGGTCCTGTTAGTGCTGTCATCCATAATTAAAATGTGTGTTGAGGTTTGAAAGCAAAATTCCACCAAAGATGTTATATAAGCCTAAATTCAAAAGGGCCTTTATCATGGTCAAAGATATAATCTGTTCTTAAGAAAACTCTTGCTGGTGCAAGATGGATAATTTTGTAGAGTAATTTCTAAAGGCCGTGTAAAATATAAGTCTTTAACTATCTTGAAGGAAACAGTTTCTTTTTGATAGCAAATACCTGAGATTTTTTGAAGCCAGTTAAAATAGTTATTATTTAACTTTTCTTCACAACATTATTTTAGGCTGCCTTGTTATAAATCCCACAAAGGCCCTACAGACTGATTTACATTTCTAAAGTTAGCTTGAAACCAGATGAGAAACCTTTTTAAAACAACTTCTTAAATTCTGAATTATGTTTGGTAATCTCTCCGAAAAAGGTTTTAACACATCTTCATTGAATCAAGCATGAATATCTCACCAGTCAATTTTTTTTTTTTTTTTTTTTTTAAATAAGAAGGGCCAAGGAGATATTTGGTTGAAAGCTACTATCAAAGGCATTAATCTGGACTTTCTGCATCCAAGACAAAACAAGAGGAAACAGTGAATTCATAACAAGTCTTAGCATATGCACTACTCTAAAATAAAAACACCTAATTCTACGCTACCAAAACACAGAAGACCTGAAACTTGAAATATGGTTTTGTTTTTAACAAAAGGTTACATTTTGAAGAAAGCAGCCAGCTCAAACTGAAAAGTCTGTCTATCACCAAAAAAGATGTACATTGCAAGACAATAGTTTTGTGGTTTCTGTATTGGGCTTTTATTATAGCAATAATAAAATTATTATTAATCTTCATGTAGATTTTATCATATCCTCTAGAATTTAGGAAGCCAATGAAAATTTCAGAGTGGCCAGCCCAGGTGGATGCAAAATCAGTCTGGAGAAAGTAAAAAGGTGTGTGTGTCAAATTTCAAGTTGGTGGAAAGTGAGTCTGACATAATATAATTGCAATATCACTTGAAAGCAGCAGGAAAGTAATATGACTGGGCTAACGAAAGATGCAGTTGGAAGAAGAATGCTACAGTGGGAGAAATAGAGTCAGTTCACAGCCTCTTGTCTTGGGCTCCCACCCAGAGCTCAATCTGCATCTCAATCTGCTTCTTGCACTGCCAATTGAGCTACCTGTACCAGGTGTATTCCTCTCAATGACAAATTTGGGGGTATTCACTGAATCTTGGTAGACTATTGTCAGTTCACAAAAAAACTTATTTTTAAAATGTAATAATACATTTTGGAGTCAGGGTGAGGAGGCATCACTCGGAATCTTCCATACTAATGCAAAAATACTGCAGTTCAAAGCAGATATAGGTGAAAAATTATTATCAATTTCATAGACTATGGCTGATAATTCTGATATCTCATTTGTGTTAGATAATATACTTTTACTGTATAAAAATCTCCAGCCAGGTTACAAGGTTTTGAAAGCCCAGCCTTTTCTTCTTAAAAAATCCCTTATTTTAAAAAATTTAGGTTAATTTTCATCGCACTTGACAGTAATTGTTATTCTTACAGCACATTTTATTAAGAAGCACATTAGTGTTCTAGAAGAATGACTACATGTCCCATTTTTTCCTTTTTTATACTTGCTCATATTCCTCCAGAGGAAATTTTGTGGAAACTTTGGGCGAGTCCCACCTATAAACTGTGTCAGTCCTTACTAGGCAATTAAATGGTATATTTAATCTGTTTTACCTCTGGAGAAGGCCTGTATTTCACACCCATTAGTTAATTAACTGGCCCATTAGTTGAACTGACACCAGTTTAAGGGGTTGAAAAGACAGCTTTCCTTTCACTTGCAAGTACTTTTCAAAGTCAGATTATGGTATACATATAACTAAACAACAATACTTGCCATGGATGTCTGGGAACTAGCTTTACCTCTAAGGCAGAGCCTTTGATTTATTAGGGTCAATGCATAAGTTTCTAATCAAACCCCTTAATTTTATTTTGTCTGAGAGTAAGACAGTGAGGGACATAAAGTAATGTAATTTTTAATGCTGAATGCCTAGAGGAGACTGGAGAGTATACAAAAGATTGAACTGCCACCCAAACTCCCTTTGACTTCATAAATAATTGTTCAACACTCTGAGCTTAAAATCTTCTTAAAAAAGATTCTCTGGGACCTAATATTAGCAGGAATAAAATAGAAATGTCTTATAATTAGGGTGTTGATATTTTTTTGTATGTGTGCACAATTTAGTCCTTTTTGAGATGTATTTGAAAGTAATTTTAATTCACCAGCTATCTTTTACCTCAATCTATCCCTTTAAACATTCTCTTCCACAGCACATATTTCAGTGAGCTACTTCCCCAGAACTCTGGAAAACTTCTATCAGCTTTTGGTATCAACCTCTGTAACATCATTCAGGCTATACCAGATTGAGAAGAATCACATTTCAACCAAGAAACCTTTAGTAGACATTTGAGATTTTTACAAATCACCTTTTTTTATGATGATGTCTATCAGGTCCTTTAGAACAAACTGACATCTTGACAATCAGTCCAGAGTGTATTCCAAATGAAAGGGGAGTAGTTTGTATCTAGATAAATAAGGACAAGGATGGGTAGATAAATACTGCCTTCAAAACAATTCCGGGTTTTGCAGACACTGTTCAAATTTCTGTTGATTAACTTCATTAAAATGACTGTACAGCACTGTGACCATATCTGTCTTCCAACTTCTGAATCTTGTGGCATGTGAAGCTATTTCAGGAAACAAAGCAGAAATTTATTGCAGGATTTTTCTATTCCTTTTAGTTAATCAAACTCAATTCAAAGGTTATAGATGGAATTTGGCTTGGGTTGCTGTTATGGTATGGCTGTGGTATATATATTTTGAAGTTACTGCTTTTCTAGTTCACAGCATGTAATAGTGTTAATGCTCTAGTCATAGTTTTAGTGTGTTTTCTCTGATATGATTATATGCAAATATGTACACTGACTGTATACAGACATTTGGGAAATCATTTATGAAGAAAGCTGATCAGTATTCAATATTGTCAAGATGACATCTGCTCACATGGATTCTTTCTGTAGTATGTCACCAGAACACAGCCCTTCAGACTGGATCTGGATTTAGGGAAGTTTAACAGAAAATTGTGGGCTACACTCCAAGATTATAGAAATATATATACACCTAGCAAAAATGATATAGATTTACACAGATAAAGAATATTTCTGTGCCTCTATTAGAAGTTCATATATATGGCACAGAAATCTCTTAGTGAAATAACCCTCTCACCACACTTACTAGATCATATATTTGTTTGTTTGTCCATTTGTTTAATTAATTTAACCATTCTGCAGGATGGAATAAACCTTACTATCCCAAAAAGGAAGGCTATTACTTTGGGAATAAATTCTATTGCCTCTAAATACTTCTGGGAATGCGAGGACTCTCATGTGTGCCATGGCACAGAGCTTCATACTAATAAGACTTGAAGTATGACAAGAGATTGCAATTTCTGTCTAACACCACATTCTCAAGGATGGTGCAACACATTTGAGTGAGAAATCATTTGGTCTTTATGCTATTTCTATCTTGAAGCTCTCTTCAAAAGAGACAAATTGTGATAAATTATGTGTGGTAGAGTTCTCTTGTGACTGTTGGCAAAAAAAACCAAAAAACAAAAATCAAGCTATTTCACTTAGGTGCTCATAGTGGAATTGAACTAAGCTTACCAGAAATAAGACAAACATTTTACAAGTAGTCTTCCAACCCTGATGCTCAGTCTAGAAGCTCTGTTTTAAGTTCCAGCCACCCCCACTACTCAATAGGTTCACTTTTTTTTTTCAGGGGACAGGTAATTAGCACAAGTACAGTTATTGTGAGGTAATTATATGTTCTAAAACTAATGTACTTATGTGAACCAGAGGGTAGCTTACCATGTGAGCATTTGATAAGCAAACAGGTGCTTAAAAGATTTAATGGGTTTGTAGCCATCTGTACTGATTAATGATGTTTAAGAACCTCACTGCAGCTCATAATATCATCATAAATGAACACTGGGGCTTTTCAGTTCAAAAAAGGAAGTGTAAATGTTTCTCAGATTTTCCTGCTCAAATCTCTTTTGCTTAGTTACAATTTTGTATTCCAAAGGGCAATGAATAATTAACATTTCCCAGAAGCAATAAAGAAAAAACTCCTCCCTCTAACTTCTCTCCATCTCTGCCTTTTACCACAAGGTAGAATGAAGCATCTTTTTCCACGTATAGAGCAGAAAATTAGAGCAGATTTTCCCTCAAACAATTCAAACAATTCAAACAATTTCTTATTAATCAGGAGCCTAGACAGAACCATTTCTGCTCCCTATAACCTGTAGAAATGTTGCCCCTTTTGATATCAGTAAGCAAATGGATGCTGTGGCCAGATACTTCTCTCTGGCTGGGGATGGAGAGCCAAGTAAAAGAAACTGCCCCTACCTGGGACTGAGAAATGGGTAGGAATGAATAGCATTAAGCTATGCATTATACTATACAGGCAAATAACCCTATATTTTCAAGGTGATGCCCCAAGATTTCATAGAGTCAGTCTAACTGAGTATGTATTTTTTTTTCCACAAATTCCCACCAACCAGCAATTGAGATGTATAATTTTAACTCTGATTTTTCACCCATTTGAGACACCTTTAATCAACCAAGTGTAAGTATTCTTGAAAATATGGCAGTACAGCTTCCAGATGTGCCACTGTGACTTATGTGGCCTAGAGCCAGTGACCCTGAAGTGTCACCTGCTATATCAGCTGATAGCCAGATAGTTAACAGTCCCAGATAGTCCTGTATTACAGCAGAGATATTATGAGTAGCATGACCTACTTGCATCTTTGTTTCTCTTTGTTTTGCTATGATGGCAGTTTATCTTGCCAATCAGGGGGCAGTTATACATTTTTTTAGGTTATATGATAAAACTCATCTCCACACCCACAAAACAACAGAGGCACAATGGCAGGTGGTAGGAGTCTGTCCTGGATGTTTCCAGTTTGCTCCCAGGTCCATCAGCAGGGATCCTTTAGCTCAGCAAAATCTCACCTCTCCAAACCCAGAGAACAAGAGCACAATGGCAGAGGACCAAGGATCTCAAATTAAGGACTCAGACAAAGGGACACGCTGTACATTCCCCTCCCAGCAGATCCTCAGCCCCACTGACCCAGTGTGAAACTCTTTGTGACGAGTCATTTGGACCAGATCTCCATCTCACCTTTTGAACCAAGGGAATTGCTGCCAAGTGGCTCATCTTTGGGTGATTTAATCACAGTTTTATACCAATCATGGTAATAAGCAATTATTTTGTGTAACATAGAAATGATAGACAAGATCAGAAGTCTGAGAACTAAAGATATAGGTGTGGCATGTGGCATATATTCATGTGGCATGAAGCAATGTGGGACTGGGATGGTGAGAGATGGAGAACAGCTTTGGCACTGGGGACCCCACGGCGCTAAGCCACTGACCAACACTGAGTTACAGAGATGCAAACATGGAGCTGGACAAAACTGGTTTTATGGATAAGAAGGAGGAAAAAGAAGTGGTATCAAACATACAGAAAAGGCAACATATGTAGTAAGTTTGGGGGTAATGTGGTATGGAAACCAATGAGTAAAGAGAAGGACATAAAAATATTTTAGCAAATATATCAAATTGACTCATAGTGACTACTGAAGGAGGAAGAAACCATTAACATTTCATTACTCCTGACAAAGAAGCCCACATGATACTGCCTTTCCATAACACCTCCCAGCCCTTAACCTTAGTAGACTTAATTATTAGGACACCACCAATATTAGGATTCACATGAGCAGAAGGATGAGCATAACACCAGGAACAGGAGTAAAAACTGTGTAAAACAATTTTAACTTCATTTTTCAATAACTTCATTATTCTTTTTTCAACAATTAGATCTAGACTAATAATGTCTAAATTATTAAGATTTCCATAATACAAACAATAAATTAATGGATATATATATATACACACCCTTTTTTTTTTTTTTCTTTTTAATTTTTTTTCTTCCTCTGTGCAATTTACAAGATTTTGAGCATAACACTACATATGCTGAAAGGTAGCTGACCTTTAGAAATGGCTATGGCCATAAATCTGGCAAAGTGTGTGGGCACAGAGGAAGGATGTCTTCTGGAACACTGGAAGAACTAAGGACAAGGACAAGGACAGAGTGCTATTGCAGTGAAGTACGCATTGAGGAAAAAATGGGAAGAAGCAAATGCCGTGGATAGAGGGAAATGTTGCAGGAACAATATCTGAAAGAAACCATGGTACATGATTTCAGGGACCTTTGTCTAAAAGTTTTAAACAGGAATTTATCAAAAAAAGCATTGTATCATCCTATGAATGCTAGTGACAATATTCTGTTAAGTGCTGTCTGACTTCTGCCAAGCAATGAAAGCTATTCTAAAATCAATTGGATCAATAATATAGTCTCTAAAAATAAAATTCCCTCCTGTTCCTCTCTTTTCAGCTGTGAATCAGAAGACTGCTTTATATAGATGATACTTACACACAATAATGCCACTTACATGGGTTTGAATGGACAATACCAACCTCAGCACAGAGAAACTGTTCCTGATCTACTTTGGATTTTGGAATTTGAAAACTTGCAATTCTAGTTTTAGATACAGAATACAAAATATTCTTTACTTTTTATAAGACTACCTACATCTTCAACTAGGCTCACCAGGAACTATTTAACTGAAAATAAATTAATTGAGATCTAAACACCTGTCTAAAGGTTGCTCCTACTCTGACCAAGGTACTATTCATTTGAGCTTTTTTTTTTTAAAGGCCAAAGAAATGTGGCAGCACTTACTTGCAATTGCTCCTAATTCATGGGCAGTGCTACTCAGCACATTCTTAAATCTGCTGCTGAATACAGTATGAGCCCCAGATTGGTTGGTATTCATTGCTACTGCCACATGCACTCAAACGATATAGGCACAGGACCCTTTTCCTTGGCCTAACTATTGTCACACCCAAATGAGTTGATGTCATCTCACCTAAGTAATATCAGACCTAATATTTGCTCATTGCCTCCCAATTCTTAAACACTACTGATGGTAATCATGTTATCCATCTGATCACAGCTGACCTTTTCAGTAAAAATGGAGCTCCCCAGTCAACTTCCCATCATCTCTCATTCACCCTTCTTACCTGATACATATTGGAACATCCTCTCTTCGGTTTCACTACCACTTATAGTTTAAATATAGAAATCTTTCTTCCTATAAACCTTTATACACTTTGCTAGCTGGACTTCATTTGATGATCTGCCCAGTTGCCACACTTCCTACCCTTTTATTCCTAGTCATTCATCAGGTTTTATAGAAAGCATATACTCTTTCTAAAAGGTATATGTGTATATATATACACATACACATTAGAATATGATCTGAATAACATTGGCAATTCCTAGATAGCCTGGTTTTGACTGGGAGAGTTAATTATCTACAGAGGAGCTCATACTGCTAGGCTATGTTTTGGATCTGTGACCGAGGCAGTGCTGATACCATGGGGTATTTAAACTCTTGCTAAGCAGTGGTTGAACAGTGATAAAGCCTTTTCTCTTTCTCACACTACCCTGCCAGCATGTACACTGGGGATGCACAAGGAGTTGAGAGGGAGCACAGAGAAAAACTGCTCAAAAGGAAGAAATCTAGAGAGGATTTGCATCTAGATTTGCATGTGGACTAAGTTAGCTTCTCTGAATTTCTCTCCTGGTATTGCCACAGGAAAAGCTACGAGATAAAAGAAGGTTTTTCAGTCTAGTAAAACAAATTATAACAGAGCCCAGTGCATGGAAATTGAAGCCACAAAAATTTTGAATATTTTAAAGTTCAGAAATTAACTATTGGAAAAGTTTGCAAAGATCACTTGTCAGTATATTGCTTAAAATATGAACATATTTTTTTCCTTAGAAGGTTTATTCTCACTTAAAGTGAAATCATTAAATGACATTTGTGTAGAAAGTCAGGCTAGGTAATCACAATTTCTTTTTCTGGTTTTAAGAGTCTGCCAAGTTCCTTTCAGTCTGCTTAAGAGATGGCTATCACATATTCTGAGCTGGAAAAAGTGAGGATCTAGATGCATACCATTAAAAAAATTTCAGACTTAAACTAGACTCAAAAACTAGTTAGTTTTATGAATCTCAAAAACACAGAACAAATAGTACTCAAAAAGCAGCTACTTTCCAAATACTTCCACATATAATAAGATATAATACAGAGGCATAGTAGTGATATTTTGAAAAATCAATAAAAGAACCAAGAAATAAATGCATTTAAAGAATCAGCAGGAGAAGAACATTTTCAGACAATTTCATAACTGTTGAATGATATTTAAATATAGAGAATGTTAGACCCAGATGGGCATGCTGCGAACTATTCATAATGTTAAATGCTAATATTCATAAAACAACAGATTTCATCCTTTATGGATTGAAATACATGAAACTGTTACTGGCCTATTGTCGTTGCTTTCATCAGTAAGCCTTAAATAGGTTTAGACTTTAGCAGTTAATTGTTTATCAGCTGAGAATTTTCCCCTCTTGTTCTTCCTTTATCATGCAGTAAAATCATAAGTGCCTGAGAATTAAGATTAGTGATCTGTGTGGGTTTGAGTTTCAAGATGTGAATATTGTGTCATTGCTCACCCATGCCAAAGGAATGGAACAACCTGTTCCTGCATTTTCATGACACAGAGCGAACACAACCCACATGCAGGCCAAACCTCAGCATATTTGGTATGGTTGCTGCTGCTTCAAAAGACACAATTACCTCAAAATCTGTGTGAAATACTGTGAAGCGTCTATTACTATGCACAGTTGAGTAGAACACCGAAAATAGTGCAAGTCACTGTCACATTCTTAAACGGTGAGTGAGCACTGTTAATGCACTCACACTGCCTCTTTAAAAGGAAGCAAACCACAACAGTAAAAATGAATCAGAAAAGGCTAGAAAACAACTTTCTTGGAAGTGGAAGGTAGGGAGAACCAAAACTGAATTTTTACCTGTATATTGCTCAAAACATGTTTTTATTTATTATGTTAACTGCATGCACAGATCAGAGGTCACTAATCAAATTATTAAAGCAAATAAAAAACAAGAATTACTTTGCAGGGGGCAGAAGGTGAGGTTTGAGAGGCACTAATTGCCATTGGAGTGGATGGCCTAAATATATCCAGTTTTACCTGAAAAAAATAAACTCTTTTCATTGTAATGATTTATGGGAGGCATGTCTGATTAGGTTTGTATCTCCATTTTCTTCTGTGGTCTCAATTCCCATACAAGCTGCCTGTTCAGTGATTCACTGGCATCACAGAACCATAGTGCATCATAAAAAATGCAATCTGGTCAGAAAGCTTAATCTGTTGATTGTGAAGACAGACAAAACCAAAATTAAACTACATTACCCTACAATATTTCAGCTGGAAGGGATCTACAGCCATCATCTTGTTCAACTGCCTGACCATGTCAGGGCTGACCAAATGTTAATGCATGGTGTTAAGGGTATTGTTCATATGCCTCTTAAACGATGACAGGGTTGAGGTATAAACCACCTTTCTAGGTATTCTGTGTTTGACCATCTTCTCAGTAAAGTAGTGCTTCCTATCTTTCCTGCATCCTCTGATGCAGCTTTGAACCATTCCTGTCACTAGATCCCAGGGGGAAGAGCTCCACACCTCCCTCTCCACCTCCCCTCTTCAGGAAACTGTACAGAGCACTGAGGTCACCACTCAACATCCTTTTATCCAAACTAGACAAACCCAGGGTGCTCAGATGCTCCTTAGAGCAGCCACCCAACCCTTTCAGAGTTCTAATGCCCTGGTCCACTTACAAATTCAACTGATACCATGTCACTACCTGCTCTCAAAGATATTAGTAGCTGCTTCCACTTTCCTAAGTAAATTTTGTATTTAGTAGTAAATGCTGTATAATTAAGGTCTTTAAAGAGCCATTAATGAATAAGATTTTGCAACATGCAAATGAAGCAAACTTCTTATTAACATGGAGAATGGTATTTCTGCTCCTCTTATTTTAGGTAGAAACACATAGTTCATTTTCCATATCTCTACATTAAGATTTTTCCAGTTCTTCTCTCTTTGAATGTCTTTTTTTAGATCATTTCCCCAGCATGCAGAAGCACAATCGAAGGCTTGCTTATATGGAGCACTGTGCTCAATCAGAAAGTGCTTAATCAGGTCACCCATTTTAGTAGGCTGTCTTTGCATGCGTTGGTGTGTGGAGGCTAGCTTTAGAGCAAGCTGCAGGCCCCATGGCCTGCCAGCCCTGCCTGAGAAGCTAGCCTGGGAATTTCATGGGAGGATTCAAAACAATCCTCAAAGACAGAAAACAGGCTGCAGGTGCTGTTTGTCTGTTCCCGTGTTTTCCTTGCAGGAGAAGGTCAGGGGGTGGTGAACCCCACTGACCAATGATGGTAATGTAGCACTTTACTAACCAATAAGAGTTTCCTTTCTGTACTTTCCACAAACTAGTCTATATAACATGACTGAAGCAATAAACTAGAGATTCTCTCCTGTTCTGACTCCCTTGAGAGTCCGTGTCGTTCTTCCTGCCGTTCCCAATTAGAACGACATTGGTGTGCATAGTGATAATGTCAATGATTAGAAAGAGAAATTATAGCATTATATTTGTGTAATATTTTAAAGTTTAAAATATTTTATCTATCTTTATGGACTTCATATTGCTAGCAGCCTCAATTAAGATGGTAAGATAAAGTAGACCTCCTGCAAGAACTAAAGACACTAGGGATGGTAGTTAATCCCCACTGCTGAAATAATGTTTTTTTTTCTTGGTGTTTACATGCATCAGGTTTGAGATGCCAGCAAGAAGAAAAAGTCAAAGAGGATAATTCTATATGAAGAGCTAGATGTGGAAGAGGAACACAGTCTAATTTAACACAAAGGACAAAAGGCACTGAAAAAGAGAGTATGGGAAATTCAAATACACGAGGATATTCGAGGGGAGGAAGCATGACTATGATGGAGGCACATGCAGACCAAGACATACAAGCAGTTTTTTGTATTAGGTTTATGGAATCATAGAATATGACCTTGTGATAATTTTGAGCAGAAAGTGTCTGTGGATATTCCTAATCCAACTTCCTGCTCAAAACAATGTGATCTCTGTAGCCAGACCAGGTTGCTTGGAATTTAATACCACTGAGTCATGAAAACCTCAAGGGATGGACTGAGACTGCACAACTTCTCTGGTTAACCTGCTTGCAACCAAGCTTCCATCCTTTGCTTCTGCAGAAAAAGTTTGTCTTATATGCAATGTAAACCTTATTTTAACTTACACCCCTTGCCGCTTATCTACTTTCCATGCACAGCTGTGCAGACCCTAGCTCTGTCTTTTCTATAACCTCCTCATCAGACCTGGGAGGGGCATCTGTACACTTCATCCATTTTTCTTTTTCTCCAGTTTAGCCTGGAGAAGAACTTTCTTCTCCAGGCTAAGCAGGACAGGCTCGCAACTTCAACCTACTTTTGTCATCCTTTGATGAACTTACTACAGCTTGTAAATTTCTATATTGTATTGCAGGGCCAATACTGGACACTGTATTCCAGGTGCAATCTAATTAGCGAATGGAGGAAGAAAACCTATCCCCTTGAACTACTAGCTCTGTTCATATTAATACAGCCCAGAAGGCTGTTGGATTTATTTTCTGCCAGGAAATACTGCTGGTTCATTTTCAACCAGCTGTCTAACAAGACCCCAGGGCCTTATTTCACAGAGCGGCTCACCAGCCACTCTGTCCCCAGCCTCTGCCACTGTAGGGTTTCTTCCTTTCATGTGCAGGTCTGTACATTTGTCCCTGTTCAATTTCATAAAGTTCCCGTCAACTCATTCATACAGCTCTGCTGTCAAGCCCACAGACTAGTCTCCTCAATTTGATAGCATCTCCAAAGATGATGAGGGCACACTCCACTGCCTTTTCCAGACCACTGTCAGATATTAAGCAGAGCAGTTCCCAGGTTAGACCTCTCTGGCATGCTATTTGTTATCAGTCTCCAATACAACACATTAATATCTGCCTTTTGAGCCTGACTGTCCTGCTAGAGTTTTACCCACTGGTTGTTCACTCACCAAGCCTTTAGTGTCCTAAATCTTGTACAAGAACACGGGAGAAGGCAATGTTGAAAGTCTTGGTGAAGTTATATAATAACATCCCTCATTCTTCCTTCACATGTGAACCCAGTCTTTCTTTCACAGAGGCAATCAGGTTGGTCAGGCATGATTTACCCTTAACAATCCAGATACCTTCTTCTTCTCCTACATATGCCTAGAGATGTGATATATAAGGACTTCATGATTTTCCCAGAGACAAAATAAAGTTCAATGGCCTGTAGTTCACCATATTTTGTTTTTTGGTCCTTTTTGAAGATGAGTGTTTTTCTTCATTCATCAGGAATTTCCCCACTCTCTGTTACTCTCTGGGAAGGCAACACAAAGCAGCTGTGCAAGGATATTGGTCAGTTTTCTTAGCAGCCTGGGGTGCAGGCTGACCTAAGGATGTGTATAGATGGAGGTTTTTCCAAATAACACCAGTTTTGACTCTCATCTACTGCTAATTTTTTCTTCTTCAAACTTTGTTAATCACAGGAATCTGGGAGACCCTGTTGATGACTAGTGAGGTAAAAGTTTAAGAAACAAAACAAGGAAGTCAGTCTAGTTTGTATCCCTTGTCTCTACATCACCTTCCCCCTTCCATACTTTCCTTTTAATTGTTTTGCTGCTGTTGTAACCACAGAATATTTTCTTGTTGCTTTTTATTTTGCTTGCTGGCATTGCATCTCTATGAGTTTTAGCTTTCCTAAGCACCTAGGTAATGGTTCTAAATTATTTCTCTGTAGCCTGTACTACTTCCACTTTCCATTTTTTCCATTGAGGCAGTGTCCTCACACAGGATCCCACCAAGATGTTTCCTGAACACACTTAAGGATACTTGCCTGAAGTCCAAGGTCAGTATTCTTACTCTTTTTTGTCACTCCCCTTAGTACTCTGAGCTCCACCACTTCCAGGTCACTACAGCCAAGTCTCCAGCTGATTACCATCTCCCCAGCCAGCTGTTCCTTGCTCGTGAATAGCAGAACCAGATGTGTGTCACACAGGGCTGGTCCTCTCTGAACTTCTTCAGAAATCTGCTTGTGTGCTTGTACCCCACAGCAATGTCATTCCAGCAAGGAAAAGAGAGATCAAATATTCCCTAAGAGTCCAGGCCTATGATACAGATACGTCCAGGAATTATTCTCCTTTTATGCCCTTTCTAAAATACTATTGATTTGAATAAATTGAATGAGAGAAGTCTGACCACAAAATAACCTTGTCATTGCTGCTGAGACCAGATGCTAAACTTCAGCGATGCCCTGTGGTGAAAAAGGCACATTCTCAATGTGGAGTCCAGGGACTGCAATACTGACAAATGCAGGCTTGGAAACTAGGTCTGACAGCCATTTCAGCTCATGTGATGGACTAGGAGTGCAAATAGACAGCTGTAGCCTGTGCTGGGAATGCGAGCAGTTCAGAGAAACAGAGCACAAGATCAGAGTCCTGGCAGAGCTGAATCTGGTGGCTTGCATTCATGAAGTTGTAGAATACTAGGTTGGAGGGGCACCTCAAGTGTCATCTGGTCTAACTCTTCTCAGCAAAATTACAGTCTAGAGAAGATGGCCCAGAACCATTTTCTCTAAATCTTTAGTGTCCAACACTAGGAAATCTACTGCTTTCCTGGGGAGATTATTCCAGTGTTTGTTCTCTTTGTGAAAAAAATTCCTATTTTGTTTGACCACAATTTTCCTAGGAGTAAACTGTACCCATGACTCCTCATATTTTCTCTGTGACTCCTTGTGAAAAGGGAATTTCCATCTTTTTAGCTGCTGTTTACATACAGGAACCTGGTTATAAGTTCTTCCCTAAGCCTTTTACTCTCAAGGCTGAATAAACCCAGATCTCTCAGCCTCTTTCCTCACATTGTCAGGCTACATCCTTTGATAATCTTTGTGGTCATTCTCTGGATCCTCTACAGCCTGTCCACACTCTTTTTCCTTTATTTATAGTGGAAACTATAAACTGAGGAAATTATGCCAGGCCTGGCCTGGAAAGCATTGAGTAAAGTGGGATAATTACTTCTCTGTATCTGGTGGTGATGCCCTCATTGATGCAGCCCAGCATCCTGTTGTTTGTTGCACCAAAATGGTCACTCATATGGACCCTTTGTGGATTTCTGAAAGATTTAATTTCATTTTAAATTACTAACAAAAAAACCCCAAACCACAAAACAAACAAACCCCAAAACAAACAAAAAACAACCCTCCAAACCATCTGTACTCTTGGAGTGTACTTACAGTTTCTATGATATGTTTCTGTTAAAAATAGAGCCAAAAGATTGTTTAAAATTGGTCAACCAATTTTAAAAAGAAGAATTTTGAGGACTCAGATCTGTTTCTGAGTTAGTCACTCGTCCAATACATTCTAACAAGCAGCAGAGTGAGGGTGTTCCAGGACTTGCAGGATTTCCGTCCATTCTCCTGAAAGGGCCAGACACCATTAGAGATGCTCTTCACAAAATCCATGGAAGAGCAGAGTTTGCCCTGTCATGTAAAGACACCAACACAACAACATCTCATATGGAAGGAAGAACAGGCTTCAGGTAGATGCAGAATTCCAGATAAAACATAACTCTTTCTCCTTTCCTTTTCATCCTAATATTTCTGCAGAAAGAGGGGGAAAAGTAACAAAGACAGGAATACAGATGACTGAGAATCAATAAACTTTACTAAGATTTATGCTTCCCAATTAATAACCTACCCTGCTTTATCTTTATGTGTTCAATAAACCAGTATTACTTTGGCATCCAAAATCTTTCAAATCTTACATTAGCTATTACCTTTTATTATTAGCTTCCTATAAATCCATCAGTTATTAATAAGACTACTTCACAAAAAGAATACATTGTCAACAAGCTTGTTTTGTGGATTTTTAAAGGGGTCTACAGAGTAAAATATATAGGACTGAGCCACGTTTCTTTTATTTTGTGGAGAGAAGAACAAAGAAATATTATAGAGCTATAGCAAAAACCTAATAGTCTCTTAAATTGCTGTTAGCATTTTTAGAATGAAGCTTAGAACTCCCATAGTTTTCTTCCAGCTGAAGAACGAAGTCAAGGAAATGGAATCATTCCAGCTAAACTCAAAGAACAGTTAGATTTTACAAAATTTCTGGCAGACTTTCATTATTTGATTATATGTGTATGGTTGCTTTGTGTCTCAGATTAATTTGTTGGTTTTCTCTTACCAAATGGCAGAGTGAGAGTTTTTAGCATTTTTTAACCACACCAAGTAGTAATATGCAGGGATATTTCTCCCAGTCTTCCTAAACTGAATAATTAGAATCTTTCAATACAAGCAAAAACATATATTTGATTTTACTAATACTGCAGGAGGCCAGCAGAAGCAAAATAACATTATGACTTAATCTTTTCAGCAATCTGTTTAAGGAGTCAAAACATTTTAAAGCCACTATTTTCATCTTGAAATAACTACTGCCTAGCTATTTCTGTTTAAAAGATGCCTAAACTAAGATCCCATAAGATTTCATGAGCTGCCTGAAATCAAGCAATGAGTTAGAGAGAACTGGTTATAAACCTAAGGGTGTTTGTGTGAATTAAAAATTCTGGAACTAAAAAACATACCATAGTGGTTAAATGGCAGTCAGAAATTCTGTGTATAAATGGAGCTGGGGAGGCTTCAAGCTTTGATTCTGTCTTTTCAGTGACTGGGGAGGCTGCAGATGGGGCAGCTGCTCTCCAGCCGATTTGCTGCGTGTTCCCCTCTGCCTGTGAACCCCTGACCTGGATACACACTCTCAGATCCATCACCCAGCAGACTGGGAGACATGTAGTGGTTATCATCTCACTTTGTTGTGTGGACATACACGGGAAGTTAACCAAAAGTTGTGTGTTAAAGAAACCACAAAAAATGTACTACAGAATATCAAAAGATAAGGTAAGAGAAATGTAAAATACCCTTCATATGCTCTAATTTCTGATGATTAGGGTTTTATGCACAAATCAAAACTAGCTGGGAATCAAAAGGAATTAAAAAAAAAGCAGAACACAAAAATAGAATTACTGATTAAAATTTTCTACTTTTGGCAGCTGAAAGATTTTTTCTCTTAATTCAAGTGTCTTTCCTTGCCAATTGCATTTTTCCTGAATTTTTTACTGACAAGCACTTTTCACTTACGATATATTTATTAAAAAGTACAGTGAATACTAAGCTGGAATTAATTCTGATATTAAAAAAAAAAAGGAAGGAGAAAAAGAAAGAATGCATGAACAAAAGAACAAAAGAATGAAAGAAACACAGCCCCCCCCTAAATTTTTTTCACTATTGTTTCCAAAGCAGCTTTCAATTTTATGAATCCAAAAGCCTTGAGGTGATCACTTTCTGAAGACTACTGTGTATCAATTTGTCAACACATTCTTTTTTTGTGGCATTGTCTAGCAAGATGCAAGTTGTTTTTCCTGTATCACTATCAGTTCACCCCAGCAGTACCAGTTCACACAAGAATGACAGTAGGAACACAACTGTCACACTAATTTGGTTTCTCTAATTTTGACAGCGAGAAACCCAGACTATTTGCTATTTCATGAACAGTACAAACATCTCAACTATTTTTAACTTATGTCATCATGATAAAAAATAAAACTTACATGAAGCATGGCATGAGCCAAGATGCTTTGGATCCATTTCAAAAATTGCACCCCTTGGGGTTTCTGTTCACATCTCAGCCAGCTGGGTAGAGCTTGAAGGCACAGGGACAGAAACAGCTGCCTACAAAATAACCGATCATATTCACCTCATATGCTCAAAGCTAGAATCATCGAAAGGTCTTGTCTACAGTAACCTATGGCTATCTGAGTTTTCTGTTTTCTGACAAGCTATTTTAAGCAATGGAGACAACTTAAGAGACTTAGTGTTGTGCTACATGAAAACCCAGAAAAAACATCCTTGTGCCATTGTGTAGTCTAACAGCTTATACTCATTTTCATACAGTGTTGTCCTGTATCATGATTCTATAGCACACGCCTAGAAAAAAAATATTAGTCAGGACAAATAGATGTAAATCTTTGTTCCCCAAAATACTTTCTGAAATAACCTAATTGGTGGTATATTTCTAGTATATAAGGAGGCAGAAAACCCAGGCAGTTTTAAATTTAGGGATATGTGATCTCATTGCCTTTACATTCTCTGGTATTGGCAGTAAATTCAAAGTAAGACACAGCCTATTTCAGACAGCCTAACATCATGTTTGGAGAGATCAAGTTCAACAAGCATAAGGCTTTATTGTATAATCACTGCATTTATTTTATAAGAT
Organism: Poecile atricapillus; assembly: GCF_030490865.1. Lineage (NCBI taxonomy): Eukaryota > Metazoa > Chordata > Aves > Passeriformes > Paridae > Poecile > Poecile atricapillus. The sequence continues at coordinate 59,740,825 of NC_081289.1, read as the reverse complement.
AATTTAGATGCTTTCTTGCTTCATTAATTTTTTTAGGACCAATCTAATTTGCAAGCTACGGTTAATCCTTATACACACACACACACACACACACACACACACACACACACACATATATATTTATATATTGGGCCTTATTCAAAATACCCTTGCCAATATCTCAAAATATAATGCTCTTCCTCTGAGTACTGATACAGTGTTGTAACCAGTTCTACAGGCACAATAACTACACTGGAAACATTAATGGAGGAAACATGGAATGTCTTTTGTCCCCTCAGGCTCACACAGACATTGTAAGAAATATATCATTGTTGATTTACAGGACAACTGCTTTGCTTCCAACATCCTATCAAATCTTCCCAGAAAGCATCAAGGGAAGCAGCACTTTCAGAGAGTGATTTAGCAACACAGCAACTTCTCAAACAGAGAATGTATGTTTAATGAAGTTTCACCTTTTTTTTAACAATGACTTTTCATGTTCATTTATTTCAAGTATGTTGTATATATGTTAAAATATAATTCCAAAATCCAAAACAAAGCATATTTAAAATTAATTTGATTGCACTAAAAAAATCCAACACCAATAAAAAATTATGTAAGTGAAATATAAGGATAAGCTGAAATGCCCTGAAAACATTTTAAAAGTGGAAGGGGAAAGCCTGTGTGACTCTCCTTTTCTCTGTGAAATGCCTAGACACGGGGCCATAAGTAGACACATGGAGCCAGGATCAGTGTGCAAGGAATTGCTTCTTACTGTAGTGCATCTGTTAATTCAGCCAGTGACTAGTGAAAATTCAAGTTCATTGGAATAATTGAGGGAATTCACCTCTTGTTTCACTGTGTCTGATTTTACCACCTCTGAGCTCTGCTGTGAATCATAGCTGCAGCTTTAGAGTAGGTCTGAGCTGTGGATAAGGATGAGCAGCTCTGTGTGGCATTCAGCTTTTGATGAGCTGAGCAAACCTTCAGGGTGTTCCTACAATACTCTAAGCATTTATCTATAAAAGATCTATCTACAGGATCTATCTATAAAAGATCTATCTATAGGATCATGAGTGAAAAGTGGGGTCCTCATTAGGTCCTCAGTAAAATCATTTTCATGTGGCTTAGAATGACTGTCTTGAAAGAGAAAGCTGAAAAGCTAAAAGTGAAATGGAGCTAAAAATGAATGGAGGATGCATTCAAAAAAACATGAGGTTTTATGGTAGGTTGGTTGACATATGGTAAGTTGACATATTTACTGTAAATTAAATGAAAATTAAAGATACACTAGCAAAAAATGTTATAAAGTCTTAAAAACAGATGCTCTTTATTCTGCGCAGGTTGAAATGTTAACCACAACAGAAGCAGAAAAATTGCAAAATGACATTGCTAGGATGATCCTTTCTGTGTTGAATGAAAACCATTTACTTGAAAGATAAACTTGGTGTTATAAATTAATTTTTTGATGTAGTAACACTGGCTCTGTATTCTGTCTGAGGAAAATACAGTAACGTACTAAACTTAAATAGTGTGTGAAGTGGCTTTAATTTAGGGAATTAAGTTCATTCTTTTCTCTAAATTTGATTAAATCAAGTACATGGATTCAATATGGTTTAGCCAATGAAGCTTATATTCACATCTTTAACTCAGACTGCAATCCTTGAATGCCATATACACTAAAGTTGCAACTGATGACATTTGAGGCCTGAGAGGAGTTAAATAAATGCACTAAGTGCCCTTGGTACCATTAATATCCTTCACATTTCTTCCTTATCATCTTCCTGTATTTTGTTAAAGCTAGAAGGTAAGTTCTTCCTTTCTATTTGACCTGGAGACTATTTATTTATTTATTTTTTGTACTTGAATGGCTCATAACACAGACTGAAGGCTCTTCCATGACTATTGCATAACCTCTCACTTATGAGCATATTTTCAATTATTTTGCCCAAGGCTTTAAAACAATCTTGCTGTTAGTCTGCCTAAAAGAAAAAAAGTGAGAAATGTTTTTACACTTGCTATAGGACCTGCTAATTTGTTTATATCGCTCATACTCCCTTGGAAGTCTAATTATGAAATTTATAGGTCTTTTGTGAGATAATGTATGTGCTCCCTTTCATTACTGTTTATGGACTTTTGCTATCGTATGGATTTCCAAAATCTATGTGGATAAAAATTTCTTTTTGTTGGACAAATATTGCAGTCATTTATAAAACTGATGTTAAGCCATTCAGGAGGTAATAACAAGGAGTTACTTGAGCTTATTTCCGAAATATTTAAGTCATGATAAAGAAGAAGGTGTAAGAATTGTATCAATTACATTTCAAAAAAACTTAAGAGTTGTGAACATGGGTGAAGCTTAAAATTACTTAAAGAAAAGCCTGAAAAATAATTTAATGAGTTGAAATAAGGAAACAATATTCAAACTTGGATTTTCAATTGGTCTTCAGCTTTGAAATCTCTTCAAATTTCTACGTTTGCAGCTGTCCCAGGAAAGAAGTCAATACTTCTTGGTTATGACTTCATTAGGTAATTAAACTTGCCTGAGAACAAACTGTTTTCATTACTGTTTAAGTAACCTGGAAGAAATTTATACGGGTTTAGAAACTGGAGAGAGATATTGATTCCAGTAATTTTGCTGTAAAAGTTTACATTAATGCTAGTGTACCTGTCCATTAATTTTGGCTACAGAAATTTCTACTGTCCTGGATAGTATATATATAAAAAAAAACCAAAATAACAGTTGAAAAATTAGCTTGCATTTTAGAACTACATGGCTCCTTGTTTGATGTTTCTGAGACACCACAAAGCTATGCCAACTCTCTTCTCATAGCAGACCCTAAAAACTTTCCAACACACCTTGATGTCCTGTTCTGCAGGAGTACACATGAGCACTTGGACAGGTGCTGGAAGAGCACAAAGTGAATATTGAATTTTGCTAAACTGGTAGTATTGGCCAGGTGACAACTCAATACACCACTGATACAGTCTATTTTCATAAGGTGGGAGCCCCCCTCAGATATGCCAGATCCTCTGAGCTCTAGAGGATGATCTTTAGTGGCCATGAGTGTCACAACCTGTGGCACTCAATGTGCATAAAGTCACAGTGGCTATACAAGTAAACAGAGCAGTCCCAATAAATACCCCTGATACCCAGAACAACTGGTGCAGTCTAGGAACCATGTGACTGAGATTTAGCTCAATCAAGAGCACAATTCATGCCATAATGTGCAATTATCATCTCAATATGTTCTCAGTTCAAAATACTGAAAAATAAATTCCCTGCAATGATCTATCTTGAAGATAACGTTCAGACTCTGTCGTACAGAGAGTTAGCTCTAGCCCTAGGAAAAAAACAAACAAACAAACAAACAAACCAAAAAAAAAAAAAATCCAAACAGCAAAATAATTCTACAATGCAGACAAAAGGATATCCAGTATGTCTAATTTTGAATCCAGTTTCTCTAGTTGCCAATATATGGCAATATAGACTTGTGCTTTGTATATGTAATTTGGCTCATTAATGTGATCACAGGACTCTCCCCTGAGCAGAAAACAAGTATATCTAGATACAGTTGGGATTGTACATGAACAATGACATAGGAGCAACAGGGACTCTTGCATAGTCCAGGCTTGGCTGCCCTGATTAATATATTCTAATCCCTTTATAAATATGCCTTTGTCATCACAAAACTAAATACTGATTACACAGTACCTCCTCTTCCAAAACTTACAGAAAATTATCATTTTGAAAATGCAAATTATTATTTGGGCTCCTCTCTAAGCTTCAGGGAATCCATGTTCAGCTATTGTTTATTTTGCTTAAAAATATCTTATAACTATTGTCATAAGAAGTGTATGCCTGCTGGCAGTTCAAATGGTATTTAGCTTGTGAGCATTGCCAGCAAACATTGCTGCAGAGGAATGATGTATTTCCTGCTCACATACCTATTTTGGTGAGCACTTCTTGTTTTAAGTCTGTAGTAGTGCCAGACTTGATACAAGTACTGTGCTTTCTGTAACAGGAAATAGGGCTCAGAAAGATTTTCCTAAGGATTATAAAATTTTGATGGGGGTGGACCCCATGTTCCAAAAGGAGTGGATGCTGGTTACTCTTAAATCATCAGATTACCACTATAAGAAAAATGAGAATTTCCTTTTTTTTAGAAAAAAACCAAATTCCATACTGTTTTGTAACATGGATATCAACATACAAATGGAATACATGTTTGAAAGAGACGAATGGTATCTGCATCTTCTGTTTCTTGGAACTACAGAACACGAAAATTAAGTGGACTACTTACCAGACAGGAAAGTAGAAAGTTCATATGTAACTGTGACATTTTGGGAATGAAAAAGCTTGGTATGCATAACAGCTCCATCTCTACGTTGTGCATTCAGTGGCAAGAGGACATACGGAAAAAATAGAAATGTCATTGCATTAGTCATTGAATTAATGTTGTGACTGCCTGTTAGTATCAAGGTTATGACTTATACAGGACAAAATCTTCAGTCTTTTTGTTTATCAGCACTAGTTATACTCTTTACATGTCCTTTCTTTAACTTTGTTGATGGCAAAGATGTTTCCTCTAGACTTTTATATTTATCTGCTCAAGCAGTTTCAGAAGCCATCACTTCAAATAATAAACTCCAACACAACATTTCTATGTGCAATAAAAATATTCAGTTCTTGTTTGCTCTAAAGCATAGGAGATTTGAAGAATACATTCTTTACTATGGAAGACACTGTATGGGTACTTCAGTAATGGCATCTGATAGACTAAGCAGTTTAAACTACATTCAAATTAAGGAGTTATATTAATAGCAGTATGTGTAAGTTTGAGGAAACTTACCAAATTTCATGAAGAATATTGATATATTTTATGATTTCTTCTCATGTTTTTCTGCCTTTTGGTCATGGAAAATATACTTCAAATCTTATCTTTTAGATAAGAAACTAAAACTTCCCAGGTCATCTGTTTAGTCTTTTAAAATTCAGTACTATCACAGTTCCCTGAAGTAAATGTTGTTCAGCCACTGTTCCATACACCAGTATATCTGTGAAACAGCAGATACAGTATTGATATTTTTATATTCATATTGATTGACAAGCCTAATTGCCTTTCCAAAAAGGTTTGGCAAAAAATTGATCATGTAATGTATGGCACTTGTCTGAATCATCATGTATTTAAATTTAAATGAGGCATATGTATAATATTTTTTTAACCAAAATGTTAGCACATTTTATTAATTCTACTTTGCAGCATTTATGTCAGCAATTGGTTTAAGTGTACTTATCGTGTACACAAGATTCAGGATAGGTAACAAATGCAAAATCACTTATCACTGGTCTTACTTTGTTTCTAAAACTTTGCCAGGTGGCAGAAAAAATATATGGTGTTGGCTTTGATAAATACTAATCACAGACTTTTTCATTTATTCCTTTTTACTATTAAATAAAACTTTACCTCCCTTTCAATGATGTTGGAAATAAGTCTTCAAAATTTAAAAACAGTAGACCTCCAACTTTCATGTATTACACTCACTAGCAATTTACAGATTAATCCTTAAAACAAGATACAGTCATAAAACTATTATACCTTCTACACTAATACCTTCTAATAACTACTATACCTTCTACTACTAAAACACCAATAAAGCTTTGTACAGAGGCTAGGAGGAATGTGAGCAGGCAGTACATAAACATGAAATAGGCTCAAAGCCTGGAGCTCAGGCCGTGGCTCAGATAGCTGATGAGATCAAGAATAAAGATCTTGCAAGATCTCTGCATTTAGCCGTCACTTAATATGGGACTGCAAAAATATAGGTCCTGTGCAAGCAGCGACTGGCTTCTAAGATATAAAGCTCAGCAGCAATATGCAATCACATGCCCGTGGATGAATCCACCTGGATCCGGTTGTACTGGGTGAAACTCAATTCACTTGAGACATCCAGTCTACGCCTGACAGGACCAATTGTCTCTGAGACGCTGATCCCTAGTGGCTGGACTGGTGAATCTCAGCCTGCAGAGCAGCCCAGGAGTTTGAGCTCTTCTGGGAAGCAATTCAAGCCCCGTCAGTTTAAAATCCAGAGCCCTCTTTTCTTATAGGGCTTTGCTGTCTTCCCCTTCTCCACCCTTCTCTCTTTCTATTCTTCTCTTAATTCCATTTCTATTGATTTTCAGACAATCTCTTGAGTATGAAGGAGACTTATAAAGTCAGTGGATAGTGACAAACACCTCATTAAAGCCTCCTCAGACACTGCAGATGCTGTGGCTCTGTTTCTCTCCATGCCTTAGGAAGGTGTTCCAATTCTTTCTGCCAGACAGATAGCAGCTCATTAAATACTACCAGACCTAAATATTCATAATAGAAAATGTGACTGTAAATAAAGAAACTAACAAGGTCTAGTTTTACACCAGAAATCTGGAACAGACGATAGAAACAAATTAAGACCAATGCCATTGTACCTTGCCTTCTTTGGTTCATCAAAACAATTTTTCAGGATTTTCTTATCACACATGGCATGCATTTACTGCCTGTAAGCTTTCTCACAAACTTTATTCTATTTCTGCATGTATATACCCCTTGATACTTTTTAATCTATGCTTATTGTTACCTCTGAAAAAGTGTACAATTCACTGAAGAAATCAGACTGTGGAAAAGATCGTGAAAAATTAGCGTGAATGTCTTACAACACTATGTCTAACCAAAGCTTTGTGCAGTAATTGAAAAGAACAAAACAAATAGTGCAATTCAGTAAAAAGAAAGTCAGTCTGCATTGTTTGGATTTGATTGGGTTTTTTCTAAACTAACAGCATGACATGTTTTATAATACACTTTAGTCTTTCTCTTGTGCTTGTGTTTTAGCTATCTTTCACTACTGCTAAACAATTGTGTTGTCTTCAGCAACATTTTGAAGGTGCTAGAGCTGCTTCGTATTGGAGTAAAAAGGGAGTATGTCTGGCATCTTTACTGCGATAAGAATGCTGTTGTTATTGTATTGACGCACACAGTGGTGTTTGAGAAAATTCCAGGGGTTTATGACAAACAAATTCAAACCAGTAAAATCTAAGGAGGTGCTCAAGCTTAGAGCCTGGTTCTTTAGCAAGATCTGCTTTTGCTAGACTTGAAAAGTGGCTGATCTGGGACCAGCTGTGTTAAGGTAGTATGTGAAGCTACAGCACCTCTGTATCCTTGAAAATCCCTCAAGGGTGCTTAAGATGACAAAAACATCAACCATTTCTACAGATGAGGCAGGGAGGGTGGAGGGTTCAGTCCGTGAAGAGGCAGAGCAGTCCAGTGCCTGGTCAGAGAGTGAGCTCTCCACCAGGGAAGGCATGAGAGGCAGAGTCCTTCAGAGACAGACACCCACAGTGGGGAGCAAGACACGATAGGAAAAAAACACAAACAGCTGGTGTGAAGGCTTTTCCCGTAATAATTTATATAGTCTGCCAAACCAGCCCTCAACAAGGTTCTCTCCAAAATTCATATTCAAAGACATCAGTATGCATGCAGAAATGCATGCTTGGGAATGAAATATTTAGCCTACCAGTTGGAACACCTTGGGGATAACAGTACAAATACACTGAAGAAAACCCTACTGGTACTAAAATCACTGGACTTCTGAATTATCCAGGAAATGAAAAATGGCTCCCAGAGCTTTTCTTTCAAGGCAACTACCAATTACATTTCTATATGGAAGAAAAGAGTTAAAACCTTTGGGCAGTAAAAATTTTAAATGCTAGAAGCTATAACAGACAAACATTTCTGTACCAGGGATTGAATACCATTTCCTGTGCAACAAGAGCTGAACATAAACTCTTATGTGCTGCATATGCACAGTTGTACATAAATAACACAAGGTTCATGCAGAGTTTCATATTATGAAGTTGATATGCAAAATCTTTCCATCACACTTTTCATGCTTACATTTGTAGTAAATTTAACCATCAAAACCAACCTGAAGGCAATCAAAAAAGAAAAGCAAATGAAAAGCCACAATACAGGTGACATAATCCAATTCAGAAGACTAAAATTTTGCAAAATTTCACATCACAATGTATCTAGCTTTTATTAAAAGTCTTTGTGCAGTTTTAATCACACTCTGTAAAATGTCCTAGTTACACAGTCACCAAACAGTGACTCCATTTTGTGCTTTTCTAAGGAATCTCAAAAAAGAGTTCTTGATGGTTCTTGCACAGGAAGATGGGGGTTTACTTTTTCCACTGTAGGATCACCTCTTCCATTGTGAGTGACCGGAAGAACTGCTGGCTCTAAACGTTTAACGTGTAGGGGAAGGTGCAGGTCAGGCCTTGCCCTGGCCAGGCAGTGCCCTGCCCTGTACACCCCAGCCCCAGGGCCAGTATCCCAGCCTGGAGTGGCTGCCAATCCCTGGCATACCATGGGCAATGCTCCACATTCGGCCCAGGAACCTCTAACCCATCTCCTGAGTGGCCAAATGACCAGAAGCCCCACATGGGGGAAGGGCCCAGCAAGGCCAAGGGTATTTAAAGCAGAAAACAGTGCAAGCACATGTCTTGATCCAACCTCCTCTTGGAATTCCTGTCAGCTGAACACCACTGGAAACAGGAATTGTAGCTGTATTTGCTTTTTTCTGTTTCTTCTTCTCTGAATTTTTAGGTAATTTAAAATTCCCTGGGCTTGGAGTTTGTGAGGTTGAATGTGTTAAGTTAATGCTTTGTAGAATGTTTTATGCTGATTGAATGTAATGGCAAACCTTTTTACAAAGTGCTCTGATTTTCTAACGCTGACAGTGATGTATTTTTTTGTTGTTGTTTTGACCTCTTGAGAATATCTTGTCAGTATTTGTCTTATGCATCTAAGTCAGAGTACATGAACAACTGCAAGCTCTTTTAAAAGCCTTGTTGCATGAGTTTTGGGGCCTTACATCCATCATCCAGATTAATTCTCCAGATTCACACCTATATTTGATAAATGTATTTATAAACTAACAAATATGTGAAGTTCAGCTATAATAACTGAGTTTTCCATCGGACTTTTACTTTGTATAGATACTTATGTGTTTGAATTGCTACACCTTTCGTTTCCCTCTCTATGTATAAAGCATTATAGCTATAAAAAATTATTAATGAAGGGGTATTGTGCTTTCCAATAGAGCAGGCTAGCAGGCCTGCAATGTTGATTCATCTTCCTTTACAATCTCTGGAGTCCCCTTTCAATAAACTGGGGTGCTATTTATAACTTCAGAATATTTTAACATATTGTTTTGCAAGTCCCAAAGGCTTCCTTTCACACTTCATGTTTTCTGTTGTGATCTCTACAGATTTCAGCACTATGCTACAGGTATTGTATTCCAGCTAAGACATTTGCATAGGTCTCATCTTCTGCAGTTAGTTTCCTTTAAATTATCAAGTTCTTAAGGAATTTATAACTTGCTGTAGTGTGCTATAGTTTATTCACAAATGAACTCATCTGTTTCATAACTAAAAATAGGCAAGTGCATATTTTTTCTCTTTATGACTTGGAACTTGTGTGTTTAATTAGATTTCTGAACTGTTTAACAGAAAAACAAGAGAAGAAATGCAAGGATGTTAAATATTCACTTTTAACACAAGGAATATCTAGTAATCCTAGATTTTAGCTTACACAATACATTTCATTCTCCTCGAGGCTCAAAAGGAATTTCAGGCATTTTTAATGTTCCTTTAAATGTGGTATTATTATATCTAAGTCATAAATAAATATTCTTCTTAAGTAGAGACCAAGTCTTATGTTTGCTTGAAGACCTTCTTACTCCAAATAATTTTCTAACATCTCTCATTATTAATGCCCTGCATCGCAACAGTACTATTATTATTTAGTAGTTGATGTTTATCTTTTGAAAACTTTAAGTGTTGTGAGTTCCCTAATTCTCATAAATGTGGTTACTTTTGAGTAATAATTCACAATTTTCTGGGGAAAGAAAAACTGAACAAGATTGAATTCTCAGGGATTCTTTCCTGTTCTGCCCACCAAAAAAAGGACATGCCAACATATAAAGCACTAGAGCATACTTTTGTGCCCCTATTTAGGGTCATGTTCACTCTGTGCTGTCAGAGCAGATATATCAAGGTTGCTTTTTGGTTGGTTGGGGTTTGTTTAGTTTGGCTTTTTTTCAAATGATCACAGTGCCAAACTTTTTGCAGCAATGTTCAACATCATAATTGTTACAGTGGTAACAATTTGCAGCTTGAAAAACTAAGATTGGATATTGAGGGGGGAAAAAGTCACAAGGTAGGCAGTACTTCACTGTTATAAGTTGCACAGGGAGGCTGTGAAATCTCTCTCCTGGGCATCTTGAAGACTCTGCCGGACACAGATAGAGCTGCCCCTGTGCACTGCTGGTGATAGCCCAGGTTGAGGCAGGAGATTCCAACTGACACTTCTGTTATACTGTGAAATAATTTCAGTCCCTTACTACATCCCTGAAGTAATAATAGCTACTGTCTAGCACAGGAAATAACTCATTGTGTGCCTAAAGACTGCATTACCTTTAAAGCTTAGTGTGTTAAGAATAATGCAGAAAGGAAAAAAAAAAATCACTAATTCATGGGGTTTTTCCGTTTGTATTTATACCCTTAATATTATTTTAACAATGCTCTTTTGTGATTTAATAAATGCTGTCATGTGTTGAACAAAGTGGAAAAAGTCCTTTATAATGGGACCTGATCTTTGAAAGCTGCAAATGCTGTACAGTGTGTTTTTTGATCAGCAAGAAAAAGTAATGCATAGCAGCAGCTTCTGAGAATTACAGGTATCTTGCAAGAAAATAAAAGGCCGTTGTGTAGACAATGGCAGAGAAGTTCAGCTCATTATTGATTTGAGAAGAATGATCCTGATGGTTTGATTTTTCCAGAAGAACTGAATGATTTGAACTCTTTCATATTCTCAATGATTCCTTTTACTCAGACGTAAAGTCAGGTTGGAACTGCAATCAAAAGTATAAAATTAGAAGATCTGTATTGCAGGGATCTTTGTTCATCCATGGTTGATCAAACTGATTACTTAATAAATCCTTATTGCTCTATTTTTTTAAAGGTCTTCTTTTTCAAGGTCTGCTGACAAATGAAAACAAACCCATGTTCCTTCACAGACCAGAGTAAATAGGTGGAACAAGTGGTAAATAGTGAAACACTGATGGAATTTGTATGGAAGCCCATTGCCAGGAGACGGTTTATAATGCGGAGTGTTATCCCCCACTGTAGAACATGAGACAGCATTTCAGAGCTGACTGTACCTCTGACTCCATCCCATTAGTCACAAATTCTGTCCCTGGCTTACTCAGTTGCTTCTGGTATTCTAGCAGATGTTCTGCAAAAAGGCAAACAATTACATAATACCTTTTTAGTTCATTTCAGTCAACAGAGTAAATACAAAAACTATTAGTATTATTAAATGTTGTTAATTACTGTATCTGTAAAAATGCTGCAATATTTTCTGATAAACATATATCTCAGTTGTAAAACAGCTTTAGTTCTATTGACCTTTTTTCCTCATTTATTCACTTCCCAGAAATAATTTAGAAAAGGAGTTCACTGGCAAATGTATTCATAGAAACAACATATTTCCATAGGGTGCTTCAAATTTTTGGAAAAGAAAAATCATATTGGAAGTAATCTCAAATGGAACCTGTTCCAAATTATGTATTTGGCCAAAGAGGGGATAGGAATACAGAGCAAAGCAGACTATCAAAATTATTTCCAGGACGTCAGTAGTAACTATGATGTTGTGCAAGGCCATGCACTGCAGCAAAGTTCACTATCCCATCCCCACAAAAGATAAAAATTTAACAAAGGAAGTTTTAGGACTAATTTACTCATTCTCATAAATTACAGGTGCCTTAAGCAATGAAGTAAAAAAACATTAACAAGGCTCCAGCTTTTTCCTTTAGATATTTTTAATCAGTGAGTATGGACCGTCTAGAAACAATAAAAAATACTGTAGGCCAGAATGAAGGAAGGTACTTCCTAAAGCACAGAGATTTATATATGAAAATTGAGTCAGTTTGCCTTTTAAAAATTTACTGTGGATTAAGCTGAAAAATTTCCTTGTATTCAATGGCTTAGAAAGCTATATATTAAAGTTATCTTGTTTAAACGGTAGACAAGAAATGGATGAATGATAGATTCATAAATAATAATCAGATTTTGTACGTAGAATGTTTTCCTAAATAATGAAAATACTGGTGATAAATTTTCTACACAGACTTTTCCACAGTTCCCATCCTAGTTCCTTTTCATTGATGGCTAACTATAAGGTTTTTTAGAAATAATTAGTCACTAACTTATCAGAATTTTAAATTTTCATTATTTTAACCATTGGAATATGAATAAAAACAGATGAACATGATTGTAGTGAAGTACAAATAGAGATGGAAAAGTTTTTGTTAAAATTTTCAAATTGATATGAACAGCTGCTAATTAACTTTAGAGTATTTTGCACCTTCTTAGATGTCCAGTTCCATTCACTACCAAATATATTTTAGGTCTTGAATACTCTTGTGCATCTAGGCCTAAGATAATTGGCAGAGAGCAGATGAGGATCTGAACTGAGCAAAGAGCAGCCTGAGAATAGGGACTTTGTGAGGAGGTGATGGTAGACTGAGGGTCTGCTGTCAGAATACAGACTGTCAAGGAAAAAAACAACTATTTTCACAATAAAGGAAGAGGTATTAATTCCTTTAAAATATATAGTGTTCTTATTCTTCAAAGAGATTTAGGAATTCTGAATCATGCAATGATTATTTTATTTAGGGAAAAAAAAAAAAAAGATTGGTTTTAACAACTTCTGATGTCTTTAAACCAACAGGATTTTAACTAGTGAAGATTAAAAAAAGATATTGCTTTTATACAACATGAGCAGATAGTTATGTGGAGAAGAATGCAGCAACCTGATTATCATCAGGATAAAGAGCCCTGTATTCACCAAAGATATTGTTACAGCATTTATTAACATCACTGCATCTTCCTACTTGCTCATAGACATTTACTGTAACTTCGAGAAACTGTGGACGTTCTGATTCTCTTTGCCTCTTCTCTCCTGTTGCCTTACTGTGTGTGTAAAAGTTTTATTGCTTAACCCCCTCCTTTGCCTCTTATTTATAGAGATGGTAGCCTTCAAGTATTGAGTGGTGCCTTTTTGTTCTGGGAAAATTTTTCTCATATCAAGGGCACATTTAAACAGACTATGTTCCTAGGGATCTTCAGCTGAGTATTTTCTTAACATCAGATTTTTTTTGCTTTTCCTTGTAAAATCTTGTACAAAAAAAATTATAGCACTTGGTGTTTGGGGGATGGGGTGGAGGGGAGGAAAGGAATAATTCAAAAAAAGAAGATAAATGTGTCAGAACTGAATATATATATGTACCTTTGAATGTCAATTAAAAACAATCATAAAAATATCCTACTTCAGATCTGTGGCATTTTCTGTATCTGAAACAGACTTAATTTATAAAAGCTTTCACACCTTCTGAGAGGCCTGCTTGAATTACTTGTGTCTCTCTGCCCTTCCTGCTGAAGTGCTGATTGTTAGTTAGTAGATAGAAAAGCAGACCTTAGGAATGTGACAGACAGGTCACCCTCTAGACCGTATTCTTGCTTCATACAGAATCACTTTGTCCAAACCAGTAAGCTGTGTTCTGAAAGGTGCCTCCCTTCTACCAACAGCTGATATGCACTTTTCAGATGTAAATTTATTGGTGCAGTTATAACTTCCAAGCCTCAGTTCATGTTCAGCAGGTATAACACTAATTGCAGGAACAGTCAAGACACTTCTAATTAGGATAAAATCCATCGACTGCATATAGCTTTTTTGTAAGTGTTGCTGAAGCAGGTTAATTGGGAATTCCCTGGTGACAAGGGATGTGTCTCATGGTTGCATTGAAATGCTCCTTGGTTCAGTAAAGCAGGCTCTGGCAATCAAGAGGCATGGATCAGTAGAGTTTAACACTTTGCAGTAAGGTGAATCTCAGAAGAAATTCTCTCTTCTGTACCTCCAGCATTAACCCTATTTGGGGAAAAACAGTGACAGAGGTGGCAATAGCTATAATAGAGATATCAGTGTAGCAGTCTTTGCAAACCATCAGATGCAGAACTGTTTGTCACGGGGTCTGATTGCTAAGGTAACGTGTAGCAGCAACACCAGCTAGTCTAGACTTCCATGAGCAGTTTCTCATGATTTCAGTTTACATTTAAATCCCTTCAGTTTACATTTAAATTCAATCAGGAAGAACATGATGGCACAGCTGGAATAGCCAGCAAGCCAATACTGAAATGTCCACTCCACTTTCAGGAGAATTAAATTCATTACTAATTTGTTATGCTTGAGGTACTCACTATATAAAAGAGAATATGGAGACAAAATATAGAACCACTGCAGGCATGCTGTTTTTCACACAGTGAAGGCAGACCAGCTCCTTTTTTTCTGGGCAAAGATCTCAAGAGCACTGCTGGTACCATCTGGTGTGGGGCAGGGAAGGAGACTGATATAGGCCTTTAGCGAGGGATTAGCTCATCTTGCAGTCATACATAGATTTGCCAATATAGCCATTTACTTCTGAACTGTGAGTCTCCCCTGGGTTTATATTACTGTGCCTGCTCTATGCTCTTAACCCCATCTGAATCTGATAACTTCTGGAAGATGAGATAGTTGTTTTTTTAAGCTCTCCAAAGATTTTTCTCAGAAAGAAGCCAATCTTAGACAAGCCGACTGTGGAAAAAATATTTTCCCCTCAGACTAAAACTTGTCTGAGAGAAAGACAGCCAGTTGCATGTCACCTATGATACACAAAGGATCAGGGGCACATTGCTGCCTGTAATGTGACTTTAGACCCAAGTGACCCATAAACTTGAGCATGATGACTTTGCTTATGTGAGCAGTGTAAATTTCGTCTCTGCTTGGATAAACATGTTTGAAATATTCAGACTCCTTAAGGATTCCCAGCTCCTTGGCACATTGTTACAGCCACCTTTAGAGGAGTGCCTAGAGGACGTGTTAGAATGACAGTACTGGTAACACAAAGTGTATCTCTACCAGATAGGTAGGCCTTATGAAAGCAACATTCTGGGCAATCTGCCATAGTGTCTTTTTTTATTGTTGTTTTGTTGTTTGTTTGAATAAGAGGAGAACTTCCTTGCCATAAGAGTTATCCTGTTAGGCATGCCTGACACTAGACCTTGGAAGGCCACATGCTCTTGCAGTGGGGCCTTTAATCTTCTTTAGTGGGTGCTTAAAGGATGGAAATTGCACATGGAATAGCAAAAGGGAGCAGTGTTTCTAACTGTGGCCAGAAATGAGTACGAAGATATTTTTTAGCCAATGTTTTATCATCTCATCACAGAAGAAAGACTCCATGCCTATGATAATGTTAGGCAAAGTGAAAGTAATCTGCAGTTAGGATTGCTTCCTGTCAGCCCTGCACAACACCCTGCTGCAGGCTACAGCATGACAATGATTCCAAAGGCATTTGGGATACTGTTCAGGCTGTACCTGACAATGCAGTAGCTCATAGCTAATTGAAAGCACACTTAATTGCCACATGACAGGAATTAAGCTTCAATTCCATTTTTCCTTAAAAAAACGGTGAAAAAATCTATTCCTTTCAGGCATTTGAAAATGCCATTGTCACATATAAAACATTAATTTTTGATTAAGCACCCTTAGTGTCCTAAACTTCTTGGTGGAGAGCAGTGTGACTAACGGCAGTGAGGCATGCAGATCATTACCTATGCAAAGGTAATTCATATCCTGTCCACAGACAAAATTGCTTGAGTGTCTGCAGTTTAGGGCTGGGAAGTTTTGTAACCTGTAGGTGGCATATGTTTTATACCTATGGTAGGTGGGCACTGCTCATGATACAACATGCAAGGCTCAGGGGGGTGTAGAGGGTCAGAGTCATTTCCCTGCTGACAGAGGTGCTGAGCAGTGTATGGCCACCTGTTTGGGGAATCCATCTGAAAAAAAACCACAGCTCCATATCCACTCTTGCACTGACAACAACAGAGTGCTTCCTCCAAAGGAATTATTACTCTGCTGTTGGCAGAGAGTAATTATTGGAAGGGTCAGATCTCCCAGACAGGATGGTCAATTGTTGTTGGGACAGTCATGGGAGACACCATTGCAAGGGTTCTTGTGACATCTTCAGCTGGATTGATCGAGGCTCTCCAAACCTCTGTTCTACTCAAGTTTTATAAACCAGCTGTTCTACAATGCAACTGCCCCAGCACGTGTGATTAGATGTTTTAACTGCAGAAAAAAAATCTCTCAAAAATCTTTAAAACAATTTAGAAATTTGCAATTTCTTCATCTTTGGGAATGATTTCTATTTGCAATTATCTATGTACAATTTGTGCAACAGAAACTACCTGTGAATCTCTGGGAGTTCCTACACAGGGTGTTAATCAACACATAAATTAGATTAGTCAGAGCAGGAGCTGTCTGGGGGAATCTTGAGAACTGTCCAAAATCTCATGTCAAGAGTTTCTGTAACCATCAGTCAAATACTTATTTGTGAAGGTCGCTAGCAGCTGGTCAATCTCCAAGTCATGCCCATTTTCTCAAACCAGATATTTGCATTACATCTGTGCCAATAACTTGTTGTCTAATTCTTGGACCTGTGACAGGACTCACGTTTTCTGGATGTGTATAAAGGCACATCATTCATCATTACCTACACCAGAATTACAACTACTGAAAAAAATTATTTTCAGATATACAACTTGGAATTTTAGTTCCATATATTTTGCCACACTATAACCATATAGAAAAACTTAGATCTAAAGTATTATAATACCCTGTTTACTAGTCAATAAAACCCTAAAAAAAAAAAGTTTCAGTTATTTATATTCTGTGTTTAGAATCTCTTTGATGGTGCTAAAATTAAGCAAACAAAAATGAACCAGTGAGGGGGAGTTACACAGCCTTACAAGCTCTGAAGAAGGTCCCCCATTGAGGCTGATTTTTCATGTTCATCTCTCTTAGCACCAGCTGAGGGCGACCGTCTATAATGATCCCTCAGTGCTGGTTTTCTCAACTAAGGGGAGACTGGCCTAGACAAAAGCGATAATCTAGGCCATCTCCTGAGAGGAAGAGAGAAGCAGCTTTGCTATTAGGATAGTCTCTATTTCCATTATTGTCAAGGATATAATAAAAAAAACTATTATATTTATTTTATTTCTTGTGTTAGATATAGATGAATGAATTCTGCTAACAGACCTATTTTGAAGTCCCTGGTTCAGCACTAAGCAGCATTGCTGTGCAGGAAATTTAGTAGAGAGATGAAAGACAGTTTTTTGATAGAGATATGCTGGATAGGTCCTTGGGTGTGTGTGAGGGGGTATTGGCCACATATTTGGTATGGCCACTTGCATTAACATGTGAAAGGTGTAATCTGGTTATCATCACCCAGTGAGTTCATACCAAAATGCTGCATAGATACAGGTAGTGAGTGCTACAGTTAAAGTAGCATTTACACAAGCAGTAAATGCCCTTTGACCCATTAAAGTAAACATGCACTCAGGCACTGCTATCAAAAGCAGTATCAGTGTAAGAAGAGCTTTGTTGCCATCAACAACAAACCTTTAGAACCTATAACAAAGAGAATAATCACTTATCTCTTAATATTAATGTCGGATTAATTTGATCTGTAAGAGCCATAAACATGGATTCATGACTCCAAAGCAATCTTGAGTGCAGGTCTGCTGGGGAGGAATTAGGGATTTAAAAGGATGGCATAAATCTAATTTCTCATAACTTTCTCATAACTTTGTACAGATATTGACTTGACACCAGAAGATGAGAGCTGAGTTTTGTCTCTTTTGTAACAATATGTTTCCTTATTTTAATAATCATAAAACATTAAAATTACTCTGTAACTGTTTTTATTTCAGTCCAGGAAATAAAGGAGCTGTCATCAGTGTAAATTAGTTACTTCATATTTACACCTGAAATCAGAAAGAGTTTCTTAGCAAACTCATTTTCATCAAAACTTGAAGAAAAAATAATTAAATTTAATAGAATAAAACTTTACTAAATGAAAGGATATGACACTTCAGTTTCATTTTCCTAAAGAACATTCGCAGTGCTTTCCTTGTTCTTGTTCCCTAAATTTCCTGTCAGTTACATAACTCCTTTTTTTAGTTCATAGACATCACCATCAACTATGTTAAAAGTGCTCTTCTGTTGAAATTCAAGGTCTCTGTGACATGATATATCTTCTGCACATTTTCTTGAGAGGTGTTCAAAAGACAGAATTAAGACAAACATGCACTTCAGAGCTCAAAATATATTCAGTGGATAAAAGTTTAAAAGTTGACACAGACATATCATTACAAGTATTAGAAATCTTTCTACTGTATTATTTAGAATGCCTACCTTTATAATGCTGGAGCTCAACAGCCTTTTTTTTTATTATTATATTACTAAGGTTTGCTAGAAGAAATATTTTGGGTTTATGCTTAACCCTGATGTACAAGATGACACTTTGAGCAAGGAGCTCTAAAGGAAATAAAATTCTTTAATGTGTTCATCAACAGCTTCTGTCAGTCTCCAGGCATGGAGGAGATTCCAGATTGGGAAGTGGACTTGACTGTCTGTCTGCTATGGTATATGAGCTTGCATAAAATAAACCCAAATTCTAATCAGCACAGAGAAACAGAAATTGAGGCTAAGAACTTTCTTAACCAAGAACTTGACATGGATTACTGAATGAAACAAGCACAGTACTGAGTGCTGTTTACACAATTACACAATTTATGGGACTGAAATAAAGTCAGATCAGTCAGTCAAGTCTTTTGACAGAGAACAGTATAATAATCTGAGAGTAAACATAAACTGAAAGTCATAAAATTAAATCAGAAGTGCAAAAGAACTTCATGAATAGGAAATATTATTTCTTTTTGTAGGTTTCATTGCATATACAAGACAAAATAAGTAGCTTTATTCTTTTGTTTCTCAACTGGTTAAGTATATAAAATCACATATATAAGTATATATATAAGTATATATAAATCACAGAATCATAGCATAGAATTATAGAATGGTTTGGGTAGGAAAGCACCCTCCAAATCTTCTAGTTCTGACTCTCCTCCCATGGGCAGAGATACCTCTCATTAGAAGAGATTGTTCAGAGCCTCATCCTGCTTGGCCTTGAACACTTCCAGGGATGGGGCATCCCCAGCTTTTCTGGGCAACCTGTTTCAGTGCTTGCCACCCTCACCATAAAGAATTTCTACCCAATATATAAAATCTAAACCTACTCTCTTTCAGTTTGTAACCATTACCCCCTGTCCTATTATTACATTCCCTTGTCAAAAGTCTCTCTCCATCTTTCTTGTAGGCCCTCTTTAATGACTGAGCCAACTCTGTACATCACTAAAATATCTTCTGTGATCACCTTTAGTAAACTGGTCATATCAGTGAAAATATACTGAAATATGCACATCTTTTCAGAATAAAAATGTACATGCAAACATAATAAATGTATTAGCAGACAGGTAGATAACTTCTGAAAATTTGTTAATCAAATTGAAAATGCTATTCCTAACTTGGGAGGGACTAGATCTAAACTTGATCTAGATTTAAATAATTTTTTGAAAAAATCAGGTCTTTCCTCTTATGTTTGGAAAATTGTATTCCAAAGGGCATATCACTGGATACCTTGGACTGTTCTGACAGTGAAATTAGTTTATTGCAACTACTATGGAAATAAATAGAGTGTGAACAAACAATTCTGCTCACAGTAGGAGCCTCAAATTAGAATGAAATGTGACTTTGTGAAGAACACTTCACAGCTTTAATGTAATACTGGTTGCAAAATAACTATGTGAACATCATAGGCCATTATTTAAGATAAAAATTGACAGGACTTACTTTAAGTAGTCAAGTTTTCAAGTTACTACTTAATGCATATAATTTGAAAGTACTCAAATAACTTTGGCTAAGACTCTGACCTCACAAAGAATCCCCTTAGGGCACTGAGGATCATGTATAAAAAGTTTATTGCTAGATCTGAATCTGAAGGATCTCCTTAACAAGCATTTGCTGAATGTCATTGAAGATATTCCTAGCAGTCTTTCTGAAAAATTCTGTCATTAAGAACTTAATCTGACAGTAGCTATATATATATTTGGAAATCACCCCCACCTGAGAAAATGGAAAGGTCTTTGTGAAACTTAAATTTCATTTAAGAGCTTGAGGCCTACTGGGATTTTAAACATTTTACTCACAGAAAAAATTGCTTTGGCACAGCTATTCCACAGATGGGGGGGCTTTTCTATTCAGACTCAAGGGTTTTTTTTTATAATTCCAATTACTTTTTTCTTCTCCTACCAAGTAAAATGGAGATTTATGGCAGATGAATTTTCATTAAAATTTTATACTCAGTAAGAAAAGTAGTAAATAAATATTTTAAAAATCAATAACATGTAAAAAGTTCTAAAGACATTAATTACTCTCTATTAATTAAAACCTATAAACATAAGATTGGATTGCTAAAAAGCAATAGACATGTTAAAAGGGACAGATGTTTCCCTAGAAAACAGTGATATATTTGTTTTCCCATGGTATATATGCAGTTCTTCTCATAGTTTTGTAGAAAGGTATGAAAAAACCAATGAAAATAAAAACCTATATGTGATCCATGTTCTTTTATAAACACTATTTTTAAGATTTCTACAATTTTATATTTATTTGCAATAAAAACAACAATAACTTTTAATACTTTGTAAAACACTGATGCTGGAATGAGACATTTCAATTGTTCCTATGACACCTCTTTTTGTATACCTATAAATATAGTGCTTCTTTTCTCCTTAGGTATTGTTGCATTGGAAAATGTAATAAATGAAAGAAGAATGATTGTTTAAGTGCTGCTGGCTAATCTAAAATGATTGGCTCATGAGTATTTTAAAAAGGTTAAAAATTTAACATTAAATTGCATTTGCAAGTTGATTTATAGCAGCATAAAGAAAAATTAGTTTTAATGTGGTCCATCCCAGCACTAGGTATTATGGAAATTATCTGTGAGAGGTTCCCTAAATCCCCAAAAGTTAATATTTTAACAAGACATGAGAGAATGAAAGAAATGAGTTTCTTCTAGTTAAAATATTGAGGGACTAATCCTGGTGTGGTTACCACTAAGAATAATAAAAATACTTACTAAAGTAAGGTGGAGGAAGGCTGCCTGCCACAGGTAGTTTGGCAACGGCTGTGACGTCGAGGGTTGTTTCAGTAATTGTTCACTTGTCTCTAGTGCAGCCTTTTGCAGGGAGCTGGATGTTTTTGTCTTTGGCAATGTCCAAGACTTAGCATGTTTTGGCAGTGTTCCTGTTCTGATGTCCTGTTCCTCTGTCCAGGCTCCTCCAGGCATCACAGATTACTGCCCTCTCCGCGGGGAGAGGGGTCCAGCCTGCTCCTTCTTAGTGACTGTGATCTCTAGGAGTTCACAACTCAGAAAGATGCTCTTTCCAAGCACATGGAGGAAGTCTCTGTATGTTAACCAAAAATACCTGTTGTTTTTCTCCTTTGTTTCTGTTTATTATGGATTTTAAAAGAAAAAAAAAATTACAAATGTTCCCTTACATATATTTATACATAGCAAAGCATATTGGTACTAGCATGACAGTCAAGTGCCTTCAGAATTAATGATCTCTAATGACAGTCAAAGTATGCTATTTCTATTGCATTTTCAGTGTGCTGTTTTCTTTTCAGTATACACTATATCATTTATTTAAATGATGAATATATATTTCATAATATACCTATCCCAAAAGTCAGAACCTGATTTAATCTTTAAAAAATGTGATTTTAGAATAATATGTTCTATTTTTCCTTCAAAGTACTACTTTTGCCAGTTTTTACAGAGCATTTACACAAATCTTTACACTCAAAAACAGAATGACTTCAGAATTCAACAGAATTATGATACAATTTAACATTTTACAAAACCTGTGAAAATATGTGTGGAAGGAACCCATTAACACAAAAGCAAGCTGTTTTGACCTGTCTCTGTAGCCATCTTAATAAACCTGCATTCTATAGAGGCTGACATGTAGGGAACTGGAAGGAAATACCATTACTGCAAGAGCAAAAATAAAATTATGGATTTTGTTCAAGTAGCCCTGTAAGAGGTGTTCAGTAAAAATAATACAGCCTGGGAAAGGACTATTATTCTAATGGGATTTTGGTTTTGTTTTCTCTTCCATTTTATTGTGGGGTCTTGGTTTATTTTGGGGATAACTTTTGCTGTCAAATTATCTCAGCTTTATCAGGGTTTCCAACTGTGTCCAGAGGAAACTAGAGTGGCCACTGCCCTTGTAATTAAACAGACTGGTTGTTGTAAGAAATCTGGAAAAATTAAAAGACTTCAAATGAAGTCCACCTTTTGGGCTTGCAGGCCAAGAGACTGTAAGCACATTTGGAAGCGACTATCTCTCCATACGTAGCTCTTATGCATTCAAAGTTATTAGAAAAAAGTTATTATTTAATTATAAAATGTGTAATAGGCAGACCAGTGTATTCCTGTCAAACAAGCCAAGCAATGGGCAAAGACTATGTGACCTAACAAGTTAATCAAGGGAATATAAATTTTTTAGAATTGTCTAGTGTCTTCCTTTTACTCTTCAGACATTTTCAAAATGCTTACTCAAAGTCAAAATTAAGTACAGAAGTAAGAAAAATTTGAACACACTTATGGGGTATTATTAGGTGGTGTATGAGAATGGTAGTAATGTTCCAATCTACCTACTAAGGTCTCCAGTAAGGAGGTTGTAAAGCTATTTCCCAGTAATCAGCATTCCCTTTACTTTTCTTCCTCCCCCACCACATCCCCACCTCCCAAATGCCAAGGACATTTGAGATATGCAGCTTTTATAAACGCTTAGTAGTCATGAGTTTTTAGAAGTGTCACGATTTCTCATGTCTGATTCAGGACTCTTCATCATTTGGATTTAGTAAAACTGCGGATACATTGGTGCATTAAGCTTCAAAAACAGTGCATTCTCTCAGCCTTGTTCCAGTTTGTAAGAGATAAATATTTTCCATCTCCATGCAGATAGAGAGAGATCTTCACACAGAATCTAAACTAAACAACATTTGTCAGGAAGTGATGTCCAGATTTCTATGTATCCAGACAATATCCTTTCATGGAAATGTAGCTTAAGACAGGGACATTTGTACTCAGCACTTAAGGCTGAATAAAAACTAGACAGACCTATTTATAGTGAACCAAAAAAGGAAATATTTTTTCCTACTAGTCTGGAAAAATAATTCTCCAACAGAATCTAAGAATGTTATTGAACTGAAGAATAAGGAAATCAGTAGAAGTAAACCAGTCAGCAATTGCAAAAAGCATTAAGGAAAGAGATTCTGAGATCAGGATTGAAAATCAAGAGCCTAGAACACATCTGTAAGTAAGAGGCATATCGTACAGAAATCACTGTGGGTTTTCTAAGTGGATGCATCCCACAGGGCAATCCTTCATTTTTTATTTTTTTTTTTTTTCAGATTAATTACAGCCAGATGTAGCTTGATTGCCCAGGTGGAACTGACTGATACACACAGGGGCTGAACTTCCAATTTCTTTTTGGAACAGAGGTTTCACAGAATGTTTAACCTAATGTTTCTTTATCTCTGAGGACCGGTTTTATTTTCTCTCAGAAAATTCCAAAGAAAAAAATCCGAGGTGGTTTGAAGGATAGCCCCTCTCTTTTTGTTGCCACTCAGAACCAGCAGATGGAAACAGCAGGCTGCAGGAACTGAGCTCTCAGTTGGTGTCTGAGCAATTGTCTCATGCCAAGAGAATTGAGAAGGCCACAGAGGAACCAGCTCCCAGCCAGCATTTGGACAAAAGCCATGCCAAGGTGGTTAAGCAGCCTGCAGGGAAATCTGGCTTCTGCCAGTGTGTAAATGAAGTGCAAGGCACAGTGAAATGTGACTCCCAGCTGGCACAAAGGCAAAAATCCATGCCAAGATAGTTGATCCAGTCACAGAAAGATGGCCTTCATTGGTACCAGGCCAGAGGCCAATAGCAGTGAGTTGGGAACAGCTTTCAAAGCTCTCTTGTCACTTGCTTCAAATATGAGTCCCTCAGAGCAAGTACAAAAGGTTTGTTACCATTTCCTGAATCTCAGGGGAAAGCAGAGTTCCAACATTGTTTTCACAGCAACCAGAGGGAAGAAATTTCTATTTCTAGACAGAACATACATAAGGCTAGTGATTGCATACAAAGCAAGAGGAGAAAGGTCCATCCTGTAGACACACATCCTTAGGTTCCTTGAAACATTCTTAGATCTTTCTGACATCAATGAGTCATTTGCATCCAATGGATATAATTCAATTGTCATTCTGTGAGGTTGTTTCTACTTCACTGCCATCTCAAGAAGAATGAGATGGAGGTTTGTGTTTCCTGTATGTGGAGATAGATCTGCTTCTTTTTCTCCTTATCTCAGAGGGATTTATGGGATGGCTATTGTTCTGCCTAAAATATACTCACACATGTTCTTGAAGTGCTTGGAGTTTCCCTGGTAAAAATACTCTTGAGAAAGGGCGCCTTGCTTAAACTTTCAGAAATTTTCCAAGGTGACCAATGAATGGCCCTTCTCAAAGACAGCGTCTAAAGGGGGAGCATACAAGCATCTCCAGAACACTTTGAAGCAAAAAAATATGCTTTTCAAGCTGGGAGATTACTGATGTTATCAAATACCTAGCTAAGATTTTCATTCAGGACAAATAGAACCTAATTTCATATGTGTTTTCGAAAAATAACTTTCCCATCTTCCAAACATAAATGTATATTTGTCTTTGATTCTTATAATCCAAATTGATTTTATTTGTCAATAAAGTAAATTAATTTTACCCAAGTCAAATGTGTGATGACAACTGGTAAGTGATGTCCGTGTCAACCTATTAGCCTTCCCATCTTATTTTCTATCCCATCATGGTTGAGAAGGTTAAAAGTTTGTCTGGGTTTGGTCTACCAGCTACCCAAGACCAACCCATGAACATTTACTTTGCTTTCTGTCCTGATTTTCTAGAGGAAAGAAAGTTGAGACAGAATATATCCAGGAGCAAATCCAAGGACAATTTTTCTCTACTTTACTATTCCTATGTGTCAGAATTTTTGTCAAGAAGTAAGACTTTTTTTCCATTTTGTCAGTCAGTCATATATATTATCATATATACTGTTAGGTAGACATACATATCACTGATGTACCAACATGGAACAATGTTTATGATGAATAAGTTTGGGTTTAGGAATTGAAATGCTTAAACAATTGTTTTGTATTTGTAGAATTACTACAATTATTCCCTTGAAAACTCTTTAGTCAGAAAACCACTTCAAATTTTGTTATTATCAACACTTCAATACATTTTAGCGTGCCAGAAAAATAGTTTGACTGAAGTAACTGGTTTTCAAACTAATTAATGTTGGATACAGATGATATTCTTACAGTAGGTTCCTAAATAGTGCTTTCAAAAATACTTTTCCCCTCTCCATTAATACTTCCCAAAAATTTTTGCCTTGGCAATTAAAATTTTTCAAGCCTAGCCTAAACCTGCAGTTTGTTTATTTTTTTCTACAGTGTTTGCATTAATTTAGTTCTCTGGAATATAAGTAGACTGAAATTGACTTTGTTATAAATTACCTTATGACTACTTGCTGAAAAACTGTACTGATGAATCAGCTGAACCTAGAAAATTAGAAATTGGCAGATAGTTATACCTTATTCAGAACAGTGCATTTGAGTGTTCCAGGAAAAACTGGTTTTGATTTGGCTAAGCTGTGGAGGTTTGAAAATAATGCCTTTAAAATATGCCTTGTGCATGGAAACTGAGTTTTTTTAGCATGTCTCACCAGTGTTCTGAGTAAATCAGGTTGCACTGACATCCAGAAGACAGCCCAGAGTGCAAGAGAAGTTCAGAGCACTTCTGCAAGACAAGATGCTTCCAAAGATCCCTCCTTATTCAATCTGTATTGGCACACACACTGATAAGAAAATGCACTGCGTGCTCAAAGGCTACCCAGATACTGGCTGCATCCTGCTTTCTTTTATGGCTGCTAACCAACAAAGAAATGTATCTTCCAGAGTTTTGGTTTTGTGTTAGTGCCAGCTGATTTACTTTATTATGCATTTATAGTTATGTTTATCTTAATAAAACAGCTAAAAAGAGCTAAAAAGAGTGAGGAGAAAGGAACCCATTTTCTTCCCTGAGGGACTTACTGAGCATACTCAAGGCAGAGGATCTTGGAGACAGGAGAGTCAGTTACAGTCACACGTAAAACCTTGACACTCATGAAATTACATTTTACAGTGCAGAAAAAGTAGCAAAAAGACTTCAGAAGGGGTCTAGAAGGGTCTGAGACTGGTGCTATGCAGATTGAGTAGGGAAAAGCAAGGATAATAAAAAAAGGATATCAAGCAAATTTCCCTTATTTAATTATTCTTTACTGATTTTTGTTTAAAGTAACTGTTCTTTGAGGGTTTTAAAATATTTTGATTTTACAGCAGACTCATTAGATGTGAAAGACACGTGACATCGACCTTGAAACTTTGGTTTTGATGACACCAGAGCACAGTCAGAGCAGAACAAAAAAATCCTGGCATTTTGTGGAAGCTGAAACATTTTAGGATTTCATTCACAGAATAAAAAGGAATACAATGAATACTTCGGCCAAAACTGTCTGTTTGAATAAAGGTAATGCTTATGTTTATTACTGTTTTAAGTGTAGGAAGAGTCATCCTTTCATTAAATAATGTTGGTTATAAAACACCAGAAAAATATTTGTAAAATTCTTTCACCAATGCAACAGGATTATCATAAGGAACAGCTCACCAAGTGTGACACAAGTTAGACTGTGTCTGGTTTCACTGTAGCCTACATGACCTCAAGGCAATTGTTCACAATAACAGAAACTTCTGAAATTGTGCTGAAATCTTCAACCACTACTTTTTTAGATTGATGTTTTCCAAAAATAAGCTTAAAATCATTGAAATTAATATTGATAGACTGTATGGTGTCATTTAGATCAAATACACAGTGCTTAACGAGTTTAGAAAATCACAGAATAGTTAAGGTTGGGAGGATCCTCTGGAGATCCAGGAACATATCCAGGAGGGTTTTGAATGTATCTGGAAAGGGAGACTCCACAACCTCTCTGGGCAGCCTGTTCCAGTGCTCTGCCACATTCAGTGTGAAGTTGTCCCTCCTGTTGAGGTGAAGCTTCTTGTGCTTCAGTTTATTGCCACTGCTCCTCATCCTGTCACTGGCACCACAAAGAAGAGTCTGGCACATCCTCTTGGCACCTGTCTTTGAGATATTTGCATGTATTGATGAGATCCCCTCTTAGTCTCACCTTCTCCAGACTAAAAAAACCCCATTGTCCTCATAACTGAGATGCTCCAGACCTTTCATCATCTTTGTGGCCTCTGCTGGTAGTTTCTTCTCTTTTACTGAGGAGATCAGAGCTAGAAGAATTTATGTTAAATATTAATATGTAGTAAAATAAAAAAAATACTCAAGGAAGTATTGGCAAGTGTCTTAAATATAGGCATCTACTGAGGAAGGCAGGAGCCTCCCTTGGACTGGAAAATGTAAACCCCCTCCCTCCAAATTATTGTAATTTTGAAATTAAGGGGCCCTCAGGCAAAGACATGAGAATAGGAATAACAGTTCTTTACTTTAATAAGGCAAACACACAGCAGCAGCTCTGGCATTAGCCCCGAACAGAACAGGACGCAGTGACCCTTCCCCTGGCTGCAGCTCCGGGCACGGCCGCCAGGGGACGCTGCTGCTCCCGCCGGGCGGGGCGGGGGCAGTGGTTCCGCCGCGCCGCCAGGGGGCGCTGTGCCGCGGGCTGAGGCCACACGCGGTAATGGCGGCTTGGCCCAGACGGGGAAGGATGGAGGAGAGGCTTTGCTGCACAAACCTGCCTGGGGCAGCCGGTCCCGGTGCTCTTCAGGACTCTCGGAAACAGCAAGCTGGGCCGGCTGGATGTCTTGGCAGTCAGGGGGTGCGGGGCAGCGAAAGCTCGGGGCAGCGCCGAAGAAGCAGCAGGGGCGGGACAGCGGCCCCCGGCTCCCAGCAGGGCAGAGGAGTGAGCTCAGGATCCCGGACACCCGAGCAGATGGGGATCGGTCCCTCTTTTAGTGAGGTGGGTGATAAAAACGTCCCAGTCCAAGGGCTGCTCTTACGAGCACGGGCTCAGCCCCGGGAAGGCCGAGGCGGTACAGGCCTGGGCTCCGGCGCTGACAGGGAATTCTCCCCACAGCAAACAACAGCTTGGGCCGGCCTCCGATGCCGAGAGCGAGAGACCAGCAGCTGCCCCCCGTCTTTAACTGCCCAGTTCTGACGGTATCTCCTCCCTCAGAGAGATATCTCCACTGCAACCAGATGCCCTCCTTCCCTGAGGCTTGGCCACATCTTCGTTTTCTTAAGTATCCAGTTGTTAAGGTTTCCTAGCAACTTATGAGAAAAATTGTGTAAGTAAAAGGAGCAAAAGAAAGAAGGGAAAAATGTATTTCCTTATTCTTACAGTTTGTGAGTTACAAACGAAGTAGATATTTTTAGTTGATAATAAAGAGCTGAACAAGGTTTATTATAGCAACTTTAATATAGCAGTTATGCAGAAAAGCCTACAAACAGACTTTCAGAACTATAATTTTTCTGGTCATAGAGTTCTTTTTCCAGTACAAAGGCGTCTGCAGTGTCTAAGCTTGACTTCTATCCCACATAAACCTTATTAAAACATCTTTAAAGAAATGTAATTTATTTATGGATTTGGAGAAAGTTCTTAAGATGAAGTTAATGTTTGTGGTTATACAAATACAATGCGGGTTAAATCTCCTGACAGCTATGCAGCTATTGAAAATAAATAAATAAACCAAAATGGATTCTTTTCAAATTTATTCCTCATCAAAATATCCAGGAAAAAAAAAATAAAAGAGCAGAATTTACTGCAGAGAACAATTCAGGAGAACTGATCTAGTTTTGGTTTTCTGTCTGCCTCTCTTAACTCTATCTTTCTGTTAGACAGGCATTCCTTAGTCATGTGATATATTGGCAGTGAAAGTGCCCAAATTCAGTGTGTTATGAGCTATAACAATTTCGCTGGGATGTGTACATTTTTTCCAAGATCTACGTATTCATTCTTGTGTTGACCTCACAAATAAGTCAGTCTCCTAATTTTCCCAGATAACTTCTGACAGTATAACTACAGATCTGTGTTGCAAAAGTCTCCTGAAGATATTAAGATTTTTCTCATTTTCAGTCATAATAATTCGTTTTTGCCTAAAAAGATTATCAAGTCATTAAATTCTCTTCCATTTCCTCTATATGTTATAAATACACTTAATAAGTTGATATGTGTAAGCTTTCCACTTTTACTGACAATATGCTGGACATAGAACATACTTTGATCATATTGCCTTCTGGTTTTTGATAACACCACCTTTTTGAAAATGTCATCAAATCTTAATGAAACATATGTGTATATATCTTCTTCTGCTTGGAAATTTCCTGTACTGCTGGCTAGATAAATTCTCTGAATGGTTCTTCAGAACAGGCACATCAGAAAAGTGGAGACTAATGCATGCTGACCTGCCATATGGGCACGATTTCACTGAAACCCTTTCTTTCTTCTTATGAGACATACATACAAATCCCAGAAGCTATGTACACAGTTTTGTGTTTAATAACATAGTGCAGCATACTGTTCACGAAAGTATGTAGGCACAGATGAATCATGAGCATAAACAGGGGAAGACAGATTGTATACATTGAGCCTCTGTGTCTAACTCTCACACCGAGCACAGTGGATGCCAGTCCTTATGCCTGAGGCAGCAGCTACCCACAGAACCTCTACCCTGGTCCTCAGAAGCATCTTATTAACCCCAGAAGAGCCACAGATTCTGTATTACCTGCTGTTAGTATCTGCTCTGTGAACACCTGTAGTCACCCTGTCTGCTGGGCCTTCAGCAAGGAAATAATATTTGCAGCAACCCTGAGCAGCTTTTCAGCTTCCCTTGAGTTACTCTCACAGGCTCTGCTCCTCACCTTGTCGCTCACAGCAGGGTGACAGAAAGCTGGTAAATTCTGTTGTGGAATCAGCTGCTGGTGTTGCAGAAAAGCACAACAAACTCTCTGCTAAAGAAATTTGAACAGGGGACCAAAAACTACAGTTAGTAAAAGAAGACAGATTTTTTAAAGATAGAGTGGATAGGAGATTACAGAGACAAAGGAGGAGCAATGTGCAGAAACGTAATAGCCAGAAGACACCAGTGACAGAAGCAATCTTTAGACTGTAAATGGATGTGAAAAGAAGGGCTTGAGGGAGATACATATTTTTTAGGAGTGAACAAACAAAATCCCAAAGAACTAGAGCACAGCTGTCCATCCTGTACATTGTGGAAAAAAACAGCACAACATTCCCTCGTTCTGCTAACATCTGGTCACAAAAGGAAGCCAAGAACCAGAAGAAGAGCAGTTCACTGGCAAACACATGCCAGCATTCTTGCTATCGTTACCATACAGCTCTGGTCCATCTTTCAGGCACAGAGATTTAATGACTGTGTGACTTGAAGAAAATAAATGTACTTATTTTTCCCCCCAAATTATGGGGCTTGAGGTGAAATAAGGAAATCCAACCAAGAAAGAAGAGAAACAATCAATGTTGTGTAGTCAAATTCAAAATGTTTCTCAGTGTGGGGCCCTTGGCTGAAGACTTCAAGAAGAGCTGGAGATCCCAAGATGCTATGCAGGAATTGCCTCCCCTCAGCATACACATGACTTGTTGAAATATCCATCCAGCCACAAGATGTCAGCACACTCAACGGGAATTCCTACAAAAACCAAAATCTGTATAAATGGGGGTATTTCTGTGTCACACATCTTTCCTCCTGGGAAAAAAAAAAAAAAAATGTTTCTGAGGGTTTACATGAAATATCACATTCAGGCTGTGCCTTCAAAGTGGAAATACCTGATGTACCATGGTTTGACCATAGTATCTTAATGAGAGCAAAATGCTGAAATAGGATGGAGAACGTGGTTTTCTCTTCCCACTCTGAAAGCAACAGATGTTGGACAAGGATCTAAAATTGCTCATAAGCACATGAATAATATTCAGTAACAGAATGTAAGCTCTGGCCAGCTGCTTAGACATTCTAGACTGCACATCCAGCTTTGAAATCCTGCTTCAGTACCTCTCCAGAAATTATTTTGCCTCTGTAAAATGTCCAGATACCTGTTTCATGGCCTTCACAATCGCACTATCTATAAACCCTTAAATAAAAAATTGTACAGGTGGGTTCTGGCTGGTGTGCTAAGTACCATAAGTGGAGACCGTATGGGATCTGGACATAGCACAAAATAAATTAATCATGTCCACTTTCTTTCAAAAATAGCTCAGACTCAAGATGTCATGATATCAGTAGTATTTTGCAATTTGCCTGACCAAAATATTCAGTGAGTTGTTCCTATTACTGTATTCCTATCTGCAAACAGTCAAATTTCACCTTGGGCAGGAAATTGCCTGGAATCTTCCTGTAAAATATGGTCAGAATTCCCTCTATGTCATTTGAATTTGTTCAGCACATCAATGTATCCACAGCAGATGGTATATGAGAGACTTTCTGGGAAGACTGGGGTAGCTAGATTCTCAGACTTCCATATTAGGTAAATTTGTAGTCAAAATGTACAACAAAATTAGTGGGCATCTGGAAAAAGAACAGTTCCTTGGAGATACCAGCATGCCTTATGTAGAGGAGAGTTCTGTGATGTGGATGTTTTAGTATTTTTTTTTTACAAAGTCATCAAACATGAAAAGAAGAATGATTTAGTTGATACAGTCTAGCTGTATTTACAAAGTATTTGACAATGCCATCTCTCAAGCCTTTTAAAGAAAATCATACACTCTTAGAATATGCTGAGTTGGAAGGGACCCATCATGATCATCGAGCTCAACCCCTGGCCCTGTGCAGGACACTCCAAGGATCACTATGCTGCTGTGGAGTTTTGCAAGGGCCTGAGGTGAGACTTGTGCTTTACAATGACTTCATGTAAGTCCCAGAAAAGGCATTTTGTAGGGATCTTGGAAAGCTTGCTGTTGATACTAAATTATTCAGAATAGGAAAAATGCATACTGGCTGTGAAGAATTGCTGCAGAAACTTATGAGGCTGATTGGAAAATAAAATGGCAGATGAAATGCAGTGCAGAAAAATGTAAAGTGATGCACAAGCGGAAAAAACCCACAAATTCACATATAAAATGATGAGCTCCAAGCTAAGTGCTACCTCTCAGAAGAAAAATCTTGAGATAATGAGAGTTAGCTCCACAAATATGTCAGTCCTATGCTGAATAACAGGCAAAAACTCAAATAAAATGGTAGGAACTGTTAGGAAAAACAAACAAAGAAAACAAAAAAACCAACCAAAAAAACAAAGCAAACCTGTGAACAATATAATTTGCGTTTGTAAATCATGAATCACCTTTAAAACATAGTTCAGACCTCTCTTCCATTGTTCCCCCATATTCAAAAGGATATAGCAGAATTTGAAATTATTAGCAAAATAATTGTAGTAACAGTAATTATTAAAGATGAGTATTTATTTTCAAAAGGGACAAAACTGAGGCATATAGAATAGGCTAAGACTCTTCTCTCTAGAGAAGAAACAAATTAGAAGAGAAAACAGGTTCCATAAACTCAGACAAAGACTGAGCAGAGAGATGACCCCCAGCTGGGTGGTCCTTTCTGACTGACCTAGTGGAGCCATTCCACAGTGCTGACCACATCCTGGCCAACAGGTAGTACAAACTGATAAGAAGCACTTTGGCTATTAATTTAGCTGTTGGCTAGTACCACTTACAGAGCTTTTATTACCTGTGGTGCTGCCATTTATCATGAACATTTTGATTAGTAAATTCACCTTATTTGAAGAAAGTAAGTAGAAAACATTTGAGAACAAGGTTTAGGAATAACACAAGTATGTTTTAATATTTATTTATTTATTTATTTATTTATTTATTTATTTATTTTTATTGTAAAATAAAATAATAATGCCTATAATCTGATAATCTGGCCAGGTAATCGTTACCTAGGTAAAAGCCTAATTGAAATTAATGAACATTTTCTCAGAAGAATGATTTCAGGATTCTCTCCTATATAGATTATTTATATCATGATCATCACCATAGTTTCTGAATGTGTTCCAGTAGTACATTAAACAATGTGAGTAACATCTGTCACATGTTTTTTTTTCCTTCAGTCTCTCTCCAGGGAGATAAATATATGCAGTTGAGTTTCTCATATCCAAAAGGAATTTTGCCAGGTGAAGAGAGGAAGATAAAAAAAAAAAAGGTGGGGAAAATATTTTGTGTTTTTTCTATTAATGTACAATTTACTGTATTTTTATATCACAATTTATTGTATTTTTATATCAGTGAAATAATGAGAAAAAATATGTACTGCATTTAGACTTTGCTATTTCAATTTGTAGCCTCACTTTTGAGTATGACCTTGGTGCTGAATTAAGCTTCAAGTAAAATAAATAATTTGACTCACTTTCTTTTCTGAACTAATAGTGGTAATCAGAAGACAAAAGAAAACTATGAATCATGTTTTGTTAATGCAGAAGAAAAGACAAAATGTCACCAATCATGAAGTGATTTTTCAAGGATGATAATTGAATGGTATCTAGTTACTAAGAAACTATGTTAACATTTTAAAATATTTAATTACTTTAAATTGCAACTGATTTTTAAAATAAAATATTTCGTATACATGGATTAATTAACAAAAATTTGCAGTGAAGTTTAGCAAAACAGTACCATTCAATGTTTGACTTGGAATATATTTGCATATTTTTTGAACAATAAAAATTCCTAACACAGATTGATATGTAATTTTCTTTGCAAACCACTTAAAGATTTTTTTTTTTTAAGGAGTGATTACTATGACCAAAATCTGTATTTTACAGATGTAGTTACTGAAAGAGGAAATGACTCATGTAGTGTAAAACTGAACTAATGCTACATTCCTGGTTGCCTGTGGACAAACCATACTGCTTCCCCAAACAAAAGAACAGAGGTAAAATAATTAATAATAGACCATCATGGTTTGAAAACCCTCCATTATCTTTTGTTTCGGAGTTCACTATTAAAGTGGCTTCTCCTTTTTTATTTAGAGAAGAACAGAGATTGTGATCTTACCAGCAGATGAGAAGTGGAGTGCAAATAACCATCCCATCTTGGATGTGGCCTTGACTGCCCCCTTCCAGTTAAGATAGTCAAAATTAAAGGAGGATTTCTAGAAAGTGTATATGGACTATCCACTGGTAGTGTTCTGCAGCCCATAAAATGATGAATGTCATGTGTATTATTGTGCTGAAGATTTCAGGGAAATATCTTAAGATTATAGCCCAGTAGCACACAGACAAAAACAGTCCTACACTGGATTGTTAGGCTTTTGTTAAAGACCATGATGAAATATCAAGTTGCTTAGTTCCATAATATTAAAGGAAGCTTGGCCCTGCTGTTATTAAATAGGTCTTCTTTTTCTCAGTGACAGACTTCCCATTCTAGCTAATGACATAAAACACATCTGAATATTTATTATGTGTTGAAAGCACAAATGTTGGATAGAGACAGAATATAATAATGCCTTTTATTTTTCTTGAGGCGATCTGTCTTGGCATTCTAAGTGCCAGAGATAAAAGCAGCAATAAAAAAATTAAAAAAATAAAAAAAGAAGAAATTAATATCTCAAAATAACAAAGCATTACTGAATAAAGGCTAAAATCATCTTAATGCATCAGTCTGAAAGCCATCCAAAAATGACCTACAAGAGCATCCTGTAAAATTACAAACCTATGCTTTTGCCAGGAGCGAGCCTTCCTTATGCCTTAGGCTGCAAAGGTGAATTTTCTCAGAGATTGGCTCTTGAAATAGTTCATATCTCCTAAGAGAGTTTAAAGCTATAGAGAGTGCCAGAATTTCTGCAAGATGTGGAAGTTACGTAATACAACCACTGACTATGGATCTGAGACTATACCTCATTTTCTTTACGTCATTTAGTATGGCTAAACGAGATCAGAATTATTCATGCCGATGAATACCTAAGGAATTCCCCTATGGTAGATCTGCGTATTGTGTGTGCCACAAACACTAGTCTTAGACATGCAGTTTAACTGGGTCTAGTGACCTTTAAAATCATGCCTGTTTTTCACTCATGAATCATCACTTTTTTTAGCAGGTTGTTAATGTTCATTCACATTTCTGGCCTTTGCTGACCTACTTCCAGCCTATGTCCTTTATTGCAGCAGGTGAATGTTCTGAGGTAAGAATAAGCCAGGGTACAAAGCAGCAAGTTATAGCTATTCAGTGACTGTTTTATTTAAATATTCACAGTGAGCTTGAGCCCCACACATACACTTGAATTGTAATCACAGACCTACCTGTAGGAGGAACAGGGAAAATCTTTTCCTGAAAACTTTGATAGTGATTCCAAAATGTAATTGATTTATTCTAGATAAAAATGGACTGTGAAGGACCGAATGTCTCCCTAGTCCGTTTCCCTGGTGAAAAGAGTGCTTTGGTCAAAATCTAATTGCCAGGATTTGATATTTCTTCCAAAGGACAATTCTTGCTAGACAAGAAAATCTGATGATTTTGGCCTTCTGGCATTACTTTTTTCCAAGACAGGCAAAGATTGAGCAAAAAGAAGCACCGAGTGCAAACATCTTTGCCATTTCTTTGCTTATTTCCTCTTTAGCTTTGAATTTTTCATTCTTTTCCCATTCTGTATGCCCATATCATGT
Source organism: Poecile atricapillus (assembly GCF_030490865.1). Lineage (NCBI taxonomy): Eukaryota > Metazoa > Chordata > Aves > Passeriformes > Paridae > Poecile > Poecile atricapillus. The sequence goes on along the minus strand of NC_081289.1, from coordinate 59,705,018 downwards.
CTTCCTACTCTCTTTTCCTTCTTCTTGCTGTTCTTGTTCTTCTACTTTGCTTTAGTTTGTTTTCATTTTGCACTTAGCTTCTTCTTTGTGTTCACTGGATTCCTTTGACAGAAGACATCCTGCTCTCTGTCTTGCTTTCCACTGACCTCCCTCCCTCTTTTTACGTTTCTCATCCCTTTACTTTCAATGTGACTCTCTCTCTGTATAGTCCCCAGTATATCCTTTGAGTGTATGTATGCATGTAGAACAGACGATCCTATCTTTTATCACACCTTTTAAGCTGCATGGAGCTTCCAGCCCTTGATCTCCTTATCTCACACATTCTGTGCCATGGTTTAATGCTGTGCTTAATAAAAAGTCTGTGTTGGAAGCTTTTAGTTACATAATAGGAAATAAACTGCCACTTTGGTTTGTTGGGGTTTATTGATAGACTATTAAAAAGTTAACAAACTATCAACTCCCATATGGCTTCTATTCGGATACTGAGTGAAAGCCTAGACTTTCTGAGAGTATCTTGGTCCTTTGAGTAGCAGCCATCCTTGTGGCAACTTCTTACCTAATGTGTTTTTGTTGAATTACACAGTCCACCTCCCTCCAAGGACACTAGCTCTTGGTACGAGTGATCCAGTGCGATGAGGCTGAAGTCAGTCAGGGAGCTGAGCTAAACTTCCATATCACCGTGCTTGGTGGATGATACAGCCCTTCAGCAATCATCTTTGGGCAGTCAATATTCAGTGGGCAGGGAGTTATAACACCTGTATTGGCATTAGGCCAAAACACAGCATGGTTATGGCAGTATTCCAGTCAGTCTTCCCCGAGGTACCTAGATCTGGGGAAGATGGTAAAGTATTACACTTCCCAGTGACTTTCTTCTCTAGTATTTATTCACTGCCTTAGCAACAGGGCATCAGAATTTATATTTGAAAGTTGAGGTAAGCACTGATAATAATAACACTGAAGTTTTTAGAGCTTTTTCAAACAAAATCCATCATAGCTGTCTTTGCTTAGAACCCAGTTAGACCTTTGTATGTATATTTATTGATGACCTGTATAGAATAATAGCATAAAGATGATAGACATAATTCTCTGTGCTCAACTAGTAAAAAAAGCAAAACGCTTTCATCCAAACGTCAAATACATAATTTGGATAAATCCACGAGGGTAATGTTCACTCTCTGCAATAGACCATCTGGCACAGAAGACACTGTGCCAATTAATATAGATGAAATGACTGTTAGCACTACAGATAGTAAATATTTCAGACTAATCTTTTTTGTCATTTATCAGCTACACTCATCCTTCAAAATTTGCAGTTAGAGTCTCCAGCATGTTGAAACAGATTGATCACATTCAGACTTTTACTATCCTGCAAAACCTTTGCCTTCTTTTAAATTCTTTTATAGTTCTGGCTTCCACTATTTATGTGAGGGCGAAAGATTATTGTGAAGCAATAGCACAGTTAGCAGCATTATTTGGCTGATTTACCTGTCTGTCTCATTAATGTATATGTATTACCTTGGTAATGTTTTGTTTAATCCAGATTGTCATTCACCTCTTTTTCTCTAAGGAAAAGGTAAATACATTTCGAGTAATACAACCCTAATGGCTATTTCAGAAAAGAGAATAATACTGTGTTTGCAGTATTAACTTACAATTTGATTCTGAGGAAGCTTGGTTAAATTTTCACTTCACTTAAAATCATTTACCATGATTGTATTTTAGTTATATTTCTAAGAGACCTGGGAAGTTCTTTTATAATACCCAGGAACTATTATTTTAATGGCATTCAAAGAAAATTTTTGTATTTTGATTTGATTTCCAGAGCTATTTGACAGACTTCTAAACAAAGCTGTATAGGAGCTGAGTAGCATTTTCTCCAGTGTTCAAAGTTCTTCAGAAATACCATAGTTTTGAATCCTATCCTTTAAGGTTGGAAACTTAGTAATAAAGCATTTTAAACCCTTCTAATACAATACCAGTAATAAAATAAATTGTGTGATGGTAGAAGTAGCAGATCAGGATTTTTTTTTTTTATTTTTCAGGCCATCACCTCACTGTCTAAAGGAAAAAAATGAAAACAGAAGAGAATTATCAAAACACAGGTATCTTTGTCTTTTTATTTTTAGTTGCTTTTAACGTTGTAGAGAGACAGGCAGAAACTTTGCATACTACTCATATGGAAACTTTGGGTATGCATATAGACCAGTGCAGATCAAGCCTCTGCAGTGTGATCAGAGAAGGGTTTTTTGAACATGGCTGCAGTACGTCACACTTTTGAGCATATTCTGTATTGCATCACAGGAAGCATTTAATGATTATGAAAAAAATATATTTTTTTAAGTATCAGAATTGAAACATACCTTCATGAATGTGAATAGCACAGGATCCTAGAATCAGAATCATAGAATGGTTTGGGTTAAAGACCACCCAGTTCCAACCCCCCTACTGTGGGCAGGAACACCTACCACTAAATCAGGTTGCTCAAAGCCCCATCCAGTTATGCCTTGAACACTTCCATGGGTGGCATATCGGTGACTTTTCTGGGCAACCTATGCCAGTGCCTCACCACTCTCACACTAAAGAATTTCTTCCTAGTATCTAATCTAAACCTACCCTCTTTCAATTTACAGCCATTACTCCTTGTCAAATTAACAAAAATATTACAAAATGTCTGATCTGAAAGTTTTCTGCAAGTTTTGTTATAACTGAAATCGCATACTGATTTCATCAATCTGACTCCCACTGTTATCTGAGGGCAACAGCTTCAGTAATGCAACAGGAGTTCTCAGTAAATGAACAGATAAGTGTGTTTGGCTATTTCTGGAATCTGTAACGCAGACATTTATGCTAAGCAAATTGGTTTTATTTTGCAACAAGTACACCACAATGCTCTGTGAGGATTCAGAAATTTCTTGGGATTTGAGACATACACATACACGAAGCAGCTTTATGAAACACTAACTTGTGCCAGTTTTGTTTATATTGCCCTTGATAAGCTGTTAACTTTCCAGAAATGAACCCACTCTATCATTTCTAGGGCTGTTAGTCTTCCATGAATTTGGTGGAATTGAAAGAAAATGAAATATAAGAACAGGTGGGAATTTAGAAAAAGATATCCCATATTTTTTAATCTTATTCTTGAATTGTGGCATGGTTTTCTTTTAGAGAGAAATGGTGGATACAAAATTATAGATATTTTAGAAAGTGACAAATTAGATTTTTACATCGAAATTATATCACACATGTAGGCTTATAGAGTTTGCAACTTCTGTTACCATAAGTACATTTGTGTTTAAACACCTAAAAACATAACTCAGGGAGTGATTAAAATATGTCTGAAGAACTGTACGTTACTAGAACATAGTCCCCCATTCCCCTACTCTGCAATTCAGCCATGTTCTTGCTTGTCCTGGATAACCTACAGGCCAGCTGAAGTTTTTAATTATCTGTTTATAAATACTCATACTGGAGACATATTCACTCACTATTTTCCTTCATGAAACTTTGCTTTCTAATATATCTTCATCTTTCACGTCAGGTTTTTTTGGTTTTTTTTTTACTTTCAGCACATTCCAACATTGGAGCATTCATTTCAGCATTTTTCAACATTGTGTGTTTGCAAGTTTTGCTGGTTTTGAGCTGTGGTAGAAAAAACAAGATTTCAAATCTTTAGGACTAACTTATTTTTAATATTACTTATTTAGTAAACTTTTGTGATGGTTTTGTGGAGTGCAAGTGGACAAAGGCTATATTCCAGAGCTTTAGAAGAGTACCTAAAAAAGGCCAGGAAATATCAGTTATAGGGTTCAGTATCAAGATTAAGATATTCTTTGAAATATATAGTTACTGTGAGTAGTATATCTTACTAGCTTTAATCCCGTCATTGTAGTGAATAATAGTTTTTTAAGCTGTGAACCAAAGTCTGCTGGTGGTGAATGAATAAAGACTGAGAATACAATTTTTATTGTCTGACCAAATCATAAAGGAATTCCCCTGTGCTGATCGGAATAAAATTCTTAAAAATGTTTATAAACAGTGTCTTTTGACAGCCACCCTTTACATTTGTCTTAATAAAATAATTGTTTCCAATTTTTACTGTTTTTTACCATATGCTAGCATTTGGTGTTGAGTGCATATAATTTTTTGTAGTGTAAGGGAACAGTGTTCTTTCAAGTGACCTTGTAGGCACTATTAGATTTTAAAGAACAAATAACAGATGTGAGACATTAAATATGAATTTATGAATTCCAATTTACTTGGTAAAAACATTTTCATTGCAACCTTCACTTGCTTTGTAAGCTCCATCATGATTAAGATGTTTAAGGCCATGATCCCACAAGAATTTTTCTCAGTGATAGAATGGCTCATACAGTTCTTACCTTCTCCCTTCTCTTCCAGTGTTCACTCCTATCCTTTCTCTCCCTTTCAATTTTACTACAATCTTTACAGAAGGGAACAGGCTAGCCTGAAGTTACTGCTGGGACCAACGTCTCAACCAAACCTCACAGAAGTATTTCACAGAGGTGTAAAAGGAGACTTTTTCCAACCACAACTGATTTATGAATAATCAGATCAGATTGAAGAGACGCTATGAGATATTACACAACTTGTAAATGAGAATCATATGCAAGAGTGGCAGGATACAGGCAGAAATTTATTCAGAGATGAATTTTTTTTCACAGTCTACACAGTCTTGAAAAACTTATGTATTTCTCATTCTCTCACCATGTACCCATATTTACCTCTAACTGGGAAAGCAGAGCTCCCACAGACCAGTGGTCTCCATGCAGAGCATATGTTAACACAAAATCCTTGGAAGAACTGTGACAGCTGTCCTGAAATTATATTCCTGAAATTCACAGTGTTGTGAACAGCAACCGTCTCTACTCTTAACTTGAGACCTCAGGAGAGTAAGGAACTGAGTGATTGGATTCATGTACAGCAAACTGTCACCCAGAGAGTGGACATGTGCCTGGGCAAAACAATGTTTCTATACTATTGCTCTTAAAGGCTTACCTGTTCATTTTTGAGCATCTCTGGTTTCATAATAGTGCAGTTTTGTCATAAAAACATGAATACAAAACCAGAGCACAAATTCAGAATAAGGAGCAACGAGCTAGGCACAAATGAAAAATATGAATATTTGTGTCCCTGGGCATGTCTTCCCAATCATTTTAATCTGCTTAGAGAATTACCCCTTTGCTGCAGGAATAGATAAAAATAAGAAACATAAGTATTTTTAAAACAAAAATTGAAATAGAAGTTATCTCTCAGTGTGCATTGCTTTCTCTATATCCTGACTTTTCTGAAAATTTAGCCCAGGGTGGTTAGACTGTGAAGAAGGAAAGAGAAGATGGGTTCTTTCACATGAGCTAGAAGGAGTTCTAAGAACATGGGGTTGACTGGAGGGAGAAAATGTAAAGTAAAGAGCAGAAAGGAAAACCACTAGGAGCAGTTAAGAGAAAGGAAAGAAGGCAAGTGAAGAGCATGAGGGAATGCAACATTATTTTAGCAGTATGATGAAATGTAAGGAGGGGTGGAGCTGTGCTGATAATTGAAATTAAACTAGAATACTCTGTTAGCTCCTGGAAGACTTAATATGTTCTATTCTTACCAGCAGCAGATTAACATGAGAATATTAAAAAAAAAAAAACCTTGGGTGAACTTGCTTCCCTCTTCCTGCTCTCAAGAGTACAAGCCTTAGAGTGGGATGGTCCTTGCTGCCTGCCAGCTCTAATGTGAGAAATTTCTGTCTGCAATTCAGTAGCTGCATGATACAAGGAGGCTTTTATGAGGAGAGGTGCCAGATCTTTTATAGTTCAACCAGGTATCAAGATCTTTGTTTAGAGCTAGCAAACCCTGCTCTGAGAATCCAGCTAGAAAGACCTTTGTAGACAAGAAGCACACAACAAAGTCCAGCAGATTCCTTGAAGTATGGGTTTAAGCAACTGAAAATAAGAGAGGGAGGAATTCCTGGAACTTCTCAAAGGACCGAGGCAGAGCGTGCCTTTCCTCTTTGACTTGTATGATTCTGGTATTCAAAAACCACTGTCACAGCAGTTCTTCTAAGAAAATAGATCATTCAGTGTACTTTCACTGCCTTAGAGGATTCTCTGATTGTCCATTAATGTTTCTCCCCTGGTGCATGAATGCATGCCACAGGGGGTAGACTATTTGGGATATTTGGGGGTTTTTCTGTGTTTCACCTGTTTTTAAACATGTGGACTTAATATTCTGGCAATTAGAACACTGACATAAACAGAGTTTTGTATATGCACAAAGAAGTTCAAATTTCTCTTTGTCTAGAGGAAGTCCTTTTCAAGGACAGATTCAACATATGGGAAGTGGGGAGGTGGGACTAGACTGCTAAGTAGCTGTCACAGCCTTGTTTAGGATCTGTGTATAGCCATGGTACCCCAGGGAAATCATTGAACTCTGTTCTTTTAGGTATTACTTCTTCAGCACAGGGAAGACAAAATTATATGGCCTCTTAATCTCCACCTGATACGTTCACCATTTATCCAATGATACAGCTTTCTTTTGTGGGTTTAAGAAAAGGACTTACTATTTTGAGTGGCCTCCAAGAATCTGAAAAAAAGTGTGTCCTGATGAAACAGACCAGATCCCATAAGACGATACTTTGCCTAGCGTCTAACTGTACTGGTGACGTGGGAATGAAAGCTGTTAACTGCCTGTCATGCGAAGGTCAGGACAGGCCAGGATGCAAGTTACAAGAGCTGACAAACGCAGAGAGCATTGGAAATGACTGTGCTGTATGTTCTTGCTAAGGCAGACAGATAAAGCAGTTTGCTGCATTTTTTAAAAGTTTCTCCTAGTTAAATTAATGAAAAAGATTAAATTAAGAATTGATTTATTTTAAAAAGTTATTTTTCTTTTAAATTTACATAAGTTAATTTACAAACAAAGTTATATTCCTCAATATCCACAGTCCATGTATTTACCCAAGTGTAAATATCAGAGCCACAAAATTTTGATGTGGGAAGAGATTCTGAGAGCCTGAAAAAGGGAACAGACTCAGAAGGACAGAAGTTAATTCTGAGAAGAAAAATAATAGAATTAATCACTGAAATGACTCATTCAAATATTATGACAAGACAAAAAAGTGCACATTAGGTCAGACCAGAGTTTATTAGGAAAAGAAGTAAAACAAACTATTCAACTGACAGTGGAGTTACAAGCTTAATGCCCTTCATCCCTCATGTCATTTTATTCAAGCAGACTCAGACTACAAGATATTTAGATACAAAATTTACCTCTTTTTTTTTAGATAACCATGAACTTCTAGTAGGTGAGAAGAGATGGGGTTCTACCCAGGGACAGTCCAGAACAGAAGCATTTTACAGGCTTATACAGATTTGTAATCCTGCCCTGCAATGCTCCTTGCTTCACTCCTTGTCTGGCTGTAATTGTCTTCACTGCAGATGGTGGTACTGACACCTATGGATCCCTTCTGAAGTGAATTGCCTTCTGAGAGCAGCCCTGGAGCAATGAGCAGGAGACTTTCCTTGTCTCATGCAGCTCCATCACCTGCACAGATGGCCAGGCACAACCCTTGGGGCTTGCACAATATCAGTGTGAGCAGAGCCTTCAGTCCTTTCCCCTCATCTTTCATCGATAGATGGGAAGCTAAGTTGGGTGAAGATCCATAATAACATCTTGAAAAAACATTGCTGACAATTTTTTAAATTGTTTAGAAGAGTTTTACAGAACTGATCTCTGTTTTACTCTTAGCAAAGATAAATAATTGATATCTGGCTGTAGGTACAGGCTGAATATTCTGGTTTTTTAATTTTCAGACAACTACAGTCACAGTGCTGCATAGGCAAAAAACCAAAAGTGATCAAACTGGAAAGGCTGAAATCTTCTAGATGTGATGTTTAGCTAAAATAAGATTTGATGTCTTCTAGCTATTCTCTTTGACACTGTTACTGGTATTTTATGAAACTGTGTCAGATTACACTTCATTTACATTTCTGAGAGTTGTCCTGTAAACAAAAGATAGAGATATCACTCATTAAAAATTAAATCGGATCTTTTGGAAACCAAGTCTTGGGCAAGGAATCAGTTTTGAAATTAATTCCACCACTACAGAATCACACAAATCACCTTATTGAAATTGTTTCTCGTGTAATTATGTTCACATCCTATTCATTGGTATCTCTTTATAAATAGGAGGATAACTATACAACATTTCTGAAATGTATACACTTTCACTTCAATCTGTATTATTTACTATGGTGTATGTTCTTAATCATATCATGGTATCATGTGAAAGCACTGCTTTATTTCTGCATATTTCATCCTTCCATCCAAGCATTCAGTCATGGATGTGCATCACTCTTGCTATTTGAAGTTTGTTTTCCTCTATTCTTAACGTTAAAGGGAGTTTACATGTTTTGGAAGTAGCCACTAATGGAAATTAGAGCTCAGGGGTCTGACTCTTGTCACAAACCTGAACAATTGAACTGCCAATCCTGAACACAAGGAACAAAGAAGAAAACTGATAGATAGGCACCTCTAAGGAATGTTGTTGACATAATCTTTTCTTGTCAATAGGAGTCAGAGTCTATATGCACTAAGAAGAACTTAATCTAATAAAATATAACTTGATTTACTGCTTCTGAATATTCAATATTTTAAAGTAAGATTACCACACCTCTGAGACCTAATACCAGCTTCTTCACCAAGGTTATACCTGTACCCAACAGAAAATATTTTTCCTCCCTCCCTCCCTCCCTCCCTCCCTCCCTCCCTCCCTCCCTCCCTCCCTCCCTCCCTCCCTCCCTCCCTCCCTCCCTCCCTCCCTCCCTCCCTCCCTCCCTCCCTCCCTCCCTCCCTCCCTCCCTCCCTCCCTCCCTCCCTCCCTTCCTTCCTGTTTACTGAGATAATACAGCAGCATTTATGTCTCCTGCAATATTTTTGTTGTTCTGAAGAGCACTTTTGTAAATCTTGCTAAACCCATGTGGTTCTCTGAGATGAATAATTTAAACTATACATATGTTACTAACTTGACCCAAGGAGTGCATGAAATCTTAACAAAAACGCTCATATCATGCATGAAAGAAACTATGGACTAAACAATCTATTGTTCTCTTACAGGTAAAAAGATTATCTTATCATCATGGATGACTTGCTGTAACATAGTTTTTCTCAGGAAAGACCTTCTTTGCAAAGATGTTCTTAAGGTAGAAAAATATACATTTTTTCCTCTAAACACCGAATACTATAATTTCCTCGCAAAGCTTTCTATGATAAAGAAGATTTTTAAAATTGAAATAAAAGAATTTGAAAGGATACTAAAATAAAAGACAAAAAATTGTTGAGATATGAAAGTATTTTTAACATGTAATTTCATTTTGGGGGTCAAATCTGTCATAGCAGGACAGCTAATGCCATTAGAACTAGTCTAAAACAATGCAACTTATTTTCATCCTTTTAGTCTGTGAATCACCCACAAACAGAATCGTTGAGGCATTGAGGTCAGCAGTGGCTGGGCCAACTGGACTAGGCCAACACCCCTACTCAGAGAAGGATTAGCTAGAGTGGGTTCCTAAAGATAGTGTCCAGTCAAGGTTTTTGGTGTCTCCAAGGATGTAGATTCCACAACCACTCTGGGCAACCTCTATGAGATTTTGACCATATTCACCAAAAAAAACCTGAAGTTTTGTTTTCATGTTGGAATTAAAACTGTGCCTACTGCTTCTTATGCTTGGATCATTGGATACCACAAAGGAGAGTTTGGTTCCACTTTATTTAATGTCCTCAAAGATATTTTTAAACACATAAGCCCTAAGAGGCTTCTTTTCTCCAGACTGAACAGCCCCAGCTCTCCAAACCTATTATGACAGATGCTTCAGATTCTTAATCATCTTTGTGGTCCTTGGCTGGAGTCAATCCAGTATGTTCATCCTTTTTTCTGTTGTAAGCTCAGGACTCCAGATGTATCTCATCAGTGCTGAGTAGAGGAGAAGGACTGCCTACTTCAGCCTGCTGGCAGTGCTTTGCCTACTGCACCTCAGGAGGCTGTTGGCTTGCTTTGCTGCAAGGGTGCATCCCTGGCTCATATTCAACTTGTTGTCCATCGAGAAAATAAACAAATCAAAGGGATTTGTATATTTTTATATCAAGTTGAAATGAATGGGCAGCTGTCATGAATTGTAGGACTACAGATAAATTTAAAGGCAGTGTAAGCATGAAGGTCTTCCTATTAATAGTTTAATCTCAGGCTCTTTTAACTATATCATCAGCTTTTTGAACTTGGCTTTAGCTGGGGGAGAACTCAACCATTTCACAAAGCTGAGTTTTCAATCAAGCCATTCTTATTTCAAAACTCAGCTCCAATCTGGAGAAAAAGAATAACGTTTAATTACATACTTCAGTGCACTTCAGAATAGAAATGGGCTTTTGTTAATCACCACTGCAAGCTCTCAAACACCACTGAGAATCATGATCATCCTTTTAAGATGAACTAAATCCACGATAACAGGGAAGTGTCTAAATAGAGAAAGCAGAAACCTGGATTCTACTTTGGATGTGATGTTGGCATTTAAAAAGCAAAATACCAAGCATAAAAAATTTGGGAGCTTCATTCATTGTTTGCAGAATATTTTAGTACTCATACTGTGAACTATATACAATCGTGTTTACTTTGCTTTTCAGAAGAAATACATAGTCCAAAATAATATCTCTTTAAATGAATTCTTAAGACAGTAGCATCAAATCTTTATTTCTTAAAAATCATAGTAATAATGGTTGTCTGATTTATTTTTACAGAGTTAAAATAAATCTCACAGTACATTTGGAAGATATTTTTTAAAAATAAATTGACAAGCAGTAGAGCTTTTTGGAGCATGATGCTAGTTTGTTATCATTTACAGGAACATGCTTGGAAATGAACAGAGTCTGGGCTCGAAATTTCTAAACAAAAATGAGTTGTCTGACATCTGAGATCCCAACAATGACTAGCTGTGAGAAAGAGTCTGAAGTATAGTTTACACATACCAGGAAAAGAGTCAACTAAAACAGAGGAGATGTGCAAGGAGGAGCAGTAAGCAAGAAAGAGGATTTTAAATGTCTGTTAATAGTTTGTCAGAATCGTTGTGTACATTATTCTCAATACATTATTGAGTAAAAAATAAGCAATCTAAGAAGAATGTCGAATACTGAATGAAACTTCCAAGTCTCATCTATGCAGAGCAGGAGAGAGTCCAAAATCTGACAGAGAAGACTGACAGATATAAGAAAATCCTTGATATATACATTAAAATATGGAAATAAGCTCAGGGAAACAGTAGCATTTGCTGTTGTTTCTGAAGTGAAAAATAACATTTACATTGCTTTACTAAGTAATAAGCATCTCTTATTTTCATAGTTCAATGTACCGAAAAATTTTACAACTTAAAAAAAAAAAAAAAGTGAAAACCAAAGATGTGGTTTTACTACAAATTACTACAATTTTTCATGGGGAAAAAAAACCAAAAAACAAACCTACGTACAAACCTTCAGGTTATAAGCTGTTCCAGGCAAGAATTACTCTCCAAGCAATCAGCTCAGACTGGGACTCCTATTTTTTGGCTGTCTCTAAGTTGCCCCTTGCTCAGGACATCATAGCACTGGAGTAGGTTTGTAAGCTCCAAGGATCCAAGGGAGAGAAATAGTTTGCTAACCAAAGTAGGTACTCATAGACCCTGAGAGGTGTTTTACTTCTCTCCACTGTCTACTTACAGAGTCTAGACTGCTGATTTAGGTGGTTTGGATTATCCTGCTGAGGCCCACTAACAACCCTTTAAGTGTTGCTTTGGTGAAATGAAGTTCTTAACGTAGTCTGAATACTGTAGACAGGCACAGCTCACAAACTTTTCTGCATCTGCACCCAAATGCCTCATCAAAAACTGTGGAAGAACCTTAGCACCAATAGTAAGCTGAATTAAAGTTGTACACCGAGATGAAATTGCTGCCTTCCTGTAGCTGTCAGCAGGTCTGAAGTAAAACTGGGGTCTCTGAGTACTGTATCCACATATAAATAAATCAGCATACATCTATAGAATTAAGCTGTGATTTATTTAGTTCAGTTTCCTATTCATGTTTAATATTTTGGTGATAAATCTTTCAGATGACAAAGAAAATTACCCATAAATTCCTCTGGGGAGGATGGTCTATTAAAATTTTTGCAGGACCTCCCACTAGAGAGACAAACCAAATGAAGCCACAAAGAATATGCAATCAAGCAAACATTGTGTGGGAACTGTGAGGCAGCAGGGAAATTTAAATATATATTCCTAAGGAAGAAAGAACAACAATAATCAGCACATGCACACACACCCAAAAAAAAAAAAAAAAAAAGCATCAGCAGAACTGGCTTTAAAACTACTAGAATTATATTGGAGCTATTCTGGCAGAGCTAAAGATGCACAAAATTACAAAGACAGTTCTAATGTGATTGTAGTGTGAATAGAGTAGAATCCTCACTTTATGAATTGTCTCACAAACTGGTTTGGAAAAAGCATAATCTATATCTATGTCTAACTTTACATTCCAAAATGTAGAGAAATGACTCTCATCTTGGAGAGTCACAGACCTGAAAATCTGCAAAATTTAAAATAGTTTGCTCATTTTGTATACTTACAGACCAGTGAACTGATGGGGTTGTTACTGGGATCTTTAAAAGGTGTAATGGAAGGGGAGAAAGAGAAACATGGGGGAGGATTCAGCTCCAATTCAAGCATCTACTACTGATGTTTCTGAGAAAATATATTTGCATTCCACATCATGATGGAAAGGTTCTGCAAATGAATCAGGAGTCTAAGCTCCAGTACAGGCAGAGACAATACAGTCAGCACAGCCAAGGAATCATGGAGAATAATTCTTATATAACTCATACATAACTCATCCTAAGGAAAGCAGATAGCCATGATCAGCTCTAGGCTACACAGACAGTTAAGGATACCAGTGAGGATAATAGGAGATTAAAATTTTAAGCTGTAGACATGTGGAGTCTTCCATTTATATATCATTACATGTGAGCTGATTCCCTGTCAGAGCATCTCAAAATCGAATACTTACATTCCAGATTCTGTTAATCCTAAAAGGAATTGAACCTACATCTACAATATTCAAAACCACAGGCAGGAAAAACAAGCAGGGTCTGCAATAGAATTGTAGGATGAATCAGTCTGATTTTACACTTCAGCAGCCCCCAATTGCTTTGTCAGAGTGATAACCACGCTGAGTAAAGAACTAAGAAAACTAGCCTCAAAGGACTTTGCAATCAGTTCCTGCGTAAATACGATGTGCTTGTCAAGTAGGTTCATGTCTGTGGATACCATCAGCTCCTCATCCTGCGGAATGGGAGTGTCGTGTTTGCATCTGTGGCTGCAGGTACAGGAGGCACAGTTGCTATGCAAAGCCTTAGCCAAATTGTTCAATCAACAGTTAGAGCAAGGTGTGGGGGGAAGTGAGATGAGAAGGAGGAAAACTAAGCTTCTTTATTTTAAGACTGTTTGGAGATAACTGAGAAGTAGAACAGTACAAATATTTTCAGCTAAAATATACACGAGGCTGAAAATGCAAAGCTGAGCAAAGCTGAGCGTTTTCTGAAATTGATTTAGGTCACTTTTGATATAAGAAGTAAAAAGTGAAGTTTTTATTTTTAAAATAAAAACCTGTTGAATTTTCTTGGAATTTCCTTCAACTTTACATACAGAAAATTATTTTTTTCCTAAAATTACTTTTTGTGGAAATTATTATCCATTAAAAATTCTGTAAAAACTATTTAATCTACTGAATGTTTTTTTTTTTTAGGACTGGTAGAAAATGTAAAAAAATATTTCTAGGTCTGCTGAAGAAGAGTTAGATTCATATAGCAAAACTTTAATTGACATTAACAGCTTTTATTGACTGACTGGAAGAATTAACAAACAAAAAAAAATGCTTTTTGTGATCCTATAATCATATTAAATAACTGATAGAGGTATCAAAATTTAAAGAAAAAAATCAGAAGAAAAAATCTTGAGAAAACAATATATCTTGTATCAGCAGTCAGCCTATTTCAACAAAATTTTACTCCAAAATGAGGGGAACTAAATCACCCCTAAATAAATACACTCTATTAAGGTTGTTAAACAAATCAGTATTGCCTTCTTAGTTTTAGGTTTGTAATGCACATGTACTTCAGCAGGAAAGAGATATTCTATTTGAACTTTATATTTAATTTCACTATGCTATTAGAACTTGATATTTTGTGTTATAGGATTACATCACATAGGAATGCAAAGACATGAAAATGAAATGCAGTAATGTCCAAGTGCCTATTTTTTTTCTAATTTCTCCACATTAAGAAATATCTACACTTTCATTTTTCAATCCAAATAATAAAAATGAATTTTACAATGTCAGAATTTCCTGTGGGATGGAAATAAAGTTTTTGAACCAACTATACTAATAATATAAAGATATTTTATTCACTCTCCATGTTCACACGACTCTAAAAATACGTCTTTTTATTTGAAACTGTTGAATGCTTCATTAAAATGAGATCAATAAAAAAAATCTATTGTTGAGATATCTTTTTAATTCTTCTAACATTGAACAAATTAAGGAACCAAGAACAGTTATATATCCAATGATGTTACCCTCTTTGGATGGAAGACAGATTTTGTAACAGTTACTGAATTCTTTAAAAAGCTATTGAAACTTTCTGATTTTTTCACTGGAAAATGTCATTTTAAGTATTCTTACTGACAGCAGGTGTTGGAAACCAAAACTGATATCGAATAGACTATCTTGATTTAGCTGCTTCAGAGTACAGGACAATTGTTCCTCTAGACTCCTTTCTAAGCACGCTGTTTATTTTAGAAGACTATTTTCCAGATAGGAAATCTTGTAATTTTATTTCACAGCCATCTAGTGATAGGAAAGACTTATTCAAATTTGGTGTACTGATATTTCTGAGAAAATATATTTGTATGCCACATCTATGATGGTTTAGAAGGTTAGTATTACCAGAGCTCTGGTTGTGTCATATAATTGGTGCATTTTTATTTGATGTAAAGATATATAGCCTTATTGGAATTAAGTGGTAAGAGTATGTAAAGATATATTGCCTTATTGGAATTAAGTGGTCTGAATTATATTTATCAACTATAATCACTTATTGGGGAAAAAAACACCAAACAAAAAAGAACTTGGGATTTGAGATCAATAACCTGTAGCCACCACCAGAAAATAAAGTAATAAATTCTATATTGCATACTTTTCTATTTAATTAGGTCACTTAAATTGTCTTATACATCAAAGGGTATAGAAAATGAGATTAAGGAACTAAAAGTCACATGAAACACATATTCGTCCCAGAATATGGAGCCAGATTTAAGATATTCAGGTTTTGTGATAAAACATTTTGGTCTTAATCGTGGTCATGAATTACTCTAAAAAAAGGATTCAGAACTACTGACTGTGATACAGAATTTTACATGGAGAATAAATCCAGCCTGTCCAAATGATCTGAGACAAAGAGATTCTTAGTGTAGGTGGAAATAATTCTGCTAATAACACTAAATATGTATGAATATTTCTGAATTAGAAAACACAGTGAAATGAAAAGAGGTTCTGTGACAGACTTGCAGTTTTCAGGATTACACTGTGAAAGATGCATATTTAATTTAAAAGTCAAAGCTAATAAAACTCAGAAACACACTTTAAGTAAAATACGCGGAAAAGTGCAAGAATAAAACCTCGTATTAAAACCACATAATTCTTTATTATCTGACTTCATTTACTCAAGAAAAGCTGTTTTCCTTGATCATTTTAATACAGTAATTTTGATAGATTAAAATTGTGAAGCTGTTGGATCCCTCTCATATATTTGATCAGTGTAATTATATCATTTCTTCTAAAATTTGTTATTTGTCTGTAACAAGATTAAAGCACCTGCTGTTACAAGCTTTTCATTCCAATTACAATGATGGGAAGTTCACATTCTTCAACACAAATCTATTTAAAACAGAAGAAACAAAATACCTGACCGGTGTCTGGGAATGCCACCATGTTCTGATTAATAAATGAATTGTGTTGCGATGTTGTTACAAACAGATAAAAAAATTCTTTGAATGAGGCATTACCGCACACATAAATTGAGCAGACATCTATAGCAGCAAAAAATTTGGGGACTTATTCTGGCAGTTCTACCATGGATGAAACTAGAGATAAAAATACTCAGATATACCTCTATAAAATCACACTATTAATTTCTGAACTCTTGATTTCAAAGTTCTGTAGGTGAAAAAAATGAAAATTATATTGTCATCAGTTCACATTAGAAAGCTAATTTGGGTTGGATTTTGGATTCTTTTTTGGGTCTTTGGGGGTGTTTTTTTTAACATACAATTGATTCAACTGGTTATAATGGTTAAGGAATTACCTTAGTGTTGATGTCAAAAGGTGCCCAAAAATGGCTTCTGCATTGGACCTTTGAAATCCGAGCAATGATACTTGGTTTTCAAGCTAGTAGATACACGTGTAATTTGGAATTGGTAGAAAATTCCAGTGATGTTCTATTCATTCTCTATACATACTCTAAGTGTTGTCACAGATCTCAGTTAAGAACAAAAAACCCCCATGTTTGTAAAAATAAGTTTTGGTATTTTTGGTGTGATTCAGCCTTTAGGCATTGTCATACTCAACACCAATCAGATTAAAAAAATGTATTTTCAAACTCATGTGACAATCACATATTCAGAGCCATATTTAGATAGCAAATTGATACCTGAAGAACTCTCTCATGTGTTTACAACCTGGAAATAAATAGTGGAAATTTTTCAGAATTTTTACCACAGAAGTCACTTGCTAGTAGATTCATATTAAGAAAACTCCTATAGGCATCTCAACCCAAAATCTGTCTTTTCCCAAACTGCTAGTAGTTGTGTCTGCAAGCAACAGAATTCTGCAACCTTAGGATTTTACATATAAATAAAACCCTTCTCCCACATGTAAAGGAACAGGATTTAAGACCAATGATTCTTAATAAGAGTAGCAAAAAATACTATACAAAAATCAAAGATAATTTTTATTCAATAATCATAAAAACATACTTTTGTCTCAGACACTTGTGTCTGCCTTCTCTGACTCAAACTGCAGCTACTGAAGAAAATTCTCAATAATGACAGCATGCTCTGTATCTCTTGTATTCAAGAGTTAGAATTCTAGAGGACAGAAAAGGAGAAAAGAGTATCCTAATGCCTCAGTGAGCTTGAAAACACAGGGCAGGGAACTGAACCTTCAACAAGTGTATAAAATATGTGACAGGTCTGCAGCAATGATGTATTGGATAGGGTGTGTTCACCACAATATTCCAGGATAAATTATTACCTGGATGATTAGACATTAGTGGCAGAAAGAACTTATGATCTGTAACATTGCTACAGCTGAAAACGTAAGGAGAGTAAATATGGATGTTAATTTATTATCATTTCAGAGCCATAGATAAATTTTCCCTTTTAAAGTTGAAAATTAGAATACAGTGCTGCTGTACTAAATATTACAAAAATGTGTTTTGTAACAGAAATACAGAAAAAAAGAAATTTGCAATATTTTAACAGAAAGAATCCTGTAGCCACATCTTAATATCTATTACAGTTTTTAGCCAAACATTGTAAAAAGTACTCAGCAGAAACATTACTGTACTGCTGAATAAACTGTTTCTTGTGATCTTTTCCTGACTTTCATCTACAAATTGTGGACTCATTCCTCAAAATAATAATAATAATGGCCTTGTCAAAGTATTGTTCCTAAGCAATTGAACATAAAGATACATGCAATTATTCTTTGCCTTCCCAACTCTTTCAGCTCTACAGGAAAGGACACAATGTCGTTGTTAGCAGGTGTAATTATTACACTTTCTGCTTCCCAAGGTGTAGCACACTAACCTGTGATAAGTTAAACTTAATAAGTATCAGCAACCAAAAGAGTCAACCTGTAGTAATGTATATCATATGTGCTCCAAAAATCAAAATAGAAATATCAAGGGCAGTTTGAACCAGTTTAAGATGATGAGACCATTTTTTTCCATTTATACTGTTTTGTTGACATTCAGTAATAGGGATGCTTGCCTCTCCTCTACTCTCCTGAATGAGACTTGTTGAAAATAGTTACATTGACAAAAGAGTATTACAGAAGGGACTCTACATTTTCCTTTGACATCTGAAATAGTGGCTTCTCTCATTAAATACTGACCATATGTTCCCATATAAAAGCTAATGGTTGGGTTGGAACTACGGAGATGAAAGTAAATAGGATTTTTTTTTCAACTTCCTTTCCTTCTTTTTAGTTTTATCTTTAGTTACAGCTACATATAGCTTGGGGAATGGGGTATGATAAAATATGGTTGCCTTTCCTGACAGTCATATGTGCCTTCAGAGCACCTTTTCCCTTTGAAGTACATTTCAGTTTTCTAAAACAAATTTGGGAATGATTGGGAAATAGAATACGACAGTAATGATATCTATGATGATCCATTAAAACATAGTGTCTGTGACAATTCCTTCTGGAGTCAGAGGAGGAACAAGCACCAAGTGCCATAGCCACTGAAATCTACTGAGTTAGTCAGCCATTCTACTAAAGAGCTGATAACTGTTCATGTTTAGGTGAGAACTATGAAACATGTTTGAGCTCTCTTTTCATTTGCAGAGAGATTTGAGAGCTAATTTATGTTGTCTAAACTAATAGTCTATGCTCCCTCAACTGGGTACCTGAAGAAATTGTGCATTGCTGGTGGATGGTTTACCCCGCTCAAATACAGCATCTGAGAGATGGGATAAGGAACATAGTGCCCCTTTTGATTTCTATTCCTATCCTGCACAGGGAGCTTAGGCAGTTAGCTTAGACTAGTTGCCCTAGATTTGGATGACTGGAATTATGTAAGATGAATCCTATTCCTGATCATCTACTTACAAAATGATTGCTCTTATCCCTGGGCATGTCCAGGCAGGAACAGGACAAACTAAAATGCTACCTTTCTGTAGCAAAGGTATGACAGCAAACATTTATGAAAAGTTTTTTATAAAGTTTTTTCTCTAACACTTGGGGCAGGGGCATGGTGTGTCGTTGCCCGCTCGGCCCCTCGCACCTCGGCTAGCTCCGGCCGAGGTCAGCGGCAGGAGTGGGGAACCAGGCGAGCACTGCGTGGCTCAACCTGGAACCTCTAGAGCTCCTCTGCGCTTGGGCTCTATAGCTCGCAGGGCGACACAGGTAGTGGCGAAGGGAGAAAGAGTGCCCAGGCTCTTCCAATTTCCCAGGAACAGGTTTATTCCAACAAGGTACAGGGAAAGGAGACGAGGTACAGGGCTGGGACCACAGGGAAGAGGTCCGAGCCGAGACCCTGGGCACCTCTGTGCGCCAAGTTTTAAAGTTCATGGGCGGCTCATACAACAACCAATAGGACGGCAGCAGGGGAGGTGTTGTGGGAAGGGGTTACAATATACAGAACCAATGGTAGGGACCCGGGGGAGGGAAGGCAATTGTACAACCAATAGGGCATCAAGTAAGAGGTGATAAGCAGGGAAGGAACCAGAACAAAAGGTGGGATGTACATAGATTGATAGGGCTCGGGGGTAGGATCAAGGTGATGGATGGGGAACAATCTGGAAAAAGGGGAGGGGTTTACAATGACAGGCAACTGGGGACAAACCATTTTTTATGACAGGGGAGCAACTGGGGTAAACCAACTCTGAACTTAATAAAATCAAATAAATCAGCGGCAACAATGGTGGGAGGAGAATGCAATTTTTTTGATATTAAGACCAAAGATAGTTTCTATCTGAAAAGCTTTCGTGTCCTAATTTACATGTTGCCATGTACTTAAAATGAATATTTCACATAAACCTATTTTTCCTATAATTTGTAACTGGCAGAGGAACTTTCTCAGGCTCAGAAGGAAAAAACCCAAGTTTAAATAGTTGCATACTGCAAGTTACCCACTCCTGAGGAAAGGTCCTTGCACAGGTCTATTGGACCACTGTTTGACTGACTGTGATAATTCAAACAGTGCAGACACTAGAAATCCTAAGAGTTATGTGGTGTGTTGGATCACCAAAACTGTTCTGTCACTTCCTCATCTGGACAGGGATAGAAAATATAGAGAAAGGCTCATGAGTGATGAATTGAGATAAGGACAGAGAGAGGTCAAGCATCAGTCACCATCATAGTCAAAACCAGACTCAACTTGGGGGAAATTAATTTAACTTATTGCCATATAAGTTAGTATAAGGGAGTCAGAAATAAAAACTAATCTTAAAACACTTTCCCCCATTCCTCCTTTCTTCCTGGGTTCATATTCATTCCCTGTTTCTCTAACTCTTCTCCCCAGAGCAGCACAGGAGGACAGGGAATGAGGGCTGTGATCAGTTCATCCCATTTGGCCTCTGTTGGTCCTTCCTCCTCACACTCTTCCCCTGCTCCACCATGGGGTAACTCATGAGTCTTTCATGAACTTCTCCAACAGGAGTACTCCCAATGGGCTGCAGTTTTTCACTGACTGCTCCAGGCTGTGTCACTTCCACAGAGTGCAGTCCTCCAGGAACAGACTGTTCCAGCATGGGGGTCCCCTACAGGGTTACAAGTCCTGCCAGAAAACCTGACCCAGTGTGGGCTTCTCCTATAATGGGTCCACAGGTCCTATAAAGAGCCTGCTCCAGCATGGGCTTCCTGCAGGGTCACAGCCTCTTTTGGATATCCACCTGCTCCCATGTGGGGTCCTCCACACGCTACATTGGTAGATCTCCAATGGATCTCCTTTCCACCATGTACCATGGGCTGCAGGCGCACAGCCTGTCTTACCATCTTCTTTACCACAGACTGTGGGGTATTTCAGCTCTAGCATCTCTAGACCACTTCCTCCCCTCCTTCTTCACTGACCTCTGTGTCTGCCAGACGGTTTCTCTGACATATTCTCATACGTCTCCTCCAGCTGCTGTTGCACAGACGTTTTTCGCCTTTTTAAATACATTATCCCAGAGGTGCTAACACTGCCATCTATTGTCACAGCCTTGGCTCAGACATAAGGGAAGCATCTAGCAGCTTCTCAGAGAAGTCACCTCTGTAGCTCCCTTGCTTTTCCACATAAAGTCAATACAAAGTGTTGGAAAAATACTGGCTTATTGAGCACACATTACTGTTTATTATCTGCATTTGTTCTATATAATAGAAAGAATTCTAATAGTATTGATATTTTGCCAGATAGGAAGGCATTATTGTAAAGCCCTTATGGTACAGGAGTGACATTCTGTAAAGCTTTGACAGAGATGAAGAGTCTGAGAGATTTGAGGTATCATTATGTCTTTTAAATTCTGAACAACTTTAGTGCTGAAAGGAGGTCTTGTTATAAATAAATGTTTCCTAGTGTTCTCACAGGTCATGATAATGTTGTTGGACTGTTTGATGCATTTTTAGGCTTCCTTAAAATTTTTTAAGCTATAGGCCCATACCAAGGAACATTTTTGTCTGGCCCCAGGCAGCTGTACTGTGCATACAGTACTCCTCACACTGGCATTTGAAAAGAAGTTGTCTTCCGCAATTCTTTGGAAAGGTCTCCAAATATTCCCAGTGACAAGAAGATAGATGCAGTGACTTCAGTCAGGCCACACCCACCCACCCATCCATCCATCCATCCATCCATCCATCCATCCATCCATCCATCCATCCGTCCGTCCGTCCGTCATCCATCTGTCCTTCCATCTGTCCTTCCATCCAATCATAGGTTAGTTTCAGTTGAAAGGGACCTAGTCCATCTAGTCCAATACAGGCAATAAGGAGGAACATGTTCAAATGTTCAACTAGATCACCTATCTATCTATCTATCTATCTATCTATCTATCTATCTATCTATCTATCTATCTCTGTCTATCTATCCATTTACATACTAATTGAGCACTTTAGTATTTGAGGCTAAATCAATGTAAATCTTTCAGCAGTAAAATAATAACATATTTGGAATATGTTTCAGATGTTCATTCCTTATGTACCTTGTGCAGGTATTTTAATTAGGACAAAAATCATCGGAGTTGCAATTTTAGACAAATACCAGCTGCTGCTCTTGTTTAAATGAAAAAATATAGCTTTAAGAACTAATAAATTCTCTCTCTGCTGGACAACAATGATTCCTTTAACAGACTGGCTAATAATACAATACTGTTCTAAACTTGATAAGCTTTGTAGCAGATGGTAGAATGAGGAAGTTTTTTTATGTGTTAGGAATGCTGAGCATTATGTCATGACACAGTGAGGATCAGTTCCCAATGTGCTAATCAGAAATGTGTCAAGCCTATTCTTTTTCTTATTTTAAAAGAAGACCAAGATTGTACTTTCTTTCCTGTGGTTTCAGAAAATTATTGCTCAAAATGCTTCCTTAGTTTTTATAAATATATTTGCAGTTTTAGCTAACATGCCTCCCCGAAGTGTTGCTTGTTTTTCATGTTCAGCCACGCTCTTGTGGAAGACTCTGACCCTAACTTTCAAAATTGCTTCTATGCTACACTTTTCAAGCTGCATGTTATTGGCTATGCTGTTTGAGAGATGCTTGTATCCAATCTACATGCTGTTGGGTAGAGGATTGATATTGTGATTATTTTCAGTGTTCCAGGCAGTTACCACTTGGGAGTTCTTGTAAATGAGAGGCTTATTCTCTTGATATTTTTTCACATAAATAACTGAGATGTATCAATCTGCTCTAAAACAATTTAAGTGGTCAATAAGCAGGTTTTTCTGTTCAATTTGCAAGTACTGCAGGCAATTTGCTGCTCATCATCTGTCCTGATGGAAGAAATCAGACTTTAATCACATTTAGTAGTAACAGCCTTTAAAAGGCTCTCATTTGTTGAAAATTTTCTTTTATGTAACTTCACAAAATGCCATCTCATTTAGTACACTTTAATTATTATAATGGGAGGTAAAAGAGGGATATATGAAGTTTTAATAATTAATACATCTCAGACTTTAAAAATGGGTCCAATTTCTATGTTCCAACTTGTGAGTAGGCTGAGAATTTTCTTAAAACTAATCCTAACATTTATTCAGGTCTCTTCATTTTATTCACAGTCTGCCAAAATATTTTATTTGGAATCTTACATTCTGTTTAGAGTAGTGAATAATGTCTGATATACTCTGGGATTTTAAGACCTAAGGGACAGCAATTCCAGTGTCTCTAAATAAGTGTCTGGATTTATTTTTGCTGCCCAAAGATAGCGTGCCTGGCTTCCAGCTGCTTTTCCATCACAAATCCTTATTTTTGCAAACTGGGGGGATTCCTTGAGAACTCCTTCTACTGGATTGCATTTGTGCAGTTTGGCTGTCTTCAATCTGATTCTCCTCACAGCATATCTGTGCTCTTTTTCTGGTTTTCATGTTTTGTGTTGCCCAGGATTTTATTCTTTATGCATTTTACAGTCCAGGTTCCATCACTCTACACCACAAAGCTAAGTCATGGGGAGTGGCCAGTGTCTAGAGGAACGATTGCTGAATGCATCTCACTCTAAACATTGGAAGGAATTTTCTGGCAGAAGAAAACTACTATGCTCCATCAAGAGTACGTTGCTTACATCTGTGGGAACATTTTCTTTACCTCTCCATGGAATCAACTGATTCTCTTCTACAAACATCTTAATTACAAATGTGCCAACCAATTCCATGATTCCTTCCAACTCCAAAAAAAAAACCAATATTCATTATGATTTTTATAACTACTGAAAGTAAAACTTGAGTTAATTCCTTCAACCAATTCCTTCAGTGAACTCTTAGCTTTTCATTAGGGTCTTGTGTTGACCCTGATGGGTGCTGAATAGTCATATCTGGGTCTCTCTGTCAAGGGTCCGAGGAAATTCAGAAAAGGTTTATAATCCTTCATGTCATTTAAAGGATTACTTCTTTTAACTGAGAGAGCATTTTTCACAATTCTCGGGTATTTTCTTGTTGCGAGGTGCCTCAGGGAGGCAAATATTTAGTTTCAGATAAGCACTGTTAACATGAGAGGCTGTAAGCCAAGCTAGCAAGCTTGATATTTTGCCAGACAGGAAAATTTTGACCTCCTGCTTTGGAGGATGGGCAGTGTGAGCCCTAGATGAAGTTACCTCACCTCAGACCTCTTGGGAGGAGTGGCCCAGGAGTTCTGATTGGGTTTGAGTCCATGTGGGTCTCTCCCTCGTTGTGTTTCTAGTGGTCCCTAACCCTAAACTCCACCCTCAAAGGTGGAGACCCTCAAGAGTTCTGTCCTTCAAAACCCCTCACCCTGCCTTTGTTCAGGGCTCTCTGTCTCTGAAGGAGTTTGTTCCCATGCTGAATTTCATGAACAGGGGCCTGTCTCGTTTGTATTATGTGCTGGTTCCCAGAAACTGTAGCTTCCCTGGACATGATTCTGCAGTTGCTGACTACAACATTTTCTTTATTCTTGTTCTCTGAAAAGTTGTGGGTTTTTTTATTTCTTCCTTTTATTAGATTTAAGCACCAGTGCTCTAATGTTAAAGCTGACAAAAGAAAGATGCTCAGAAGGTAACTGAAATAGTTTTCTGTCCAAGATACCCTTGCACATATTTGCATAATTTGTCTAACTCCCCTGTTCCTCTGTGTTTCAATTTATGAAGGCTTTAGAGATTGCAACAAAAGCTTTTAAAATTTCATTTATTCCCTACCAGTATATATGTTTATGGTTAGCACTTCTGCATTTTTTCATCTTTTGAATATTAAATATTTAATATTTAATTTAGTTGTATACTTTGATATTGAAATTTTTTCCTACATATCAAACTGATCTGTCTACAAACCACAATTGCCAAAGATCAACATAAGTTCCTCTTGAATGGCTCTTTCTAAAGGTTTATCTTACTTCATGCAATAAAAAAATTTTGAAAATATTTGCACTAAACAGATCTTCATTTAGCACTAAAGAACTTGTTTAATGAAAGGGGTTGTAGAAATATGAACCTGCAGGCCTTAGGATGCCTTTTACTTATAAACATTAGAATCTGTGAAAAAAAAACAACAACTTCTTTTTTTCCTTAAGATAAACCCTCGACTTCATTAGTCTAAACTTCCAGTGTGATTCTTTAGCTCTGTTATTCATCTATGAACATTTTTCAAGCCTTATAGTGATTATGTATCACTACGTAATTGAGTCAAGCTCTCAACTTTCATTCATAGCTGTCTAAATATTCATTAAGGTATTTATATCCAACCCAATCATGTTATAATCTGAGTTCATTTAATTTCTTCATGTGTAAAACAAATCTTTAGAACTACTGTACGTTACAATTGAGGTCACAGAGTTCCTTCTGAGTTGCTCTGTCATTACTGCTAAGCATACAGTTGCATTAATTGAAACAAATTACAAGTTCTGCAAATTGTACAGCCTGTTTCATGTATCAAGTAGATAATTCAAATATCTGTGATGAAAACAGCCTTAGGTAAATACAAGAAAATTTGTTTTCCATATACTGTATTTCTATAAATCAGCTGTATTCACAGGTCTGCTGTGCTACATGAGAGAAGAAACACTCCCTCCTTCAGGGAGCCTTTGCTTGATTTATTTATTGTTTTCTTGTTTCTCTAACCCTGTAATAAAAGTCATACAGAATGACAGTGTTGTTTACAGGTGCCCTTCAGGTGTGGAAACACATGACAACTCTGGTTACAGATATCGGATGGTGAACAAAAGCAAGGGATTCAAAGAAAGGAGAGATTTCTATGAAAGACAATTCTAAGAAATCACTGGCTTTCCACATCACTGGGTTGAAAAATGTAAGAGTTAAAACTATTTTCTATACTAACTATATAAAGTAGATGACAAGGCTTGGAGAGACTTTTGTACCACACCAAATCTTTCTGTCTTTCCTGGATGTATTCTTTCACAGACCCAAATCAAATGGCTACATAGGAATTGAGGCTGCTGTAAAACATGCTCACCTTCTTCAATAATTTTACAGTGGAAGGACAGAAAGTCCAGCACACTTCCACAGTCCAACTGTGTCTCAGCATGCAGATGAAGTTAGAGCTGCTTTCAGTCTGTCTGAAGTTTGCCAATGCTAACCTGGTACCCAGACAGGACGCTGACCTCTGTCAAGCACATGCTGGGAAGACAGAAGTGGTTGGTTCTAATTCTATGACTTTTCAGTAGTACATGAAAGGTTTTTTTACTTCTTTCAGCTTAAAGAGATTTGTCAAAGGGCCTTCGTACAAGTGAAAGGCCTTTTGCATATTTAACTTTATTACTCACAGTTGCACAAACTACACAAAACAGCAAACCATATAGCTGATTATACTTTCTAGGTATGTTGAGATTCCTGCCAACAGGTCTGTCTCAATCACTTTTCTTATGTTTTTATTTTTCTTCTCTGACATTAAGATTTTGTATGTATTCTCTTCAGGGAGAAAATTAATAAGTACGATCTAAACTTATTTTTTTTTCTCATAGCATTCCAGAATAAGATAATAGATTAAAGAGAAAATAAATAATGTGATTTATAATTTCCTATTTTTTAGGAAATAATTATTTATATTATATAATATTATTTTTAAATTTAATTTAATAAATATATTAATATAATATAAAACAAAATTTAATAAATTATTTAATAAATTTTTTTATTTCCTATTATATTCCAAAAGTACTGTGGAAATAAACTTTGGTTAAGTTTAAGTGCTGACTTAAGATAGTATTTTAAGCACCATTCATATAAATAAATAATTCTTTTGGAAGGCATGCCATCAGCCAACAGCTGTGTCTTAAGAGTACACAGAGCTCTTTAATCCATTAGAAAAAATTGTCATGCTTGGAGTGAACAGGAAAATTTACTGACACTATTGATGTGATTCCTCAGATTGGTGAAGATGTTAAAATATGCATAGAATACAACTGCAAGGATTCTGTCTGGAAATGAATCCTTGTCTATTATGAGAACCTCAACTCATATTTGTTATGAGTAGTAATATCTATGAAAAATCACCCGTCCCAAACTAAAGCAGAATAATAACTCTAAGAACTTCTCATGCCCTGGCCTATGGGCTCTCAAAGTTATTTACCTACAGAGAATATCCATCACTCATTAAAATCTCCTGCAATTCCTGAATCTCTCCATTATTCTGATGTTTTTCTAGTCCCACAGAATGGGAGTACAGAGCATGTAGGAATTTTGGGAAGATGTGTGAGACTACCAGATTGGGATCCAACAACTACATTCTTAAAAAGATTAGAAGTAAAGAACAGAATCATCTATTTTCTCCTTTATCACTCCTTATTTTACTGCTTTATTTGAATGGTTAGGCAACTTTTTTCTCATGTATGTTACTTCTGTATTTATGATTTACAGATTTGATTGAAATAAGAATTAGCTTCAGATGTTTTCTTGCTTGGACTGTAAATAACAATGTATGAGTACAAATACTCACCAGATTATGTGAATGAAGGTATGCCAAGGGTTAAAGAGTGGAATTTTGTTATTTGGGCGGGTTTTTTTGTGAAAAGGAACCTAACAGAGAAACACAAAAGGAGTCTCTAACCACAAGCACAGACAGACCTGAATCTATTCTGTTCATGCTCTGAGCAAGCAGACAACCTCATCCTGGCCTGAAGCCTCAGAGCTCCGTAGTGCTGTGCTTGGCTCCTGAGAGGTCAGGTTTATTAGTCCAGGCTCAGTGATGCTCCATCACAGCCACATGGTTTTTGGATGGGAGCTGGAGTAAGGCCAGACAGCTTGCAGGGTGGGCAGAATGGATTTGGGCTGGCTTCATTTGTCTGTATAGATGTGACAGATGCTTTGCAAAGGGTGCGTTTTGCATGCTGGAACAGGAACCACATGAGGAAAGCATGGGTTGTTTGTTTCTGGTTTGGGTTTCATTTCATTTTCTTTTGTTTTCTTTTTCCCAAATCTAGTTTCTTAGTTGAGGTGCAACAGAGAGTTAAAAGGGGTACCTCCCTTAAAAACAAAAGACCCAATAACATATGTGACTGTAAGCCTTCTCCTCTTCTTAATTCAGTGTCTAATAGTTGAGGTATTTTCCAGAATTCTTCCAATAACAGAAAATTGGCTTTTTTTAAAAACGTCACAGATTTTGAATGATGCAGAATACATTTAGCAAGAGCAGCAAAATACTCTTTTGAGAAAGAAAGAAGTAGGACAGTTCTGGTGAAGGGAATAGGGGTCTGACAGAACGGATAGCACAGGAGATGCTGAAGAAATCTCCCTGTCTGACCATCCAGAAGCCACTCTGGCAGTCACACTCCCACCCCCTGAGCTGGGACCGAGGCTCCTTCGCAGCTCACACTCAGGCACACCCAGTCTTCTCCTTGATGGTCTCAAACTCAGGTTTCCCACAGCAGTGTCTCAGTTGTCTCAAGACTTAATTTAATCCTGGTGCAATAACAAAATAACAGCTGCAGCTGGTGCCCCTGAGGAAGCACTTTGAACAGAGGAACCCCATGGATTTCATACCCTCACAGTCTAAGGGTGAAAGTCCTGCCCCTCTGATTGTCCATTCATTTGGCTGAGCCACAAGTCCCCATGCCTTTTGTTATGCAAAATATTATCGGTTCACTACCTCTTGACTGGGGCTCCCAACAGCCAGAGTTCCCTCTGCAGCTTGCAAACCGAGCTACCTGCACTAAATGTAATCCTCAACAGAGAAGGTGTGGCAAGATGTCAAACACCATAATGAAGAGAGCAGACATTGTTCCTTTGTATCTAAAGTTGGCTCCTGTAGCAGTTAGTTGGCTGGGCAGAACAGATGACTGATGGATTTCCCATTTCCATTAGGTTGGTGGGGTCCACTTGGATGTGAAGAAAAACAAGGGGCTGCAGGCTCTCTTCTGCTGGATAACAGCAGGTTAGCTGGCTATGGCCTGGAACTCCACCTCTGCCTTTCCCTCCTCTCACACACTGCAAAGTGCGTCTGGAAACAGAGCTTCGTTATCACACACCCAGTGATGCACCACTGATTGGGATCTCATTTCACATACATGAAGATGGGAAAGAAAAGTCATCTTTTGCTTCTAGAGATCAATCATAGCAAACAGCAAGGAATAATCAGCTCTGCTTTTCCAGTAATGCCATTCCATTTGCCTCTGTTAGAAGAAAAATTAGTGTAATCATAGATAACCCACTCTGCTTCCAGAGACTGGCATGTCCCTATCAACAGAGAGGACACATGCTTTGATAATAGCTGCGTAACTCCATATCACCATGTACAGAGGAACATGAAAACCCAGTGTGGTATCATGATTGCCTTCAACACCAATGCCTAAAAAAAGACATTGCTAAGATTTTCTTTTCTAGAGGACCACTCCTTTATTGACAAAGGGAAAAAAAAAAAAAAAAGGAAAAAAGAACAGTAATGAAATGTATTCTTTTTTATTTTGTGAAAAACAGAGAGATTTGGTCTTTTTTCCTTAATTCAAAAGAATAAAGTCATTAATAATGAAGTATTATTTATGAGATGGTACATGGAAAATAACACAGAAAAGGCATGCATAAATTTTGCTTTTGAATTTTATGAGTTTCATTAAAATGCTGTACAATTAAAAAACTGGCCTGATTCAAACCAGAATAGAAAAAAGATAAGGTATTCTTATAAGGATTCTTGGAAATAGTCATTAGGCCTCAGCGCAGGTTAAATATTGATTTTTAAAAGTGGAGAAGTTAAAGTTACAATCAGAAAAGAATTTTAGCTAACCTAAAGTCAATGTTATGATACGTCATTTCAGTGACACCCTATAATGAAATGAAAAGCCTAAATAAGACAAATACTGTAAATATGATGCAAACAATATATATAATTTTCTGCCTTAAATGGCTTTGGGCAGATGACTGTTCTTTGACAAGGCCATAAAAGCACTGTGTTGACAGCGTAAGTCCGTAATCAGGGATGCAGAAAAAGATATAGGAACTTAGATCTATGACATTTTTCTGGAGAGCTTTCTCTCATGATCTGAGAAAGCTTTTCTACCATTTAGTAACATAAAAGTAGTATGTTCAGCTCAGCCTGAATGGAGCTGAATTATCAAGAATGTTCAGATTCTGTCACTGTACATTAACCTTGAGAAGGGAAATTTCTGTCAAAGCATGCTACTCAGCCAACAGAAGTCAAGATTCATAATTTTATACTAATGGCTAAGGATTGGGTCTGATAACCTGGGATGAGTGTGGTTTGCACACAAAGGTTCTACGACAATTGCCCCCCTTTCTGCCAGCCTGGTAAATGCTATGTCAGTAACAGAGAATATAAAGGGTGCTTAATTTTCACGATCCTCTGTGCTGAGAGTCACAAAGCCCTTGTAGTGGTCTCTACACTTGCTATAACATGACTTTTTAAAATGTTAGCCTAAAATGCTTTTTCTTAGTACAGAAACCTATTTCTTATTTCAGTATTCACAGACTCACAGCCCAACTTACTATCCTATTAAAAGTACTAAATATCTAATGTTAGCATTTCAATGCAATAGCCAGATATTTTAATTTATATTAGTTTCAGATTGTATTAACTCGTTTCTTTATTGAAGAAAAATGTATAATAGATATATACATATATATACACACATATATATATAAAACATGCTGGATATAATGTCAAACCTTTAAATTCATAAAATAATAAAAAAGCATAAACCATTATAACTTTTCACAGCTCAAAAGGCCAATATGGCTTCATGTTTCTAGCTTTGGAAAGATTTTTTTTCCAATTTTTTTTCAAATTGCAGTTAAATGTAATGCAAATAATAAGTGGTGCTGAAATCCTCCATTTTAGCTAATTCTCTTTTACATACAGGGCATGAACTTGCCTTAAATCAGTTTGTGTAAACTGGTGGTATTGCAATAGATCAAACATTTCTAATATTAATATACTAATATTAATATACTATTAATTAATATTAATTATAATATTAATTAATATTAATATACTAATATTAATATACTATTAATTAATATTAATATTAATATTCTAATATTAATATACTAATATTAATATACTATTAATTAATATTAATATTAATATTCTAATATTAATATACTGCAATACATACACACAAAAAAGAGAGTGAAAGTTAATTTTTTCACATTGCAAAGCAGTGAATTAAAATGCATTTAATACTTTTTGTCAGTGACAGCATACTCCATGATGAAGTTTTTTAGTTTAAAGAACCTATGGATTGTAATTTCCTGGAAAACTAAATCATTTTAGGAATGTTTAACTGGAACCCAAAATCTTCACACCTTTTTTTTTTTTTTCTTTTTAATACAGTTCAGTTCATCCATTTATCTGTGAATAGCCAGGTGGGACAGATATGTCAGTCTCAGGCCATTTCTAATAGAAAATGGTTGAATATTCACTTGGTTAGATGATGTAGGTATATTATTTTGATAGAAGAGCAGTTATTTAATGTCATGGGTGATGAATGGCACAAGAAGAGTTAGAAGGGAAGTAATGGTGATAATTTGTCAAAGACGCTAAGAGATAGAGTGGTAGGGCAGGTGAGGTAGAATGATACACTATCTAGTTAGAATAATATGAAATAGTGCTGGAGGATAACTTAGTAAGACAGGAAAAAAATGAAAAAAGAAATGGGAAAACACTGCTTTGTACTAAAGGACTGAGAAATATTTAGAAAAATATGAGTGCTTGGAATTCTTCTGATACACCACAAATAAAGCCTAAGAATATATATAATCCAAATTATGCAAACAGAAGGGAAAATCCACACCACTTAGAAAGATACATTTGAGAAAAGAAAAAAAAAAGGGATATTCCTAATGTCAAAGGAAGGGAAAAATACAATACAAAATCATTTTATGTCTCGTTCTTCTGGATTAAATCTTTCTGAGTTACTCAATTTAAATGCCTCACTACAGTAAGAGGGTGGACAAAGTAAAGACAGATAAAACAGAACACTGTGTTTCTGGAAGGGCAAGCTATTTGTGCATATTTCTAGCTTTTAAAATCCTCTTTAAAGACATTTATGACAAATCAGGACATCAGCAGTTTTTAAAATATAAGAGGTATCTGGAAAATAGATTCTTGTATTAGAAAAACAGGAGTAAATATACCTGAAAACTCGTTATGCGAGTTTTCCAATACAACCTGCAGAAACTGAAAAGAATGAAACTCGGGGAGATGAGTCACACATAAAACAGTAGTTATATGGCAACAAGATAGGAAAAGAAAAGACAAGTAGGAATTTTGAGCAGCTGGTAAAGTTGCTAAAAGTCTCATCGTTGTTACAGGGAACATTCCTGTGAATTTAAAATATATAAGATATAAAAGGAATGATGAAGACTTCTGTTGCTGACTGTTATGAATAACCACTTATGTGAGAATAAGAGGAAGTGTTTTTCAAAGATAGAGGTGTCCTTTAAAAGGACTGTTCAGTTCATTCCATTTTTTTTCGAATTTTCATCAAAGAAAATAATTTCAAGAGTAATTTGAACCCAGAACATCTCAGTTTCCCCAAGGCACTGCAGCCTTCTTCCCTAGACCAGCTATGTGAACTGCCGCAGGAGGAAGGTACAGTAAAGTCTCTGCAGTCTCAGAATTTTCTTATCTTTTTATGTGAATGTGTCCTCTACTGCTAAGGAAACTCCATGCTTTCTCAGATATATGGACTGCTCACAGAGTTCTGAAACAATACCCAGGCTGACTTTTCTCTGTCCTCATAGCTCATGCACTGGGATAAAGAAAGGATTATTCCATTGTGGTAAACACAGTTTCACCGCCACAAAGTCTAAAAGACAGAAAAGACAGGTTCCTCTTTCCTTGCTTCAACAACTGTTGTCCACTGTGTTTTACTTTCTTTTTTGACCGAGTTCATGCTGCTAGCTAGAATTCTTTCTTTTTGGGGTGAGGGGCAAGGGAATCATGAATTGAAGGTGTTAACGATGATGACATAAATTATGACAATATTCTTCTCCCCAGTCTGGAATGATGAACCTGGTGTATGTGCAATACAGACTCCTAAATCCATTCCTGCATACCAGTCTTTCCTGCGTGTACTATTTAAGTTTTCTGCCTTAGCTACTGAAGTGTCAACAGGTGTAATCAAGTGTAGGGAGTCATATTGAGAGGGAGCCTTGCTGTGTCAGAGCAGAGGCTTCCTACTGAAGAACCAGCACATGCAAAGCTTTGCAAACAGCAGAATTTACTTGGCACCTATGCCCTACCAAAGCTGACATACCACCTTGTGTATGGGCACAGTGCCATCCTGACAGATGGGGATGAGTACAAGCAGCCAAGAGACCATGTCTGAGCATGAAATATGTTTGCGGAGGGCAGGATTCCCAGCTAGAAATGTCAAAACAGCTGTTTGTCCTGAGTTTTGTGTGCCTACAGGTTAGATGGTCTGCAATTTTGCTAATTCATCACTAAGTTTGATTAATTTTGTAAGTTTCTGCTATAGCTGCCAGTCGGCATGATTTCAGGCTAATGTTGTGTGCAAAGAAACAAAATTAGTCCCTTCTTTTAGACTGCTCATGACAAGACTGAAAATAGTGTCACAAAAGGATGGAAGAGTTTTCCTAAGTAAGAAACTCATTCTGGGCCTTCTGCAGTTTCCTCTGTTATTTTACTAAATGAAGTCTTGTAATATTTGGTATTCATTCATCTCAAATCCAGCAACTTTAGTCTTCCATACTCAAACCCATTAAGAGCTGTAAGAGTTATTTAAAACAGTTTGTTCACAAGATAACATGTCAAAGAGTAATCGGAGCATAAAAATGTTAAAAATGGTGGAACTCCAAAATTAGACTGTGTCAACTTTTCTCTAACTGTAACAGTAACTTTAATTTTCATAAGAAGAAAATATATTTTTTCCCACAAGGCAATAGAGCTTCAATAAATTATTGCTTTTTAAGTAAATCTACTTTTATCACTTTTTAACCTTCATTTTCAGAATGGATTTCAGACATGAATCTACTATGACTTGTACTAACAAAATTTCTATAATTTGTTTTTTTAACAGCTCCGTCTCTATGACTACAGTGGATAGATTCATAATGACAGTGAAGTGATTCCTTTTTGTTTAAGGATGAGAATATTGCCTTTCCATAGGCATTATTGTAATTCCTACTTTCTGTCACTTTTAGAGCTTCAAGTGCAATGCACACTAATATTTTTCAAGAATTTTAAAATATCTATTCCTACTGCCCAAAATCTGCAGTCCTTAAGTATTTACCAATATCAGGCTAACCAATGAATGCCATTATTATTTAAATTTAAAATAAAAACAAAGTTGTGCTTCAAAGACTTATTTCTCTATAAAACCTTGTAGAAATATTGACCTCAGATTAAAAGGTGTAATTTTTGACAACATTCTGCAATGTAATTTATGGAACAAGGTTAAGACTTTCATACCCAAGCTTCTAAAAGTGTGTACTCCAGCAAATGACCTGCCTTCATATTCTCTGTCAGGTGACATTTGTTCCCTTTGTAAAATCTTTCATAAGGAGTATGCTGACCTTGAGCAGCAATAGAGAACTGTATTTCTTAATGGAGATGTAAACCGTGCTGACAACTCAGTCTACTGCCTGCATCAGTGCTACCAAGGGGACAATGTTTAGATCAGGGAATGAATGCATGGGGAGCATAACAGTTTCTGAATGAAGAATGCTAGAGATGACAAACAGTAAAAGATCATGAAATTCAGATCTGTGTGGCTTAATCTGCTGCAAGTACACCTCTGTGGCAATGCGCCACAGGAGACCCAGGCACCAGACTATTTGAAACGAAGGCTGTGTAAGCAACCTCACATTCTTATTCAGAAAATAAAAAGCTTATTGGAGGGGAAAAAAATCAAGTTCATTCAAATCATAAAAGCTGTATGGGGATTAGAAATCACTTTGTTTTCTCTCTCCTCACTTCAGTGGAAAGCTTTGACTTCTGTCAATGCACTGTGCCAAGAATGTTCACAGACACCGACACATATGCTGAATACGGGGTTGATTTCTTAGTTCAGTAATTGTGGCACAGCTTTTAACTGGCATTTTGGTAACTGTTTTATATTGTAAAAAGATACCCTGTTTTCAGCTTGGCTATAGCTTCTTTCCATACCCTGCTTGTCATCTTCCACTCCCCCTCCCGACAGCAGGACTTTTGTCTGCTATACACTGCAGAGCTCTGCAGCTTGCTACTGCAACTATAGCTGTGTGCAGTAAACAGTTACACCAGTATAAAAACATTGAGACTGAGGAACTGGGTCTGTCTTTCACTCCCAGGAGTAAATCTGAAGTTCAACCTATAGTTACCATTTTACCAACATTTCCAGACAGACACAGGGCCTCAGGGAAAAGGATATCGCTCATTCTGGAATTAAATACACAAGCTAAGGAAGGGTAGAGAAAAGTAATTATATTTTATTTGGGACTAAACATTCATAGATGAAGTTATACCAGAAAGGCTAGGTAAGCTCTGAGTTTTGTTTGCTTGTTTTAACCAGAATGTACAGAATGCTTAAAGCAAAAAACCATCAGCGACCAAAAAGAAAAAAGGCCTGTCATTTAAGTTTATTACATGAAGAAAATGCTTATATGTAGGAATTATTAAAAGAAATGCAATAATATGCTAACCTATAGTTTTCTTTTGAGACCAAAAAGTCAGGGTACTACTCAAAAAACCAAAGTCTGTCAAATCATGAACTCAGCCAAATACAAATGAAGGCAAAATATATAGGCAAAAATAATTTGGTAGAAGACATGAAAAAACCTGAGTGGGCTACGTCACCTTACAAGGCTTTTTCAGAGCTGGTAGAGATCACAGAAGAGACAAATCAGGTCCACAAGCACTGTAAGAGCAACTCTTCACAGCATCAGGGCAGAGAGCTGCAACAGAACTGAATGAAATATCAACATAAAAATATTTAGGACACAAACTGATTTAAAGAAGAATCCAGACAGAACTTACTAAAACATTTCTATTAGCATTCAGGGAGTTACTGACAATACAGCATAAATAGGCAAAGCTAATAGCTCACTCCAGTAATGTTTTCTCCTTTGCAGGAAATTGATATGTAGACTAACAAGATGTATTGAATTGAAAATTGAATAAAATATTTCCTCATCCTATTACACACAACATTATCCAGTTTTGTCAAGCCCTTGATCACTTCAAGAGAATGAAGACATGTGACAGCAGAAAAGAACACAGCAGAGGGAAAAAAAAATCTAAAAATAGTTCATGGGGTTGAAGCTCTTTGTTGCTGCATAAATAAGGCTTTTTTTCATTTTAAGTGAAGTGACCCAGGGTCTGCACTGGCCTGGACTTACTGAGCTGGGCTGGGCTGGTGTCAGCTCCTGCCTTGGGGCCACATACCTGTTGCTTGCCCTGCCTGAGCCAGATCTGTGCCTGTGTCTGGGAGAAGGATCTGACAAACCCAGGGGGTGTCTGCCCAGCAAACAAGAGCCTCTGGAAGCTGAGCCTGAGCAGACTGCGGGGCCATACTCACACTCACCTGGGAGCAGCCAGAAGGCAGCAGCCTGGGGCAGGGAAACATATGACAACACACACAAGCAGGTCCTGGGACTAAAGAGGAATATACCTGGACCATTAATGTCACTCTTCTCCTAGCAGAAACCTCCAGAAGGTGAGAGCTCATTAAAAATACAGCACTACCTACATTTTTTCTTGAGAAAACTGGAAGTCTCCGCCTTAAGAGCTAAAAGAACACTGAAAGGACAAGTACAGGATCAGGGGAAAAGGTAAGTACTAGGAAATTTTGGGGTGTTGGAGTTATAACTATTTACACTGTAAAACTTCTTACACTGTAAGACTTCCCTGTGTTAGAGAATTTTGACTATTAGTCTGTTAAAACATTAACTGGATTAACAGTTAATTAGCTCCATAGGTACAGTGAATTCTTCCTTTCCCAGTACTAGGACTTGGAGTGTAACAAGAGTGCACAGGGTAGAGATGAAAAGAGACCAACTGCCTTAAAGTTTATGACCATTAATAAGTTCTTCTCACTCTAAGATGAGAGACAAAGAGGATAAGCTTGTTGTTACCTGGAAGTTATAGAATGACTAAAATAAATAACTACGTAACCTTGTGTAGCCTTGTTGGTAACTGTAAAGAAAAAAACGTGGATATCTTTGCTTATTTATTGACTCACAAAAAAAAAAAAAAAAAAAAAATGTACTTGTCTCTACAAAAAAATAGTTTTCCACTGCTAGAATGGGAAAAATTCTTGGAGTGACAGCAAATACCAAATATTTTTGTGTGGTGCATAGGTAACATTTTTCATAGCAGATAATATAGTATACAAGACTCAGGAAAATTGCAAAGTGCAATAACAGCAGTCTGTTCAAAACTCACAAAGAGAAATTTATGTATAAGAGGTACTAACAAGCTATAAGTACTATCTTATCACTGTAGACATCAAACAGAGAATAAAGTTCTAGTCCTAGGTTGTTGAATTTTTATTTTTAAATATTTATATAAACAGACAAGTTGTCAGAAAAATGGCCATACAGTATTTACTGCCACGGCCAGAAAATAATGCCACTACTAAGCAAACAAATGGCTGGAATATTAAATAAAACATGTGATATTGTGGTTATGGTGTACCATATCATGGCATACCCACACAGCACAACTGTAGTGGGGCAAAATTCAGAGATAAGAGTCTGTAGATGTCATGAAAATGACAGAATTATGAGCCAAAACCCACAAGTTCAGATCAAGTGCACACTGGTTTATTATTTTGTTTATGTGATAGACAAACATAAATTATTTCTCTTCTAGTTTTAATGCCATTTGTAGATTGTTAGTCTTTTGCTTTGAGGAGGTAAAAAAGATATGGAAAATTTGTTTTTGAAGAATCTCTAGAGACAATTTCCTGGATTGCTCTTTCCAGATCCGTGCCATTTGAGAAGTCACTGGCAGTCAGAAAGCACAGCTGTGACTGACTCACTGGATCCTGATTATTTTAGATTTATCTTGATGCACTGGACCACCCAAGTAAGCCTCCTATTAACAGTCAAGTTAATTTTTGCAATAGCACTGAGAGTAGCAATCTCAGAAAGCTACAGAGGGCTCAATTCCTTGTTTACCATTCCCTATCTCCCACCTCTTGGAGCAATGTCCATTGAGGAAGAGAAGATTTTCTACCAGGTACAACTCCCAGACCAACATTTAGAAACCAAAACAATAAAGAAGAAAAGTCTATGAGAATGATGTGATGATTAATTAAAATAAACTTACTAGCAAAGAGGAAAAGGAGAAGAAAGAAGACTTGGTACCCAGTTTCCCTGCAATTTATACCCAGTTTACAGGTAATGAACATACATCCTCATTCTCTCCTTAGTTTGTTTACACTTTATGCAGGTCAGGGGAGAATGAACATAGGGTCAGACTCTGTAGTCAGCTCTTCAGATGAGTTAAGTGGAAACATATCTCATTCCTGACCAGAAAGGCTGAAGAATCTCATTTGTGAGCTAAATACTAAACTGAACTTCCTTGTTAAGCTATAGAACACCCTAAACATGTATGAAAGACTTTTGTCAGCAAGTCTTACAAAATTAAGAATTATAAATTAATTATAAATTTATATAATTATATTTAATCTATCTAGCCTGAATCTACCCTTCTTGAGTTGAAAACCATCACTTGTCCTACTGCTACAGGCCCTACTAAAAAGTCTGTCCCCATCTTTCATAGAAGCCATGTTTAAGTACTGAAAGGTCACAGTCAGGTTTTCCTGGAGTCTCCAGGTTGAACAAGCCCAAGTCTCTCAGTCTGTTCTCATAGGAAAAGCCCTCTGACCATTTCCTGGGCCCTCTTCCAGGCCTGTTCCTATAAGTCCCTTGTGTTGAGGGCTCCAGAGCTGAGTAGAGTACTTCAGGTGGGTTTTCACCACAGTGGAGTAAACATCTTAAAGCAATACTGGCATATGATATGCTGCACAACTAAGTAGGTTCAAGGAATTTATTTTAATTTTTTTTCCTTTTACTTTAAACTTTTTTTTTTTTTTTTTTTTTTTTTTTTTACTTAGAAAACATGTATTTGACTTAATGGAGCCTCCCTGAGTTTCTCTTAAATATTGTTCTATATCAAATGGATGAACAAAAATTTTGTAAGAAAACTGTGTTTACTTAAATAAAAATTCTCAGTAAAATAAATGGATGTTTTGCTTAGAGTAAAAATACTTATATTTGTTGACCATGATTTTTATTTTTCATTAATTTATACAATGCTTTTAATTAGAATGATCCAAAAAGGAAATATAGAGTACTTCTTATTTAGGATCCAAAATACAGTATTTTTGCCATTACCAAATCATCTCTTTTTCTTTATATGAAAATGAGGCGAAGACATACAGATTCCATGAAAGAGCAAAAGAAAAAATTCTAATTAGACAGACTCATATATATATATGCAGTTCTACAGCTGAGAAATATCAAAACATTTGCAATTGTTTTTTAAGAGCAAGTTTTCAATATAGTCCATATTCTTCTTATATAAAGATGAGCAGGGAAACAACAAGCAGCATTTAAAACACAAGGCACAGCCTGTCACTGAGGAACAGTGATGTAAAACTGAGAAATTCCAATCTACTGCAGAGACAAGGAGAAAAAAACCCAACCATCTTTAAAAGGGTATCCAAATCCACTTTCTCCACCTTCTGAAGCAAAAGGATGGTGCTGCTAGTAACAAGATGTGGCTCAGAAAGCTGAGATTCAGTCACCACCCTTGACAGGGTCCCTGTGCTCTCATTGACAAGGCAACAATTAATCAGTGAACTCCTTTCCCAGCCTATTAATTAAGGGTAACAACACTTGCTTTCTTCCTCCCTTACCTATACAGGGACCTGGAGCAGCTGACTCAGGCAAAATTGCCACAAGGCTGTAAGAGCTTTGTGCCTCTCTCAGGAGATACACAATATCTCTCCACATTTTCTTATCACATGTCCCAGGATCTCAATTGAGGAGCCTCCAGTCTCAGATGGGCCATGAATTTGCTATAAAAATACAAAGATTAAATGTTCTATTTGCTGCTTCAGTAGTTTACAACTTTAACACACAGCAAACAAAATATCATGCTAAACAATAGAGATTACTCCAAAAGTTTATACAAATGACCAAGGACAATTTTTTTTTAACCCAGAAATTCATAACATTTCTGTTTCATTATATCCTGATATTTTATCAACAATTTAAAGATAAATTCTGGCCAACACCAGTTACATCATCTGACCAACAGAAGGCACAAACACATCCTCACACTGTGCCAAAAAATACTCTTTCATTGTGAATCCTTCTTACTCACAGTAACAGGACTGTATCTCAGGGCTCAGAAACAGCTAGGTTTATTTCCTTTGCCTGGGATGTTTTAATTTGTGATGAGTAAAAACACATCATCACCAGGAAGAAGAAGAAGAATTTCCTGTGAAGACAGGAAATTTTAAAAGTGTTGTAGGTATTTTGAGAGGAAAAATCCTTTTTCATAGGTCTTCTATGTTTTATAGACAGTGATTTGTTTAGAAATATTTCTTGCAGTGAAGCTTTACAGCCACGGCTTAGGCAGTGCTTCTGCTGATAAATGGTTAAGAGCTACTTTTCCATAAATTAGTGAGAGAAAACTCATAAAATTTGTCATCAGGCTTCAAAAGTGTGCTATTTTCAAACAGTACAAATTGTGACTGGCTCAGCACCATATGGTATTTAATTTTCTGTGATGTATGCATGTGCACAAATTGCATTTAGGTAACTGGAATGCTGTCAGTCTGAAGATAATTCTGCATACACTAGCAGGTAGAAAGCAAAGGTCTCTGACAATATCTGAATCATTTCAAAAGATGGTCTCTTTATTCATGTACCATTCAAGCATACATGAAGAAATGTTAGGAGCTGTGTTCTTGGCTAGATCTGAGATTTTATTTCTGAACCATAGCTTGATGCAAAAAAGAAATGCTCAAAATAAATATATGTGGTTTTTTAAACCATTTTTCTGTATTTTTGTTATATACAGCCTTCCTGAAAGCCTGATCAGTTGCTTCCACTAAGAACAATGTCTATATTGTACCTTAACATAGTAACATGAGACAATGTAAACTCATTTAGAAAAAAATCTATGAGATATTTTCTGATTATTCTGAAAATATTTGAGCTGTATTTCCTTCCTTTGTTGTTCGAAAGTTTTGGGAAGTAAAACACAGTAGCCAGAACTCAAGTGGTGCTCTGCAGGCATTACTGCCTTCTTTACAACTACACCCTCATGTACCACCTGAGGATCAACCTGACAACATTCAAGTGTGGATAAAGGAAGTCACTTCATTATTTATATTTCTTTTAAAAGTCCATTTTTGTTTACTTTATTCCTTAATAATGATTTGAGACTAGCCAGTTAGAAGTGCTCTCTGAACAGTTTTAGAACTATCAGTTTTAATTCGGATAATTTAAATTGACCTAGGTATCCAGAAATCATTAGTTTGAGAAAATTACTTTTCTGACTTGAGAGGGAGGATCATGAATGACATGAAGCAATGTCAATTGACTTATGATTACCTCTTTCACCAACTCAACCCTCAACTGTTCAATCACAAAATAAATTCCAGGAAAAGAATCAGAATTTGGTCAGAAAAAAAAAAATAGACATGAATATTTGATGTGTAGTATAGTGATATAATGTAGAGGACACAAATGCAGTGGAAAAATTTTACCAGATGACTGATAAAGAGATGCTCTGCTTTGTACTTGAGACAGCTAGGAAGGAAGGGAACTTTGAAGTGGGGTAATGGCACTTGTATCAGAAGCTGTGAGCCAGACGAAAAAAAAAGTTTTGAAGTCAGCTAACAAATTAAACTTCTTTCATAACATTCTTGCAGAGGTCAAAACAAGGATTCTGTTCTGATGTACACAGCACATGAAAATATAAAGGAGCACTCAGGAAAAATTGTTTTTTCTGAAGTTGAATATATTATTTTAACTTATATTCACCATTTTATGGTGAAAGTTTTCATCTGGAATGCCTTGACAGGTTTGGGGATTGAGGGATTTATGGGGTGGCTGCACTTGAAGTTGAACTAAAGTGGTTATACACAGAGACAGAGTGAATGTCAGTCACTCACCAGAACAAGGTGGTATTCACCTAAGAGTTCAAATGAATTCAGTGATGAAATATATAAACTACTAAATCTAGAAGATAGCCTCTCACTTGAAGCTCAATACATGAATGCTGGCTGACAGAATTTTTATTTAATAATCTTAACTTTTAAAAAGTAATTTTAAAAATCCTTTTATATGAAGCAAATCATTAAAGAGAATTGGAAAGGATAAATTTACTGGATCTCCTTGTTAATACTTTGGAGAAAACGAAACCCAGAGACTTCTGTGAAGAGAATTACTGCCCCCAAAGTCAATAATCAGAGAGACAGAAATGATTAAGTACATATAGTCTGCCTGGATTTCCAAAAGTCTTCACAATGATCTTTATTGCAAAATCTTAAGGAAAGCAATGAGCCATTGCATCAGTACAAGGCGATTCTTTCATGGCTGAAAGTAGTGAATGAATGGTTGAGAGAACAGAAATGGAAACAGGACTGAAATGTTAATTCCTGTGGTGTGGGGAGATCAGTAGTGGAGCTCTGTGCCATTCATCATCTTCATAAATAGCCCAGTAATGACATTGAAGAAGTAACTGTGCTTCTGATGATGCAAAGTAATTCAAGATACTAATGATGATGGCAGATTGTGAAGGATCCACTGAGTAACTGGATATTCTAATAGCAGATAAAATACAGTGCAGGTAGGTGAAAATCAATACATAGAGGGAAAAGCAATATCAGATTCATATACAAAATGGGAGGCTCTCAGCTGACCAATGTCACTCAAAAGCAATTTTGGGATATTGTAAGCCATTCTATAAAAGCTGTCAAGTTAAGTGCTGGGTAACATTACATACATAAATAAATAGGTAAATAAATAACATATGCAATGTTCTTGTTATCCTAAATACTCTGTTAGGAAAGGAGGTAGTTCCTAATCCAGCAGGTAAAATTGTAGTCTTCCTGGCAAGGATTCTGTGAATGTAAATGATTTCTCTGAGTTAAAAGGCTGACCAGAGAGCTTCTTGCAAGTGACGTACACAGGAGGTCACCAGGAGAAATGCAAGAGTCTCAGGAATCCTCCACAGCTGAGAGTGAAAGTGTATTAGGGACCATTACTGTGTATGTTTGTTTTCCTCTTCCTCAGTGTCCTCTTCCTGGACAATTATTTGTCTCACTAAATCTTTGGTATGACTCACAATGCAATAATTATATATTACTTTGTTTTATAACCCTTAAAGAAAAAATTAGAATAGCAACACTGTAGGACAAAATCACATGGCACTCTATATAACACATTTAGGAAAAAAAAAGTCATCCCACAGGTTTTCTCTACTAGAAACTGCCTATGCTTTGAAGACCTGCTTCTGTTTTAGATGTAGCATGCAAAATAAATAATTTTGGAGGTCTCTGACACATTAACTTTTGTTAAGAAAATACGCCACAGCAGAGCTGAGTACTTAAGGGATGGAGGGGATTTTTTAAAGAGGATCAAGTAATAGAGGACAATATTTCTTCTTTTAAAACACAACTAACAGAAAATTCAAATGAGAAATAAAAACATGATCAGCAGAGACTGCAACAGGCCAAAAAATCTTGAGTAGATGATCCTTTATTTGTTTTAGATTGCCTTGTTTTAAATTATCATAGATCATCTTTAAAGAAAGTGTGTCTTAAAGAAATCTCCTGACAAAACAGCCCTCCCACTAGAATTTACTTTGCATCAACAAGAACACTGATTTATAGGAACAGTAAGATTCACAGAGGTCACTGTGCAGAAAACTAAATAAAGCCTAATGTAGTTCATACTTTTCTCTGATGTTTATTGCAAAATATATAGTCAGCATTCTATTCTCTAAAATATACTGGGGACCAAACGCTAATGTCAGAAAGAAATATCACCTGATATAGATCAATATCAAGGCAACAATGGAGATACTGCTTTTTAAAAATTATTTTCTCCTGACATCACTCTTTGTTTTTGTGACTGGTGCAAAACAGAAAAATAAATGGACTGTAGTATAGCCTAAATACCATCCTTAAAAGCAGATTCACAGGCTGTTTCATTTTCCAGATTTCAGAGATGGTGTCTTCGCCTCTTGGTTTTCCTTTTAGATTATTTTAAACCTACATAAATATGAGCAAAAATAACTAAACTTACACAGTATGTTCATAGATGTTTGCAAAACAACTTCCCATTGACAAAATTGACAATGTTCTTTAACAGCATGCTGTATTTATCAAAGTCACAAAGCCTCACATACTCTAAAGTTTGTCACTAAAGACATACACAGGAAGCTTTAAAATATCATCCTATCATGGTAGTGAACATGATTATATTCCAAAGAAAAAGTCACAAACTTCAAATTCACCAAAGGCAATTTTATACATAGGCCTCCTAGGTTTGAATTCAAGGGAAAATTCAGAATTACGAAAGACACACCTCTTCCAATTCTGTTTAATTATATCTAATTACCGAAGGGATTTTGCACTAAGTGTGTCTGATAAAGCTATTGTGCTTTGAGTTTAATAGAGTGAGCTCTACTTTAAATGTTATATCCTTGGTCACAATCTGGCTTCTTGATATATAAAGAGGACAGCACAACATGTTGTCAAAAGCAACCATAGCCCACACAAAAAAAAAGATTTGTTGTTTTATTTGAAAACCTGTCAGTATGTGAAAGTTAAGAAATAGATAAATG
Source organism: Poecile atricapillus (assembly GCF_030490865.1). Classification (NCBI taxonomy): domain Eukaryota; kingdom Metazoa; phylum Chordata; class Aves; order Passeriformes; family Paridae; genus Poecile; species Poecile atricapillus. Next base: position 59,660,243 of record NC_081289.1, on the reverse strand, counting down.
AAGAGTACCTAGAAAATATTCTTATCTCAGAGAAATGCTGAGGATTGGAAATAAAAGAAAAACATATTTCCAAATCCATTTGAACGCCTTGGATAAAGATAAATATGAAGAGGACCTACAAGTGTCTCTTATTGCACACAGTGGGCAATAAAGTCATGAAAGTATTAATTCATTTTATGAGAAACCAATTGAAAATATTCCACTTACAATGAAATCCTAATACTTAGGAACTGCTGTAGTCCAAGAAGAGTATTTGGTTTGATCAAAATCAGGTCCTTTTCTTATCTGCAGCTAGGAAAAGAGCAGATAAGACATGTAAAAAAGGTGAAAGGGGAAAATAAGTGCCAGCTTCAGAAATACCCAATAGCATGTTCATGTTTAGAGTTCCTGCTGAAAACAGACTAACTAGAAAATAGTGAAGGAATTTCAGTTTGAATTCACCAAGAAAAAAGTGTCATATAAACATCACTACCTCAAACATATGGGTTAACAGTTTCATCAAAATTAGGAAGAGAAAATGGCAGATAAGAAAATCTGTATTAACAAGAGAATATCAGGTTTATCTTGAGATAGCATCATCCTATCTGCACAATAGCTGATATACAGCACCAACAAGTTGATAAAAACATTTTCATTGAGAACAAGGACAGGTCCTGGCAAGCCACATTACAGAATCAATCAGCTGAATTGAGCAATTTCAAACCCTATACAGTAGCTTCAAGATTATACATTTACCTATTGCAATAAACTGAAATACGAGATGTTTTAATAAAAGAGCAAAGAAACATTTGCTGATATTTTGAACAACAACATGATGAGGTGATGATGGCTGTACCAGCCCCACATAAACAGAGACACTGAGGAAAATGATAAGAAGGAACAACGATGATATACTCAATTCATTCTGAAAAGATGCCACCCATAACAAAAGCATTCAAACACATAGGACACCTGTATTAATCAAACCACTTAACAAATATATTACAGATGTAGCTGACAGAAGAGCCCACATAGAAGGGTGTAGATCCTTGAAAATTTGTAAGTACTGTGCAAGAAAAGTAGGTTTAACTGCCCATCTAAAATAATTGTTTTGTGATACCACAGCTTTGCAAGTCATGAAAGAAACAAAGTTTGTAGAAAATAAAGACAACACTCTGCCACATCTGTGTTGTTATAGTCTGATAATTTGTTACCAATAATAAATACTTTTTATGGAAATCACCAGAAAAACAAATCTTGAGATAAGTAGATGTGCTGGTCTAGCGTGACTCAGAATACAGAACAATTTCTGCATAAAATCTTCATGGTTTCTTTTGTCCAATTGCACAAAATAGCTGAAAGTTTCTTCTTTTTTTGTCTGATTGCTTGCTGTTTGTTTGGTTTTGGTTTTGCTTTGATATATCATACCCATTTAAGGATTTTTTTTCCACTTTCCAAAATTTTAGTCTCCTCCTGACATGTCAGTCCATTCTGCCACTGCTAAACACAGTGTTCTGTTTTCAACACATGGCATCCCAAAATAGGTATTGAGTGATCTCCTTGTGCAAGCATTAAGAACATTCAGCCTAATGAAATGACTGAAAGACTGTTCAGATGGTACAACCTATCATTTGCAGAGAGTAGAAATATTCTGACTCATTTAAACCTGAGAAATTAAAAAAGATGGGTAGGAAACACTGTCCTGCATGGCCACTAGGTGAGAGAAGATGGCTTTTTTCCTGTTATTCCCATGACCACTGACTCCAAAGACCTTCTGATGAGTTAATGCACTTATAATAAAGACTGAAATGATAATATGGCCAAAGAGCACAGCAACAGTCCCTTTTGTCCTGAAGATTAAATGCATGATTTTCTCTGAGAGCCTGAGAGAATTACAACCTGTCAGTGGCTGATGTGTTCCCAAGGGAAAGTTTCTTGGAAGATATTTCACTCAAGGACAACATTTGTAAACAATTTTACTTTCTCAAAACAGTCCTGTATAACTGTAGATAGTGTGTTTTTCTCTTGTCCCACCAATGGGACAAGACATCATGTTCCCTTGACCAATCATGTTAAACCTGTAGCGTAAGACCCAACAAAAGCTGAAAAGTTCAGAGAATAAAGGCCCTTTCCCTAGCAATTCATTCTGGTGTGTGCTGTGAATCCACACTTGTACATCGTGTCCAACAGCGACACATGTGGAAACTACATTCACAATTGAAGGTCACAGCTGGAATGAGAAAGGTACACATCTATAGACTAGCAGCTGAGACTGGGACAAATTAAAAGAGTAAGAAGCACACCAGAAGTGCCTGTGTCTGAGAGATGAGATGATTAGGTGAGACTTGCAAAGGAACATTAGGAACATCTGAGCAAAATCAAGAGTTAGGTGTGCTCGCCAGGCTAGTGTGGAGACTTGCTGGACATCTGGAACTGTTTAGCTGTGTTATCTACCTCTGACTGATACAAGGAGCTATTAATCATAATGCTGCCTTAATTAATATGATTAGTCACCCATGTCTCAGGCTAGATAGTGAAGACACAGGCAGGCAGCTTAACAGAAAGTTTTCTAGGAACATAAAGAAGGAATCCAGGACATTGTCCTGTATTTTCTTTTAAAACAGCTTTGAGTAATCACCAGGATACTACCGTTAGAAGAAAAGTCCTACATGATTTAGGTGCCGAGTCTTCTGCACTTCTGCAGACTTCCGTCCAGTCGCTGGCACCCAGCAAAACAAAACTACAGCACCCGGTATTCCCAGGCGGTCTCCCATCCAAGTACTAACCGGGCCCGACCCCGCTTAAGCTTCCGAGATCAGACGGGATGGGGCGCTCTCAGGGTGGTGTGGCCGTAGGCACCACTCCCACCCTCAGTAGCGCCCTCGAGCTCACACCAGCGCCTTCCCGCCCTCACCCACCGCCTCACGGACACGGCACGGGAAAACAGGGCCACCCACGGCCACGGGCACCAGGAACCTGGAGCCGGACCTAACAAAACACAGGGCACACAAGGCACAAAAGCCACGCGATGCAAGGCACACAAGGCACTCACGTAACGCGTGCCCTCGCCCTCCTCTGCCTCGCCACAGCTACCCAGGCAAAACAAGGGCCCTCCCGTCCAGTCGCCGGCACGCGGCGAAAGAAGACTACAGCACCCGGTATTCCCGGGCGGTCTCCCATCCAGCTACTAACCGGGCCCGACCCCACTTAGCTTCCGAGATCAGACGGGATCGGGCGTTCTCAGGGTGGTATGGCCGTAGGCGCTGGTCTCCCTCTCAGGAGCGCTCCCCTTCCCGCTGTGCCCTGCAGCCTCACGGACACAGCACAGACACGCACAACACACAGCCCGGGCACCAGGGCTGGGTATGGCGACACCGGACTGGGAGCCAGAGCCAGCATCAGGCAGGGCACACAAAGCACAAAAACCACACGATGCAAGGCACAAAAGGCATACAAAGCACACTAGCCACGTGTGCCCACAAGCTCCTGCCCCTCGCCAAGGCTGCCCAAGGAAAACAAGGGACCTCCCAGTATCTGTGGTACTGTTAAAAGTTATTAGTCTCTGCCATATATTAGGAATATATGGTCCAAAATTAAATGGCCTCAGTGTCACCATGAGTTCTTCACACAGTGCAGGTGTGACATTTGAAAGAAGACAGACTATAGTCCTTTTTTCTGTGTAACTTCTGGCAAGTCTGTGGCCATAGGGAGATGCCACAATGTGTAGATATCATAATTTTTAAAAGCCCAAACAACCAACCATAGCTTCATCTTTCTTGGAGGACTTTATTAGTTTGTTTAATAACAGGAGCACAATCTAACCAAGAGAACACAGAACTGTGATTCCAGATACATGGGCTATGCCCCTTTCACTTGGGCTAAGGGGCTGGATTTCCATCAGTGACCACAAGCTGGTACTTTCAAAAGTGTTTGCTGCCTTTTTCTCTAAGGCATAATTTGGGATATTTTATGGCCTTTAATTAATGCAAAGAAATGCTATATTTTCAAATACTTTGTAAGGAACTGAAAATGCAAACTTTCCACAGCCAAACAAAAATAGTGTGTATGTCTCTAGATGCATATATGGAGGTGGAAAAAGACAAGAGGACAGAAGATAAGAAAAAATAGATACCGTCTGGGATTGGGGGGAGGAGAGGAGGGAGGGGCAGGAATGGGACGGTGCTCCAGGGTCTGTGGCAAACAGTAAAGAAAAATATTTAGAGGTGTCAGAGAAGTAGAGGTGTCAGCGGATTAAAGGTGTCTCCAACAACATAACTATTTGAATTTTAAGATCGAGTATCTGTAGGCAGCTAGGTAGGGAGATTACAAGGATGGGAGTGTGAAAGAGTTAAGGATAAAAGGAATTGCTTGGGATGGATCTATCTGTGAATTTCACTAACACAAGTTTGCTGCCATTTTAAGCACCAAGTGCTCCACTCAGCCATACTTTGAGATCAAGTTCCTGTAAAAGTATATATTTAAGCCTGTATGAGGGCATTTCTTCACACACGAACAATTTGAGCTATTCCTGCAAAGGCAGGCAGCTCAATATTTGAGATATAGAGTGGTTCTGCAAGAAGATCTGTTTTCTTAGACTGATGGAATACAAATATGAGTATGATGTTTCTTGTGATACCTATGTCTGGAAGTTTACAGTAACCCAGAGGTGATGGCCCTGCTTCAGATTCATGCATTATGTCAATGAAGAACTGTGCATGGACTGGAAAAGCTGCTTACCCGTATTTTCCTAGGAGACTGAGCTGTGTGAAATCATCTAAGATGAGTGTTTCATGGGGCTTTCCATTTCTGTTCCTGTTGGGAAGGCAGATTGCCTCAGTGAGCTGAGCATTGAGTCATGAAGGTCACACAATAAAAAGGAGTGGAAAAAACTATTTCAGTTGGAAGAGTCCTACAACAGTCATAGAATGACAGAATCATAGAATGGTTTGGGTTGGAAAGGACTTTAAAGATCATCTAGTTCCAATCACGCTGCCACGGGCAGGGACATCTTCCTCTAGACCAGGTTACTCAAAACCTTGTCCAGCCTGGTCTTGAACACTTTCAGGCATGGAGCATCCACAGCTTCTCTGGGCAACCTGTTCCAGTGCCTCACCAGCCTCACACTAAAGAATTTCTAACATTTCATCTAATGTACTTCCTTTTGGTTTAAAGCCATTTGCCCTTATTCTATCACTACATGTCCTTTAAAAGTCTCTCCAGCTTTCTTGCAGCCCCCCTTTAAGGTGCTTTAAGGTTGCCTCAGAGCCTTCTGTTCTCAAGGCTGAACAAACCAAACTCTCTCAACCTGTCATCATAGGAGAGGTATTCCAGCCCTCTGATCATATCCATGGTCTCCAGTAGTCCCATGTCCTCCTTCAACTGCTTGAATCAATTCAGGACTGACCAAAATGTTAAGAATGTTATTAAGCTCATTGTCCAAGTACCTCTCAAACAGACAGGCTTGGAACCATCAATCATCTCCTTAGGAAGCCTGTTCTAGTGTTTGACCAATATCTCTTGATAAAAATGCTTCCTAAACCTCATCTGCTCAGTTTTGAACCATTCCCATATGTCCTATCACTGGATACCACAGAGAAGAGATCAGCACCTTGCCTTCCTCAGGTGTTTGTAGAGAGCAAAGAATTTGCTGCTCAGCCTCATTTCCCCCAGTTGCCAGCACTGTTGCATAATTACCCCTTTTGACCAATTAATTATGCTGTGTTTCACTTGCCCCCAGCATGGTGTTCACTGGGGGCACGCTGCTGACTCCTCTTTAGCCAACACCCCCAGATCCTTTTCTGTCGGGCTGCTCTTCCACCACTTCTGTCCAAACTTATACTTGTGTCCAGCTTTACTTTTTTTCTTAGTGTTAACCTCTACAATTCTGCATAACCAGCAGACTCTGCTGATTATGTCCTCAGATGCTTCTGCTAAATTTATTTGGCCTGTCTCAGCTTTTATCCATGTATCTACTTATCCAAACTAGAGGATACATATGAAAATATGTATTTCCCAGCCTTGTTTGCGCATTTATCACTGTCAAATACATACATTGCTTTGAATTGAAGAAGTATTTCAATAGGTTAATGAAAACTATCAGCATTATACAAGACAAGGTAGAAATGCAAATTAGAGGGAAAAGCTGGTTTTAAAGGCACAAGTGATTAGGGCCAGTCACATGGGTTAATTTTGATTTCAAGGCCACAACTTAGACCTAGTGCTTGGGATTTTTCACAGAAGCATTCAGTCTGGCTTTGATGACATTGAGATACGAGGCATTTACTCTTTTCTTCATGGTTTCATTTACTGGCCATTCACTCCACATTAAAAAAAAAAAAAAAGAATAAAAAAAAATGTTGATAAGTATTTTCTCCTGAATTTTTACATCTTTTGTACCCATAGTATTGTTTGCTGCTAGATTAAACACTTATTTAATATCCTTTACTTTTACCCTGAGAAGGCAATTAGAAACTATGGTCAAACCCTCAGTCCTCTTTTTGATTGATCTCAATCTTTTTGATTGATTGATTTACATTGATCTCTAAAAGATCTATTTAAAGAGTAAAACGGGGTGGGAGGAGAGGGCAATGATCATTTTACTTGCATGCTCCTGCAATTACTGATGTCATGGGAAAGATATTTATTACAACAATATGTCTGGAACTGTACAAAATATAGAGAAGTGTGTGCTCTCAAAATTTACTTTGATTATCTCAAGGTTTTTCCTAAGACTGCATTTATCTTGCATTGCCTTGACTATCAATGCATCATTGCTTTTATGTTCTTAGAGGAGCAAGAATGAAGACACTCTGAAATGGTTTTAGAATTCCAACTGGGATTTCTTCCAGTGCTGTTCAGCATAAGTAATTGAAACCGAATATTGTATTTTTATATACTCTGTAGCATTTCTTCCAAGGGGCAAATTTCTACTCACTTACTATTGTGTAGGTTATAAATGACATTCTGCATTTCTTCTATCAAAATATTAAGCTAGTGGATATTTAACTGTAAAGAAATATATCCTTGGGCAATGAATGCAGTCAGAAATTACTAGGTGAATTTAAGCAAGAAAAGAACGATCCTATATTAAGGTAGTGCATAAATTTTTGAGTGTGGGACAATGGCCCCCCATTTATTAACATTTTATATCCACATTGAAATGCCTGACCTTGCTTCAGCAGTTTTATGACTAGCAAGATCTCTGGAAATTCAATTTTTCCCTCTAGAGAAAGAAAGCAGCTATGTCAATGGGAATAAATACAACTTAGATGTAATTGTTTCCTGTTTTTCTTCAGATGTAGCAAAAAACTTTAATACCTCTATAGCATAAAAATTCTGATAATAAAAAGACCAACTACTATAAAAGTGAGGAGAGGAAACACTTTGAAATAGATACCCTATTATACACCAGTGAGAAACTGAAAGCAATTTTTTAGTTATGTGAATACCTAATGTATAGGTGAAGATTGCCTACTATTCATGTTTCAGGTGAATATCAGAGCAGCTGGGCAGGCATGAAGCAAAACCTTTGGACAACTAGTGATATGCAAGTGAATCTCAGAAATCTAAGTTTAGGAAAAAAATTAAAGAAAAATAAGGTTCACATCCTCAAGATCCTGAAATGTTCAATATTTGAGGCAGTTGTCAATATCAACTCTCATGACCTTTCATCAATTTTAAATTGGAATTAAAGAGCAAATAACTATGACAGGAAGAATAAGAATTGCCAGAAACCTATTCCCAGGGAGGTGCTGGGTATGTCAGGGCTGGAAGTGAGGCCAGGCCTCTGCTGGACTGGACCTTGATTCTATAGAAAGGTAACCTCTGTTCTAGGGTGACATCTAAGCACTGCTGGAAGAGATTCTCAACTGCTCTTTGCCAGCTCCTGCAAGCTGCATGTGAGAGCTGTCCTCTCCTGCATACCCTGTATCTAGAGCACTGATGCCTAGTTTAGCATGCTAGGAATTGCTCTTCCAGAAGTGGGTGCCTGATTTGAAGCATCATACTTCCCACAGATTTTGAAAACCACAGGGGCACCTTGAAAATAGTAAAGCAACATGAATAAATCTAAACTAAACAAAAAGTAACAATGTAAAAAAAAAAAAAAAAAAAAAAGACTCAACATTACACAGTAAGAAAATAAATTTGATATTTTATCTGAAAATCCAGAAGAACTCTTATTCACCAGAGAAAAAGAGCTGTACTTTTACACAGAAAATTAATTTAGCATCACCACCTGACAGATGGACTCCCCAGCAGGTACATAGTCTTCTTTTTTCTCTCTTGTTTCACAGACCCACACAGTTTTAAAAGAAGTCTGAGACAGTGAACGGTGAGTCTTCTTTCAGGATGAAGCAGAGATCCAGTTTCCAGACAATCAAGAATAGAGGCAACTTTGTAAGTCATGCCATGACAGAATAATCAATGGGACTTTTTAAGTGATCTGTGCTACAAAATAGAGGGAGTGACTGTTTTTTGTTCTGCACATTGAAAATATATCTGAAAGGATTAAGAATTGTGTACTCCAGGTATCATCACATTGTTCCTTTGGATTTGTTCCTTACAATGACTGCTTTATTTAAATAGAAACAGAGGTTGAAACTGTTTAAGGATCCTTAAAACAGCTGTTTGATACACAAATCTAAGACATTTATTAGTTCTGAGACTGCCAGTGGGAGTCATAATGTGTTGACTGTAGACAGTTAACCAGAAAAACAATCAGTCTACAAAGTCGTCAAAGCTTATAATTTAAGGGTGTGCATACAAAGCAGAAGCAGTAGTTCAGGACAAGTACATAAAAATGTCATTGTATAGGGAGAGGGAAGAAAAGACTGAAAAAGAAAAGAATGATTCACAAGAAGGACTGGAACTGCCTGAAAATGTCTCTTCCAGAAGCTGCCATCTGGGAATTAGCATTTCACTGATCTGGTACGAACAATCCCAGACGTAGCCTTCACTGAAGGAAAAGCTAGATAAACTGGGATAAAACTAGATAAACTCTTTAGCATGAAAAACAGGTGAGATAGAAATCTACACTATCATGAGCAGCAGCACTCAATAGGTGAACAGAGTACAAAGTTCCTACTCGATAAAGCAAACAAATTAAACTAAGTGGTAGATGCAAAATAAGCAAGAGGACTCACTTCTTCACATGATGATGATGATTAAGTAATGGAATTCTTTTCCACATGATGCTTGATTACCAAAAGATCACATGGCTTCAGAAACATTTTTAGATATATTTTTAGAAGAACAATAATTCAAGATTATTAAACCCAAAGATATAATCTTCAATATGTGTAATTTTGAATCACAAAAATTTATGCTTAAGAAAATATCCATAAATACTTATATTCCTATATTCATAGAATCATGAAATGGTTTGTTTTGGAAGGAACGTTTAAAGTTCATCTAGTTCAACCACCCTGCAATAAGGAGAGTTATTTTCAGCTAAATCAGGGTTCTCAGTGCCCTGTCCATCTTGGCCTTCAGTGTTTCCAGGGGTGGTGCACATACCTCCTTCTGGGCAACTTGTTCCACTGTAGTAACACCCTCATTATAAAAAACATTATTTTGTATATTTCTTCCATAAATACATATAGTTTGAAACCATTATCCCTTGTCCTAATGAAAGCAGGCCCTACTAAAAAGTTTGCCCCCATCTTTCTTATAAGTCACCCTTAAGTACTGAAATGTCATAATAAGGTTTTCCTGGGGCCTTCTTTTCTGCAGGCTGAACAATCACAACTCTCAAAGTGCCCATAGGACATGCATTCCATCCCTGTGATCATTTTTTGGCCCTCCTCTGGACCTGCTGTATCAGGTCCATGTCTTTCTAAACATTAATTTTGGCTGCTGTCAGTGAGAGTATAAATATTTATTTACTGGAAGACTGAATTACTCTGCCTTGGTTTGTTCGATGTACCACAGAGGATGTGAAATGTTAACAGGGATGGAAGATCCATACTAGGTTTTAAGACAGAGAGAAGTGAAAGCATCTAACCTGAACTATTGCCAAACAGGTCTACACACAGCATGTTTATCCCACAATTTAATTAAAATGGAGCATCTTAAAACATCCAGTACAGACAAAAGGTTTCAAGAGCTGGATGCTTCTTGAAAAAATGACAAGTCAGTTCAGCAGACTTTCTACATAGAATTCAGCTCTCACTTGGTAGCTTATTCTCTGAGGACATAGCTAAACATTACAAAGTTAGTCTTGAAATACTGCCATGAGAGCAAGGTTTAAATAGGGCTAACTATGCATTTGCTCACAAAAAAATCCTTATCATGCAGATGCCATCTGCAGAGATACTAATATGGACAGATCTCAGCGTGCTTATTTTAATGCCAATGTTCTTCTGAAGTTGACCCAATGAATTGCATTGGCAGAAGGCCTGGACAAAGTAAGAGTTTATCCTGTGAGCAAAAGCATATTGAGAATATTAATGACATTATTTTGAAAGGAAATGGGAATATGGCAGAATTAAATTGTGATATAAGTCATACTCTTGATCAGAAATAAGATAACCTGCAGTTTCTTTTGTGTTTCAAATACAGTGTGAGTAAAACTTGCTAGAAGTCTGAGGAAGAGAAGTTACACTGCTGAATAAAAATATTGGAAATAAATCCAACCACTTGAAAGTTTATCTGGCTGAACATGCTTTCTCTAGAAAACATCCTGTAATGGGAATTTCAAAGACTTTTTACACGATGGCAGAAAGAAGGAGGAATTGAAGGAGGAATGCTCTCTAAACCATAAGAATATTACCATTAATATACTCTTTTAGTCCAAAGATCAGCCTGGGCCAGTAGTACACAGCTTTTAACCGTGAGTAGCAGCAGATCCTTGGGAGAAGGGATAAGGGCAGGCGTATGTGAAAATTACATAAATTCTCGGTTGTTCTTCTACTCTTCAATCCTTTGCTGCTCTTGAGCCAGAACTTTTTTCCCGCATAATTAGTAACCTTCTTTTACTGCTCCCATTTGAATCTCTTTAATCCTTTAGCATACTTAAGAGTTTCTGAAAAAAATGCTAGAATGAAGTAGAATAGTAGAATATTTTAATAATTTAGCTCCTATCCCATTTTTATATATCACTTCATCTTAGTTTGAGGGGGCAAGCAAAGACAAAATGTTTACAGAATGAAGATTCACATACACAAATATAAAATGAACCTTATATAAATAATAATTTCTGTGATTTTCACATTTGTTTGCCATTAACTTTTTCTCCACTGACATCCAATAAGTCATCATTAGTAAACTAATGCAGAAAGCAGATATTCATGGACATTCAATACAGAGCTCTTTCATGGGTGAGTATATAATTTCACTGTCTGGAATTTAACATGGTCCTTCCCTGAGAGAAATTTCCAATCTGGCCTTCAATAAGACGCCCTTCGTAGAATGAAATGCTGTGCTTACTGTGCTTACCACTTTAATAATTATCAAGTTGGAAAGGTGGTGGGATCAATTCAATTAATTTATACTTAGAATAATATCAACTTAATCTTGTAAACATTTTAAAAAATACTTGGAAAGCACTTTGGTAAACTGATTTAAGTAAAAAATGGCAATGGCTGTGTTGGGATTGCAGGCAAATTATTACGGCACATCCTTGTCCCTGGCTGGAAGCCACAAGTGAGCCACAAGTAAGTGGCTTGGGCATGGAAAACTACTGGACATGAAACTGCCCTAACAAATAATCCAGGGATATGTTAATATGAGATATAGTTAGTACCACAAAGACTGGCTGGATTTCATAGGTCAAAGGGAGAGACAGTCAAACTGCACAGGAATCTGAACAGAAGAATTGTGGAGGGATGAACTGGGGAGGAAGCATTGCAAGACCAACTGGCCAGGTAAGCATACCAGCAAGGCGATATAAAATAGAGATCACCTAGGTAATGTGTTCAGAAATAACACATTTAGGTACTGTTGTAGCACAGCTGGGAAAATAATGAAAAAGTAAGCATGGCTAGATTTTAACACAAAGGAGGACACAAAGGCATAGAAAGAGAGTTAGAATAATGAAAAGCAGGTCAAGAGATGTGAGAAAAGGACAGTAAAGTATGTAGCCACATACTAGAGGTTCTATCTGAGAGCAGCCATGTGTAGGAGACTGGAGGAATGGTTTACTGTCTCAAAACAACCACATAGGAAGTGGTAAGAGAACAGGGTGAGCTCTGCATAGGTGAATGGTGCTGGGTCCCCTCCCTACCCCCTTGAGCCCTCTCACTGCACTATGTATCACTTGTGCATTTGAAAAGTTAGACACTGGTCAGCACTGTGAGGATTGACCTCATGGACCTTCTGGGAACATTCTGGCTGTGTGCAAAATGCAGGCACAAATTAGTCTTTGCTAAGTGCATTATTCCATCAGAATGTTCTAAAGTTTGCAAATAAAGTTGCTATTGAACCTCCTGAGACTTTTGTTGCTTCTCCTGTGGTAGCCCAGAGTAAATCCAACTACCTTCCCCTAAACACACCAAGCTGAGCAGGGCCTTACACTTCGTGCTAGATCACCACACTTGGAGCAAGACAAAAAAACAATCTGTGGTTCTGACCATAGGAAACAAGAAAAAACTGCTCCTGCTGCCCATCAGGACTAGGGTGAAGGGTTTCCCTGACCACAGAGAAAACGCTGTGAGAGAAGTGGAACATCCAGCTAACACTATGCTGATTCCCATTCCATGGCACTGTCTCATGGCATCAGTGACTACTCCTTGCTTAGACTATTTTTTCTGCATTGCAAAGCTAAAACTAATGGGGAGAATACTCATCTACCCAGCTATCCATTTAGCACAGTCTTCTATCTGATTGTGACCACTGACACCAAATAGAGAAAAAGTTTAAGGACAGGTCAGGAAGAAGTGCTATTTTCTCCAGAAGGCCCACTTCTCCATTTATACCTTACCTGAAGATTATATCTGCATTTCAGCTCTTAATAACCCCATTTATGTATTAACTGTCCATCATATTGTGTAACCAAGAATCTAGAAGCTTAGCTGTGCATTGCATAAAACTCATCTTGACTTGCACAACTTGATTATATTGACTACCTCTTCTTTAATAAATTAGAAGGGAAAATTTATTTTAAATTATGGGGATCACATTATATGGACATTATTACTCCCATTCACATTTTGATTGTATTTGAAAGTTTTTGTATTAGAAACAAGACATGATATGGGTTAGTTCAGATATATCATGCATGGAGCAATGCACTGAAGCCCATATTTGGCTGCTAAAACTCTAGCCCAATTATTATCCACCAAATTCTGTAAAGAATAAGGAAACTGCTCTTTAAAAAATCAGTGAAATATAATTTAACACTGTTCAATATGTTAAAGGAGGAAATTAAATCTATCTACTTTTATATAAAGAATGTGCATCAATTAGTATTTTAGGCATAAATTAAAGCCCAGAAGACTAATTTGAAGAAAAAATAATTTCTAAGACTAGAACAAAAATATTTTGTATCAGACTTTTTTAAAACAGAAAAGGGACTGAAAAGAAAATACATGGTATTAGCCAATGAACTGATTTCTCCTACATGTTCAGTTTCTGGAATAATGGAAGAAATAAAGGGTATAAATGCTGCAAGAATGCCATTATGTCTGCCTGTTCCCACAGCCTCAAAAGGATCAAATCTTTTTGTTGTAATGTTGCAAAAGGTGAAATGAGAAAAGATGAACTGTAGTTATAATATAACATACCACAGACTTCAAGCAACAGGTTCAGTAGTTTATATGAGGAGTAGTGTTACAAAAATATTAGAATATATGTGTGTTATGATTGTCTGGCAGCCTTTTACCAAAAGAATTGAAGTCAATCTAAATAATCTGGAGTCAGTATATTAAAAAGAAACCCAATCCCAACAAAAGACAAAGGCTGTTATTCACAAAGTTTGTTTAAAAAAAAATAAAAACCAGATACATAAATGTCAAAGAAGTTTTACTTTTGCCTTCCTGACATAAAACATTGACTTTAAACAAGACTTATTTGAAGTTCATCCATACACATAAGGAATCTAGTTTACAAGTTGAATAGGTCAATATGTCAAAATAAAATTTAGAATATTTCTCTCAGTTGAAAAGGATGGATAATGGTCTTCCCATGGCAGAAGAACCAGTGACAAAATAGAAATGTTGCTCATGAAATAGTGAATGGAGTTTTGACATCATTAAAAAAATTAGAACTATGGTAAAAAATAAGAAAATTTTTCAAGGAAATGTTCTTCATATAAATAAGAACAACATTATTAAAATGTAGGAGCTATATATTAAATAAGGTGTTAAGGAGAGAGACTGACTCCTTCTGTTAAATCCTAACTCATATTCTGAAAGACAACGAGACAGAAAGCAGAATTGCATCACTGAGAAAGAAGGGTGTGAAAAGGAGCACTACACCAAAATAGCAATATAATGAAATTAACTGAAGTAGGGTTATTAAGTGAACATGATTAACTAGCATGCACACAAGTCAGCTCTCATACATAGCAAGGAAACAGGTAAACAAAATTAAAGTGCAGAGATGTGAATCAAAACACCCAGAACATGAAGTCAGCAACTACATTTGAAACACGCAAGACTGAAAGCAACTCAAGCTGCACAATTTTATCTATGGCGTGTGTCAAGCTCTGTGACCTGCTGCAAGGGATTCAGGAAATGACCATATTTGTTCCTAGGAGAATAAGCTCTGAGAAAAGATGGGCTGAATCTTATAAAATTATTGTAGTTTTGATTGAATAAAGTGCTGGTGTGAGGACAGAATAGAAATGACAGCATATGAGGCCATCTCTTCTCACTGTTATATCTAATTCTGTATAAATAATGCCAAAAGGTTAACTGAAGTATTTAGAATATAATTTCTTGTATGCATATTTGTAAGGGGAAGAGGCATGTATTACATCTTCAGAGGAAGCCACAGATATTTGAAAATTCTGAAAAATTATTCTCTCCATAACTATACTTACATCTTTAAAAAAAAAAAATCACTAAACTAAATAATCGACAAAATTAAATCAGTTAAACAGATTCTGTAATTTTTGAGCTGCAGAAGAAATGGTTTTAATTTATTTCAGGTAAAATACTTATTTTCCATCTTATACCACACTTATTCTAATAGCCTCTTTCAGTCCATTTCTGATCCAATCCCAAACTAATTTGCTGTTTTTCAGAATAGCATAAAAAACCTCAACTATTGCCTTCAAAATAAGCTCACCTGTATCACTATCAGGCTCGTTAGAAATTTTCCAAATCAAGTCTCCCTACCATTTCTTCACTGGGTTTTACAAATCTTTTTAATTTACCAGTCTCAACATCCTTAGTGCTTTGAGTTTTGAATGGTCTGTAATTCTCCGTAACTCCTCCTGGCTTCTGGAATCTATACTTCCTTTTAGGTTTCTGGAAACCCTTTCCTTGAAGCAGGTTTCTGTTTTCCTGAGGTTTTAATTTTCTAGAGTTGCATTTTTTGAACTATGGATAAAAATATATGGAAAGATAACTGTATTTCTTTCAGACTGCTCCAAAATGAATACATGATTTTTTTTTTTATTTTGGCTTTTTTTTTTTTAATAACTTTCTTTAATTACTTTCCTTAATCATTTGTTTCCTCATTATGTGAGGTGATTGATTCTCAGAGCTCACATGTGAAAAGTGACATTGGTCTGAATGATCTGGGACACAGAGAAAACTTTGATTTCACCAAACAGATTGCTGAAATTAATTTTTCAGAAATTAATACATTTCTGCAAAATGTTACAAATGAAACCACTTTGGAATATTATTAGCTACCATTTGATCCTACTTACCATTCATTGTTTGAAGTTTGAAACACATTTTCTTTCCCCAAAAGAAAGCAAAACAGTCGAGGGAAAAGCTGCCACAGATGTCCCTTGCTTCCTGGTTATTTTGTACTGTTTAATGCCTTTGTGAAAATTTATAAGAAATACATCGACATATAGGTAAATCTTTCAATTCCAAAATTTAGTTCATCTCCCCAAATTTCTTTGGCATGTCAATACCATAGACTTTGTCATGTGTTCCACATGTGAAAGGTTAATAATTATTCTAGATGTTTTATAATAAACTGTTTTTTACTTTCCTTTCCATCTGAAAAGCACATAATAAATTTTTCCAGAGGTTAAAAAGCCCTTGAAACTGAAGCACAAGGAGAACACAGAACACTGAGGCAGTGAAGATCTCAATGGGGTATAGAACACTACAGTATGCAAATCCATATGCCTTGATTTAAATAAGATATTAGCATATTAGTTTGGCATAAGTATATAAATCAAAGAAAACTGACCCTTAACTTTATCTATTATCCTTGAATACTACAGAAACAAAACAGATGCCCTTGCAATTCCCTTTCCCAATTCCCACACACACTTTACAAAAAGATAGAATTTTGTAAAGCAGTTAAATGTAAGACCATTCAGAGCTCATCTACCTGGGGCTAAGCTCTGCCAGATTTCAGAATTAAGCTCATTAAGTTGCTTGAAAAAGCCCTTTTCTCCTCTAGTAGGATGGTGGTGATAAATGGTTGTACCTGAGGAACTGCAAGTGCCTTTGATGGACAGCCTGCTTCAAATGAGTTTAAGTTTTCTCTTTCTTTCCTTACCCTCCTGCCTACTAGGGAGAATAGCGTTGCAAAGAAAGTGCCCTCTCCTACTATTTTTTCCCCTTGTACAAACTCTTAGAAAGTGGCCTCGTTTATTTTTTTCCTTTGATTTTTATGTAGGATCAGATTAAGAATCAGTATCCTCAAACTGAGAATGACACATATGAAAGAATTGAAAAGATTATGTCAAAAAAACTAGTTTCATATTGTTTATTTGAGCTAGAAATTTTCCTTTAACTACAAGTCAGAAAAAATCATATTCTCCATTCTGAACCCATGAAGTTAAATATTTTTTGGTAATTTTCACAGCATCTCCAAATGACTGTACATATATGTACACTTTGCCCTTGAATGTTATCTTTCTGTCAAGGTACGGTCTATGTTTGTACAATATATTTATTTGGACAGGAAAATCTACTTTACTTTCAAAGTCATACTACTGCTTGAATGAGGAAAAATTTCAAATATGTTTTCTGAAATAAAATGATCTTTACAGAGAAAGGTTTGTTTTATGGAATTTCATAAGACAAAAATGTACAAAACCAAAATTACCCTGTCTTTTTTCCAGTACTGAAAATTCACAATATGAAAAGCTGCTGGTGATATATTATAGCAAACTATGAAATAAATTCAGACAACATGATTCTAATAATGTATTTGGAAAAAAAAAAAGAAAATAAAAAAAAGAGAGTAATAAAAGCTTAATTTTTGGATTCCTATTTAAAATTATAACAATGGATGAAGGCAGATGGGACAGTGAAATATTTGAAGATTCCAACTACCATCTGTCCATAATTTATTACCCATCTGATTGTAGGTTATTATTGTTTTCCTGCCATCATTAAACACTTGTTATTTATCTTGTTACACCACTTCTTCATTTAACATTGAGACCTTCACAAATTTGAGTGCTTTTATCTCCAGTGACCTATAATTTATGTAAGTCCTTTTGGTATCCTTACTTCCATTCACCAGGCATCTAAAAGCGAATACTGCTCTCAGTTTAGATTGCTGATTAATTAATTTCTACCTTCTATATCCCTGCATTGCAGCCTTGGGTTATGAGTTTAAAGTAATAATTCACTATTGCATATATTTTGTGAAGTTAAAGTCTGCAAACTTCTCAGAGAGTCCAATTTCCATGCTACATTTAATAGCTGGTCCCTTAGAAATTAATCCCTTTCTATTTGTGATTTACTTTTTCTTCTTCTGCTTAGTGACAGAAATGGATTTTCCCCCTGATCTGCTGTGACCTGGCTGCCTTTCCTGCAGTATTCAGTGTAAATGACATGACTCCATCTTCTATTTTTATTCCCTTTTGGAGTTTTAGATTACAATGAAAGTTAGAATGTCATAGCTATGGGTGGCAAAACTACATCAGCTCTAAACAGAGACTGGTAGCAGTGGCAAAGTTTGAGTACAGACCTAAATACTCCCCATACTTGTGATATGAAGTTCCTCATCCAGTCCCTAGACACAGTGTGTCCACATATCACCCAAAACCCAGCTGTGCTTCATTAGTATTTTCAGTAGCTCACTAAGCTTTGTTTTCATGGTACTGAACCTTTGCAACTAATTATGAATTCAAAGTAACCTGCTATTTTCCCCTTACCAGTAACGTGCAGTAAAGATGATCCATAAATAATCTAGAAATTGTTCTCTTTTGCTTATTATCAGCCTTCCTAATTTTTCCATATCTATAATAAGGGCCATAACTAAAGATCTGGATTTAAATTGCTTGCACTACCTGTTAAAGTGTTTTACTTTTCAGATTCAGTTTCACCCTTATTTGAGATAAATATGAAAGCTACTGAGTCCTTTAAGAGAATGGCATACTCAGGAAAATTAATAAACTTTGGAATATTTTTTTTATGTTATTTAAATGAACTCAGAATACCACTACCTGGTGGTAGTATAATGGACATCCTCCCAGGTTTCCAGGGTCTCAAAAATTTATCTCATAGAGTGATTAATCTCATTTCCCACGGTTCACTACAATTATTTCAATAAGGATAATACCACAGTGGAAGAGACTTCTTTGTAACCTCCAAGCCTTATTTTCTTACTTTCAAGACTAACAAGTTCCTTGTTCCATTTTATAAACACTTCTGTCTGTCAGCACAGACTCTTTTCCTCATACTTTCCACTCTTTCCCTCTAGTTCACATTTCCATACATCATTGCCACTCCTGACCTTCCTGTCCTCCCCTCCAACAAGGAAAATGATCTCATTCTGCACCAACTTCAAACAACTAACCAAGGAAAATTTCTGACCTCAATATGTAGTGCATTGGTAACATTTTTGGAACACTAAATAGAAAAAGAATATAGATGTATTTGTAGACTATTGATCTTCATATTTGATTTCTTGTCTGCATTTTGCAAAAGTGAATTCTTTCCCCCAGAATTTTCTTTCTTGATTTCATGGAAACAATTCTAGCTCTAGTCAGGACCTAAGCATCACACTACAAAATATAAAAATATGAAAAATATAAAGAAAACCTCAAAATATGTTTATCCGTTAAGTATCAAAAGTTACTAAATTCAACAATCACTGGTTAGCATCCCAAGCTTCATTTATTATTGTAAGGTAGGAAATTGATTCTAAACAATTTATAATCTCTTGGAGCCAGCAGACATAATGAGAGTTCCCAAACCACCACACAGATTAATTCTTTAGCTAAAAATGTGGTCCTTATCTGCTGGTAAAGTTAGCAGCCAGGATTTCAAAAGCCACAGGGACAGGAAAAGGTAAGAAAAATAACAATGATCAAAATGTTACAGCATTTGGTTGTGGATCTCCATGCTCCTAAATCCTTGTTCCAAGATCAGCATAATCAAATATAATCCAATATAAAGTATATTTATACACCTAGGAACAACTTCTAACTACATAAGCCTAAACAGCTTTTGAAATTTTGATTCTTTTACAACATATTACTTGCATATATGTAGCATTTCTATCCTCTTACAGTGTGTAGAAAGCACACCAAGATCAACTGATGTCAATGCAATGATGTATTAATTACATTATTTGTATACTAGTGTATTAGTGATAATATGATGAGTGATGATAATTGAAGAGAGCATTTATGGACTACTGAACTAAAGACTGAAATATCCTGAAAATTTTTCACTGCTTATCATAGAATCATAAAATCATAGAAATGGTTTGGGTTGGGAGGTGCCTTAAAGATCATATAATTACAAACTTCTGCCATGAGCAAGGACATTTCCACTAGAGCTCAAAGCCCCATCCATCCTGGCCTTGAACAGTTCCAGGATAGGGCAGCTACAACTTCTCTGGTCAACCTGTTCCAGTGCCTCCTGGTTTCAGCTAGGGTAGAGTTATTCTCTTAGTCGCTGTTACAGTGCTGTGTTTTGGATTCAGAATGAAAATGGTGTTGATAACACACTGATGTTTTGGTTTTCTGCTAAGTCGTGTTTATCCTAAGTCAAAGACTTTTTTTCCTTGTCTCATGCTCTACCAGTGAGGAGGTGTAGAAAAGAAACTGGGTGGCAGTATATCTGGGACAGGTGATGTAAAGTGACAAAAGGGAAATTCCACAACATAGAATGTCATGCCCAGTGTATAAACTGGGGGCAGTCACCCAGAACAGGGGCTGACCTGGGTTCAAGAAGGGGGGTCTGGCATCACTGAGACAATTGAATAATTTTTTTCCCATATAGAGGATCAACTGCACCACCCAGCTTGGTGTCATCCACAAACTTGCTAAGGGTGAACTCAATCCCACTCACTCTCTCATGCAGAAATCTTTTATTTGATCTCTTTTTTCCCTCATATTTTAATTTCGGCTTCCTCAGTCTTACCTGTCTGTTATAGTCTTTTGAAATGTTGAGGTTGTTCTCAGACATCCATCCTTGGTGATGTTCAAGAATGCCTACTGCTGGAGATTTTCAAAGATCAGCTATAGCAATCACCATACAAAATCCTGATGGTTTGCAAGACTACAAGTCAATTTTTCTATTTCAGGAAGTAGGTAACTGCAGGAATCCAAATACTATTTTGTTTGATGATGTAAATTAAAATTGTGTCCTTTTAGCCAAGCATTATGGAGCTATCTTATTTAACTTTTTTCTGTCATTCAATTTTTGGGCTATATTGTACAACCTTCATTCAGGTTGATTCAACAGTATCAATAATTCAGTAACAGTAATTCAACGACATAGTCCCATGACTATGAACCATGAAGCTTTCTTGGTTGAAAGGATCTACTGAACTAGTAAAGAATCTGACAGCAAAAGGGTTACACTCTCGCTCCTTTGGCAAAGCTGTTTCAGTTTAGATTTTTCTATAATGAAAAAATACATTATTTTTGTGACACTTTGACTGATGGTATTTATTAGTGTGCTTCTACTTTATGCTACTCTGTGCAGTTGGGGAATACTTTATATTAATAACAATTATAATAATACAGAATGGTGTAGTGTGCTTGGAGATCCATATTATGTATTCTCTGGGAAACAAATTGTGGTCAGGATGGAGTCTCCCTTTAGAAAGCACTTGAGCAAATGGTGAAAAATGCTGCATTCTGGAAATAAATACAAGGCAGGTGGATGGGGCAGCAGGAAGCCATATTGAGGAGAAATGGGCAGCTTCAATCTCTCATTGCATATTCATCAACTCCACCTGTTTATGTAACTGACAGGCAGATATTAATAAACAAATGGAAGGACTGACTTCTCATTAAAACAAAGATGCTGTTCTGAAGTCGTATATGAAATTTACAATTGTTACTGGTAAAGACCTCTTATATACCTACAAAACATTTATTTTGAAGAAGTGTGACTGCATTGTCAAGGTAATTACTAAGCTATGGAAATAGTACTCTGCTGAAGCCTAGTTAAAGATCCTGTTCTTGGCCACATTTTTCCCTTCCTTTCGCCAGGGGCAATCTGTGCTGAAATTTAGTAGAGGTGATGATATTTAACTTGTTACCACCAGTGATCTGATTCCCTTTCAAGTCTTTCCCAATCTGCATATTCACTGCATGAGTTGTATTCTTTCTGGCACAAACTTTTAGAGCAGCTGAAGCACTGGCTTCCTGATCTCTCTGATTAGATTTAACTGTGCTCTGTTTACATTTAGAGTTATGCTTTATCATTTGTCAATTAAACCAGCAGACATAGATTATAACTCTGTATATATGTCAATTTATCCGCACAGTCCAGACATTTTGTTTGTCAGCTGGTAGATAGTTTATTCCATTATTCACCTGAGACACCTGCTTTCCCACTTAATCAGACAGACATTTTGTATTAGTTTTTAAGCCACAGACAGTACTTTCAACTTTAGTTAATCCACATAATTTGCTTAGAAATTTTTCTAGTAACAGATCTTTTTCTTGGAGATTTATTCCACACCTAATTGAGATGTTTTATGATTCATTTCTCAAGGCTGAAACACAAACCACTCTATATCAAAGATACCTTCTGGGGGAAAGTGAGGTCTAATTCCACTTACTCAGCTGAAAGAATGACTTACTAGTAACTTGGTCTGGCAGAGGAATAAAATGGGCTTAATTCTCTCAGAGTCTGGAATCAAGTGTTTCTGTTTGGAGGCATATTATTAATCACCCAAAAAAATAAAAAAAATTCTATTAAGTCATCTTAAAAACCCTCAAAACCACAAAATTAAGGACAACAACAAATTTGTGTTTTCAGATTGGTCTTCTAGCCAAGACTTAGAGACTTCAGTGTGTGGTAAGGCATAAAACCACAATCCTGAAGTCAGTTCTAATCCCATCTGTGTGCCAGCCTTACCTGACCCATCCCAAGTAAATTGTACCACCCAGCCTCTTGCCCCATAAATGAATTACATGATCGAGGAAGTAAGATCAGTTTGTACAACTGCACAACTTCTTTGGTGTTTGAGAAGGAATTCAAACATGAACCATCAGAAGAAGGAAGCGTTAATATCAGAAGAAGGAAAACACATTTATTCTGCCCCCACAGGCAGATGTACTCAAGGACAAATGAAGTTTTTGTAGAAATTTGCTGTTCTCTAAAAGAAGAAAGAATCAGTTTTTTCTTAAATGCCACTAAAGTTCCAGGGGAGTCCTTAAATAAAGCATATATTTTGTTATTTACAGAACGTATATCAATCATCCAGATAAAAATAGTCAATGAGCACTGAGAGTGGGATTCCTTTTGATATAAATTTCTCCAATAACTTCTTTCTTTTTTGGGCTAATGCTATTACATTTTACCTAAACTGTATGTAAAGTCAGTAGGAATCTTGTCTGAACTTCATGACTAATCTTCATCAAACCTTAAATATTTCCTTCTCTTGAAGAATGGTATCTAAAACTACTCATTGATTTGTTTTTACCAATCAGGAAATTAGTTATTGTATCATGATGTGATACCAATCATTATTTAAATGAAGCTTTTTTTTTCCCTGAAATCTACTTCTATTGCTTAGAATAATGTTATAGATCGCATTAACACAGCATTTTTTCCCAATAAGCACGTGAAAGTAATGCACATACCTTGCATATGGAATGTTTAATCAAATGAACATATCCACCTTTTGAAAATGAGAATGGTTTAGGAGGCATACCACATTCTAAATAACATTTGACATGTGAAGCTAAGAAGAATACCCTGTCAAATGGGAAGTATAAGAAAATTTACATCATTCAATTGAGTTACAAGTTATTAGAATTCTTGGATTTATGAAAATTACAAGATTTCCTATCAAGATAAATGATAAACCTCTTTGAACTTGCTGTCAAAAATAAAATATCTTAGATTTATTATTATTATTAGTAGTAGTAGTAGTAGCACTAGTATTAATATTAGTATTGCTATTGTTATTGGTGTTATTGAAAATATTGTCCCAGGCATTGTGTTTTGTTCTTCTA
The DNA here is from genome assembly GCF_030490865.1 of Poecile atricapillus. NCBI lineage: Eukaryota > Metazoa > Chordata > Aves > Passeriformes > Paridae > Poecile > Poecile atricapillus. Next base: position 59,636,749 of record NC_081289.1, on the reverse strand, counting down.
ATATGGGAAGAAAAAGCACTAAATATGATAAATTAAAAGGTAACTCTCTACTTCAACTTTTGCTTGAGGTCTTAAGTCTAAAACAGAAGAAATGTCACTGTTTCTACCATTTCTGCCGTCTCACTGGACATACAACCTAAGCAAATTCATGTTTTCCTCAATGTTTCTGAATTATTCCCACAGAACTTCATTTTCTGGCAAGTACAGAAATAGAAAAGTTACCCACAGACTGGGTCAGTTTGGAAGGGATGGCAGTGGTTATGTGATCCAACCTCCCTGCTCAAGCAGGGTTATCCTAGAGCACATTGCACAGGATTGCATCCACACATTTCCTGAATAATTCCTGGGAGGGAGATTTCATACCCTCTCTGAGCACGTACCAGTGCTCAGTCACCCACACAGTAAAGAAATTCTTCCTCATAATCAGGTGGATGTACTTCCTGTACATCAGTTTCTGGCCATTGCTTCTTGTCTTATTCCTTGTCACCATCGAGAAGATCTTGGCTCCATTCTCTTGGCAGCTTTCCTTCAGATACTTACAGACATTGATGGGGTCACCTCTCAGTCATGACTTCTTGAGACTGAACTGACCCAACTCTCTCAACCTTTCCTCACAAGAGATGTTCTCCAGTCTCTGAATCATCTTTTTTGTCCTCAACTGGCCTTGCTCCAGGAGCTCCATATCTCTCATTTTGAGGAGCCCAGAATTAGACACAGATGTGGCCTCCCTAGGGCTGAGTAGAGTGGGAGGATCACCCCTTGTATGCATTGAAATCAAGATTGAATTCTCCCCATGCAAAGCAGTTCTTCCCTTGTATTAATGACCTGAGAAGTTTAACCCTTCTGAGCTCACGTAAGTGGCAGGCTGCTGTAAACATCTTTGTTAGCCATGCAAACCAAACACATCTGCCAAGACAGTGCATACCCATGTAACTTTGCTTATGGTAAGAAAAGGAATTCTGGATATTGACAGCTTCGATCTTTTAAAGATGATCTTTTGAAAACAGTCTGAGAAATTGTCAGACCAGCTACCTTCTGTAATTTGCAAAGCATTTATATTACTTGTCAGAAGTCAGTTTTTCATTCAGAAATATTTCTGTGCTCTCAAGAATAATCTACTACTTACTTCTTTGTTTAGAGGATTACATTCCCTTTCAAGGGGCTTAGCTCAGGCTATTATGTCACATCTCCTTGTTAGATGTCACTGAAACACTTCAGTTTTAAAAAATTTGCTTTCCTTAAAGCTCCAAAGGTGACTGAAGGGTTTGGGGTTTTTTTGTTGGTTTGTTTGGGGGTTGTGGTTGTTGTTTTGTTTTGTTTTCTGCTTTTTGTTGTTTTGGTTTTTTTTTCTGGTTGGTTTTGTGTTTTGCTTTCTGTTACTCAGGAAACAGATTTTCAGTTGATTCTTTTTTTAAAATCATCCCCCTCCCTCCCACCCCTATCTCCCCCCCAGTTTATGACTTTCTAGGGGTTTTTCCTCTGGTTGGGGATGATTTTTTTACTAGATCCTCTCAAAAATATTCACTTAATTTGATTTGTACTTGCCAGTCTCACTTTGAACAGAGATATGTAAAGCATTTCTCATTTGATTTTTTCCATACCTAAAAAGCTTTATTTTGTATTGTTGTAATTTAAATTCTGAGTCAGCTTTAAATTAAAATATTTTAAACTTGGAAGGATATGGAAAAGGAAAAAATATCACCCTTTCTTACTTAATTTAATTTTTTAGCATATGTAGCAAACTTTGTGTAGAATCCAAGTGCAATGTTTCAACAAGCAACATAATGAGACTTTCTGTCCAAATGGAGTAATAATATTTTGTTCGTTTTATTTCTGTCTCAGTAAACCTGATCATAAATAAGTAGTTTTGAAAAGTAGAAAATAGTGTCTAGATTGAATGAGCTTTATAAAGTTTTTTTCTATCATGACTATCTATACTCTTCCAGCATGGCTCTTTTTCTGACATAACTTATAAAAAAATATTTTATATGTTTTATTATTAAAAAGGAGATATTCATATTAGTTTCAAAAGTAGAGAGAAAAGCTTTATGATTTAAAAAACATCATTTTTCAAAACTTGAACTTGCATAAGTGATTGTGCCAAAACTATTCTTCAATATTTTCCCTGGCCATGAATCTCAGCAACTTTTGATGTAGATTAATGGAGTAATGAGATAAAGATTTTATGGAAAGCACTAGTGCTATCTGTACAGAAAATGATAAACTTTCTTTTTTTTTTTTTTATTTGAACACACAAAAAAAGAAGAGTTTGCCATTACCTTTTTTTTTGGGGGAGGGTTCTTCTATAGCCCAAGCTGCCAACATATGCCCAACATTTGGCACCCACATTCGGATTTCCCAGAGTCAATTCAGCCTTCATCTGAGTCTGCTTGTATTTCCCACCTGACCTTGCAGCAGGCTACATCCAAGCCACAGCAGTAAAGTCATCATGGCATCTCCAGGATAGAATCACAAATTTCGTATTGCCTCCACAAAGCAGACTGGTGACCAAAGTTCAATAAAGAATTCATGGATACTGGAGCTGTGTTAGCAGTCAAAACTAGCCATGAGTACATTCCCGTGGATAAGCGATGTTCAAATTTGGCCAACCTGGCTTGGAGCACTTCCTTTGAGCTGTGTTCATAGCATGACAAGCAGGGAATGGCTGATAAAAGTGTTCTTAAAGAAACTTATAAGACATCTCTCTTCATTCAGCTCAGGATTAGGTAGAAAAACACAATTTCACATGAATGTCAAAAACAAAACTGAAATAATTAATAAACTGAATGTTTCTACAGATGGCCAGAACACCCATAATTATAGAGAAAACAGAAAAAATAAGAAAGAATTATAAGCAAAACTTCCATATTCATAGACTCGTATTGCCTCAATCCAAATGTTATGCAACCTATCCCTGTCCCCTCTCATCCCTAGTAGGGAGTTCATTTGCCATCTCTCCTCTAGCACCTTTCATAAGGCAATTGATGTGTGTCACAGAAGATGAAATGATGTCAGGCTGCATGGTTCTGCATGGTTCATACATCTGAGCATCAAAGAATCAGCACTGTACAACCATAATCATAGATGTTTCTGGAATGGACTCTAAAAATTATATAACACATCCGACTGTTAAAAAAAAAAACAAACAATCTTACCCCATAATTAAAAAGAAATAAAAAATAGGATCTGTGACCTTTCTGAAGGATAATTAAATTTTTTAAGAAAAAACGCAAACACTTCCTTAAATTTGCGGTTTTCTACAAATCTCTTATTTTCAGGGACTTAAAAAAATGTATTTCCTTACATCTAGATTTTATGTCTGGTGATATTTATTTAAGATCAAGTGGGAGAAAAACTGGACATTATGCCATGAGTAACAGATTGCATGAGTTTTTTCCAACTATTATCTATCACTGACAATGTGCTGGTGGTTTTTGATTGTCATATCAGTAACAGTGATCTTAACAGAACAGGTATTATTCATTTTAATTGATCATCTTTTTATCTTTTGCTTTTCTGTCCATTTTTCTGCTGAACCCATCGCTTGGTCCTGAAGTTCCTACTTACAGCATGTGATCGATAGAACATCTATTTTGGGAAGAGGCAGATAAATCCATTTTCTAAGCCCACCTGTGTTTATTTCTCTGGAATCATCTGAGATGTTACATACAAACCTGGCAACCTGTGGCAATCTACTAAGAAGGTAGGAGTTCCCCTGGATGTTGAATCAATTTGAGAAAGAAAATGAGTGAAAAAAGGGAATTTTAAGGCTGCAGGGAGAGCTTACAATGAATTCTATTACATATTTAAATTAAATCTACAGTATGTGTTTATGGTATCCATGGTGGTTTGCCACCAGCTTGGATTTTAACTACAAATAAGCCACTCTCCTTCCCCCCACCCCAGTCTGGTGAGAGAGTGCAAAGACAGATATTATGGGTTGAAACCACAATTTTCTGAAACCAAACAGCAATGGAATAAGAAACTAACAGCAACATCAAAAATACTAACAAAAGATCATAAAAGAGAAGGTGCTTTTCACACAAAAGGTGATCACCACTTCAGCTTAGTTCTGCACAGCTGCTGAGACAAGCACAAGATCTCAGGTGCTCCTGTGGCTAGTGTTTCCTGTCCCCAAACTCCAGACAATTAAAAATAATGATGGATGAAGTCCCAGAGAGCTGGATCATCCGCATTGCATGGTGCCACTGCTTTGGACTGCTCTGCTTGGCTGGGCTCAGGCTCAGATTGGGCTTGGTTCTTCTCGCCATGGTTTGCTGCTGTGTTTTTTTTCTGGAGCTGTGTCCTGGAACTGTATCTTGGATATTTTTTTTGCATCTCAGAGCCATGTCTCAGAGGAATAGGAAGGGCTGGATGGCAGCAGTGGAGGGACAGAATCTGCAGTGCTGGTCCCAGGAATCCACCGTTAACTTTCCTGATCATGAGGGCAAATAAAATGCTGCACTTCTGGGGATAGGGTCCTTTGTTCCTCCCTCAAAAATCATGGCCCCTGTCTATGGGGTGGGTGGTATAGAGCAGCAATCTGGCCATGGCCACACATGAGCAAACATAGGACAGCATCTGAATGTGGTTTATTAATATGTAAGACTTGTTCCAGTATTAGCAATCTCATACCAAGAGGCTGCAAAACCAATATTTATTATATGAAAAGGGGTCTACTACTGTGCATCTCACACAGCACAGCTCCCACACACAGCCCTTGACATTAGAGATAAGCAGTAAGGCTCAGATAGAATAGGATGTGGCTAATCCAAAGTCATTAAATAATTTTGACACTGCAACTCCCCACAGTATAACCAACACAAAAACATTTTAAATTTCTCCTGGTTAAGTATACAGGCCTTGCAACTCTTAGGAAGGAATGACCTGAAACTACTACATTTAGCCTTTCCCTCTCTGACCTGTTATCAGTGTTAAAATGAGGTAATAAAAAGTCAAGAGTGGGGCTCATTTATGCTCAGACATTGGACAGAGTATATCAGCTGCTTTTCTGCAGTGAGCTGCCTGGATGGAAGTATAAACTAAGGCAAGATTGCCTATAATTTATTATTTTTATTTTTATTTTATTAGTAGAAATATGGAACAGAGTATTAACCCAATTTCTTACAAACATTTCCTGACTGTTTTAAGGATACTTACTGGATTCGCCCTGGATCTACACTTCCACTCCCTCTTTTCTCTTAAAGTACAAAACTTTAAAGTTTCAAAACAAGGATTCAAGAGTCAAAACATTAATCATTTACTGTATTACAGAAATCCCAGCTTTGCCTAAAGCTTTTTCCAGCACTTATTAACTTCACTCAAGTTTAAAAACATTATTGGTTTTTATTTTCTTTGGTGATTTAGCTCTTTTTGGAAAAGTAGGTTCCTACCAAGAAGAATTGCTTTATATTGCTCAGTCACGTGCCTAATCCTTGCTCAGGAACGTTATGAGGATCAAAGTGAGACAGCAGAAAGCGAACAAGTCAGAGAAAATACTTGCACCTTCTAACTGCAAGGGGATGGTAAATAAAATTTCCTTCTAAGCAGCTGGGACAGTATTATAGATTGTTTTGTTAAAGAGACATAACTGTAAATATGTTAGGGGGACCTGAAGCATTCAAAAGTCAAAATGTATTTGGGAAATCATATTCATGAATCTGAGGCCTGGCTCTTTTCACCCCTTGATACTGGTGTTTAGTTAGCTTGCTCTCTTCCTTCTGTTACTAAATTAGCTAAGAGATGAAAATGTACTTTTCGCAATGCTTTGTCTTCTTTCTATCTCCTCATGCATTGCAGGCAGGGGTAGATTTTATTTAGGAGTAATGGGCTTGGCCCCCACTAGAAATTTACATCCTTTGCCTCTTGAGTTTTAAGTCACTCTTGCAGAAGCATTAGAGCTGCTGCTGCCTGCAGGCATATTTAGCTTCATTTTCACCAGTGTACTAACTCTTGAATCCCTGTAGTCCTTCTTCCCCTCATTACTCTGTGTTTCTCTTCTACAGCTGGTTTCAAAACTGCTGGGTTATGCATAACGATGTGAGGCCCTTCCTCCTGGAAAACTAGGTCACTGGGATGTAAAATGAGTATCTTCTACTCTTATGAAAGCTGTGCATGGTGAAAAATACAGTACAATTACTTTAAAACATTTGTTTATGGTAAACAGGATGGAAGCCTGCATTTTTGCTAATCCTGCTCTTGTCCTGTTTCCTAGTCATGCTTCCTTCTCCCTAACTCTTATTTGTGTGTAGCAAAAGCTGCACAACTGTAAAGCGGTATTTTGGTAGCAACCACAACATTACATCAGTTGTAATTTTTGGTTAATGGGAAATATAATGGGTAAGTAAATTCTGGTCAGCCCAATTACTACTGAGGTGAGAGTTCAAGAAAAAGGGGGTCTCTGCAAGCCTTTTCTGGCTACATGTTAACAAATACATATATATATACATGTGTGTGTGTGTAGGTGATTGTGTGTATACACTATACATATTTATACAAACACACACATACATATGCTGAGAAGTTCCTGGAACTGAGAATTTTTCACTTGTTTCAGACTGTTGCCGTGATAGCAGAAATACCCTGAGACTAAATAAAATTCTTATTCAAAATAAATGTCTGTGTCTTTTTGTGTCTGTTTCCTTATAATTCACACTGTAAAATCATCCTTTGCTGACTCCATCCAATGCTCCAGGGCAGCAGTCAGCTTGTATTCTACTTAAGAGTTTCTGAGATAGTTAGAAACACTGGCACTGCAGATTTCAGTCTGGCTCAGCTCTGCAAAATCTTTAAGCACAAATAGTCTCAGAAATATTATTTTCTTGCATTTAAAGATAGTTTTAGTTTTAAACCATGTATTAAGTCTGGTAGCATACCATGTACAAGGAAGAAAAAATGCCTAGAAAATTAATAAACAACACATCTAGAAAACCTGCTGTTCTTGAAATGCAGTTCACACTGATGTATATTTACAATGGTTTTACCTCTTTCTTGTACTTCTTAGAATAGATGATCTTTTAATCAATAGCAAGACTATCCAATGACAGAATTATCTCTGCTCTAAATTCCCATCTGATTATTGCATGGGTCAGAACTACTTCACTGACCAACATAAATACTAGCACATAACTCTCTCTGTGCATATTAAGGGGACTTTTCCTGTAAAGCTTATTAAATCATGTACCTTGAGAAGCAAAAGGACTGCTTCAACAGCTCTGGTCTCTAATGTGAGACAGCAAATCCTATCTTTCTTTCACATTCTTCAGCTTCCAAGAAAAACCTATTAATAGTTAAAAATACAGTAATTTTTATAAGATATATAATTATATTGTCAATTGTTTGTGTTAGTGGCTGTTTTACAGTAGGAAAAGTTCCAAGGAACATCTTAATATTCAGTTCTGAAGTAACCTAACAAAAAAATTTTCCTACTAACTTCATAGACCTGTGATTTTTTTGTGGCTTATAGAAGAAAAGACAATATATTAAGGAATTTAAAAACAATTCACCATAAAATCTTGTATTTTATTTTAATTTGGCAAAGCTTTTAAGAGCTACTGTGGATAGGTCTTGCTCCATATTATCATAATCAAAGCTCTTCTCTCTACTCTGTAGTTGAATGCTGAAACATTTTATCTTTCTTTCTGCTCCAGCTAGCGGTTGTCTTATCTTAAGTATTTGACTGACATAAAATAAGCTGTCTCTTAATGAAAGGTTTTATGAAAGTGTGTATTGTTGCTTCATAACACCTAAGCTTTAGCTACTGTAAGTTCAATAAAAGAAAATGTGGAAAAATTACTGATAAAGATAAATTTAAGTTATGTTTACAGCTCAGCATGTAGTCACCTTCATTCACAACGCTTTTGAATAATCTAGTTGAACTCTGAAAGAAATTAGCTGTAACGTTACTTGAAGAATTGTGTGGTTGATTTGTCACCATCTCAAATTTCCACTACAAGTTGGATGAACAGGAATGGTGCTCTAATTGATGCCTGCTACTCTGAAGAAATGGTCTACATACCAGGAGTCATCAACTGAAGATCCATGCTGTTATTCTTCCTAAAATGGGGATGGGGAATGGGGGATGGGGAATGGGGAATGGGGAAACCAAAAATTGTTAACATAATTTATAAAGTTTTAGTGAAATTGCAAGGGTTTGAGCTAATTTTCCAGTGACTAGTAAGAGGTTCTCTTTCCCTCTGAAATAGTACTGAGAGAACTGATAGACGCTTCTGGTTGTCATCTAAATGTTCAGTGACATCAGTGTCTAAGGGATCTCGTTTCAGTGATTTCTCACTTTCTGGAAATTCTGACTTTGCTAAAATAAAATAAAAAAAAGTCTTAAGTGCTCTGCAACTTCATGGGAAGGGTTTTGTTATACAACATGGGAGATTTTGACTTACATTACCACTCTTGTCAGCATAAATTGAAATGTGGAATATTGCATCTGTCATGTCTCTGAATCCTGTGCTCTAAGCATAAGGGTGCATGTAATTTTTTTCTTTTTTACTGAGTGGAAAATCTCATGAGAAAATCTATGCACTGAGATTTAATTTTTTAATGTAAAAACCTTAAGGTTTTTCAAATCTTGCTTTTATTCTAGTCTGTAATTCTAAAAATGTCAAAGTCTTAAATGTTACTACAAGACAGAACTGGCAGCTTCTGCAAAGCTCTAATCTGGCATATTCTGTTTAAATTATTTGCAGAGGATGGATAGTTTGGCAATAATAATCACATAATTTTTATGGAACCAGTATCATTATCTGCAGAAATCTAATAATAATAAGTCACATTTAAACCCTTAACTGTATACTAGTCTCCTAATAAGTGACAGTCCAGGATTTATAACACATTCATAATATAAAACTATACATATGCTTATAATAGAGAATGTGATTTAACCAGAAAAATAAATATTATCTTTTCCAACTAAGCATATTGATAAAATAATAAACATTGTTTAGCTTTGTATTTAGCAACATCATTTATTACTCTGTTGACTGATAGGTACAGCGACATATTGGAGCTGGCTACAGTTTCTTCTCACTGCATTCAACTGGATGTGAGGAGGCCTAGCCAGGTTGAAAAAGTATTATAGTTATGATCCATTCAACTGTAGTATTTAATTGCTTGGGTTTAATGTCCCAATTGAATCTTATTTATAAGGTAAACAGGATACAATATAAAAACAGGAAAAACATGTATTTCATATACAGAAATATGGAATAAATGTTAAATTAGCAAATGAGATAAATAGTGCTCAGGGTAAATGCAACCTAAATATTTTCTTGGTAACTAGACCTCTCTACAGGGGGTGTGTCGTCTGGGAGAGTATGAGAAGAAGCTCCTGGGGTGGAGTTGAGTCATGAAAGGAATAAGGGTTCAGGCTTCCAAAGTGTTGCAAAGAAACACCCTTCTGGAAGCCCTAGAAGAGATGGAGGAGCTGTTCATCACCTGCATGCAACACTAGGGAAAGTAGTTCTGAAAGGATATGTAAGAGACTGAGATGGGCTGATTTACAAATGTTTTATTTCAATTTGGTCTCCTTAAATTTCCTGTTATTTTAAAATGCTACATGTTTTAGTTTATGTTCTGATGCAATCTAATGTAATTTAAAAACTCTGCTTGAAGTGTCAATTCCATCATAAGTATTTCTGTCTTTTGATAGCATGCTGGAGCCCAGATTCATGTTCCCATTTTGTAGATGAGACTGTCCTTTATTGTGGATTAATATCAGTGTATCTAAGAAAGTGGAAGGAAGGAATCATCATTCTTCTTCCTTGTAATCTCTTATTATGTTCACGCCTGGGGCATTTACTAAACCATTATATAAGTATCATAATTTACACCACCATTATATTTCTAGTTAGTGATTGTTCTCTCAAATTGTTTTAACTGCTCTTAGGTGACTAACTTGAGCTTCAAAAGAGTATTCTGGAGGCAGGCATGGCCGCATGTTTAAAAATCCTACTGAAACCTAATGATCAGATATCACTGTGAATTCTTACCTGTTTAGCCTTCTTTTTTCTTTTTTCTTTAGATAAAAGAATTTTTCTCCTGAAAAGTTAAAATTCCTTTTAAACTGAGTCAATTATGACAGTGGAGCAGAACAGTTCATAAAACAGAAGTGATACTACATAAAAATAAAAAATAATACAAAAAAATCTGTAAAGGGTCACAGTATGTTCAATATTTACCTACAGGTACAAATGAATTAGAAGGGTTTGAGTGAGTCACAGTTGGAAAGTTTAGTAGCTAAAGAATTAATATCAGTTATACATTTTCAGTGCCACATTTCAGGTTTTGATACTGGAGTATTATAACTCGCACTAAATTATAATGCAAAGGACCAAGTTTTCTAGCTCTAGTGAGACAGTTTTACAGAGTAAAGCTGAAACTGATTAGACAGAAAGTGGAAAAGTTCAGCATACTTACTCTTAATGGGTTCAAATTTTTCATTCTTATTCCATGTTATGGATATATATCATTTAAAGGCTAGATTTCATATACATAGAATCCTGCCAAGTTGTTTTCTTTTTCCCCCAAAACCTTATTTTTAAACAACTGGTAAAAAAAAAGGTTGTTTTCTATCCTAAGTATGCAGGCAAAAGTTATCTTTCTGCCCTGTGAGACATCTCATTTCCATTGGTTAATGTCAGCTGAGGAATCAACTGTACCTTGACATTTTTCAATGGAGTTTGACAAAAGACAGTGGCAATAAATAACAAGGTTTCAGGATAAGGACCTTATGCAATAGCAATATTGTGCTTTGTATTAAACTTTAAAAGACCAAAACTACACTTGATTTTAGCAAGGAATTCTGTCACCTCACTAATTTATATTAGAACAATTCATCAATTACTACACACCTACTGAACTTTATCTCTGAAAATTATATATACATGTGGACACAGTGGTCACTGAGAGGAGAGGATGAATTTGACATTGTCTTGTGCAGATTGAAATTCTCTTGCCTAAAGAGATTCCTTTTCTTAAACTGATACTTTTAAGCAAATGCTTATTTCAGATCCATCTCTTCAATTTATTTCCCCCTCCCAGATAAATTGCTCAACCCAACTAACATTTTAAATTACTTTAAAATTCATCTGGTTTCCATGGTATTTGAAAGCAAAAGTAACAGACTATAGAAAAATTTTTGGTATCTGAAGTGAAACCTTTGTAACTTTTTTCTATTTATTGCTTATTAATTTCCTCTGGACTCTGACTGCTTATTGCTGTAAAGTTAAAAAGCTCAACTTTCCAACAGGACCTAAGTAAAGGCTTCACCCCTTTCAAAGACTGTATGAACTGAACACACAGCTGAACTCATGTATGAAGGCAATGAACTTATCAATCAACTGTTACTTTTTGTTGTACTTATCATTTTAACATTTCTATTCACTCTAGATTTAGCTGGTACTAAAGTTCACATTTATATTCTATCAAACTTTGTTATGTATGCAAGTCAAACATTTAATACACAGGATTTACTGTGATGGTGTTAGGTTACCAGAGAGACTGTTTTGTAGCATGTAAAAATGTTTGCAGATGTTTAAGAATTTTGATAAAAATTTTCTGCTGCAATTAAAATAGTAAAAGTTTCTGGTCATTGTTCAGCCAAAGATTGAAGGAGAGTAAATGTCCCTACACAATTGCCCACTATGAATTGTGGTCTCTTAAACTATGGTGAATTTTTACTCTCTCTCTTAGCCAGCATTGGTAGCATCCTATCCATGTTTCTTATATGCATCACTGGAAGAAGATGTAGGATCATGTGTTTCTTCTAAGCATGTTAATAATTTTTCTTAGCTCAATTGTTTATGTAAACCTTGGGGCATGTCAGAACTAAAGACAAAGCAGTTGCTACAGGCCTAGATCTGCCTGGTAAAACCTTCTGTGGTCACTGACAAGGCCGTTCATCCAGAAAAAAGAACAAGCACTAGCACTGTACTTAGTAGAGAGAGACTGAAGCAGCTGAGGTGAGAAAAGTTGAAAATGTTTTTGGGTTTTTTTTTTTATGTAGGCACAGTTAAATCCTCCTGTTTCAGCTGATTCAGAGCAGACATTTGTATCCACTCACCAACAGCTTGGATGAATACCCTTATTGCTGAGTTGCTGAATAGAAATGTTTGGATCTGTCCTGTCTCCCTCTGCTTTTATGACATATGCCTGAAAAATAGTAAAAAAAGAAAGGTACCTTTCTAATGGAGATTATTTAGTTTGGCAGACAAGCTGAACCAGTGCCACTTGCAGCACACATGCTGCTGATCCCCCTGTTAGAAGAGTTCATATTTTTTGACCCTTCCAAGAGAGGCAACATGAGCACATTAAGACAATGCTCTTGCTGCAGGAACAAGGCTGTTCTACTTGCAGTAGAACGATGAGTCCCGCTGTTTGTTTATTGCAGCCCCATGTCAGAGCAATGAGATTGACAAGAAATGGAAACAGCAGGCAATGATAGGAGTTGTATTTTTAAAATACAGTGGTGGTAGTTGAGGGAAGAGAAGGAATTAGTCATTAGTTTTCCCACCTGTTCCTGTGCTAAATATTGGCATTAATTTGCTAGTTCCAAAATGCCAAGCAGCTGAGCACAGGAGGTTCAGTCTAAGTGGTTTAAAGTGCTACCTGGAGTTTTATAATGTTTTTCCTTCAGTAAGACAGGAGGCTTTAATACGAACACTCTAAAACATGCTTGATGTTAGATCTCTCAGTCCCATATCTTCATTAAGAGAGGACGCTCCTGCTCCATGTTTTTTTGGGTTGGCTGGTTTGTTTTCACTAAATTGGCTCTCAGATTCATGATCTATGACAGCCATGCTTTTTTTTGTTTTTAATTTTATATAAAAAATATTTTAAAAACGGGATTCTATTTTTGAACAAAAGAGAAATTAGGAATTGAGTACCTACCTTTTCCCCTCATAATTCTATATACTTTCTATTTGTCTTGACATAAAACTTTTGTTGTGGTTTGTTTGGGTTTTTTTCTCTGTAATTAGCTTTAAAATTTTTTTGGTTTTCCCTACCAATAATCATAAGCTGAATATCTTGAATAAAAACTTTCTAACTCTTTCTTTCTGACACTTTTTAGTTTACAGAACTCTCTATGACTGTTATTCTGTCAGTATTGCATTTCTTTTCAGCAAAGTTTGAAACTGAGCAACAGTCAGAACTATAAAGATTTTCTCTTCCTGACCTGAATTAAATCAATTTTTAAATGTTTGAAATGTCCGTGTGACAACACAGATGGAAATACACAACCCAAACTATTTGGATGAAATGAAAACAAAAGCCTAAAAAGCTTTAAAATATACTGCTCCTGATTTTCTATCTTTTTCTTTATATTAAACAAAATTCAAATCTGCAGGTTTTGTTTCCAGTGATGTAAACTTGCATAGTTTACATCAGCTATGAATGATCTCATTACGTTGTATGGGTAGACAGTCCCCCAGTATCAGTAACTTCAGAGGCCAATAGACTCTTCTGCCCTATTCAGGCTATGCAAAACAGTTGTTTGGTTGAACAGTGCATCAAATGCTGCTTTCAAGAGAACCACAGGGGAGCTGGTTCATTTTGCCATTTCTCTGTTGTCACCTTTGAATTTGCTGCTAACAAGTGTCTCAGACTGAGGCACAAGTACAAAGAAATTATATTTAGTGAACAAGAAGAGGAGATAAGGAACAACCAACCATGAATCAAAGTATTTTTTTCCATTTTGTACCATAACTGGCAGATGGATTTGTCCTTCTAACAGATGTAGGAAGTCATTAATCTGCTCTATATGGCTTTCCTGTTTTTTAATATTTGTTGGTTGCTTGCTTGGTTGCTTGCTTGCTTGCCTGCGTGCTTGCTTGGGTTGGTTCTCTAGGGATCCCTTGTCCAGAGAGGAAAACATTTGCTTCTGTTCCCTTTGATTTGCCTTGAGGAGTGGCTGTACTGCCCTACAAATACAGTGGTTACATCTGACCTCTGGGGATCGGGTTATTTGAGGAAGAACCAGAAGTTTGTAATTTTCTAAAAAAATATCCTGCCTCCACTAGTTTAATTTGTCCTGACAGTAAGTGATACTAGGAAGTAAGCCATCAGGGTAGTCATTATCAAGATTCATGCTGATGCTTTCAATTTTTTGTTAGGTATTTTTTCCCCCAGAAAACCATATAGCCTGCCTAACAATCATTTTGTATTTGCTGCAGTGTGAGGCATGTTCATCAATGCTTCAATTAGAAGGGCAAACCTATAATTACTGCCCCCACAGACAGAAAAAAAGTGAAGTTTCATTTGTGATGATGAATATTCAGATCTTTTAAAAAGTTCCTCAGTTTATTATTAGAAAAAAAAGGAGAAAAAGAAACAGAGGGGGATTTGTCTGACATTTAGACTAGGGAAATGGCAGTTATATTGAGACATTTTTGTCCCTTTCAGGAGCAAAATATCAAAGACTTTATACCTTTTCTTCAATGTATAGGGCATGAGAAAAGAGAATATATATAATCTACTTATGATAACTTCATTATAAAGAACCTACTGTCTATATGGAATAAAAGAATATTAACAGCATTGAGATGTGCATTTACGTTTTTGTAAAGTAAGAGCATGCTTCTGTGTAAGAGTATGTTCTAGCCATTGGGTAGGAGTGGGAAGTTTTTAAGTATGCTCAGCCTTGGGGTTTTGCCTTAGAGTTTTACAGTTCTGAAGAGAGCAGTCTAAAGGAAGAACTATACTTCAGAGAGCTCCAGTTTCATGCTCCCATTTTCAGCTCAGAGCTTGCCTCAAGGAGGCTGCACCACGTGTCTGCCCCTCACTATTCTGTCCTTGATTTCCGCCAGTCTGAAGCCTTTGCAAAGCTTTGTGCTTCTCTGCCTGATCCGACAGTATTGAAGTTGTTCCTGCTGTACAACAGCATAGGAGATACTTTTAGGCCTCAGCCACTGGGCACTGCTCTTGATCTGATCTGGGAATGAAAGTGCTTAGACCACAGGTTGTCCCCATCACTCTCAGGCCCAAGCTCTGCATAGAATTAGAATCCTCTTGGCCTGCCTTATCTAAATCTGTTCTAGGTATGACTCTGCTGGCTAGTCTTTTCTGCAGCCAGTGGTATCTAGGAGCACATGGTACATTTTGTCAACTTCTTCTTTGACATATCACTTTCAGAAATTCTGTATGAATTGTTTCCAGTACAGTGTAGGCTATTTTATACATTTATATTTATATTTTATATAGATAAGACAGGACAAAAGGAAATGCCCCCAGGCTTTTCCAGGGGAGATTTAGATTAGATTGGAACAGATTGCCCAGGGAAGTGGTAGAGTCGCAGTCCCCAGAAGTGTTTAAAAATATGTGCATTAACACTTGAGGACATGATTTAGTGGTGAATATGGTAGTGCTAGTTTAAAGTTGGACCCTTAAGTTAAAAGTTAAACTTTTTCAAACTAAATGATTCTATGATTTTACTTAAATTTTATTCTGCAAAACAAAACTAAGCTGTGGTTGGGCACATCCAAGAAATAGACAAAATGAGATAGTGGAGAAAGGCTTCAACAGAACATGCAGCAGAACATGCGGCAGAAAATAATACTGATTCTTCAGAGAAGTTCACTGTTCAAAACAGCCAGATACATGTGACTCTGTTTTCTAGTCGGCCTCTGTTAAATATGATCTCTAAGTTTCTGCTGTCTGTGATATAATGGGGAGTATGCGGTATTGAGAGGTTAATAAACAAGATGCAGTGGAAAATTAAGGTTACTGAATAAAAAGAGTCATTGTCAACTAGATTTATAACAGAAAAGTTACTGTTGCTAAATAAGTGGCATGACTACATCTCAGTAGGTGGAAGAGACTGTTGAAAGGCTAGACCTGACTTAATTCTTATTCATAAATACAGAATTGTTGGAAGTCAGGCAGAAATAAACCTTGCAAAAGCAATTATAACAAGTGAGAAAGGTTTTCTAGTAAATAGGGAGAAAAGTGGAGTAGCAATGGTTTAAAAGTGGGTATTGTCCTAAATATGGATCTGGCTCAAAAATTGAATGCTTCATCTCAGTTTTCAATAAAGAGGACTTTATAACACAGTGGCAAAGGCAGAATGGCTAATGGGAATAACAATATAGAAATGCAAATTACAATAGCTGATGTGAAATAAAACTCAGATGACTGTTGAAGTCAGGAAGATTGAGTAATTTTTATCAGAGATACTGAATAATTGACAGATGAAACTGTCAGTAAGATGTCACTAAGATCAGTAGCATGGATTCCTATTAAACCTATCAACAAGTTTCATACTTAATGGTTGAAGAAAAGCAAAATTAGTATTTGTAATTCCTCTTCTGCAATTTGTGATTTGCAAAAGGAGAGGAATAAAATGTAGGAAAGGAACTATAGGAAAGGACCTATAAACACTTTAGGTTTGAAAAAATATTAGAAGATGGGTGTGTTAAGGAAATCATCTATTTGTCTGTAGCTATTAAATGATACCCTGATTTGCCAAAAGTGGATTCTATCCAACCAGTCTGGCATTTTCCTTTGAGTTTCAATATTTGTCTTAATGAGGTTTTCAATATTAGAGCTGAGCATAAAAATATAAAAATATTTTCATGAAAAATCAGCTAATTTTAATCGATTTTTCTTTAATCATGACCAACATTAATAATCATCCTTATTTTATTGGCATAAACATATCACACTGTTCAACTGTACTTTTCAGCAGGAATTTTCCTCTTTGTAAACACTACCACCTTTATGTCTTTAGCATTAATGAATTGTAATCTCACAGCAAAATTATAAGGGCAGGAGACACCATTATAATTTTGCTGAGAAGAAGTAAATGATCACAGGATGTATAGGGAGAGAAGAGAATAGGCCCAACAGAATGGGCAAGGAAATTTCATATGAGGCAGTTTGAAAGAGGGATTCACTCTACTCAGTTTCTTCTCTCCTAAATCCTACCTTTTTGCAATTGTCATATAGAAGAAGAAAGAAAACATTCCCTCAGTACTTTTGTATTTCCAAACTGATTACTTTAAAATAGCTGTATTTTTTTTCACTTGGATTTGACTACAGCAGCACTACAGTGCTTTCCTGCCAGAAGTCTATGTGCATATGTGCTCAGGTTCAAAATAATTCTAGTACCAATCACAAAGGAGCTGGGGCAACATAGCACTGATTCAAACCTCACCTGAGAAGCTGGATTTATATGGAATACACTAACACTCCAGATTACAAAAGAATCTGTGTAAAGGAAAATTGAGGTCACCTAAAATGAGGTTTTCACACATAAGCTAAATTTGGGTTATTATCCTAAATGTAGAAGTTCTGGAGTATCTCACTTGGTTTCTAGTTGTTAGTCCAGAAGGAAATTGACATGTCTATATGTTTCATGCAATAAATACTATATTTTTGTTTTAATTTGAAATTTAAAATTAAATTTTTACTTATTTATAAAGTACAGAATTTGTTTCATTAGACTTGGTTCTAAAACTCACTAACATTCTCCAGTTGAGAACATGAGCATATACTACACATTTCTTCCATAGAAGACCTATAGGAGAAAAGCAAGTGCAGATGAATTTTTTGTACCAGAAGTCACTAGACTGCAGTTGCTAATAAACAGCTTTTTATTTTTGATGTTAAATTGTTGATTGTTTCTTTGGTGGCTGTTGGGCATTACCAATTGGTGGAATTAATCTTTAATTTGGCCTGTCTCTCTCTGCACCAGCATTAAAACCACAGATCAGCATTAAAACATTAATCAAAGCGGACTTTATTGCAGTGTTGTCTGGTCTCAATCAGGCAATTTTGTGTAATTAGAAGGTTGAGATTGCTGATTCCCAATCCCTTCCTTGCAAATGTATTGTTTCTATTCTTCTTCCCAACTGCATTCCAAAATTGCAACTTTTTTAAGCTTTTGCAAGAACTTAA
This sequence comes from Poecile atricapillus, assembly GCF_030490865.1. Lineage (NCBI taxonomy): Eukaryota > Metazoa > Chordata > Aves > Passeriformes > Paridae > Poecile > Poecile atricapillus. The sequence continues at coordinate 59,618,842 of NC_081289.1, read as the reverse complement.
AAACAAATGAGGTTTGAAATCAAAAGACAATCAGTTGATAAACAGGTGACAGAGCAGGCAAATTGTTCCAATATGTCCCTTCCAGAAGAGTGTAGCAATTGATGGGGAGGAAAGGTTAGCATTAGCAAACTACTTTTATGTCTTCCTCCTCTGACATGTCAAACAGATACTGTATTTCCTTCCAGCACATGTTGCTGGTGTTAATGGTGAAAGACTGAAGACTTAAACCGACATCTTTGGCTGCACTGGCTGGAATGGAATTATGGAATATTTTTGCAAAAACTCCACTGGTATTCCAAGTGGATTCAAAATATAAACTGTCTTCCTGCCACAGTAGTGCCTGATTATTAATGTAAATTTTATCTTATCTTTGCTTTTCAGAGACTGGAATTTACAATTTGCCTTGGCTTGTTCGCATATACCACACCATGTTTAGAATGGATTGCAATTTTAACTGTAGTGAATTTCTTAACTGAAAGAGAGACATTTGGTAAATATAGTTCAGTGTTGTAATTTTGAAGCTGCAATGTCCTTTGAGTATGAAATGGTTTTATATGAAAGGATTTTCAAATGGGTTCATTTATACCTTACATGCCCAATATTTTGGATTTATGCTAACAGAGAGCCAAGGTTTCTGACTTTAAAAATCTCTATCATGGCCTTAAAATGCCAAATAGAATTCACCAGCCAAAACCTTGATTCCTCAAGACCAAGAGACTGTTTGCCATTGAGTTTAATCAGCCCCAAACTTAATCCTCTATATTATCAGCTTTCTGTTTTATGACTACATTTCAAAGGTTAACCACACATTCATGCAGCAATGTTGTGTTCCATGAATATTGTTCTGAGCTATAAATTTTTCAGTTTTAAAATTATTTCCCTGCTATGTGACAGAGTAGAAAGTACATGGAGAAAGGAGACAGGGAGAGAGTGCCACTCCATCAGGTGAAGATGTGTTCTCAAAAAATTCACACTATCTCCTCTTCTGCCATAATTAGATTTACGGGACTAACAGGTAGATGTACAGTACACATTTATCAAATTCTCAAAGTCAATTTTTGTAGTTCTTTCACTCAGACTCTAAAGTTCACATTTAACTTTTAATTAAATCTAGAGAATATTATATTGAATAAAAGTTACATTTATCAGTTTAATTTTGGAATGCTTACTGAATATATATTATTTCTCTGTGTTTCAATTGAATTTCATTTATTAAAGACACTTTTTTTCCTGCTGTAGACTCCCATGGCTTCACAATTTCTTCAAAAAAAGGGGTTTGATTATGTAAGCAGTAAATGGTCTTCATTCAGGCAGTAAAATACATGCTAAGATTACTTTGACAGACTATCCACTTTTTGTTCTATATCTGTTCACCTGTAGATCTCTGTTGGTTGTATGTTTGTCCTACTGCAATGAGAAACACATTTAATGTTTTTCAAATAATTGCCATGCTGACCAATAAAAGACTCCCATTTTTCTGTAACATACACTGTTAGAACTAATAAATTAACTATTAGTAACCAGAGGTTGCAGACAATTAGGCATGGAAATGCCAACATATAGACAAAATGCTAGCATATTATTTTATATTTATATTTACTGTATGAATGCATGACTGCTTACATGTATACTATCTAGATGAATGAAGGCTAATGTTGTGCAATGGAGTATCTCTGTTTGCTCGGCAAAGAGGTGCCTGAGCTAGTTTTGGGTGGAAGTCATCACCAATAAAGAGAGATGAGCTGTTCTGAGTTGTTGCTTTCTCTGGGCTCCCAGTTTCTCAGGCTTCTCAGAGTACTTAATTAGCTTCATGTTGTATTATACAGACCCACATTGCATATCTCTCCTGCGACCAGTGCTGCCTTTCTCTATCTTCATAATTTCCTTTAATAGTAGATGTACCTAAGATAAATTGAAGATAACAGTAACCAACAATAAATATAATTAATTTTGGTCTTTTGTGGAAACAAATAGGATTGTTCAAAATTGCCCATATTTTGACATCATTTTAATCTTTAATGGAGTTCTGAAATTCACTCTGAAGGTTTCTTTTACACTTGACTCACAGTAGAGAATCTGCCCTATTCTTCTGGACAAAAGCTTAGTGGAAAGAAAATAAAATTATCTTTATGTAGATTAAGTTTTTCTCAACAGTTTTTTCATTTTTACCTTCTTTCTTTTTTCAAGGACATCAAGTTCTCTTAGCACCCTTGAAGTCAGAGTGTCAGGTTTCATGGAAACATATGGGTTGACTTCACTCAAGTAATGCCGGACTCAACCCTCTAGTCGTGGTCTATTGATTAATACCCATCTACCTACAGTCTCAGTGTTGCTGTGAATTTGTTTCTACCAGCTGTTGAACTGTGTTTATGGCTATTCTTTGTCTTTACCCATCCCAAATCAAAGGAAAAATAAAAAAAAAAAAAGGAAAGGGAAACACCCCAAATAAAGGCCTATGAAACAAAAACTACAAAAGAACATGAAAATTGCCCTTACAGATATTTTAATTAGCTGGAAATTGACTTTTCTAAGTTATTATTTTCAAAAAAATATCAATTTAGTATCATGTCCTGCATTCCAAACAGATGAGGAATGAGTCGTAATTCAACTGCAGTAGCAGAAAGATCTCCTTCATTGAAGGCTATAAAACTAGTTGAGGTAAAGAAAACAGAAGACCATCCATCCCAAAACACATTTTCAAGGAAATCGAAAACAAACAAAGTAGAATAAACAAAGAATGTGTTTTCTTGCTGAATCTCCTCCAGATTTAGGAACTTCTTCAGATATGTTTTATAAATAAGAACTTTCACAATGATTTTAATATTTTTTTTTCTTTTATCTCATCTCGTTCTCTAAAAAACCTATGGAAATGAGCTTTGCAATAAGAAAACTGCCCACAGCAAACAAATACTCCGGAGATTGTAGACGAGTTTTTTTCCTTTTGGTAGGAAACTAATTCTTGTTATCCTCTGAGATCTTCATAATCTACGTGTCCCAGCTTCCTAAAAATTGTTTGGGGTCATGATAGATATTCAATTCTATGAAAGAACACCATAGTCATACCATAATAACAAATCTAAATTGGCATAATTTCCATAAAAAGATGTGAAGGAAAATAATTGATCGATGGGGTCAACAGTCTTTGTTTTCAGAAAAACCACAGAAAACATAAAAATAACAAAGACTCTTTTAGTTTTTGTTGTTCCCCCTTTTCTTGCTCCACAGTTTTTCCAGTTATGCAAGACTTGCACCAGCACATTCATAATACTTAATTTTCTACTGCTCTGCAATATTTTCAGTAGAAGAGTAATTTGTCAGCTAACTGTTGTGAAGTCATATCTACTCCCTGCCTTGTATTTTTGTGTTTTTAGAAAATTGAATTTTTAACAAAACAAAAAAACCCACCAACCAACCAACCAACAAACCAACCAACCAACCAACCCAAAAGCCCCACCAACAAAAAAACCCAAGCAACACCCCACCACACTTTTAAAATCTTTGGCTTTGTTCATCTGTGTAATAGTAAAACTTGATAATTTTACAAAGTCACAAAGGATAGGAAAATATCTTTCCTATATGGCGCATGACTGAATTTCAAGCGATTTTAACTTGTAATTAGCAGTCAAAATATATGACAAAATGGACCATGAATTACTTGACTATCCTACTGAAATTAGTCAGTACATGCAAATATTCTTTCCTGCTCTACTAGAATTTTTACCAATTCCAACAGAAGCCTAGAGGATCTCCCTCTTTTTTTTACACTTTAGTAACATATGTACTTCTCATCACACCAATAAAATCTATGAATTTGAAATATATGAATTTTTAACATGCATGCATCTTCCTTTGAAGCATAAAATTATATCTTTGAAACTAATGCACAAAATCAGAAAGATGGCCAAACTAGAAGTTTGTATAATGCTGTCTCTTTTTTTGTCATTTCTGCTGGATAAAATATGAAGCACTTCTGTATTAAAAGAGTCAATCATCCACTCACTGATTGAGGGGATTTAAATGATGCCCTTTGGAAGATCAAAAAATGTTTGCATGAATAAAAATACATATTCTTAGTAATTACAGCCTAGCATATACCTCATTACTTCAACATTATTTCCTAAAAGGAGTAGTTTTATTAATTAGCCTTTTGGGTTTTTTTTAAATTATTTTTTATCTTATTTGCTTATTGGTTTTTTGAGGGAGTTATTGTCATAAATGATAAATGAAGTTTTACTATTTATACTCAATACTCACTAATTTTCCTTAAGATTCCAGATATGACCAAAACGACCAAGTTTTCTTTCTTATTTGGATCCAGACATGTCTCTATCTAGACTTATTTGTGAATTACTTACTATTTTTAAAAAAATATTGATTTACAGGACTGTAAAAGAGATTGTAGACAAGATCAATTAAATCATACAGCAGAAACAGATTGGCTGGAGGAATATGATAAGGGTAAAGGCAGCTCCTGAACACTTTGACAGGTCATCATTTACCCATCTGCACACTCTTCAGGCTTCGTAACAGCTTTGCATGTTAACAATTACTGAAATGAATGACTCATTAAATCAGTATTATCCAACAGCAAGGGTTTTCCATATTAGCTGTAAGCATTGAAATCACTGACACGGTAAGTTAAGATTGGTAAAAACATTACGGCTTTTTTGTTTGGTTTGTGGTTTGGATTTTTTTTTTTTTTCATTTTTATAGACAATGCTATTTTAATAATTGTAAAATTTTTAAACTTCTTAATATATGTTCTTTCTCACCAGAGAAGAAAAAAGAGGAGAAAAAAGAGAATGAATGAACCCGCCAACATTAAGTTCTGTTTTACTTCTTTCCTAGTCAAGATAATCAAATACACTGATAAGCAGCTATAGGGAAAGTAAAAACAAACACTTTTACCAGGTGGCTAAAAAAAATCTTTGGGAAGGCTATGATCAAGAAAAGTATCAGAAAGGCAAAGTGATGATGATAACTTCCTAGGCACCTGCCATTTTTCCTGCTGTGGGTACTTCCCATCAAGGGGATGGGGAGAAGAAAAAGATAAGCAAGCACATGTTTTATTATTGTAACCTGAAATATATTAGTGATAATTTGGGTGTTTTTTTGTTTTTTCAGGCCAGTTGCCTTATGGTGCACTATTTAGTTCCAGTTAGTTCTATTCAGACCTAACCAAGTTTTCACCCTTTGATTTGTTCTACATAACAAAGCAAAAATATGTGGATAGTTGAGTATTAACATATATATGGAAAATAAGATTTGCTCTAAAATGTAAAAACAGTGTAGCCATCCTTCATGTGGGTAATTTAGAACATATTTTTTGCATTTGACTAGTTGTGGTCTTGCCTATATGCTTTGTACAGTTATTTCTAATCTGAAGAAAAGGATCTGGAGTCATATTTTCTCCTGTCCTGTTTTCCTATTAATTGCTCCATTTGCTACTTTTCATATAAAATAAGAATTTAGGTAAATTATTCTTTTTGTTCTTGTAAACTTTTAAAATAATTGCCTAATAAAATTAGAAGTTATGTTTGTTTTTAACAAGTTCCTATCATCCACAGTTAGGCCTCCTTTTAGTTTCACTTCTGTCAACACTTAATATATAAAAAAGTTATTACATTTTCTAAAATGCCCATATATACAAATTTCAAATTTTCAGGTGATAGGTTTCAAGCTGCAATGGCATTCTTTTGTGATTTGACAATCTAATTATTTAAGCATTTTGAGAAGGAAAAGAAATGAAAAAGAAACTTCTAAAATTTGTAGCTAATAATTGATCTACTGGCATGAGCAATGAAAATAAAATTTACTTGAAGAAGCATAGTTATAGAAAATATGCCATCATTTGTATTTACGAGCTGGATGGAAGGTAGGTCATAGCTTTAGAGTGAGCATACTAAAAAAAACCCACTTCCAATCTCTAAAGCTGCAGCATAAATGCCCTAATGCAAAGGAAACCTAGCTCTTCACAAAGAACCTCCTGTCCCCAGGGATTTGGCTTCCACCTCAGCTTTGCTATGGTCCCCAGTGTGATGACTTCTCATTGAACTCTCCAAGCACATTCATGCCATAAAAATGGAACACCAATGGCTTAAGTCTTTGATTAAGCCCTGTCTTGGTTCTAGAAGACAGGTGTCTGCTTGGGAGAGCAGAAGCCTCCCTTGGGATGAAAGAATGTAGACCCCCTCCCTCCGAATTATTATAATTTTGAAATCAAGGGGGCTTTCAGGCAGAGATCTGAGGATAGGAATAACAGTTCTTTACTAGTAGAACCAGGCAAACAAACAACAATAACTACAGCATTAACAAGAAAACAGAACCAGGGACCCCGGGACAGCTTTCTCGGCTGAGACGGGATGGAGGAGAGGCTTTGTTTTCTCAAACCCCTCGGGCAGTCAGTCCCGGTGCTCCTGCAGGGCTCTGAGGAAACAGTCAGCTGGAACAGCAGGGATGAGCTGAGATCCTGGGCTGGTGGATGAGGTGGATCAGCAGCTCCACGGCGATGCCTGGCAGGACAGCGGGTGCGAGGCCACCAACCAAGAGGGGAGAAGGAGAAGAAGCAGCTCCGCGACCCAGCGCACGAACGTCCTTCTTCCCCGAAGCCGAGGAAAAAAACAGCTAAAAACTGTCCCCACCCTCCTTTTTCTGTCCCCTTCCCCCGCCACCCTGAGCCCGGCCACTCTTTGTCCTTTGTGAGCACCCCTAAGTACCGGTAGTTAGGTTTCCCAGCACATAATGGGTAAAAATTCCCACCTAACCCTCAACAAGCCCCTAGAAAAGGTTCTCATATCATGAGAATGGGATGTTGGGTTCTTTCTAACAGTTACGGCTAGAAAGATAATAAACAAATGAGAAATTTGTAATGCAGGTTAATTGTAGACTTTGTTTTTATAATTTGAGGTTTTTCTTTGATAACATTAAAAATTCCTCCTGCTAAACAGAAGATTGTGTTGTGTTATCTGGACAGAGCATGCTCTTAATGGCACATGATACATAAAAGGCACAAGGGAAATGTATGCACTTACAACTTAGCCTTTATTTTTGCTATTAAAGTGCATTTTTTCTGAGGCACTGTTTTGGGAAATCCAAATTATATCAATTGACATGGAGAAGAATCATTATTATTATTCAATTTATAATTTTATTATGTTATTTGAATGATGTAATTGAAGATTTGCATTCAAATTTTTTTAAAAAGAGTCTAAGTTTATAGATGTTACCTGTCTTATAGAAAGACAAAAAATCATCAGGTATAAAACATCTGAAGTGATAAAGTTTGAGGGAATAGATTATAAGAGCAATTTGATGGGGATACATAATAATGTCATAGTTTTGAAACATCTGCTGAGAGAATAAAAGCAAATCTCCACATGTGGAACATTATAAATTCATTCATTGAGAGATTAGGAGAAAATTAAAATTTACTGCTGGCTTTGACTCACTGCATTTGCTTATTATTTTTTATAAAATGTGATATTTTAAAAGCATATGGCTTTGTATTTATTTATTAGTACCTCATGAAAACCACTGAACTTAAAAAGATAATTTTGCTGCTAGCTTAAACTGTAGAATAAACCAAGAAATCTAATGAAATTAATATTTTTGTTTCAAAAACATAACCAAAAATTAGATACTTTAAATGTTCAACCAAAAAGAATACAACCAATAATCTACAATATTGAAACAATGGAGAAAAAAATCATACATTATTGTTGATGGAGAAAATTTTATCTTCTACTGAGTGTATTTCTGAGGAAATGATAAAAGGAAGTGATAGTACTTGTGCAAGACTTCACACAGACAAAGAAAACTAAATGTAGAGTGCATTCAAGCCTTCTTAAAACTATCATCAATTTTGAATAATTTTGTGAAACCCTGCTATGAGCAAAGCCGCACAAAGAATGTTTGATTATGTGACAGAAGGGAAGGGAATGAGAGGAAAGCATGGAATACTTACTTTGTTCAGAGAGAGTTAAAGGCTATTTGTGAACAAAGGAACAAAAATGAAAAAGGCCTGGAAGAAAAGATAACAAAAAGACTCACATACAAAATTGAACAAATGTGGTACCAAGACATACTTAAAGCAGCGAGTTCTTTTCCTATCATCCAGTCAATATAGAAGGGGAAGCTGCATGAAAACCACAAATATGCAGCAGCAGGACATTTTACAGTCAGCTTCTAGAGTTTTATTTATACCAGTTTCCAAGTACAGGCTTCAAAGCATATATTAAATTTGCCCACGTCCTTCTCACTCTCTCACCATTTTCCAACAGAGCACATACTGAGGGGAATTCTTAGTCTTCAGTTGTCCACCCTCACAGGTCATTTTAGTTATGGGTCTTCTGACATCAGCAAAGAGACTCTACAAGCAGTATCTAAATAACTCAAGCAAACATAGTAGGTATTTTTGGTAAACACAGTAGCTTGCTGAGACTGCAGCATGTCAGTAGGGAAGACATTAAGCTTCACTCACCCAGTGAGACAGGTGATGAGGATGGGTAGGGTTGTCAGCTGTCATTCAGGACAGGAAGAGTTGATTTTCCTTGTACTGGATTGATCTTTCATGTTGCTTTCTTGCTCTTTTTTGATTCACTGTTTTTCTTCTTAGGAGTTTGCTTCTTCTTAAGTCAGTATTTACCTTGTGAATCCATCTGCTAACAATTCCCCATTTAGCAATTACACTTCTGTGGTTTTACTTTTCTTATACTGCATGGTATAGCTTAGGTACTCTTATATATTTTTTCCAATAAACAATTTTCACAATAAAACTAAGCCACAGATATATGACCATGCTTTGACAAAAAGGTGTTTGGAGCACAGACAGCTGAGCTCCTGAAATAAAGGTTACATGGAGAAGCCTTGCTCTGTTCCCACTCTGCCCCACTGGGGCTCAATTGCAAAGGGCTTCTTCAGTATTGAAGCTAAGACTGTGATTAACTTCTTAACAAGATGGATGTTTTTAAATAAAAACATTTTATAATAACTTCATTTCTTTGGTTGTCCCATATATTATCAAAATTCCTTGGGTTCTTTATTTTTCGTACAATTTATGGAAGTTAGCTGTGAAGTACTGAGATATAAACACACACATACTGGGTTTCACAGCCAGCTTATCATGTGATTGACAGAAAACAATTCATTCATCATTCATTTCAGAGAGCTTTTCTGACTTGCAAATGTGATAGTGGATTGGAAATGAATGTGGAGATACCTAGGCTGATTTTCTAGCACTGGCAAAAGACTTATGGTCTCTAATGGAAACCAAATAGGAATCAGTGAACCTGACTTCCTGTCCTACCATAACAGTGTCTACAAAATTACACTTGAATAAATTCAAGTCATCAGGGTGGAGGATCCACCTCCACAGGTTCCACTATCATTTTCTTTGATTATCTTCTAAATACAAAGTGAATATGAGGAAAGACCTACAAATGGAGTCTATGCAGGTCAGAGTAATAAAAGTCACAAGAACCACCAGTGAATGTAAACTAGCAGATTTTACATGTCTGTCATCTTGAGCTGAAAATACTTATTTCTTCTGTATGAAATAATATCATAGCTTCTTTTTTTTTATTAAAAAAGGAGGTAGAAAAATCTATGCATACCAAAGAAATGTAAGTAGTGTAGCTATCTATTCATATAACTTCTGAGCTTTCTCAAACTTCAGCTATAAGTTTTATGCAAACATTTGCATATTTCATTTTCACTTAAATAAAAAAAGTTTTAAGGAGAATTTTATTCCCACCTTTATACATGGGAGCAAGAGAGATTAAAAAGTGGTTATAAACTACAGAATTCATTACTATAAAGTAGACAGTCTGCTCACAGAATAATAATAAAAACCAAACACTTGCATTTTCAGATGCAACTGCACACTAGAAGTCTACACTTTGTTTTAGTTGGAAAATACAGGTGGAAAATGTAGCATAGTTATTAAACATTTCCAGATTTAACACAAGCATGTATTTTCTGAAATATTAACTGTAGTTTATACTTTGTTGTATAATCATTTCTAAAAATATAGCTTGTGATCTGATGGCAGTTATCATCATCATTGTTGGATTTTTTTTCATCTCAGTTATATTACAAGAGTTTCTCCTTAAAGATTTTTTTTAAGGAGTTTAATGGCTATACAATTTATTTAGCATTATAAAATATGGTAGTTTATCTGACTGGAAGAAAGATGTGAGCAAATTGTCTAGGACACTTTAAAAGCATATTCTTTATCACTGAAAACTTTGAGCTAACTCCTTAATAGTTGTGATCAGTGCATATATTTTCCTCTATGAAAAAACTCAGAATAGGCCTATCCTTAAGCAGCATATTTTAATTTAATGTTCTAAAGAATTAGGCACTCTTAGTTTTCAAAATAACTTCTGTAGTGTAATGTTTCTATTCAGTGGTCTATAAGCTGTTATAATTAAAACACTCCATATTGCAAAAAAACTCATGAGATGTGGGATTTTTAGACAATAGAAGAAAAATACTCATATCCTTGGAAATTCTGGTATTTTCATATTCCAGTATGTCCTAGATAAAATAATACGTGTGATGTTTATGCATAAAGAATTCCTGAAACATTTCATTTCATCAAATAATAATTCCATCTTTGCTTTTGATGCCAGAATGTCATTTTGGGAGATAAGATATAGAGTGCTATCTATGTCATCACATTCTCACAGTCTGTAAGATATTGCTGAAACCATCCTAAGTTATCCAAATAAGCCACGTGGCTCTTTCTCATCTCTTTCTTCCTTCAGAAATCTCATCAGTCTAACACAAAAGGAATTTCTGCACAAACCAGTTGGTAAATTTTCTTCTTTTCTGTAACTGAATCTGTTTTTGACAGGCTTCTCAGGAATCCATGAATTCTTTTTTTTTTTAATTTTAAGATATGCAGTATACTTCTGAAACTAAGATCAAAACATTTAAAATGCAGAGCACATCAATATTGCAGCAAAGTTGATATTGTTGTATGAAATAAACAGGCTTTCAAATGTATATTTGAATGTCTAAATTTATGACTTTGCATTTTTTTATAAATAGTGTCATACCCACTTAAGAACTTTTCTTATAACAGTGCCAACTATGAAAAAATATTCAAAGCATAAAAGCTAACAAAGAAGAGTATCGCACAAATTTTGAAAAACATACCTATCATCATTGAAACAAAAAACTAAAGGAAGTCAAGGGTACACATACCTAGGAATTTTATAATTAATTTAACTTTAAGGTATTAATTCTAAGCATTCTACATGCTCTTCCTCTTAAGTGGCTTCTGACTTAAATCCTGTGCCAAAGCCAAACCACTGGATTGTTCTTACCAGATGAGCAAGTTCCTGAGCCTGAACAAAGCTGGTTGTCTATTTTGTTCAGTACAAATACTATTAGTCAAAAGAGTGTTCTTCACTCAGCTTCCTTAACTGAGCTATCCTGACATATATGTTTAAGGCAAATCCAGGAGAATCTCTTACCTTAGGGAGAATGGATGTTTCTTGGATTCTTTACTCCCACCTGAATTTTATAAACCTCATTAAAATCTTTGTCCTGTTTTTATAATGACATGAAGGGGGCAGCACAATGTAGTGGAGGTTTAAGCAAAAAATTTATTTTACAAAATAAGAACATGAATTATTCATTGTTGATATAACACTAACAGCAGAAGACAATGTACTTGTTGCTCATTGGCAAACAGCAAAATGGCCAATGACTGTAAATTTCTGGCCTATGTTTCCCTATTTCTGTGAGCCTTGGAATAGCAATTTTTTCTGGAGGGTCATGCAAAAGATTTTGCAACAGTCTGGACATCACAACACACAGAGAGTATGTAACAGTTTTCCCAAGCAGTACACCTTAGTGAGGATTTTGCTAGGCTTATTTATTGTGCCTCTTACTTGCTCCTGAATTTCCTCTGAATCCTGTATCCAATTAAATTTCAGGTAGGCAAGCCTTGTACAGGTACTTGTGATTTTGAACATTCTGAATTCTGGGAACAGGATAAAATAAAACACTTTTTATCATTAACTTCTATTTCTTTATTGCTTTTATGGTGGATATTTCTGCACAGCATTTCCAAGTACATCTCGTTTCTTTGTATGTTGGAGGGCTATATCAGCCATGGTGAGGGCCAGTTGCATTTGACAAGACACAAAAAAGATGTATGCCTTCAAAACAAACACAAAGAGAAGAAGTATCTGATCCACATACTCTTTACTCATAAATTACTCATTATGTGAGTAATTACATTTACTCATAAATTGTGAAATCTGCTGGCAGCTTGACTATATTTCCCATTTCTCTAAAAAAACCAACCTTGGTAAGCCAAAGAAGGGGTTTCTTAAAATTATCAGAAACTTCTAGTCAATTAAATGTTAGCATTTTAAGATAAGAAATATTTTAATTTCCTGTTTTCTAACATTTGCTCTCTAAAATTAATTTGGCAGTATGTAAACAAACATAATTAACTCATAATTAATTATAAAATTATGATATGATATGATATGATATGATATGATATGATATGATATGATATGATATGATATGATATGATATGATATTATATTATATTATATCATATTATATCATATTATAAGACATAATTAACTTATTCAAAAAATTATTTACTCTAAACAAGGCACTGTCTGGGTATTAGAACATAAAATTTTACAAGCAGGATAATTATTCTAATATGTTAAGGTATCCTAAAGGGTGTCATTCTCTGTTATTCAAGTTTCTTTGATCAAGTCTATTGACACAAGTGGTAATGTCCTAAAATTGAAGAACATAACTGTATTAGAAAAATAAAATGCAAAGAAAGCCCATAAAATGTCTGTGAACCATTATATTTCATTGGCTTACTAATAGTGATAACTCTCATTACTCCCAATCTGTCCTCACAACCTCTATTTACTGGTAACACATTCTGGGTGAATAGTGACTGACAGGAGAGCTCATACTGTGCAAAGAATGTAGCATGAGATTTACCTAAGACTTTAAAATTCAAGCCTCTAGCTCCCTCAAAGCAATCGCAGAAGGTTAGGAAACAATTACACTGCAATATAAACTGGATTTTTTCTCTGTGTGCTGCCTTCAATTCTCCCCCAGAAGATTTGGGTCACTTTATTTCCATATAAGACTTAAAAGCATAGAAAACAAAATAAAACTAATTTTCTGGCATACAGGCTAAGAGTATGACTTAAAAAAATCTATGTGTTTGCATTCAAGGTATGTCTTCAAAGCTTTCTTTTCCAGCTAGAAAATAAAATATGAGAGTCTTATTTTGAAAGCAATTAATATATGTTTTGATAAAATCATCTGAAATAAAAGGAAAGATATGCAAAGAAATCAGCTTTCCTGGATCTCACAAATCTTATGCAGAACTGGGAGAACTGTCACTAACAAAGTAAACTCTGTGTTGCAAAATGATTAGTTAGGATACTTCCAGTTAAAAAGATGGAGGAGGGGAATGGCAACAAACTCCTGGAAAGCAAACAAACAAACAAAAACCCCCCATCCAAAAAAAGATCTATTCAAAAAAGTGAGGTTTTTTAATACTTCAGCTATTTGACACATAGACATGAACTCCAGCTACACAGAAACACAAAGAACATTCATCACACTGCAGTTTCAATCTGTCCTGCTTCAGTGGGGCAAATTCAGGATTTACACAGTTTTTGATTACCCACGTCCCTTCCTTATGTGGCTTCTACTATGACATTACATGACTCACTGTGCTCAGGAAAGTCTTACAGTAAATGAAAATGCATTCATGTCAGTGAAGGTCATAGACATCAGGTGATACATGTTATGGAAACAGCTCCGAAGGAAGACAGTCAAAGAGACAGAAAGAAAAGAAAAGGAAAGGAATGGGACAAGAGATACCACAAGAATTACATTCCTGTGTAGAAGATATTTAGACTCAAGAACCGCAATATCAGCACTCAAGAGACAATAATCCCTGATTGCAGTGCTGCCAGTCATACTGAAATGACTGACCGTAGATAAAACTGTCCAAGAAAAACAAATACTCAGCTAAGAAAAAAAGTGTCTGTGCCTCACCAGGTGTTTGAAAAAAACAAGTGTACCTGGTGAGCTCAGAGCGACTGGAGGTAATTATATGCTCATGTCATATGCAATTCTGCATTCAAAGTTTGTGTCATAAAACATATTTTTTTCACAGTCAATAATTTTAGTTTTAGACAAATAAGCAAATAAGCAAATAAGGGAGCAGTAAATATTTTGGTTAAAACATATAGCAGTAAATAGTGCTAAAAGATCCCATGGTGGTGCATTCCCCCTCACACACACACTTTTCAGGCCACGTTGTGATCTGAGGAATGCTCCTTAGGCTTTGTCCTTGACAAGCAGCACCTGGCCTCAGATCTTCGAGCTTACCAGAAACAGTCTGCTCCCAGAAACCACTCCTCTTCTCCTCACAAACAGCCTTGGAAAATATTTTCCTTGCCTAAATGGCATAACATTCCTGTTGTCACTCTTTCAAAGAAGGTACCAACCCAAACTGTGACCAGGATGAAGCAATGTTATGAGCAAAGCCTCTCGTGTGACCCTATAAACAGTGGTCCAAATCGGGGCCCTGGGAGCTCTCCTGGGCCGCGCAGGCCTGCAGCCAGCAGCGTCCCTCTGAGGGGGACAGCTCTCAGAGCCAGCAAACTCATGTTTGCCACCTTTGGAGGATCACCGAACACTGACAAGTCCTGGGCTGATTCCCTCACTCCTCCAGGCCCAGCCCTTTGCCTATTGGGAGATGAAAAGGCGTCCAAAGTGTCATTTCACCGACCTTCCAGGGAATTTTTCACAGGTACCTTTCTTACACTGACCCCTTATGCCTCTGTGCATGCATGTGCGTATATGCTACTGCAAATCTGGGAGAAATGCTGCTTTCTTAGTTGTTTAGTACCTTAGTCTAAGTAAGTTAGGCCTCTAAGTCAGCTTGTGACTTAATTTTGCTTAAAGGCTGCTAAGTGTTTTTTTGCTAAGCAGTTACATATAACTTCAAAGTTACAAGTTTAGTGAAATATTAAGTGTTATTAGTCTGCTAAATTAAGTTATAAATCAGTTAAGTTATAAATCAGGGTAGAAGTTAAGTTAGGTATAAGTTAAATGCTGCTCCTTTCTTAAATTATTCAGTTTAAAGTTTAAGTTAAAATAATGTTAAGTTTGAGTGTTATTAAACTTTACAGCCATATTTCTTTTCATCCTTTCCCTCACTGTTTTTCTGTCTCACGATGCACCTGGACACAGAGACACACACACAGACACACACACACATATACACCCCCTGAACAGTTCTCCGTGCATTTCTGTTTTGATTGTCTGGATTTTGTTTGGTGTTGTTGCCTGTTTTTCCTTGGTGTGCCTTAACTTGTAAGGAGTAGGGTGAATCTTGCCAATGAACTTGCTGTCGCTTAGTATTAAATCTGGTTTTATCTCATACCCTTGATTTTTTAAGCAATCTTGGGCACTCATTTGGAGCAGATCCAAAAGGGCAAAATACAAGAGTTACCTGTTAAAAATAAACTAATCTTTGGGATTTTCAGAAAAAGATAATATAATATTTCTAATATTCATCAGTAACAACCAAAAAGTGATTCTTCTGCTTGCAGATCTTTGGGGTTTTTAGAAGGCAATCTTCAAAGTTCTGTCTTGGTGTTTTTTTCAGAAAAATTGACTAGTTGTTCTTTTCTCTTTGTGACCAAGCAATTACTATAGGGAAACCACATTATTTTTGCCTCAATTTCAGTTTAATGTTCTGTTATATATTATGATTACAGCCTACCATTCAGAAGTTTTCAATTATTTCATTTCTACTACCAAAGTAACGCAAAATCCTCTGTAATATTCTGTGCACCCTACAAACTGTAGAAATTCTTTAATTTCTACATTTTCATTTGATTGTATACATAGCAAATATGCACACGGACATATCAAGCTCATCAAGACAGAAGATACACTAAGAGGGGTTATACTAATATAGTAATGTTAATACTACTGGCAGCATATTGGAATAATAAACAAGAAGACATGAAGAACTTTTAATAGCACACTATAATTTCTCTGAATTCTTGTTAAAATTATATAGTAGTGATACCAGAAACATTTTGGACGTCCATCCAACTTTTGCAGCCATCTCAAACTACCTTTTTCATTGTAGATAGCTGCTGAGGATACTGTAACTTAACTCCTTGATATAATTTCAAACTAGATAGTTACCTTAAAGCAAATTATCTGTGAAGACGTGTAGGGGAGTAAATTAGGCACTTATTTATTCCTAAATTTCAGTCCTTTTTAACTGTTTTTAAAATCTCATGCAGAAATTCCATTCTCTTCTATGTATTCCTATAAAGCACCACAGTTTTCAGACTCTGAATTACTTTTTAGAAGACTTTCAGTTATGCAAGTTTCCTTCATTTTCTGAAGGAAATGGTTAAAAAAAAATCTTTACTTTCAGCTATTTCTTTCTTTTCTTTCACTACAGCTTGTCATTCTAACTTATGGCCAAAATGCCCATGAAAAATTTACATGACTAATGCACAGCTTATTCAAGCAGGCATATATTATGCAAATTGTGCCTGGTGACTGATGGACTGACTAGGCCAGGATGTAAAATTAAAAATCATTCTCCTGGTTTAAATTTTATTTATTTGAAATAAAGATCAAGAATAAACTGTTAGAATACACATACTGAACACTCATTGAAGAATATGCATTTATTTATTCCACACTTCAAATTCCACCCCATGCTTTGGAACCTGGTAAATAATTGCATGAGTAGTCCTCGATCATGTAAGCCATCTAATTGAGATTTATAAGAAGAGCTTTCCTGATTAAAATGTATTCAGAGTCACTAGAGGCACATCATTTTGAAAGGTCTTCTTTAAGAAAAATACATGCTGAAGTTAGCTGGTCCTTTTACTTTTTTGAACTTCAACATTAATGGTGGGGTTGTTGAAATAAACTGAAGATTTGATCTGTCATATATATAATAAACCATGTGATTTAGAGGGAGGTAGGTTCCATCCTTTGTGAAATGATTCCTGAGCTATCCAGCTTTTGGCTTCTAACATTCCAAAGCTTTTGATGATTTTCTGTCCGGAAGTCTCTGAGTGATGGCAAAAGCTGTGAGATTTTGATTAACTTCCTCACCCAGCAAACAGAAGAAAGTAAGATAACAGTTTTATAAATAATGAATGAATTTTAAACTGGGGTGGTGGCTTCCTGATATAATAGTCATGACTGTGAATGACTGTGTGCAAAGCTCTTCAGGTTTTGTTTTTATTTTTCAGAAACTACAAAACACACCAAAATAACATTTCTTCTAGCCTCTTTAGCCTTGTGAGAAGCATCTACAGAAGACTGAAAAAAAAGACTATATTCCAGATCTAATTTATGCTAGCATGATAGGTCATTCCCATTTCAATCAATTGAGCTATATTGCTGTAACAGGTCTTATGGGCTAAATATTACTCTAACTATCCCAAGATAAATATGGTGTAAAGAAAGAAGCTAATGAGATAACGATTTTATATCAGTTCATCTGACAGAAAAAGTTCCCCCATGGGTTATATTTTATCATTAATTTGTTTTATTTGCTTTTCCTTTAACTTACTTCTCTCACTGAAAGAGGGGAAAAAAAACACCCATTGAATCTGAAGACGAAAGTACAACATTATTTAAGAACATTTAAAGACACGATATGATTTTTTTAAATGAATTTCATTTGTTATGGTTCTACATTTCTTTTTAGTTGCAATAAATAATAGTAAATAACTTTTCTCTTTTTTTCTTCTCATTTTCAGCCCTGTATCACTCCACACAAATTCCAGTAGGAGCAGTAATTGATTTGTAAATATTGAGCAAAATCACTATTAGGCTTAGGAAAGAAAATGCAAAAGATAATTAATGTTGAGGGTTTAAGAAGTTTCTTTAGTGAATGAAAAAGTTATTGAGAGAAATATGTGAAGATTTTCTTCAACTAGAAGTAAAATGTCCCTGTCACATATGTCTGTACAAGATGATTCCAACACTTTCTGTAGCTAATATACATTAATGATGAAGTAAAACTCAGAATCTACTTTTAAATGAAGAGATCAAAAGAGATACAACACAATATAGTCTGACTATTCATTTAATCACTCTTTATATAAATGCTTGCAAGTCTTCTATGTACATATATTTTCATTTTCCAGATTGATTCAAAATGTTAATTTCTTATGTTCCTGTGAAGTTTTTGCACTGTGACTTTTATATTACTCACCTTTAGTAAAAGTTTGCAGCTTTCTATAATGTTTAAAAACGGAGATGACTTGACCTAAGTGGTTAATACCCAGGAAAAAAAAAAATCACCAATATACATGGAGCAATAGTATCTAACATTAACAAATATCTGCCTCCCAGTTTGAAAAATTATTTACTATAGGATTTAGAGCAAAAATATTATTTTCTTCTATGTTTGTTTTCCAGTGCATTGTAAATAAATTGCTTCATATCCCTGATTTTTATTCATTAAAATTTCATTAATTTGTGGCAAGCATCCATTCTATTAACCTATTGTCTTCATTGCAAAACAATCTATCTGGGAAAAAAGATTTACATTTTTAAGACTTTGTATATGTAAACTTTAAGTATGAAAAATGCAGATTTTACTATTAGATAGGCACAAAGATCATCTATAGCTGCAAATCTGTACTGTTTTGTAGAGCTGGAATAGTTGAATCCAAACAGCAATTTCACTGAATGCAGTTCTGAGAGACTTTGGTATAATGTGTCACTTCCATCTCCTTTCATGAAATGTCCTCTATTAATTTAGGGGGGCCATAAAACATTTGTAAGAAAAGAACAAATCTTACTTTGAGAAAGAGTATCTTGTCCAGATCCAAAATCAGTATTTACTAATGCCATTTCAAGGACCTAACACAGAAATGTTTCTTTTTTTCAATGTAAACAGGTGTTTTTTGCAAGCATAGAAGCGGCAGATTGTGTCTAAACCCTGCAGTATATGTTTTCTTCCTTATGGATTTACCTCACCCTAAGACTGCTTTACCTATAGTGACTAGTGCCTTATCCCTTGAGCAACTCCACTACTTCTATTTACCCTGTGAAATTGTTCAGCAACAGCACATTTCAAAGCACCATTATGTGAAAAAAAGAGCACTCAGATATCATTTTATTTAGGAACCACTGACTTTCATTTTTCTCATAACAGTTTGCTAAGAAAGCAAAAATCCAAGAGGAGTAACAAAGGATATGAGATGCCTTACATCTATTATCTTTGTATATAGATATAACTATATATCTATATATATCTATATCTGTATCTATATCTATATAATCTATATCTATATCTGTATCTATATCTATATCTATCTATATCTATATCTATCTGTATCACATATAAGCTTTATATATGTATCAGATACATATATATGCTTTTTCTAAAAATAAAAACCACAAAACTATGAAGCAACATTTAGAAACAGGTTAACTTCAAGCTTTTCAAAGGATGAGTAAATGAAGTTACATTTAAACTCTGTGGACACTTGAAGAATAAATTGAAGTTTTCTTAAATAAATAGCATTCTCAAAATTTAATTGTAAAAGAAGCTTGAAATATTTTATTAAAAATCAGGACTTCTCTGCTATCATTATAGAAAAATATCCAAAACCTGACTGCCTTCTAAGTGTGAAGAAGTGTTTGGTATCACAGCAACTTTGTAGATTTTTCTTTGTTCTTTCTCAGCATTGCTGCCTACTGTTTGTGTATAATGGCAACATTAACAGCAAACAAGTAATTTTTTATTCCAAGTAATGCAATATTCGACAGTACTCCCAAAAATTCCTTTTCCTTTTAATTCTTCCACTTTTCCCACCATACTGGTGATGGGCTGATTATATGTTTACACAAGATAAAAGAGTCAATAAGTGAGTTTTCAAATCTGCAAGCAGAGACATTTGTCATTTAAATAGGAAGTTCTGTGCCTGCAGCAGAACTCAGTTTGATCTGCTAAGAAAAAAAATCTATTTGGTTAAATATGCTGCTGAAGATGTACATTGCCTCAGCAGAGGGAATAGATTAAGAACAGATATACACTTCAGCTCATCTGAAAATATCAGAAAACATTATGACATATATTCTAGCAAAATACAGTCTATATGATATTTCAAGGGAAAACATTACAGAACTCAACATTAACATGCATCATACACATCCCTTAAAATGGAAACAGAATGAACAGAATGGTTTTTTAGTATGATTTTTTTTTTTTCTGATGAACATATTGTCACGAACACTATATTTAAATTTAAGGAGATTCGGTGCTGCTCATGAAGGAGCCAGTACTGAATCTCCTTTTAGGAAAACCAGCTGCAGATTTGATTAGAGCAATAAATATTGTAGTGAAGCATTGTAAATAAAGTAATGTGTTGCCTCAAACAGCTTAAACTACAGAAATCAAGTAGAGGAAATAATGGCACTCAAACCTAACTCTTGTGGAACAATATCATTATATTTTCATTTGAATTTTCTT
Organism: Poecile atricapillus; assembly: GCF_030490865.1. NCBI lineage: Eukaryota > Metazoa > Chordata > Aves > Passeriformes > Paridae > Poecile > Poecile atricapillus. The sequence goes on along the minus strand of NC_081289.1, from coordinate 59,598,294 downwards.
CAGACTGAAGTCCCCTTATTTCAACTCAGCATATATTTAGACTTTTTACAATCTGAGAGATTTTCAAAATACATTAATAGTACTGCTGACTTCCAAGTGTCAGATTTAATAGAAGATATATGGAATGTAACACCTTATTCAAGGAGATCCAAACCACTTATTTTATTTCCTAGATTCCCTGTAGTTTGCATGAAAATTAAATTAGATGGTATTACATTAGGATTTGTGGTACACTACAAAGGTATACAGGTGGTGCATGTGTTTGTGCAGTATTCTATGTGTAACAAGCCCTTTGGGACTGGGGAAGATTTTAGTGTGTCTCTCGGCCATGAACTGAGCGTAGGACTCCTCAGAAAATACAATATTATGTTAGTAGTAGATGTGAAAAAGATGTGACTTTATATGCTTACAGAAACACAATGAAAAATGATCATTGACTGCAAAATTTTACACTCATTCAATGTTAGAACCTGGAATGGAGTTTTCAGGTTTCAGTTTGAAACAAGGTGCCCGAGTTCATTTACAGGTCGGGCTTAAATTTTTTATCTTTTGATATCAAAGTTAACAAAGGATCTTTACCTACAAAGAGATCTTCAATAGATATTTTAGTTTCCTAACTTCTGAGGAGGTATGGGATTAAAACTCAGGGGTGTAGGGAGGAAGCAGGGAACAGAAAGAAAAAGTGAGAAAAATCCCATACAGCTACAAACACAAATCTCCACTTTTCTCAGTTTTGAGATATTAGAAATAAATGTAGCATAAATAGAACAGGAAGAGATAAGTGATCTCTTCTTTTTAAATGGAAGAATTTCACTGAAAAATCATAATTGTTGAAAGCTGTTTCTCACTCAGAAAGATATGTAAAGGTATGTCTTGTCAGACTCACAGTCATGATCCCACAGATTAGTATGGGGGATCATGCAGCTTCCTGGACTTAGTCCTACAGAACTCAGTACTGATCCAAAGGTGAAAGTAATGTCTTGAAAAGAATGCACCCTGAATTTCAGTAATAACTAGGGTGATTACATTGATTCACATCCAACCTATACATGTAAACAATAAAGCTGATGGTAGTTACAGGCTAAGTAACGAATATCACTGAGATTGCTTCTGTAAAACGTTAGTGATCCCCGAACAGATAATAAATGTCTCCATCGTTGCTGGCAACTCTGCTCTAAACTGCTTTAAACTGAAATTTTGATCAAGGGAAGAGAAGATAAATACATCTTACATTGCTGTTATTTAAAATCTGAACGGAACCCCGAATGATGTTCTTATTTTGTGTTAAACAAGCTACATCCTGTATTAACTCTGTAATACCATAAAGGAACATGGGACAATGCAGTAAGGACTTCTCTACACATGCAATCATAAGAAATTGAAACTCATTGAAATTAACTATTCAGTTTTCCTCTTAGCTTGGAAGCACTGTGTCCTGAAATCTTCAGTCCCTGAAAATTCTGATAGCAAACATCAGTGAAGAGAATAAGACAGAAACTTTGGTAAATGACTCATATTTTATTTTAAGAGAGTAGCATATAAGTTTGAATAAGCTTTATTGAAGTGAAAAGGGGAAAACCTTCAAGATGGCCGCCCAGTTGACTGAGTCAACATGGACTAAACTAAACACAAAAGAGAAAAATAATAACCCATTTAGCACTGAATAAAAATGTCAAGAATAATTTCACTATGTCACTATTACACATGAAAATAATACAATATTTCATGTCCTATATATATATCTGCAAGAGACTGGCTTCTAAACAGTGAGATCTGAGCTCATAAATTTCTCATTTATGATCATAAATTTCATTGTCTTGATATTACTGAAAAGTAGTGGATAGAATCATATGATTAGAATGTCAAAATCACAAACTAGAAGCCACTTAGGAAAGCTTAAAGACAAAAAGAAACAAAACGAGAAACAAAACAAATGGAAGGCCTTATTAACTGTTGGACTTGATGATCTTAGAGGTCTTCACTAACCATAGTGATTCTGGTCCGGTCTATTCTAGTGTATGATATATTCACCTCAACAAAAACTCAGTTCCAAATATTCTTGGATGCTCACAGATTGGTACTGTAGTGGATAAAACTGAAGCTGTGCTAAAGAAAGTGTGAGCTAAAGACCACAGCATCCCATTAGGAAAGAGATGTAGTACATCTTGATGTAGTACAGTTAAAAAAGCCATGAGGAACTTCTGTCTGTGGTAAAAGCCTGGGGTTACTGGTTCAAAGTTGTTCTTTGCAATTTGTAAATTCTTACATCAAACAATTGCTACATCTAAGGAGAATCAATGATCTGCATACTCTGAGACTTGATTTTTACCTCAAACTTCATTCCATGAAACACAGGGAAGCAGATCACAGAACTATAAGTTAGTTGTTGATTAGTTCCAAGTGGCTATAACTTGTCTACATTTGCAAAGAGCCTGAAGTGCCTGCTTTATACTCTGGGGAAAATGTGCCAGTTTGTTTGCTTTAAACTCTAGGATGCTGTGACAGTTTCACAAAGTGGAAAACATAAAATTATAAGCCAGTCACACTGAGAAAGAAGATAAAAACCACCAAGATAATTAATATTTGGGAGCTACTTAAAAGATTTTATTAGATTCCCAAAAACCTTCATTTTTTTTCTGGTATAAATCAGCTTTTTCTAAAAGACAAAGAAAAAAGAAAATCCAATAAACTTCAATAAAGAGAAAACTAGCAATGCTTAGTATAAACTGTTAGATAAAAATTTCAGAAAGCTCATAAGAAAAAAAAAAAATAGCTCATAAGGAAAAAAATATAGACAACTCTATGACCAGCAAAGTAAGAGGATGGTGAGACTTTTGAATAAACCATTACCAATGACTAATTACCATATAGAAAAAAGGCAATTGAATGCAATAATATAATTCAATAATTGTTTCCTTTCTGTAGCTGACAAAAAGACAGATTATACAAATATATGTGTATGTATGTTATGAGGACTTTGGATTATATTTCAATGTGGAAGTAAGAACATATTGAAAAGTGACTACTGAAGTTGGATATCCCTCGATCAACAAAACTGAAAAATTTGATGTAAAAGTTTTAAAACAATTGGCTTAAATTTGTCTGGAAAATTAATGCTGAATTTTCAGACAAATGTCTTCAGATAATGGTGTATAGATTTCATTTATAAGTGAAAGAAACTCTGACATTTAAATACCTAGCTTTTCTCCACTTTATAAAGTGAAAAACTTATGTATTTCAAAAATATAAAGAATTACAGTTACACCAGTAATGTCCACAGGTTTTGCTTAAATCCTTCAGTTTCCTCTTTAGTACACCTGAAATCATTCATTAGCTAAGTTGTGATTGCTGTACTGGGAACTGTGGTTTAAAGAAAAGTAGAGCACTAAAATTTCCACCAAAATCATTGTTTGGTGAATCATCAAGAATGTAGATATTTTACATTTTTAAAAGATACTATTCAAAACATTTTTGAAGGCATGCATAAATAACTTTTGAAATCTTTCCATACAAAATTAAAGTTAATACTGGGCAATCAGTGATTTCAGGTTATAAATATATATGTTTGTGTTGTTAAAAAATAAACAGATATATTTTCATTTTCAATTTAATTCTGGGAAGGGAAAATTTTGTTGGAAGCTTGGTTCTTTCTGGAGGTATCTACATTCTTCTGGTGAGTTTACTCTGAGAGTAGCTTGCAGTTTCCATTTGACAGTATAGACTGAAATTAATTATAATTTTAAAAGGTACAGGTTTTGCATTGTGCAACATCTGACCTCTTCAGATTTCAACATATTGTCTGCCATGTTTAGAACTCTGCTACATTTCATTAACAAAAATAGATGTTCAGCTTTTACTTTTGAGCTGCCCTGCTTCTAATTTGTATTCTCATTTCAGATGGCTACTGCCTTACTGGCAGAAGCAATAAAAACACAGTTATTTTGTGTATTCATTACAGCTAAGATGCTTTCAACATGGGAATTAGCATATCACTGCAATTAATTATTACAGTAATAGAAATCTTTCACATAATGAATTTTGATGTCATAAGATTCCACACTGCAATGTGCAGCTGTGCAAATGTAGTGATATCCCAAATAAGCACCAATAGCTGTTTTAACATGCTGAAAGTACCTCTAGCTAGATATTACTGTATCAACTTCGGCTTTTCTACTTTTTTAAATCTTTGATTTCTTTTGTTTCTACAGTTTTCCTGACCAGTTTATAAATTTATTACAACAGAATATTTAGTATATCAGCTGCTAAATTCCTAGAAGTTTCCCCAGTATTAGTGGCCCATTTATATAATATATTTCACAGGCTGTGGAACTTGGTAATAGCTATTGTTCTTGAGTGAGATAAGTGCAGCACAGATGGCTTATGCATCTGCAGAAAACATTTATCTCAGGCTGCTCACAGTTAGACTGTTTGGTACTGAAAACTTATGTAATGGAGGAAAGCATGCCTGACAATACCAAAGTACCACTGAATAGATACTTTCATGTTGGGGTTTGGTGCATGCTTCTGAAAATGGACTTTATGGGATGAGTGATATTTTTACCTATAAAATCTCTTGCAGAATGTAACTGAAGTTTACAGTAATTTTCTTCCAATGTTTTCCACAATTATGTATGAGAAATAACCCCTTTAATTAAGTTGCAAGAAATAGCTTAATAGGGAAAAATGAGTGGGAACTCTTAAGTGCTGCCAGACTTGTTTTCAATTTCTGCAGAATTTTACATTTCAACCTATGAGTAGGTTTACACAGTTTACATTATGAGTATGTGCTCGCCAAAACATGATGGTGTGGTTTCTATAGATCTAGATTTTGACACTGATGGTAAAGTGTTACGCAGTGTCAATTAAAGATGAGAAGTTATAACATCAAAAGGAATTCTCTGAACATGTATCCCATGACACAATTGATGCCCTGACCTTCTGGACTGACAGTTGACTTATGTTATTGTATGTTAATAGTAAAGAAAAACCCAAAGAGACAAACACACACAACAAGACAAAAAAACAAACCAAACCAAACAAAAAAAAAATCAAAACAAACCAAACAAAAAAAAAACTTACTGAAAACAATACAAAACAAACCCCAAAAGCTCCCAAACCACAAAACTTTGCTTACGTATTTCTGCCAATTGATAAGCTTAAGAGCTCTTTAGCAAAAATCTTATTTAAGTGAATCAGAGGTTTGCCTAAGTAGAACCAATAGAAAGCAGAAACACAGTTAAATTAAAAGTAGATAATAAAGAGATTAGAGAAAAAAGATTAATAAAAAGAGTTTATTATCTCCTTTAAAGTAGATAATAAAATGAAAAGTGAAACTCAAACTCATTGTACTGAGTGTTGGATCATATTCATAGTTAGGAGTGACATATATTTTTCTACAGTATTAATAATTTTAAATTTTATGTAAGAAAGGAACTGTATTACTGTTCCATTAAAAATTAGAATTTCAAAAATCAGTTGTTTATTTAAAAAACCCACACAATCATTTAAAGAACCTTAATTATCATTAATTATCATTATTGAACACTTACAAAGTCAAATTATATTATTTTTGTCTGGTGGGGGAACTACATCAACACTCACCAGACCAGCCTATGTACTCAATGTTTTTTTAAAATTCTAATTTAAAATAAATCATGTCCTTGCCCAGTCATTCCTTGTTATGCATCTGTAAGACAATGTTTCCTCTGGAGAATAGTGACTTATCCTGTATAGACTTAAATAAGTTTGTGCTGCTGCTCAGAATTACTACTCAAAATTACTAAAATTACACACCTGTATTTACTGGTGCTGAGTTACAAGCTTACTTTAATTTCTTTCACTATGACAGATAATTTCACAAAAACACAAAGAACTCCAGCTGTCACACAGTTCTTGAAAAGCAAAACCATTTGACTGAAGCAAATTATTTTTTTTTTCATGTAATACTCATTAGTCCAGTGGACTTCAAAACTTCTAGAGGCATAAAGACATGGAAGCCTTTAATTAGGAAGACCAAGAGCTCCACCTTTGGAAATTTTGCTAACTTTTTATTATGCCTGAAGTTTTCATAGTTCCTCTGTGACCTCTTAAAGGTATGAATCTAATCTCAGAGATTAAGTACTTTCAGAAGATGATTTCAGACAGAGATGTAAATTAAATGCTTGGCTCTGATGTAGGAGAGCAAAAACTCTGCCATAAGGACTTAACAGAAAAAATATACTACGTTAAGTTTAAAGAAATTCCTGTATAGGTCTGCCATTCAGAGCTAAGCAAAATTTATCTCTAATATTAATTTCATTAAAGTGCACCTATTCTGTCATTCAAGTATAATTCAGATTTAATCAACTCCCCTCCCAGTTAATTAATGTTAAGACATTGGAGCATTGAAGCTAGGTTTCTGTCTTCTCAAAGTGAACCAAGTGATATTGCTGGTGACACAGGTTCAGTCTTGAACTTGCTCTCCAATACATCTTGAACTCTTTTCTAATTGGGCAGGACATGGATAAGGGAAGCACCAGTGCAGGCAGGCAGGTACTGTTGAGGGTTGAGAAATAGATTTGCATTTACTTTATCAAGGTAGAGCCTGCAATGAAATGACTTCTATCTAAATGTGTGCATAAAAATATATTATACAAGCAGAAAAACTCCTCCTTTGACTTTATTTTATCAGAAAACATTGGATTCTTCTCTTCTCCTGGAAAAGCTGCCTTGTTTGCAGATCCCAAGTAAATGGATATGCCCTGTAGCCTGAAGTAGATATCTGGAAATATATTAGAAATTGTTTTTAACCTAATTCTTGTGAAATGTGGTGTGCTGGTTTTTATGTACTGACTTCAGAATTCCTGTATCTCAAATAAGACTTTGAAGTCCTTGTAACTTACGATAATGTTTTGATTCCAACCAGTGGTCATCATCTAAATCTTAGGATCATCTAGTATAACTATTAAATACTTTATTGACCTTTATGAAATCATTACTTTCAGAAGAAGACATACACACATACACACACATATATTAAATACGATATTTAAAGACCTTTTCATGCCTAACCTTCTGACTTGTGCATTCTTATAGAAAAGCTACCTCCAAAAAAAATTAATCAAGGTCAGAAACTGGCAATTTATCTCTTCATATTTAAGCAGCTGGAAAACTTAAAAAAAATAAAAAAAATAAAAAAAATCAGAAAATCTATTCAAATTAAGAAGGGTTTGTTTGTTCAAGACCTTGACATAGAACGATGGTCTCACAGATCCCATCACACTCCACTATTGCATAGGGTACAGCAAAACATTTGGTTTTTCCTGGCTCTCATAAATCCTCCTGCAGTAGTTATTTTGAATAATGATTAATAGGGTACGGGAAATGAGCTTCTGCACAGTGCTTTATTTGTACTAGTAACACTGCAACTACATTAACAATTCAGTTTGTAGCAAAAGCACAAAATTTTAGCAAGTCACTTAGCTACGCCCATTTGTGACACAGCATTTCAGTTCAGTAGACATTTTAGTGTGGTCTAGCTAAAGTTCTGCAAGAAGAAATTAAATGAAAAGTTTCTCTACCAAATGCTTTTTGCCACCTACTCATTTTGGCTGGGGATAAGAGTTAAATTTCCTCATAGTAGCTGGCATGGGGCTGTGTTTTGGATTTTTATGTCCAAGTGCTGATAATGGAGCTATTTTCTTTACTGCTGAGCAGGGCTTACACAGACCCAAGGCCTTCTCTGGTTCTTACCCCACCTCACCAGTAAGGAGACAGGGGGTGCAGAAGGAGTTGGGAAGGGGCACAGCTGGTACATCTGACCACTACTGACCCAAGGATATTCCAGATCATGTGGCATCACGTTCAGCCTATAAAGTTGGGGGTGAAGAAGAAAAGAGCCAATATTTGGAGTGGAGATGTTTGTCTTCCCAAATAACCATGATGTATGATGGAGGCCTGCTCTCCTGAGGACAGCTGAACACCTGCCTGCCCATGAAAAACGACGGATTAATTCCTAATTTTGCTTTGGTTATGCACAAAGCTTTTGATTTCCCTATTAAACTGTTTTTATGTCGACAGAAAAGTTTTTTTCACTATTACCCTTCTAATTCACTGGCCCATTGTACTGGGGAGGATGAGTGAGGGAGTGGTTGAGGCGGGCTAGTTGGCATGACACACATCAATCTTTCTTTTAGCTTTATCAGCCACCATTTGAAGATTGTAGTAGACAACACTAGACTGTGGATTGGCACTTTTTGGTGCAGATTGCATTGACTGCCTACTGACAGTAGGCATTGACTGTTTTGTTTGCCATTGGCCAGGCATTTGTGAAAAATAATTAAGATGTTAGCTTATCTGTGCATGTGCATGATTATAACAATAAAGAAGGGTATTTAAAAGTTTTTTCTTAAAAATATAACCACAGGTTTATACTGTATGCTTCTATATCTAATTGTAATATTTTAATCTATTATATTTGGAAGTAATAAAGATAAATTTAAACTAACAGTAGATAATTATTCACCTTCCAAGGACATTATAAATGAAAGAAACAGCTTATATTATAGAAATAATGAGCTAAGACTACCTACCTCCTTTAAATCAATGTAATAGCTAATATTAAATTATTTTGATTAGAATCACCACTCAGGAACTTCTCAACCTTATGGTGAAAGATTAAAATTATTAAAAAGAAAAATAACTGTATCAATATGCTAATTTTCGTAGACTAAGGGAATAATGATGTCTTCCTGTAATAAAGGAACAGGAGTTTGCTTTACCAACTTTTCTATTTGCTTTTCAGATGGAAAAAAGCTCTTCAAAATATTGTTTTCATTTCTTACGAGCATATCATCTAGGATTGTTACATGTAACTGCATTATGAGTTGGAGTTCTTTTGTTTTTTGGGAAAGTTGTTAACAGAATCAGTGGTGACAGAATGTCATAAAAATTAATACAAACTTGTGAACAAATTAAGGGAGTCATTAACTCTGTTTGTTAATCCAGGGAAATTTCCTGGTTCAAATAGTAGGAAAGGATAACATGGATTATAACATGGAAAATATTCTCTCTACTCTCTGATTGTTTGCTGTCACATGCAAATAATCATGAATACATCAGTCTACTAATTGCTAATCAGCCCCCATGCTGTTTTAATAAATTCCTCTACTAAGGTTGTTCTGTCAATATTTAATTAATGCGGTTTAATATAATGACTGTTCCTGTTAACATCTGTTCATAGCAAAAATGGGATTCAGACATTTAGCAGCACAGCATTGCTTTTCTTCACAGGCAATTGGTGTTTAAACAGTGTTTTCCTTTACATAGCAAATATTATCTAAGGCATCCAACAGTTTACGACACCATCCAATTTTAATGTAGCAGCAGTTTATGCAGCAGCCTTGAAGCTTCACCATTTTAGGTACTATAAGCATACTTTTGAATCATTGACATATATTAAGTTTATCACAGAACTTTTGTTACAAGTTACATAACAAAATTATATAACAAAGTACAAGCTATTCTATGACATAATGCAACTGCCTGAAAATACATGCCATTTTCCAAAGTGCTTTTTATTTTGTCATGTGGTGACCCCCCCCATTTTAAATGGTCAAACAAAGCCAAATAAAAGTAAACCTTTTGTGGTGTGAAATACATTAACTGACATTGGATTTCCTAGAATTTATTTACTTTATTTATTTTTTTTATTCACTGTGTGTCTCTTACAGTGTAATGATGCAATGTCTCAGACTAAATGTATATTTGTATATTGACCTCATTAATTCTCCACTATATGTAAGATCTTTGGTATTTTATTCATTATACTGTAAATTCGCTGGCAAACCATCAGTAAAAAGTATCAGATGTACTTCATTTAAAGCATATAAATGCAATTAATAGCACTTTATTCACTCTAAAGATAAGTGACTACAGGAAATCTTAGGGAATGATCATGATTTAGCTTCATTAAAAGCTTAACAATTGGAGAGCTCAAAACATCTAGCACATTCAGCAGTTTTTTGTACTCTGCTAATAGAAATAAGAGTGTCTTTTGAAAAGTAAGTTTATATTTATCCATATAATTATAGGTGGTGTTTCCATTTAAGTGCATCACCAGATTTTAACAAAGTCATAGACTATATTGTTGTTATTATATATATTCATATTTATAAACTGATGAGTCTTTATAAACCCTATGTACATGGGCTTTGATGCCTCTATTTCCACATCGAGTTTCTATAAACTTTGTCTTGCTTTAAACTTGCTTGGTTTGGAGACAGGGTAGAAAAAATGCACAAAAACTTCTTTAAATTGTTGTTCAGACAGCCGTCTGTGGAAAATTTAGACAGGAAGAAAAATATTTTTTTTACAGTATGATAGAGGGCAGGGTTGTTTGTGTTTTGTTCTGATTTTTACCCTAAAGCAAATGCAATATAAAAAGTAATGAACTGACAAGGGTGGCAGTGAGGGAAAGGGTAAATGGGAATATGGTCCTGCTGCCAAAAGTGTCAAGTCACACAACTGCCTTTTATCCTTATCGTATGTACGAAAAAAAAATGCTTTATCTGTTATATTACATATAAAATGCTGTGTCACTCTTGAAAAGGTGAATGGCAAGTCCAGTTAGGCTCTGAAGAATCTACTAAACCAAATACATAAATAAAAGTATCATGTGTCAAAAAAGCCTTCTGGGAGACAAAATGCCTTATCTTCTACATTTAATTGAATCAATTGAGTTAAAAATAGAAACAGGTAAGTTAGAGGTGTTATGAAGTTCTGTGAAACAGATCTATCCTTGGAAATCTGAGCCTCTGGGACTCAAGTAGCATTTCCTCTCAAAGCCAGATAAGTCACTGGACCAAGTAAAGAAACACTGTAGGTCTTTACTATTCCTTGTGGTAAGAGTCATTCTAATTTTTAAATAAAATGTTAATTAAATACTGGAATAGGCTTCTGTAAATTTAGCTGGTGCTCTGGGTGGTAACAGGTTGATTTGAGGAGAATAGTACACAGCATCTGTTCAAAACAAAACGAATTGAAATCCAATGTTGTTGCAGGTTAAGCTGAGATATTTGCAATTAATCCCTTATTTGGGTGTCTCGGGAAGCAGTATCTGTTTCATGTCATTTTGTGACTGGGGATCAAGCTGTATCAATTATTAAGCAAAAATATACAGCTCTCCTAATAAACATTATTCTCTGGGCTAGATGAAGGCAATTCAAGGAGACAAATGTTCAAAGAGAGAATGTATTTATATATATATATATATATATATATATATATATATATATATATATATATAGGTATAAGAAGCTCATCTAGAATAAATCCTATCCCTACTCACTAGATGATGATGACATGCAGACAGTTCTGCAGTTGTTCAGTTCTCCAATCTGAGAAGTACTCATTTTAAGGCAGAATAACAGGCTACTAACTATATTCTCTGGTTTTAACTTTTAACTTGTGAGGATTTAATGATTTAGATGTATTTTTTAAGTGAATTTCCCAAACAATCTCCCTAACTGGGCTGACAGCAAGAAACTTCTAAAGATATAAGTAGGATTTCTTTCCTACAGAAGTAGAAAATGGGCTACTGGAGTACAACCAGTGCATGCCAGCTACCACGGGCTGGCATATCAGGCAGCATGAAGAGCTTGGCTTCTAGGCTATGTTCTGGCAGTTTAGGATTGAAGTATGCCAGATGTGACTTGACAGGGTGTATAAGAGCCAGAAACACACCAGGGTTTGTCTCCTAATGTATGTAAATGGTATTTTCTAATCGTATGCCTGTGACCAGACACTGTGTCCAGTTGCAATATTTAGTTCTATGGTGTCTCAAGAGCCAGGAAGTTTGCAGCAATTCTAAAAGCCTTTTCTTCTGTTGTACTCCCACCACTTTTATTCTTTTCTTTGATGCACCATCCATAGCCATGAGAAAACATGAGTCATATTCTTTTAAGACAGACAAGAGAGAGAAATTTTTTCATGAGCAAAAAAGAGGTTACTGTTCACGGCCACCAAGAAGGGGACAAACATTTTATCAGCTTCTGCTAGTAGGGATGACAGTTTGCTACTCATTCAAACCAGAAATCTTGCAGTCCAAACTTTTTTACCTTCATCATTAAGACAATTTTGTTTGTTCTGTCTGCTTCCCTACTACAGCTTCTTTCTTCTTGACATCCTTTTTTCTTTCAGAGTAGTCAAGAGTAATGTGGGAAAATAGAAAGGTTTTATTTTATGATTTTTTCTATAGTTTGTTCCTTGAGCTACCACTGAAGCAAGAAAATGAGTAATTTCTCACAGTACTTTTATTCCCCCTTTCTGATAGAGTTTTGAAGGTCTTTCTTGTTTGGTTTTGTTTATTTCTTAAAACAGAGAAGCTCTAGAAGAAAGTGATAATAAAATCCAGGACTTTTCCTCTTGATGAAACCTATCACAAGGAAAATCTTGTAGCTACAATAGTAGCCATTGGCAAGCTCTAAAGTACCTTTAATTATTAATCCTCAAGAACCATATTTAGATGAAAAGGACAACTCATACCTGTCTGCTCTTCCTGAAATCCAGTAAAATGACATCTGACTATGTGAAACCAGTGCATAACATCAATACTCTGCTCATTTATATACTACTATCAGGAAGAAAGCTCTTGGTTTCTTTGAAGTGAATCTTCTGAGATAGTGGGAGTTGATAATGCAAACTGAGGTTTCCACATGTTTTACTTCTGTGACCTGTTCATCTTTTTTTATCAGCATGAGTTATCATGGCTGATTTTTCAAAACATGTTTTCCTATGGTTTTTGACAATAATGAAAGCCCATAAGTTAAAGGACAGAGGGTAAAAATGCACAGAGGGCACGATTCTAAGGCAACAAAGGACATTAATTATATATTTTAACAGTCTTTATAACTTGAGATCTTTGAGTTTATATACGACCTTGGAAAAGAACAATTCATTACAGCTCTTGATATGCTTCAAAAAAGTCATCAGTAAATTATTGGATTTTAACACAAAACAGAAGAGAGAGCGCATAGCATGGTCTTACAGTCAAGCAAACACTGGAAAACATTCAAGTTTCTCTCAGGAATGCATATTCAATTCTGAACCAATTAACAATTAAAAGATAATTGAATAAGATAATAAAGCTATTGTATTAATCTAGAAAACAAAACAGTTTCTTTGACATTATCTCTGTATTCCATCTGTTACTCTTATACTCTATGAATGATGAAGTACTTCCATCTCCAATTAAATGCTTCAGTTCATTGGAGTATTTTCCTAATTAGGATATGTCCCAGAGAAAATATTTGGCTGAAAGGTAAAGTGTTCTATTTAATTCTTGATATGACTGCAACAAAAAAACATCCTTTTCTCATTGAAGGAAAAATTCCAGTGATTTCACTTCTTGCAGAAATGTTTATGAAGTTTATGGAGAGTGAAATAAGTATGAAGATTCTGTACCAAAACAAAATGCAGGGTACTATTTGGTTAACATACTCTTCTTTCCACTGTTGTCAGCTTACTAAATTTGATGGGTTTTTTTCCCTGCTGACTGAAGTGATTTGGAAAAAAACAGGAGAGGAGGATATCTCAATTCCAATAAGTGTATAAATTGGTTGTTAATTTTTCAATATGGTTATGGTTTGTGTTCTGACCATGCTGTGATAAATGTTTATAGAAGATTATTCTCTAGGTGTCTTTAAGAATAAAATTACCTTTTTTCATACAGTAGTTTATCTATGCCTTGTTTCTTAGGGAAGAATGATACTTCAATTAGACAAGGACTAACTGAAATTATTTCATTTACTTTAAAATAATTAATCTGAATACCTGCTGAAGCAAATAAGATTCTGGCTGTCAGGACACACACTTATTTAAGATGATACATTGTCAACAAGTATGATTCTAAAATACTCAAATACTACAATGAGGCACCTATACAGAGATTACAACCCTGTTTTCAGCACTCTGTTGTGCAATAATAAAACAATAATCATACTTTTTCCCTGTCTCAACAGTCATACTTCTTGAGGTGCCTGAACATTTATACTTCATGATTATGCTGCTTTCTTATTGGGAGATAAAGTGCTTGACAGGAAGAATGTGTATTTTATTCTAGTCTAAACTGTGTGCTAAATTCAAATTTGTGTGCTTTTGGAGAGAGATTGAATAGCAATGCCAAGGCAGAGTTCATAGTTGATACAGACAGAACTCATTAAGGCAAACCTGAAACAGTCTTCCTCAGACTGTATTGTAGTTGAGATTCTTTAGCTCTCACCAGGGAGTATATATGTTATAGCTATACCTTTAAAACAGTGTTGAAGGCAACTATATACTATTAAATAGATTCTCTCCATATTGTTTTATTGTGTAGAACTTTCTGATCATTTAATATCTAACATAATTTTGTTGACCCAGATAAGCCAGGAATCTGCTGTTTGTTGCTTACTATGCTTTTATTGAATGGGAGGTACCAAAATGGAAAATAATTGAAATTCATATTATGTCCATTTGAGTTCTGCATTCACTTTTCCTCATGTTTCTATGCTGGAAGAAGGATGATGCATGAAAAGGTCATGACACAATACATACTTGTTGTGAAGCAGAGAGGCAGTTACGGTTTCTTTAGTTTAGACACAGCACAATAGCCTCAGGCATGTGATCTATTAGGAAGAATGGCCCAACAGGTCCCTCAGCTGCTCCTCAATAGGTCTTGTGTTCCAGATCCTTCACCAGCTTTGTCGTTTTCTCTGGGCATACTCCAGTACTTCAACATCTTTCTTGAAGTGAAGGACCCAAAAGTGAGCACAGGATTTGAGGTGAAGTCTCCTCCTCTGGGGTAGGAGTCAGGATAGTGGCAGATAGGGTATCCAGTGTCAGACATAGTGCCAGGATGACCAGGCTCAGATGCATGGTCAGGACTAGCAGCACAGAACTCCAGACCCAGGTGCAGCTGCAATGCAGATGGAGCTGAAAGCTGATAAGTCCACAGCCTCTCTCCTGTGGGGACTCACAGATCTACATGAAATGGGGCTTCTGGGCCTGTTGGGTGTGGGGCTCCTAGGAGAGGCTTCTCGATACCATTGAAATCTGTTAGTGCCTTTGGGACCTAGATAAAAGGTCTTTTTGCATTTTCTATTTATAATATTCCTGAGTTTTGCTACACAATTTACAATGTGTTCTTCGTAGAAACTACTACAGTCACCCAAACATCGATCAGACCTTCATAAATGTGAGGCCATATCTGCTGTACCTCCCAGAACTGCCCTGGAGGTCATGTGTTTAGTTACAGTTTTTCCTTTTTCTTATTTTTGTGCCACTGTGACAGTAGCAGGAGGTGATAACGACTCTCTTCCCTATATCAAGAACAGGTAACTTTTTTTTGTTTCCAAATAAATAAGATCTATATTCTTCTGATGAGTTTTTTTTTCTCTAGTTTACTGTTCTAAGAAGGTTGTGACTGAAAAAGGATAACTTTTAGGTGTACTTTCTTCCTCTGAATGACTTACTTTTTTATAACGTAACTTCTGGTGACTTTTTTTCCTCATCATATTTTATATTTTGATTCTCTTTTTTATTAAAACTTCATTATTACTTTTTTCCTGAAAATACATAAATGAAATTATTTTTTTATAGGAAAAAGTAATATATGAAATTATGATTGTTGGTAATTTTGGCCAATATTTGAACAATCTTTGTCTTTTATTAAACTGAACCTGATCATCAAACTACAGAATGTATCTTTCTTTCCCTTAGAAAGTAAATCTTATTCAAGACAGATTTTTCAGTTCGCTTAGGACGATATACAGTTTTTTTAAGTTTGAGGCATCAGGATAATTAATGCCATTAAACTCCATAGCCTATGGTGTGTACAGTACCTGGAGCAAACAAACACTTGCCCTGGGAGTCATGGGCTACATTCCCACCTACAGCATGATTGCTGGGTGAATTTTAATTCAATTTTAAAATTTCAATTGCATTTACATGCTGTATTCCCCCCTAGTTTGGTAGGGGGGAAGCTGCAGGTGTTATTCTGAGGCCAGGGTCTGCCCCCATGCCAGACAATTCCAGCCAGCTACAAAATAAACCTGCCACTGGAGAAATGCTGGTGGTGTCTGTCCCTATTACAGCATATTTGAGAAAGGGTAAAAAACAATGTGTAGCAGCTGTGAGAGAAGGGAGTGAGAAGAATGTGAGAGAAACAATACTGTATAGATCAAGGTCAGTGAAAAAGGAGGAGGAGAAAATGTTCCATGCACTGGAGCAGAGGTGTCCCTGCAGCCTTTGGAAAAGACCATGGCAACACAGGTTGTCCACTTGCATTGAGGCTGATGCTGGAGCAGAATAATTCACATTGCAATGTGTGGAAAAAGCCATACCACAGCAGGTGGAGATGCCCTGAGAGAAGCTGCTGCCCATGGAGAGCAGATGCAGAAGCAGAATTTTAGGAAGAGCTGTAGCCCTGGGAGAGGAACCCATGCAGGAGATTTTCTGGCAGTAACTGTGGCCTGTAAGGGATCCATGCCACAGAAGAATGTTCCTGAAGGACAATGCCGTATGGAAAGGACCCATGCTGCAGCAGTTCTTTAAGAACTGCGGCCCATGGGAAGGGCCTGTTTTGGGGATTTGGAGAAGTTTAAGAAGGACTGTATCCTGTGGGAAGGAACCTGTGCTTCAGCAATAAAGAGTGTAAGAAGAAGGGAGCAACAGAGAGGAATTCCGAACACCTAATTTCAACCTTCATCCCCTCACACTTCTTAGGGCAGGGGGAGGAGGGTAGAGGAGCCATGAATTGAAGCGTAAAATAGAGTCTGGGAAAAGTGTGTGTCTTGTCTGTGTCTGCATGAGGTGGTGTTAGTTCTGTTGTTATTTCTCACCACTTTACATTACTTTTTTTATTTTTTTAACAAATTAGATTAATTTCCTCAAGTCAAGTCATTTTTTTACAGTGACTGTAACTGGTAAGCAATCTCTCTTATTTCAATCCATGAGTCTGTTCATCTCATTTTGTCTCTCTGCCCTGTTGAAGAGGGGGAGTGAGAGCAAGGATGGATGGTGTCTGGTCATTTGCCAAGGTCAATCCACCACATGAAGAAAAAAATCTAACAACTTAAAACTTGCAAGCTAAAAAAAGAGGTGATGTGAATCACATTGTCTCCAAACTCTACCATGTGGGCTCAGCATTGTGCCCAAGGACGTCTGGAAGTGAACCAGCTCTTCCTATCAAGCAGTCTTTTACTCAACATCATTGCATACTTTATATAGGAGCTACTCATGATATCCAGTCTACCATTTAGATATTGCATTTTGAAGTGTGGGACTGTCATGGGTTAGCTTTACTTTTAAGACCGAGTGAAAAAAAAAAGGGGAAGTTGAAGCTACTAGTGACTGATAGGAGTTTTTCTTCCTGACTAATTATCAGCCATTTCCAAGAATTGACAGCAGATCTGACTATTAAAAAGTGAATTCAACTTGTAAACACCTCCTTAAAAAGTATACTCAAAGCTTTCTCGCTCTCTTTCTGGTTTCCGGCGTTTGAGAGGTAACAATGTCTGTGTTAGTTTCCCCCCCCCTCCCAGGCCCGGGACAAGGCCGCAGGGATGGGTGGGGAGGAGGAGAGAAAAAGCCGAGCTTAACACTTTTGTTTAGTTTCCAAGGTCTGCTGTTAGACTGAAACCTGACACTATAAACTTTTGCAGCTTTCTTAAAACTTTTAATTCTTTTACTACCTGAATAAACAAACAGATTACTCCTTTTTCTTAAAAAAGACAGAGAGAGACAATTAACATGTAAGACATCATAAAACCACCAAAAACAGTGAAGACAAGAGTTAAGTTTAAATAAGAAAGAGAGAAAAGGAGATGCTTGTTGCTGAAAAGTCTTTCTGTTACAGCTATAGAGATGGACAGTAGTTTAAAAACTCCTTTAATTCATGACTAGAGTATGGGAGGATTAGAGTACTCAAAGTGTAGACTTTAGAAAAAGTAGTTGTGATAACTGTGAGTTGCTGGAACTTAGGAGTGAAGTGAAGATTTTGAAGCTTTGAAAGAGCCAGAGAAATGGCTGTTTTTCCAGGAGAGCTCACAGAAAGAAATGAAGAAGATTTCTACCTTTGAATTACTTATCCTTAAAAATAGCATCCCAAGACTTAAAATGACCCCTGCACACCTCGGAAGAGTGTACAATGGGAGGAGTAGACTCTAGAAACTCCATAGATTAGCAGAAAGAGACTTCTGTTTCTCTGCAGAGACTGATGAAAAGACTCTAGAAATTGAAACTGTTTTTGA
The DNA here is from genome assembly GCF_030490865.1 of Poecile atricapillus. Taxonomy (NCBI): domain Eukaryota; kingdom Metazoa; phylum Chordata; class Aves; order Passeriformes; family Paridae; genus Poecile; species Poecile atricapillus. The sequence continues at coordinate 59,580,028 of NC_081289.1, read as the reverse complement.
CCACCAAGATTCTAAATTTTTTGTCTCTATGTTGTTATGTGTACAAAGAAATGATCAAGTAGTGAAAAGTAAAAGAGTTCTCTGAAAGTTTATTTTGGTATTCTTATTCTAGTAGTTTGTTAATAAACTGTCTTTATTCCTTTTAAGTTTTAAGCCTGTTTTGCTCTTATTTTAATCCATATCTCTAGCAAGAAATAACTAGTTTTTTGTTACTAGTTTAAAACCACAACAGGGACATTTATTCATCTAAAAGCTATGTGCAGTAAAGAAAAATTACCTTGTAGTCCAAAGATTACCACTTCTCAGGTAATATTTAATTCTCACACAACTTGATTTTAAAATGTCTAATCCCATATTCCTAGCCTTACACTTTATTCCTTTTCTCATTTGTAGTACCTCAGTGAAAAACTACTTCCCAGTGCCAGAGAGGACCTTGAATCAAATTTCTTAACCTATACACCTAAACTGCTTTCTCATAAATTTCAAGCATGTCTCCATCTCTACCAAGCTGTTTGCCAATTTTTTCCAGTTTGCCAATTGGTTTATTTGTCAGGTTTTGTTTCTCAGTTTATTCATTTGTCAGGTTTTTTTCTCAGTTTGTTCATTTGTCAATTTACTAATTGCTTTCCACCTTCACAGTACTTACACTGTTGAATTCATGTCTTCATTCTAGTGATTGCAATGGAAAAAAAAGCACAGAAACTCAGTTCAGCTCAATACCTTAGAGTCTTTAGAAGGGCATGATATTGACATGTAGTATTTTAAAATCCTCATGTTGTATGAATTTGTAAGTATTCTAAACATGTTATTTTAGTTTTCACTCTACATGAAGTTACCCCAATACACCACACAAGCAATTATTAAATCTATGGCTTCTATATATTTGCATTTTGTAATACGATATGCTTCAGCCAATCTGTCGTATACCTCCAAAGAAACTGAACTGAATCTATGTTAAAAAAAAAAAATTAAAAAAAAAAAACTTAGGAAAAAAAACCACTCTTATGACTGTAGTTACAAGACAGAATAGCAAGCTGCCAGAAAATTTTGGTTTTCAATGAAAGACCCACTTTGATGTTTAGGAGTAGTAAAAATGGCATAAATATTCAAAACAGAAAAAGAAAGCATAGTGGAGAAGCAGAATCATTCCCTGAACATACCTGTCTAGTACTATAGATTCCAAAGTACACTTTTCTTCTTTTTAAGGATCAACAGTCACATCTCCCAGCCCTTAAAAATGTGCTCTTGAGCTGCACTCCTATTGTGGTATTATCAGGTTAGTCTGCTGAAGGCAGTTTCTTTGCAGAAAACAATTTAAGATTTATTGGACTCGAAAAAGTGAGTTTTACTCTATAGTGCACTAGTTATAGACCTTGCTGTAAAAAAAAAGAGATCATGGGCTGAAATCTGTGCTCCCAGTCCTTGTTGTTCTTAAAAAAAAAGTAAAATCCAATAATGTTTAAGTACTGTTGTGACATGTGCTTTTAGTTTTTTCTTGTTATTACTCTTTCCTTCATGCAGTGTCAATTTATCTGAACACAGCTGTTACTCAAACTGCCTTGGCAGAAAAACTGTTTTTCATCTCATCTCAACATGATGGTCACTTTGATGACTTACAACACTGGAACTGAGAAACAAGATGGTTAACTTCATCGTACGTTAATTTGCACCTTCTGATGTCACGGCATGTAACATAGACATGACTGGGACTGTTAATCTTTGATGAAACAGACAATCATTGAAATTCCCCTAGATGCCTGTTTACAAGATCAAAACACCAATAAAAAGAGGGAATTAAATAACTGTATGAGGGAGAGCTTGATATAATTTACTAATTTTTAATTAATGATTCAAGGTTTATTAGTAACATGAAGATTAATCACCACATAAAAATTTCTGAAAAATTAATTTTTTATACTGAAAGTAGAATGACTGTAACAATGTTCAAATGATTATTCTGAGAGAAACTGCAGAACGTGGCTAACCACCTTTTATTTTGACTCTTTGAATATATTGCATATAATTATACATATGACATTGCGTGGGAACAAGGAACTGATTCTTCATTGTGAATACACCAGGTTATACCTTAATTTATTGGGTTTTTTTCCTGTCCAATAATGTCTTCTTGAATTTCTACAAAGAAGATTTTCTTAATTCTGGGCCAATTTTTCAAGGAAAAATGGTCTAGAACCCCCCTCATAATTGTAGAAATTTGATACTGTATTATTTTTGTAGATGACTGATTTTTCATTCCAGAAAGTATTTTTTATATTTAGAGAAGTACAGTCATACATATTGAGCCATCAGATTACTTGTATCATCTGTTTATATTCAGTTTATTGCCTCTGCTCCCTTCCCTGATGGTTATTGTATGTGCAATTTACTATTTCCCTTTTTAACATTATATTTTCAATTTAATTTCCAATAATCATAAATGAGAAAACACAGCAATATTAGGAAGAAGTGAAATGAAACCTGTCAAAAGAGACAATTTTTTCAGACATTTAATTATCGTATTTTATGAAGGTGTGGACAAACTGTCCAATCTGTCAGTCGGCAGCCATATAAAAATAATCCAGTTCCTCAGAAAAGACATCACAAAATGGGACAGTGAGGTGAGAAAAAAGATTCTCATAATCTCCTTTAGTTCTAAGTTCCCTAGGTGTATTGTTTAAAAAGTAACATATTTATATGGGTGTCTGTCCTGTGGTCATAGCTATCAGGTATTGGTGGTGCTTGCTGGAGGGTAACCTCTGTGGAATGAACCAGGAACTTCTCTGAAATGGACCTAAATAACCCATCATCTGCCAAATATGATGCCAGCCCAAGGAGAATCTAATGCTGCTACTCAGACATATTTAAGAGTGCCACACATTGCCTCCCCAAAGAAACAGCATAGGATTGAGTGTAATCTGTGGCAAAAGCAAAGGAAGCTGAGTTTAGGAAATTAGCTACTTAATGCTTTTTTTGCATTAGAGTAAAAACAAAAAAATAAATGAATAAACATTTACTATCAGTATGAATTTAAGAAAAAAAATTTTAATAGGATATAGGTTAACAGTTTACTCATATAGTTTTTCTTATGGTATTTTTGCTTATAGTATTTTACAAAGAAAGTTTTATCCAACTATCAGGGAGAAAAGTTGAGGCTTAATAATAATCAGTGATTTATTAAACATCAGTTACCCAGCAGCTAGTAACAGAATGTAATTCCATTTTGTTACAATTTATCAGCTCATCAATGTAACCACTAGTTTCAGGTAACTTTATATTAGTAAACATAATCAAAATCCATTTGTTCAGAATTCCCTGCATATCTGATATAGTCTTAGAAAAGAGACTACATAGGAAGAAGAGGAACAAAGATTTCTCTTTTTAAAAAAAAAACAAAAAACCAAAACAAAACAACTGAGAAATTGAAGCTAAATTTATAATATTGAAAAAGTTCAAGTACAGTTGAAACTGGCCAGTGTTGTGTCAGAAAACATGAGGCTTTATAAAGTATGTCAAAATCAAGAAGGTGTCTAAGGAAAACATTGGACTGATACCAAGCAGTATCAATTTCTTCTGGTTGTTGCACCAAACCTGTGCCTCGATGGTGACCTCAGTCATACAGTTTATGTTTAGGTAGTTCTGCAAGAAGTAGGGAGTTGGGCTCAATGAACCTTGTGGGTCTATTCCAACTTGACATATTCTATGATTGTATGAGTCCAGGACAATGGAAACAGTGGCTTTCCATTTGTGAACACTAAAACTCTACTTCAAGACCTATTGTATGTTCATAAGTCTGTATGGCCTGATTGTGATTCATCCTAAAGGACTTGAAGAGTTAGTGATGTTACAGCAGGAACATTCTTTATCAGAAGTCTTGATGGTCTGGGAAAGTTCCTGCCGACTTGAAGCCTTCCAGCATTATTCCAATTTAAAAGAAGGCGTAAGGGAAGGCTAGGAAGCTATAGACCTCTTTGTTTAACTACAATACCTAGAAAAATTATGAAGTAGATCATCCTGGGTGCTATGGAGAGAAATTAAAAGGAGAATTCAATCATCAGGCACAGTCAACATTGGTTCACAAAGGGAAAATCCTGTTCAACTAATCTGATATCCTTCAATACAAGGTCACCTCCCTAGTAGTGAAGGGAAGAAAGCAGATGTAGCTTTACTGAAATTATTAATGTTTTTGATACTGACCCTCACAGTATCCTTCTGGATAAGTTTTCCAGCTGTGAGATGAATGGGTACACAGTGCACTGGGGGAAGAGCTGGCTGAACGGTAGGGTTGAAAGGATTGTGTTGATTTGCATGAAGGAGGTGAATGCACCACTAGTTTTTTGACAATATTAAACTGGGAGATGCTGTTGACTCTTTTGAGGGACAAGATACCTTACAGAGGGACCTAGTGTCATGGGTTAGCATGACACTAGGGTTAGCATATTGAGCAATTGTCAATGGTCTAAAATTTAACCGGAACAAATGCTAAATTCTGCATCTGGGATGCAGTATGGTCAGCCAAAAGTCCAGACTGGGGGAAAAGTGGCTGGAGAACAGCCCAGCAGAAAGGGCTCTGGGGATGCTGGTTGGCAGCAGCTCAGTAGGAACCAACAGTGTTCTGTGGCAGCCAGGAGGGCAAATCCCATCCGGGAGTGCATCAAACACAGCATCAGCAGCTGGTCAAAAGAGCTGCATTCAGTGTTGGTGCAGCATCACCTTGAGCACAGTGTGAAATTCTGGACCTCACAGTTTAAGGAAGATGTGAAGGTATTTGAATGTATCCTGAGGAGGGCAACAAAGCTGGTGACAGGGCTGGAGGGCATGTCCTGTGAGAAGCAGCTAAGAACTCTGGCTTAAACTAGTTTAGAGAAAAGGATTGTGAAGGGCAACCTTGCACACCACGGCTTCCTGAGAAGGGGAAGTGGAGAGAAAATTACTGATTTCTCGTTTCTGGTAATCAGTGGTAGTATGCTTGAGAAGACTTCAAAGCTGCACCAGGGAGATTTTAAGCTGGACATTAGGAAATATTTCTTTACCAAGATAGCAGTCAAACAGCAAAACATCCTTCCTAAACCATGGGAAATACCCCATTCCTGTCAGCATTTAAGAGTCATTTGGACAATGCCCGTAACAATACACTTTAACTTTTGGTCAGGCAGTTGGAATGGATGACTGCTGTAATCCCTTATAACTAGAACTATTGTGTTCTATTCTATTCCATTCCATTCCATTCCATTCCATTCCATTCCATTTAATTCCATTCTTAATTGAAAAATCAAGCCATGGAAAAAAATTGACTAGATTAAGGGTACTTGCTGTAAAGTTATTGCAGTGCTATTGTAGATATGTCTTGTGATGTATCATCTAATTACCTTTGTTCTTCTTAGGACTCCTGTCTCCACAATATGCTCCCACTGGCCCTTTTCCTTATTTTCTCCATTGAACTGAAAGTCTGGTCTGGAGAAAGAATTCTTTATTTTCCTAGAAGTGTTTCTACATTATCAGACAATGTGCTACTGTTTCATAAACATTAATATATTAAATTTCACATATAGGCACTGTCACCATTTTAGAGAGAGAGAACTGAAACACCAAAGGACCAAGATTAAAAAATCTCTAGTTTGAATACCTATCACCTTATTTTTCATATTATTTGCATTAATGAATCTTCATATATTCACAGCATAGGAAATCAACTTTAATTACATCTCTGAGCAGTCAATATTACTGTACTGAGGAGCAATATATTCTGACTGTAATGAACATGCACCTTTAGAAAGTATTGTTAAAGTGATTTATCAAATACAGTGAAAATCAGTAGCAGAACAGAATCTAGTTTGCATACAAACATTCAGCTTCTGCAAATATAACATCAACCTTTATGTACTTCAGCTCTTGCAATAAACAAAGCATGACACTGTATAGGCAACAGTCCCCCCTGTCCTTTTGACAATCTCCTCCTCTATTGTGAACTCCTTTCAGGTCTTGCCCCCCTTCACCCTTTGTCTCTGTGCTCATCCATTCTCTGTGGACTATCTGCCGTGCAATCTCAGCCTCTCAAAACTCTTTGTTTTTAAGCACATCTAGTTTTTTCTTCTCTGCTTCATATCTTGCCCACAACAATACTTCTAGGAATTTTATTAATATTCTAATTTACTGTGACTTGAGCCAGTAAGATGTCCAAAAATCGGGCATTGAACTGTCTGGTTAAAATTCTGATATCTTCAGTCTAAAACCTGAAGAAAGCTAAAATTCAAAGGGACTTTATTAATTTATTTTCCCATTTTTCTAGGACATATCATGTGTTATAGATGATCACAAAACACATTACAAAACAACAAGCAGGGAAGTTTCTGGGACTTTTCTCATACTGATGAGTGCTGAATAATGTTGTGTTATGCTGGTACCAACACATTAACGAAAACAAAATTTCAAAGGAATTATCCATATTAGATGAAAGCCATACGTACATACATATGTACACAAATGTGCACACAAAATTGCACTTTAAAATATCCTTCCAAGTCAGGATGTTACCAAACTGCAGATATGCCCATGACCAAATCCCAGCAAGAGTACTGATTAAAGTATATAAGCATGTCAGGTAGTAGTCAATCAGCAAATTGAGCAATGTGTAACAATGTAATTATATAAGAAGGAAATTAGTCAAATTCAGATTTTGGAGCCTGGACAATTACTACATCTCTTGGCTGAAGTTTGACTGGTAATATGAGATTTTACTCCATTCTGCTAATTGCCATACTGTTTGAAGTCAGGAAAACCAAATAACTATTCTTGCAAAATATCAGGCTGTAGCTGAAATGAAGGATTTATATTGATGGGAGGGGTAGACCTTGGTAGAAAAATAACCTAAAAACCATTCACTCTAAGATCAATAAAAATATAACTGTCAATGTCTTGACAGTATAGTGGAGTTTGAGTTTAGGACTAATTGTAAGCCAGAAGATAAACTGTCCTCTACCAAAGGACTTCATGCATCTATTACCACAGTGTAGATGCCAGCTCTTAATATTCTGTAAGAATGGGCCTCAAGCTGCTTCAGAGATCTATTTCCATTACTGTCTTTAATCTATTAGCTTACATTTTCAGGATATTAAGTAAATTAAAACCAATGTACAGGCAACTCTATTACCTAAATTCTCCATCAGTAATGAGAAAACCTTTTTCACCTCATTCTGGTTTATCCTTCCAAGATCAGTTAGGAAATGAAATGCAGAAGGTGTTTTAACCTGCTCTACTCTTGAATTTGCCTGACCCTCCAACACACCCTGCGTGAGTGAGAATCAGAAAAAAAGATAAACCTCATGTGTTGAGATGAGAACAATTTAATAATCTAAATAAAATATAATAATAACAATAATGCTAATAATGCTAATAATTCTAATAATAATAATATGCTGATAATATGATTAATAATAATAGTAATTATAAAGAGAGAGGGGTAGTAACAGAACCCAAAAGAAAGAGGTGATGGACAATAAAATTTCTCACCTCCTCCTGACTGAGAACCAGCCTATGCTCAAATACACTGGTCCTTTCTGCACAGCTCCCCAGTTTATATAGCAGACATGACATTCTATGATACAGAATATCCCTTTATTCAGTTTGGGGCAGCTCTCCTGGCCACACTCCCTCACAGTGTTTTTTGCACCAGCTCCCTGACAGAGAATGAAACACTGAATAAGCCCATGACTTAAGACCAGCACTACTTAGCAAACACCAAAATATTTGTGCATTATCAAAATTATTCTCATGCTAAATCCACCCTGCAACCCTATACCAGATATTAAGAAGAAAATTAACTCTGTCCCAGTTCAACCAAGACAAGAATGATAGTACTCACTGAGATGGAAAAAAACCCTGCATCTCATCCTTCTTTTTGTGTCAGGTTTCATGGAATGTTTTCCTGGAAATATGGAGTTAACAATGCAGTGAAGATCAGTTAAACCTATAACAATGAAAATGTATATCTACAAATGCAATTGCAGGACATCCGTGTTGATAATGCTATGTGTAAGCACATTTTTGCAAGCAGTGTCAAATATTCAGCTGAAATTGGACCCATAACATGCATTAAAGGAAAAGTGATAGGGAAAAATAACCCCAGCCCTGAAATACTATAGTTATTTTCTGTTTAGAAATCACAGTGCTATAGGGAAAGTAAAGTAAGAAAGAAAGTGTATCTTGATTTGAAATAAAATGGCTACGGTCATATAATGAAAGCTAAGACTTATTTTATTTTGGCTATTGTCAGTTGGTTAAATGCAGGGTGTCTTTTCATACGTTACACACTGCCTTTAGCTAATTTGAATTATGTTGAGGCAATCAGGTCTTTACTGGTACATATAAGCAATAAAGTCAGCAAGAGTTCCACAGTGGCAGCTGTTTCCACTATTGAGAAGCTTGCTCTAGAAATATACAGCTCTTTGAAAACTTTGGTGTTTTCCTGTATCCACAGTCTGGCTTCTACAAAAAATAGTGGTTTTCTGATATACTACATCTGAAATATAGCTTATATCAATTCCAAATTTACATATTTAAATTAATGTTGTCACTGTAAATTTTTGCAATGTGTACAGTCTTTTACACAAATTTTTTAAAAAGTTCCTTTCACATGAAATATTTGTTCCATGGAATCTGTATTTTATGAAATATCTCTCAGTGCTCTTGGTTAAGCAAGAGCCTGGCTTTACCTTTTTTTCCCAATGGAAAGAATTTAATCACCAGATTACTGCACTGCTGTGGTGATGAGTTAAAGCCAGAAGTGGCATTCCCCTCTCTACTCTGTGCTCATGAGACCACATCTGCATTCGCCTGCTGCATCCAGATCTGGGGTCCTTAGCACAAGTAAGGCATGGACCTGTGAGATTGAGTCCAGAGGAGGTCACAAAAATGATCAGAGGACTGTAGCAAGTCTCCTAGGAAGACAAACTTGAGAGAGTTAGAATTGTCCGGCTTGGAGAAGAGAAGGCTCTAGGGAGATCTCATTGTGACCCTCCAGCACTTAAAATGGTTTATAAAAAGGAGGGATAGAGAATTTTTGCCCAGACAGATAGGATAAGGATAGGATAAGCAGGGACAGTCTCAAACTAAAAGAGAGATTTAGATTTTAGGAAAAAAATATTTACGGTGAGTGTGGTGAGGCACTGGAACAGGTTGCTCAAAGAAGTTGCGGATGCCCCATCCCTAGAGGTGCTCAAGGTCAGATTGAGTGGGCCCCTGAGCAGCCTTGTTTAGTGGACGATGTTTCTGCACATGGCAACAGGATTAGGAGTGCATGATCTTTAAAGTCTCTTCCAACCCCAGACTTCATATGATTCTATGACCCATGTTGTACAACAACATGTACAACAGCCCAGAATGTCATGGAAAGTCTTATTTGATTGTTTTAAAGTCATGCTGGATCCTGTTTTGCTTCCATATTCAGACAAAAACAACAACAACAAAAAAAAACAAAAACAAAAACAAAACCCCACACAAGTAAGATGGATGTTATAAAAAAGATTTTCATTTTAACATAAGCAATCTGTAAACAGTATTTGACAGATTTGACAGATCCTATCACTATCACTGTACTCTAGACTGTCATGGCATTCAGCATTTAGAGTCCAGACTCTTAAAACAAATATTTCTCCATCTTTATAATATGATAGCAGATTTTTCTTGACTTGCTTTAGTCACTGAAACCTTTGTGAAAACTGTTTGGTAGTTCAGAAGACAATTTTGTCAACAGCTGTAATGGTAACAAAATTTCATTACTTAAGGTCTTTTCAGCACTGTTGAATTGCATTTATAATCCAAAATAAATACAGATTCTATTTTGAATTAGAAAGCAGAGTTGTTAATTTTAATTCTTTTAAGAATGTAGTCAGAAACTAAATGAAAACAATGGAACAAAAGAAGTTATCCATAGCAGTAGCAAAAAAAAAAAGCTTATTTAGTTATGCAGGAAGAATGGAGATGGATTGTGAGCGAAGGCACTGCTTCAGTGGACTTGAAAGGAAGAAGTCAAAAAGTTGAAAAAATGGTGGAAATAGGAAAATGTCATTAACAGGTACAGTAGCTTGTAATCCATAGGTATAAAAGCAGGAATAAACACAAATGGTTATTTATTTAATGAAGACACCTGTGAAATGCAAAATTACTTGTGTTTCAAATAAAATAAAACTTAGAGTATTTAAACCAAACCTGTAAGCAAAAAATCAAACACTGGAACTTTTATTGTGCCTGAGGGGATTAGAGAAGCTTCTTCAACCACAGCAGTCATTGCTGTGTTACTTCCTTAAGAAAGGAAAGCAGGTTTTCATGAGCAGTGTGGTGTTTTGAATGTCCCAAATATTTTTGAGAAAGGCAACTAAATTCATTAACTTCATTCAGAAATTATGAGTCCACTTCTCATTGGATTAAAAATATAACAATTCCAATATCCTCAAGAGGGGCATATTATGGCACATGCACCGTTCATTACAGTGCTCTGAAAACATGCATTTCTATAGTTTCTCTACATGATGCTGCAGTACACTATGTGCATGTGTGAATTTACCCCAGAAATTCTAAATATCACTCAAAATCAAAGTATTAGGGGATAATAAAGGCCAGAAGAGACTTAGGGTGTCTTTAGTTCCAAGTTCTGCTCAAAGCAGAGTCAGCTGTAAGATCAGACCGGGTTGCTCAGGGCTTTATCCAGTTAGGCCTTGAAACCTCCAGCTATGGAGACTGACAGCACAATCTCTCTGGGCAACCTGGTCTACTGCTTGGAGTTACAGAAGCATGGCTGATGTGAAAGCCAGCCCATAGGCTGACCTCTGACAGTAGTTATAATGAACCATTGTATGTACACAACTGTGAAAAACTGTTTGGTATATTATTGACCTACTTCTCAGTGTATTTCCTTAAAAGAAAAAGGAGGAGCTGGGTGAGAAAAAAAATGCTGAAGGTATTCTATATAACACAGATCTTATTTTACAATGCAGAAAAATATAATTCATCAAAATTGTACTCCCTGTTTTGTGTTTGGAAATTTTCTAAAGGGTTTGACTTTGTGCAAGGCAGGAAAAAGAATGGTAATTGGACAGCTTGAATTCAGACCACATTTTGCATCAATTATATCACATGAAAAGCAAAAGAAACACTGAAAATTTGCTATGTATGTAAATGGAATGTTCTTCTTTCAGGGTATTTTAAAACAACTTTGTTTAGAGCCATACGTTTTGCTTCACTGTTTATAAGCTTACAAAATATCGTTTATACAAGATAAATGGTCAAGCTGGGGATTCAATTTCTGAATTTTATTTTGACCCTCAAAACCTAAGCAATATTAAAATAATGATAATCTTATGGCTTACATTTCATTTATTATAATCTCAGAATAATATAACTTATATTGCTCATACCACATCAGATGATTTAGAGTGAAAGACTCAGTTTTGAATATACTGAATGAGAGAAGCTATATACCTTCTCATAAAAGGACTGTGAAAAAGGAGAACATATTTTTACTATATTGCTTTTCTGTCTAGAGGGAGTTCTATATGTCCAATATATATTTTTGGAAACTCTGCTTTTTACTAAATTTATGGGCAAGAGAGAGCAGTTCTAACTGTATATCCAGATTTATTGTCTTCAGAGCTTACACCACCCTGAGCAAGGAAAATATATGACTTCTGTGCATTAGCAATGCAATGTATGTATTAAAAATATTTCAGTATAAATTAGTAAATGAAGTTTGCTGACTTATAGACAATATGCTGTTGTACTTTCTTTGGTTTTTTTTTGGTTTTTTTCCTTTCAAGACACTGTGATTAATGCTGTCTTCATATCAGTTAAGGGCCACCTATCATGCACTGGGATTAGTTGCTATTGTCAATTATATAAGGTTACCAGGGTTTTGTCATCTTTTTTTTCCCCTCAAAATAATACAAGTAAGCTGTGTAAGCCCACTTAATAAGTAGTATTATATGCAGAAATATATAGCATTATATACACACCTACAGAAATATGCAGTAATGAAAGCAAAAATATCTTGTTCAAATATCGTTTAAGCATAAAACACAGCTCAGCCTTTTTGAAGAGGTCAGTAATATCTTGTCTTGCACAGATGATCTGTGACCATGCAGGTTATGCCTGTGTTGTTCTCAGTAGTACTGTCTAAGTCCTGTCTAGACTTTGAAGTCTGAGTGAACAAATTGGCTGATTCTCTCTAAGGCTTCGGGGCTACTCTAATGAACACCAGTTGCATGTAGATTGTGCATATTATAGAGGAATTCCATTTATATTCCCACATTATAGGTCAGTGTCAAAAGCAATAAACTCAAATTTGACTTGGCACTAAGTTGTATTACAAAATTTCTGTCTGGATCCTTACATTGCTGGATTCTGGAGGAAATGTTTATGATATACAAATAAGTATCGAGTTTTTATATAATTATTAGCCTATTGGATGGATCTTTGAGCTGCCTTCTCTGTGCTATGCTGACACTGTTCTTTGAGTCAATAACATCTTCAGATCTATGCAACCTTTGAGATTGCTTTTGGCTTTCTACCACTTCAAGGATTAGTTGTTCTTAATTTTTCTTACCTGAAAGGAAATATAATATATTTTACATGGTGATTGATGAGAGATGCAGTTTATTTGTGGAGATTACTTACCAAACAAGAAGGATTTGTTTGTGTTTTCCTAAAATGCACTTTCATGTAAAAAGGTGTATGCATTATTTTCAACAAGAGTGTGAAACATCTGTTCCCAAGTAATGAGAATTTGAAAGATGATTCTGTTTTTAATTTATATTTAAGTGATTCACATTCAGAAGAGCTCAGAATAAGCACCAACTCTCAGACAAACTAATTTATTAATGAAGTGGATTGAAAAACTAGCACTATTGTTCTCTTGTAGATTACACCAAATTATCTAATTTAATTAAAAGAGAAAATCATGTTTATTGATTAATTTATTCTGTTGTTGGTCAGGAAGACTGAGTAGCTTCTTTAGTTCACGAGCTGAAAGCGTTGTGAGATTATGTGCTGAATTAAGAGAGTAAACAAGGTAAATTGCTAATACATTACTTATGCCAACTTCTGGATATAGCTCATGCTAAGTATTAGCCAGATCCTGCACTCTCCCTAGAGGTTTCATTAGAAAAGCAGGTACATAAAGACAGAAAATGCATTTCTTCATATTTATCACAATTACTGTTATTCTTCCAGTTATTCTCATGAGTTGTGGGACTTGAATCCTTCTCAAAACTCTTTGATGTGATTTCTATTCTATAATATATTCTAGTAGGTTGTGAATCCATATTTACATTAATAAATATAAGAGATCCTTAAAGGTATCAAAAGAGGTCAGTAATGGCCAAAAGTTGGCATAAAGTGCACACAAAATGCAAATAGAAATACACATTTCCTTAGATATTGTAATAACTAAAAATAACTTAAAAAAAAAAAAAAAAAAAAAAAAAAGAAAGAAAGAAAGAAAGAAAGAAAGACCAGGATGCTGGGATGTGCAAGAAGGGTTGAAGAGGATGAACTCTGATTATACCAGACACAGAAAACTGAAATATAATTTGTGATGATTGATCAGGGTATTTTAAGCACTTTTACTAGGGTCTTGTTAAATTGTATTTTAACACTTAATAAAGAGATCCAAAGTAAAACTGTCTGTGCCTAATGGAATGTTTTCCATTAGTGGGGTTACTGGACTTAGAAAGTCACTTCCACTTCCCCTATATGTGTCCTCAGGTGGTCTAATTTTATGAACTAGAGTTTATGATGCAGAATTTGAAAATTATTTTTCCTGATTCAAATAACTATTATGAAAATTTTTGAGAATGAAAACAATTCTTAAAGGCAATGTCTCCAGAAAAGAGGCTGGAAATTAAGACTATGGACCTACTTCCTCTTCTCAGATTCTGACATAAGAGGAGATAACAATCCTTTCTTTCTTTAAATATCTCTTCCTTAAGGAAAAGGGATACAGCCTTAATATATCAAGGTGTAAGGACACAAACAAAAGTGACTCCCGTGGTGACATTACCCAGTGCATTAAAAGATAACTCACAATCACCAATTCAGACTTTATCCCTATCAATTGGTCAGATGGCTTTTCTGCCTATGAGTATTGCTGTAAGATACCTAACTGAGAAAGTAACATGTATGTACTACAAAAGTTTAACACATTTCCAGAAAAGAGTGAGAGATGCCAATGTACAAGTAATTTCTGATTCACAGTTCTGAAAATTGTATTAGATCCTACAATTTTGCATGGTAAACAAAAAAAAATAAAAATATATTTTTTATCATATTGAAATATTTTAAATAGCTTAGAATAGCACAGAATGTTCTCTCAGTACAGTTTGGTTTTCCATTTTTTGCCCACTTTTGCCTCATTTGCTTGACCTCATCAGTCTAAGAATAATGACACTATGTTAACTCAATTGAAATTTTTTGAAGTGAAAAACTGCTCATCATTAATCTTATAGTGACAGTCCTTATTGTAATTAAACTCCAAAGATATGTAATTCCTTGTTAAGAAAGATTTTCTTACTGTTCAGCTCACCATTCAAATTCATCTATTTTCATACACTTTGCCATTTCATGGTAGTAAGCTGTCCCTTATTTTATCTGAGTGCTTTAAATGTGTTGATTTTTGATGTCGTTTATGCAGCTGTGAAATTAAATCAGAAATGAAAAAGCCTTGTAGAACAGTAAATGAAAAATAGTGATTTATTATATTTGTGAACAACTAATGCCATGAATAAGTAATAAGGTTTTCATCACCAAGATTTTAAAGACATGCTCTTATAGCTGTCATGCCATGCATATATAGGTCACTTCTGATGCTTTGATATTCTATTGGTGAAAAAGAAAAGGTATTTTTGTATAGCAGAGAACTTCTGAAAGAAAAGGTAAGACATAGATAATGATGGCTCACTTCTTTAAGCCATCTGCAATACAATCCATGAACAACAGAACTCCATGTTAAATAAAACAAGGGGTTATTGGATTCCTGAACACCAAGAGAAAAATAAGTCCAATATTCTGACTTTTAAATTTGCTACAATCCACAGTGCCTTAATTTGAAATTAGCTTGTTTTAAAAAAGAAAATAAAAGATAACTAATCCACTTTTTCCCTCCCCTAGCGTAGGTAGGAAATGTCAAAAAATGGCTCTTCACATTAATGTTTCTTTATTTTTCCTTGCCAGATTCTTTTATCTTTGTGGAAACAATGTGAACAGAAAGGTCATCAGCCCAGAAGATCAAGATGCATGTAACCACTCTTTCTGACAAAGACAAACTGACCTTTTATGTTCCACATACGGGTCATTAAATGTCAGGGCACTGAGGGAAATAATGGCCCTCACTAGCCCTGTCCATGCTCCCTGGGGCCCCCACACCCCTGCTCCATGCCTGGGGCTCTGTTTCAGCTCAGTGCAGAGCTGGCAGTCTGTCCCTGTGGTGCTGTAGGGGTCTGGCTCTCCAGCCACACCACAGCAGGGCCATCCCACAGCCCGTCATCCCCATTCCCACAGAGGCACCTGGGGATGCCCCAGCTGCCATCCTGGCCTGCCCTGCTCCCTGTGCAAGGGCTCTGGAGCGAGGCCTGGCTGCTGAGGCTCATAGGGGCCCCTCGTGTCTCCTGGTACCTGGCTCCAGGCAGCTGCCCGTGCTTCTGGCACTGCCCAAAGCATGTGTGTTATCACTGACCTTGGGAGGGTTTGTATTCCTCTTTTCTCCACAGGGGAAAAGTTCTCAAAGCAGAGATCTCAAACAACTCATCTACAACAGTGTGCTTAGCTCCAGTTATTTTCCTTTCATGGAACTGTGTATAGTGGTTTGTCACCTCAAAACAGACCTCAATAAAGCAATTTTGTTGTCAAATCTTCAGGAGATCTGAGTATCTCACAAGAGCTAAAATCACTTACATTTCAAGGTGCTTTGCAAGGCAGGTCAGTTTCAATATCCCATTTTTTACAGACTAAAGTGTGGATGTGTTACTGAGGCTCCACTACACTTAAACCTTATGTCGTGTTGGCCTGTACGTTACAACCACTCAGACTCCTGTACACATCAGCATGGTGAGTTTTTAAAAGGGTAAACCTTCTTAAGTGGTACTTCAATCAACATTGACTTTGTAGGGAGACAGGGTAACAGACCTGCAAAAATCACACTAGAACAGGAAAATGCCTGTAGAGGCTTGATTGGACTTCCAGCATGTCAGTTATTCCCTTTGCAGATTTAGTCTAGTTCATATGTGCCTTTCTCAATTAGGTAATTTCTCTTATATTCCGAACTAGTGTACCTCAGTTCTCAACTTTGCTTCCAACATTTTTACTTCCTGATAATAACAAAGTTCAGGATTAAAAGTACACTACAGTCGCCAGGGGCTTTTTCATTGGCAGGTGATGCATTGCCCTATCATTTTGCTCTGAACATACCGCAGCCTATAAAGAGATCAGCATTAATGGAAGCAAAACCTTTTAAATACTTCAGACCACTTTGATTTCAGTGAGTGAAAAGTCCTAGCTGGGGAGAGTCAAAATGATATTACATATAAACATGGATCATTTGAGGCTGAGACAATATTACCCTTTGTAAATATGGAGATAAACAATGAGGAAAACCAATCTCTTTTAAACTGCTTAGGTATAAACATTAGTGTATAGGTATATTTAGGAGTGTATATATATACACAAATATGTATATACACACCTAAATATACCTATATATATATATTGGCTATTAGTACATGGAGATTGCCAATTTAATTCAGATGAGTTTCTGAAACAGTTTTCCAGGAAAAAAAATTGGGTAAACATATTTGTGGAACTATTTTTTAAATTAAGTCAAGAAAACAGTATAACATGGCAGAACCTTTTTCATTTTCTTTCCATGGTTAATAATTCCAAGTAAGACTAATATTGGTACTTCACTAGGAATTTCATAGGTTTTGGATGATCCCCAAAAGAGACAGAAAATGAACAAATTTTTTGAGGACAATAATTTCTGATAGTTTCTTCTGATACATGAATAATACCTCTATTTTTACTTACAATAAATTTAAATTAATTAAAATGCTTGAATTACGTACAAAATCCAAGTGATTAACTGTTGGTATGGACCAAGACTGAATTCTTCAAACTGCATCAGAAAAATATTAAGTTCCTGAGAATTTAGAGAAGAGACACACTGAAATTCTCAAACAGATCTACAGGACATGATTATCATGTCCTCACAAACACCATTCCCCCAGTGCAATCATTATTTTGGCCCTTCTTCAACCTGGTTTTCCTAACTCTCACTGTGCTTATGTGCTAAATTTTGACTAGAATGGATGTGTATTATGGGACCAGATAGCAATCAAAGCCATTGCAAAGGAGAAATTAAACTCTCAGAGGGAAATAGCTGCAGATGGATCAAAGCTGTCACCTACTCTGAACCATGTAGTCTGACCTGGGTATGTGGGATCCCCGGCTGCAAAGTCCAGTGCTAATATATTGACTGTGAATTCTCGGAGCTGAGGAAAAAGATAGGTTTAGAAGTTCTCCTCATCTAAGTTTAAGTCTCTGTAATGTCTGATCTAGTCCCAGGTTGGCTAGCTTTGCAATCAATAGAAAGAATATTTAGTTCCCAGCTGAGCTCACCTTTGTTATAAGAATGATAAAACCTTTGTGCTAATCTCCATTGATTATAGTGACTAGCTGAATACCAATTTAATTAATTTTAAGCATTATGAACTGGTCCCAAGCAGTGTCTAGTGATCTCTGTTGACTACGTAGAAACATAGAAAACTTCTGCTCCTAATGTATCTGCTCTGATTTGTGCCGAAGTAGCTGAAGTAGCCACACAGTGACCAGAAAATGGTAGCATGTCAAAAAGTAAGTAAATTACAGTTTCTTGAGCATGAATCTCAATGTAATAACAGACTGCAGAGTGCCAAGAAAGGAAATCGTTTTCTGTTAGAGGGAGTCCTACAAAACTAACTTCAACTTTGCTGGTCTTTAGAATCAGTAGAGTGCATCATGTTCTTCTGAAGAACATTTGAGAGAAGGACACAAATGAAAATGCTCTCAGTCATTTTTCTTGATTGTTTAGTTTCATTCTCAGGAAGTTATTTGTACTTAGGTCTGAGAATATAAACCAATAGTAAGTAAATAGAAAAGAAAAATACTGCCTTCTACTGAAATGTTCAGTCTACATGCTCTGAGAGTATATATGCATCCTGGTGATTTTCTTTGCTATGGAGATACAACTACTCAACTATCGTGATTATAGTGATTTTATACATATTTATATAAAATTGTTTGTTCATTCTTCTTTACTTCTTTTTCTCCTTCTTTCACATGCAGTCATGAATGAAGTGAATGTTGTTACATGCTGTTACTCTCCAGTTTAAAATGTTTTCTATGCAGTAAAACTTGCTCATTTTCTGTGAAAGCAAGAAAGGTGAATTTGAAGATGCTCTTCGGGAGAAAGGTTTAGAATATAAGTTATCTCAGGTTTCATGAGGGAATGGTCATAATTCTTTATTTAATATTCAAAGGTGAGAGCTAACAGCTTACCCGTCTATATCTTGATAACAGGTTTTAGAAAAAATGCAGACATGATTACATTTTATCATAGCTCTTTTGATAGTGTGCATCTGCTATGCTGTGAGAGTACTTAGCAGATCTGAGCCCTGCTATGGCTGTGACACAGATCCAGCAGGTCACAGGCAGAAGATAGGTACTTAACCAAAGTAAGACAAATCAGGTCATGTGAAGATACAGAATTGTTAAGACTCAGTAAAAAATCAGAGTAAGCTAAACAAGGATTTGCCTGAAGTAGTTGAGTGATCCTGGGATGGATGGCAGCTAAGCAGTAATTAACAAGGTTGCAGTTTTATAGTAAATCGTCTTTTTTCTTATTTCACTAACCTACAGTTTAGAATGTAGAGACATCAATTACTGCTAGACAATTCCTATTCAATCAAAATGCATTAAAAAGCTCATGGTCAAGAAGCTCTACTTATTTTGGTGCATGAAAAACAGCATTTTGCTCATGGTCTACAAAATGTCTAAGCTAGTTTAAAAGTCATCTTACACTTTTTAAAAGCTTACAAATAAATACGCCCTTTATTTAAATATGCCAATGTAAGTCTAAATATTTGTTATCATCATATAACAGCTTACCTTTATTGTAAAACTACAAATAATTTGTCTTTTACACAGTTCTTTTCATTATAAACAGATAAATTTTAGTAATTCATTCCCAATAGCCAAGGTGTTTCACAAATCTTATGTTGAAGTAAAAGAAATATCTTCTGATATTTTTATATGTACATTGGCCCACCTGCCAGTTCTAATCATCTTCAACAATTTTGAGTGTCTCAGATTAAAACAGAAGATATTATATTATGTGGCTTATGTTCTTAGTCCTGACTATTCTAATAGTGGCTACCAGCAGTGTTAACACTTATAATTATTTAGAACCTACATCCTCAACTATATGGTTAATTCCTTGATTGATCTAAATTCTTTTATATTATTGTGAAATGAAATATTAGAGTCTACTCCACAAAGGACTAGCATGGTAATGTAAGCAGAGAATTTTATTGTTATATAAAATAAACATAAAACTGTTTACTCAAATGACAAATACAATTTTTTAAAAAGTATTAAAATTACAGGGTTTTTTCTTTGCCAAAATTTATAAACAGAAACACTCAAGCTGTCTACATGCATCTTTAGAGATAATTTCACTTAAATCAAGTAGAATTATATGTTATGAATCAACAGAGAGCTGTAACCTGAAATTCTAACTGGAATTTAAAATATACCATATGAGCCTTCCTAACTAAAAACATCCAAACAGCATTTCTGTTTGCACTCTGAAAAATAGCTGGACCTGAGACCAAAAGAATTTTATTTTAGACATCATAGTTGACGTTTTCTCTTCTGTTTTACCTCCACATAGGGGGAAAACTCTGTTGTATAAAAAGCTCTGGAGAAGTCTTAAGGGATAGATAGATTTACCTCAAAAACCAGCATTCAAGCACTAAGGACAGTCACTTTTAGAGTGTTAGGCCCAGGTTCAGTTACCTTCTGCAGATCAAAGTAAATAGTTTAAACCCAGATCTCCTAATCTGCCCGAATCACAGAGTGCATCTCAGTTTGTCAGAATTTGGTTAGAAATTCTATCCTGGACATGAATTAAAATTCTTCATTATGAAACTATTATTAAAAAGATATAAATTTCTATAAAAAGCTTTCATTTCATCAAGACATTTTCTTATGAAAAATGTTTTGTCAAAATTATCTTCACCAGATTTTCCTTAAAGAGAAAAGATGACAACTTTATGATATTAATTAGAATATATCGACTATCTTGCTTCTCATTTGGCATCAGAATAACCTTAGAAAAATGTGCATGATTCTTCAGCATTTGGAAAGTATCACAATTTCCGAGAATGACATCTTAGTTTATAGGATATCTCTTAGAGAATGTTATCTAAGTTTAAAAGTATATCAGAAAGAAGGTGGATGGAATAAAATGAAACTAAAAGAAATGGGTGCATTGACAGGCTCAGTTCTTGCCATATTTTTCTGGTAATGACTTTGCAATTAGGTGGAAAGTCTAACAATTCAAATACTATCTCTTAAAATTATATTGGAACTAAAAGTGACAAGACATAAAGAAGAGAATACTGTATAGAAAAGCTTCATCCAGCACCACAGTTAACCATAATATAACTTCTAAGGGCATAATTGAAATGTCCTGTGCAAAAAAAACCAAACTTATTTATCTTCAATTTTTATAATTTCATAATTTTGAAGAATGTGAAGATCAGTGAAAATCTGAAGTTTTCATCCTCAGAATTTCTCAAATTAGTATTTATTTTAAAATATATAAGGATTTTACTCAATGTTTTCTTGAAGCCAATTCTTCTTTTGACTTAAATGCTTAAAATATTATCCAGATCTGACAAAAAGCACAGAGATCTTTGTGTGAGAGGGGGCATTTTGATTATAGTAGGTTATTTTGGGGGTGGACAGGGAAGCAGTACTGTACAACTCTAAGTAACACAGATGACTGAAAGCTTCTGTCATACCAGATATCAACACTTAGCATGCTTGAAAGAGAGTCTATGGACATAGAGACATTCACATCAGACTTGAAGTGTCATGTTAGTTTCATGTGAGGTCCAGATAATAAACAAAGACATTGTTAAGGTCCTTCCTGCCTGACAAAGATGGTTCACAAAACTGATGAAATTTAAAAATTCATTGCAGAATGAGCATCAGAGAAGTCCCTAATGATGAAGGCTGGCAACTTGTCAAGAAATTTTTCTGATTGCCTTAACTCATGATGACACAGAAATGTGTTTGGGTTCCATTTTTATTGTCCTGCTACCCTCACAAGAATAGAAGTGAATTAAAATATTCATTAGTGGTCTTGTAAATAAGTATGCTGCTTCCTCATTTTAAGCTAAATTATTTTTAAAAATTTGTATACCCTTTTTTCAGTCCAGTACCTAAAATTGTATTAAGAGATTCTGTGGCTCACCCTGCCCTAAACACAAAGCAGTTCCAGTCAATTGGAGATAATAATGTAGGATATTGTCATGATGGAGAAAATGAAGCTCCATAGGGAAGCAGCAAAGCAATGTCTCAAAGAGACACACAAAATCAATATCCCCAGCCATTCATTAGTGTGCCAACAGGAGAAAGAACCAAGATGCCTTTCTAGGGTGCCAATGAACCAGTTCTAATGAGCTGAACATGTGGCAAATAACCACTTATCAGTCTTGTGTATCAAATAGGTACAGCATCCAGCTCTGGGGTCTTCAGCACAGGAAAGATGTGAACCAAATTGAGACCGTCCAGAAGAGGGCCACAAAAATGACCAGAGCACTGAAACATCTCTCCCATGAGGAAAGTCTAAGAGATTTGGGGCTGTTCAGCCTGGAGAAGAGGAGGCTCAGGGGAAACTTAATGTGATCTTTCAGTACTTGAAGAGGGCTTATAAGAAATATGGGGTCAAACATTTTAGGAGGATCTGTTGTAATAGGACAATTGATAATGGTTTTAAATTTAAGGAGGGGAGATTTAGGCTAGATTTCAGGAAGAATTTTTTTTTACAATGAGGGTGGTGAAATGCTGGAACAGATTTCCCAGAGTGGCAGAGGACACAGTCTTGAAAGCATTCAAGGTTCAAGGTCAGGTGTTCTATGCAAACAGCAATATATGCAGCAATTATATGCAGAAGAATTACATGCAATACTGCTTAAGTTGGATTACAATAATCCCAAATACAGTGAAGAAGCAGCTGACTTCTCATATTGCAACCTGCAGATTTTAAAGGGTAAAAAATGAAGCTGTGGAGGAGAAGGCAAACAAGTTTTGGACAACTAAAAAATATTTTTTTATGGAAAGTATTATTTTCTAATAATAAATAATATACCTAATGAAGTGTTTGCATTAATAAAAAAGGCAAAAATATAGTCTGGATAGGAAAAAGAAGAATGTGATCCCAAAGAAAGAAAGCAGTGGTGAATAAAAGTGTATTAATTACAATAGTTGTTTGATCTTGTTAGAAAACACTATTATGAATACTAATGTAAAAATTTCATTTTTTTGCTTGTTTAATGAAACCTGTCCCAGATATAACATTCCAAAATTTGCCACGAAGGCTACATACTTACAGTAGGTATTATTCAATTTGCAGACAAAGAAGGGATGCTAAGTCCTAGTAAATAAAGTTTTCAGATATCAGTCTTTTTCAATAGCCAGTCTTTTCCATAATTAAGCACATTATGCAGTCATAGTTAAAATTATACAAACTGTCCTGGGATCTGGAAAGAAAAGATTGGTCTCCTCTCAAGGTGAGTACCCACATAAACAGTTAGCTACAGAATAAGTTTCACTTTTATACTTTCTCCTTGTGCCCTGTAAATCTTGATTTATTACATGTGCAGCGACATTGTTTCAACAAGGGGATTGTAAGCACCCCATTATAGAACCATTGATTGATGCAGATTTGCCCTCGGCAGAGACGAGAACTGAACTGAACTCCCGTACATCCTGAATAAATGTTGCAATGACTAGGAGGCCTTGAGGACATGGTGTGATGCCTGTCCTATTGCCACCACTTCATTCTCCTCTAAACACAATACTGGTTAGAAGGAAGGATGATAGGTAACAGCCTTCAGTAGGTTACCCAGGTGGATAGAAAAGCGCTTAGAGTCCTAATAAGAGGACAGGAGTTACCCTTGTCCTCAGCTTTTTAAAGATGATATGGCCACGTTATGCCTTAAGCTGCACCACTTGATGACTTTATGGCCAGATACTGTACTGAGGTACTCAGCCCTCATCATGCTGCCTGAAAGCACAAATGTTACTTGGTGTCTTAGGTAAGAGTCAAATATCTTGAGAAGAGGCAAGGATAAATAACTATAATATATATTGTAGCATTTTTCAATTACTTTTTAAATAGCAGTTGAAGGTGAAATTTATCTAGCTTTGAAATTTATCTAGCTCTACCTCCTTGCTGAAAGCAGGCTCAGTTCCACCAGACTGTTCAGGATATTATGCAAACAGATTTTGTATATTCCCAAGGATGGAGACTGCACAATGTCATTGCACAACCTGTTCCAGTGTATGATCACCCTCAAAGTAAAATATTTTTTTCTTATAATTGAATGGAATTTCCTCTGTTTCAATTTGCACCTATTGTCTCTTTTCCATTCATTGGATAAGAGGAGTCTGTCCTGCTCCATCAGGACCCATTAGTAAGATGTGCACATACACACACACACACAAAACCACACATACCCCCGCACCCTTCTCTTTTTGATGATAAACAGCCTCAGCTCCCTCAGCCTGCCATTGTACAACAGATGCTCTGATTCCCTAACCTAACTCTCTCAGCTCCTTGCTGCAACTAGAAAGAGAGGTGGACATACCTCTCCTGTGCTCTCCTGTACTACCTCTTGTGATAGCTCAGTACAGGACAAAGCACTCCAAATGTGTGTCACCAGTGCTAACTAGAGGAGAAGGATCACCTCCTTCACCTGCTGGCAGCACTCTGCCTAATGAAGCCAAGGAGGCTGCTGGCTTTCTTTGCTGCAGGAGCACATTGCTGGCTTCTGGTCACCTTGATGTGCACCAGGACTCTCAGGTCCTTTTCTGCAAAGATACTTTCCACATCCTGACCCCCAGTCCATAGTGGTGCATGGAGCAGGTGCAGGACTTCGCATTTCCCAATTCTGAGAGAATTCTGAGAGAGCTTAGTGCTCTCTGAAAGCCAAACATTTTACCTGGTCATGCTTCAGCATTGCCAAAATTTTGCAGGATGCACATGGACGTGACAGTTTTAGAATAAAATACATCTACTGTCTTATGAAAAAATACCCTTCTATAATTCACCATTTACTGCCATCTCACCACCTCTAGTTTTCCCTTCCTCTGCCCCCATAAAAATCCCACCCAAAGTAAAAAATCCCAAACTAAAACTTATTTTACCAGCAAGATCTCCAGTAAATTGCTCCTATTTTTAATTTACTGTTGTCTACTCTACCTTCTAGTACCTTTTCTTTTCCTACCCTACATCTAAAATCTTATTTTAGATGAAAAAAACAGACAGTATTTGATGATGAACTGAGCATTTCAAATCACGAGAAAACACATTGGCAATTTCAACCCTTGTCTGCTCCTCAGCAATATTGTTCAAGAGACAGCTTGTCTGCTTCTCAAAATAAGTCCAGCAGGTCTACAGCTTGCAGTTTGGATGTTAGAGTAAACCAGTAGTTTCTAATTTCCACTCAGGAAGGCAGCGGTTTTTTTGAGGGCATTCTTGGTTACAGAAAGTTAACTTATTTCTGAAATACAGGATACTGATACCAGAAGCACCATTTCATCCTGCTCTAAAGAACAAATAGTTGAACTAGCAAATGAGTGAATGTAAAGGAACTACATTGTCTGTAAGTCTTATCAACTCTAGATGAAAATTGCAGCTTTTAAATCCTCATCTTTTCATGGTTTCTCATGATTTATTTTCCTGAGAAAATTTCTTACTATTCACTGATCAAACATATTGCTGCATGATGAATTTAAGACTTCAAATACCAGCTTACACTAAGCACATCTGAACTCACTGCATCACAGAGATGAGTTCATAAAAATACATTTTTTAACTATTTGTATGCTACCTCACCTTCAAACAGAACTCTCACAATATTTTATCAAAATTCTCTAGGTCTTTACAGAAAAAAAAAAGCCCCAACCAAACCAAAAAACATTAATAATTCATGATTCCAGCAGCAACTAAGGCAACAAGAGACATTAAAACCATCAGCAAAGAGCTGCTCAGAAAATGTATTGGCTTCATTATCAACAGAATTCAGCTCTCAAACACAACCCTGTACTCTATCTCCAGACAACACCAACCGTTTCCTCTCCTATAGCAAGGTTTGTGAGGAAGGGGCAAGATTTCCAGAAAAAGGCAAGAAGACATAGGCTCATACACCTTTACGTGTCTGATGTGTGTGTTAATATGTCCAAGGAAATAATGACTTAAAAAGAAAATTCATAGGTGGCTTTGGAGAGCACTTCTTGAAAAACAGGATCATGCAGTTGCCAGATCTGCAGTGATGCTTTTTCCTTTAGAATGGGTGCTTGCCAATTGTATATACAGACAGCTATAGGATACTTTGATTTCTCTCTCCTACAGAATACTGTGCGGGAAGTTAACAGACACAGGA
This sequence comes from Poecile atricapillus, assembly GCF_030490865.1. Lineage (NCBI taxonomy): Eukaryota > Metazoa > Chordata > Aves > Passeriformes > Paridae > Poecile > Poecile atricapillus. The sequence goes on along the minus strand of NC_081289.1, from coordinate 59,554,277 downwards.
CAGAAAAAAAATACAGAACGGACAAAAAAAATTAGATCTTTGTGACTGTACACTTCTTAACACGTGTAAGTGTCAAGTGTATAAGTTAACAAATTGTGGTATGTCACTGAAGGAAAAAAAGTAGAGGGAAATAAGAGGAAAAAAAAAAAAGACAAAATGGAATAATTTCTTAAGCAAGTAATGTACTCTTTCCTCACTTTAAGTATATTGTAAAAGAATTGCATGTGTTATTTGTCATGTAATCAAAAGCAGATTTTTTTGGATATTTTGGAACTGAAATTTAGCATCCCTTTTGCTTGATTGCATAAAATTAAACTAGACCTATCTCACAACAGATCTGATTAATAATTTGTCATTTCCAAGACAGAAATTTGCTCATAGTCATGATTTCATATCCCTCTCATTTTCTATCTATTTGCTGTAATGAAAGCAATTTACCATATTTGGATTTATTTCAGGTTTGTTTGCTGTTTCATGTTCTGATTTCTTTCCTAATTTTTTTTAAATAACTCACCTCCTAAATTATCCATGCATGCAAGTTAGTTATTTTTGTTCTTGCTGTCAAATCCAGTATATTACATCACTGTAGCTCAGGTAATGATTCATTTCTGAATGATTTGGTAATTTTCTAAATTCCAGACACTTTTTATAATACCATTTAAGATATCCCCTAATTTTTTTTTCTGAACTAGCAAAGGTTGCTAAGTGACAGGAATGTACTTATCTGCCACATCAGTTGTAGGCATTTCAATGCAAAGAAACAGTTTTACACACCCACATCATAAAAAAGTAAACATTTTATTAGTATATGCAATGAAGAGATGCAGTTTATTTTGACTCAGCTTTAGATGTGATATTTGGGCTTGCATGACAACAGTAAAGTGTTTTTTTTTTTTTTTTTCCAATCTCTATATTTTCAGGATCTAACTGGGAATGTAGTAATTTTATGAAAAGTTAATTTTTTACAAAAATTTAATTAATCATCTATAACTAGTATTCCTTTTAAAAAATGGCAGACACATTTCAAAAGGCTATAATATTGGTGTAATTTTTTAATAAAAACTATTTGTGTCTTTGACACAAAGTGGAATTAAAATACACCATTAAGTATTCCTCTTCTTTGCTTTTCTGCATTTTAGTGTAAAATCTACAAATAAAATTCAGTCAGGATGATAATGTGGATGTTGTGGCACCCCATCAGTTATACAGACAGGTATAAAAATGTTTTGTATTGGAAACATATTCCCACTGCCACTTTCTTGCTTTTTAAAAATGTTTGTCTTTGCACATAATTGGACGGGTTAACATAGCTGTCAGTGAACAACTTCATAGATTTGGTTTTACAAGGTGAGAATTTCCCATAACTTATGAAAGCTTTCATGTTGAATCAAAACCATATACAGCTTTTCAAACTGTATCAATATCACATAATATCGATAATATCTTTGGCAGGTAATTAAAGTTAGGAAAAAACCCTCAAAGCCAGCTAAATTAATAATGGTTAGGAAAAAAAAAATAAAGAAAGAACACTACTAACTGGTACCTTGTTAAAGAAAAAAGATCAGTGAAAACGCACAATCTACCACGAACAAGGTTGTAGTTTTACATTTGTAAAAATCAACAAAAGTACTCCTCAGTGAGAATACTTGCCACATAGACAATTATAATGCAATAATTACATTTGGTCAATGCTTCTCTCTAAATATATTTTGACTATGGATTAACAGAATTGTTATTAAGAACCCTACTGTTACTGACCATAAAAAAAGTCTTTCATATGCATGTATCAAAATACCTCTGTACAAATTTTGAAGTATTCTGAAAAGAAAGACTTTTTCTGAACTAGTGGGTGAGAACTAAGTTACTTATCCCACAGTTTCAGATGTATGTGGCTGGCTGCCATTTAGACTAAAATTTGGAGGACTGAACTCTCTAAATTAGAATTTCACAATGAATTAAGCATGCAACTACACACTGTTTCTCTTTCTTCCTTACTTTTTCTTTGTTCAAAAGTATGATAATTTTCTGCTTCATGTAAATCAATAGCAAAAACTTCCCTACTAAATAGATGGTCAATATTCCAGACACAAAAGAGGAATTAAAAAGGAAAAAAAAAAAAATGAGGCATGTGTTTAGATAAAACATTTTTTCCAAAGATGGCCTAAGATTAGTAAATACAAAGATAGAAAATCTTCTCATAAAATCTAACTAAAATGATTATTTTTCTTTAACCGTGAATCTATATCCCCTGAATGGTCTCCATCTCAAGGAAGATGAAAAAAATTGCAATTGTCTTGCATTCTTTTCTTCTTTTTTTATATTTGCCATGGTTGTTAAAGACGTGCTATGGATTTTTATAAAAAGACATACAGAGTTCTTTAACTTTTAATTTTTTTTAATTTTCAATTTTTTAAAAATATAAATAGTTAAATAAAATTGAGGAGCTTACTTTTTAGTATTAAGCTTCACTGCTCTTCCCTTGAAAATCTTTTGTGATATAACAACAAGCTTATACTAACTACACAGCTCTTGTATGTAATTCATGTTTTTAAAATTGTAAAAAAAGTTTTAAGGCTGCTATGCTTTTACATATTTTTTGCTTATATTTATATCAAAATTAACAAATCTAGTCAATAATGTCTATTCAGATATTCCGTTATTTCCCTAAAATCAATATTTAGAATTAACTGAATATTTTTATTTTAGCCCAAGCAAAAACTCAGTTGTTGGCTTAAATATTACTGACTGTTAATTCTCTCTGATGTGTACTGAATCAGTGCAATGCCATTTTTAAATGTTCAAGATCTGGACATTTTTAAATGTCCAGAGTTTACCCACAATTTATTTAAACTTTCTATTTTCAAAGCAAATAAACAAATTCAAAAAGAACAGAAGGTCTCTCTGTAAAGACCTGAAGAACATTATCTACTTTCTATTATGTACATGCTTGATGCTAAATGAATGTTAAGATTTATCCTCTGTAGGCTATCCTCTCACCTGTAATAGAGGTCAACATCACTACACAGGCTTCACGGGTCTGACATCCGAGCAGAAAGCAGTGATGCATACACACATCATAGACAAACTCTGACATAGATACAGCTTACAACAGCCTTCAAACTATGCCTTTTCTAGTCAATAGATATATTTTGCTTATAACTTCAATTGGACCAGTGGCACAGCCTATCTTAGTAAAGAGTTTAAAAATTATTTTATTTTTCTTGCAGATAGTAACTCTTCCAACAGCAATGGCAAAATGAGAGATCTATGTCTTTGACTGTATGGGATCCAATCTGATTTCTGAAAGGGGTATTTCACTTTGATATAAGTATAAACTTGGGTTTCTATTTTCCATTCAGCTATTAGGTTTCTATTTTATTTATCTATATTAGGTTTCTATTTTCTATTCAGCTCTTAGACATCTGCCCATGATGTTAATCATTGTTTCTTACATTTCTGTACACAAAGGTCTGAATACTGGGAATTTCTTGGGAGATTAGGAAGGCAATAGAGACAGTCCTCACACACTTTCCTTGAAAATCAAAGTGTGGAGAACATATCAAGAAAGGGGCAAGCAAATTAATTTGAGATCACATTCTATCACTTCTTCCTTAAGTAAGACTTTACATTGTGAATAGTGTCACTGTAGGGTGAAATACTCCTCAGTACAAGACTGTGCAGAGCAGCCAGGCCATTACTGGAGATCAACATGCACCTACAAAACAAATCAACAGTGACCTAAAATTACATTTTAAGACCAGTTTTAAGTCTTGTCTTTGACAATCAAATCAGAATGTAATGTTTGAAAATCTAGATTTAAAATTTCTTTGTAAAACTATTACAGGTGGTTGTATAGAAAAACACAACAGCCCCAGCTCAGTGGTTCCTGTACTCAGTGAGTGGTGCCTTACTTTCTGAGTAACTGAGTAGTTCTTCAACATGTGAATTAAACTGGTCTCAAGTGAAGAATGTCAGTTTTCAGAATTATCAAAGCAGGACTTCAGTTTCTGCATGAACCTTCAAGTTCTATTTAGGTGGACAGTAATCATGGTCCCCACTCCTCAGACTGAAAGCTGGATGTATTTCCAAGGGAAATCCTGTTGTCTAACCACAACTTCTTGGGTAAACTGTAAATTGAAGTAATACTTCAGGATTACAAGAGGGATGACAAATTTATGTTGACTTAGAAGGAAAATATAGTATGTAAGTTAGGGATGGAAGGTGATACAAAGATTTCTTCCCTACATATAAACGCTCTTTTAAATGATGTGGGGAAGGAGAATACAGCTTAGCAGATTGTCTTAATGCTTGAGTTGTGCTCTATTCTAGTTTTCAAATATACTAGAAAAGAAATTCCCATGAAAATAAGGGAAGAGAAAGGCACATTTGGAAGGAGATGTTCTGTACACAAATGTAGTTGTTCCCAAACAATAGTTAAAATCTCATCTCTGAAGCATGTTTGAACACATTAATCTATTGCCCTACCAGTTCAGGATGAAACTATTCTGGTAGAAAATCTTCTCTAAATTCAAAGTGATTACATTGGCAATGTCCTCATGGTGCAAAACTGAACTTAGTTACAAGTATCTAATCAAGTGCAGCTGTATTGAAATGGTCTTTACAGTCCTGTCTTGTGAATACTGCATCATTCATATGCAATTTTAAGTCTAGATGTTTAAATGGCAAACAATCAGACAAACTCGGGACTTCTGAAGGAATACGGATCACCTTTTTCATGGCATTTCTGTTAAGCAAGTAAAACACAGGAGGAGATAATGGGACGATTTGTGACCAAGCTCTTCTTCTAGTCTGCCTGTACCTGGGACGTGACTACCTTCTGCAGAACTTAAAATATTAATTTGAAGACATTGCTATGGAGACTCCAAACAGAAAAGCTCAACTACCTGGTCCCTCTTAGAACATTTAAGCTTTTAATCATAAAGGATACTGGCACACATGTGAACTTAAACTCTCTAAAGCGGGTTTCATACCGATGTGTCACTGCCATTTCAGCGACAGAAACAGCGTGCCAACAGCAGTCCCCTTAAGGACCGCAGATGGATACACAATGAGGAATTGTTTCCTTTAGCATCTATAGTGTCGAGGCGCAATCGTGGAGATTTCGAGCCGCACTGTGCAGGTGAGGGGACTGGGACAGACAATTCCCTGGGCCACTTCTTTTACTGTCGAGACTCTTTGTCAGCCGAGAGCGAAGATTCCCAGAGGGGGACCGGGGCGGGAACCGCCTCCGCTCCCTTCGCCTCTGCTCCGCTCCCGGCCCGGCGGCTCCCCCGCTCCATCTCTCCGCTGGGGGCCGTGGGCAGACGCTGGGGGCCGGAGCCGGCTCTATCCCGCCGAGGCACAGGGCTCGCCCCTCGGCCCCTGCCCGCCGCACAGCCCGCTACCGCCGCCGGCCCCGCAGGGCTGGCAGCAGCCTCTGCGGGGACAGGGACGGTCGCTCCGCGGCTCCTCCCACCCTAACCCCGGCGGGCGCCGCCCCGGGAGCGGGAGCGGGGAGCGGGATCGGGGAGCGGCGCGGGGCCGGGGGCGATGCGAGCCCCGGGGCGGGCGCGCTCCTCCGGCGGGGACGCGCGAGCGGAGCGGCGAGGGGGAAGGACCGCTCTGCTCGGAGCGCTGAGCACCTGTGGGCGTGACCGCCGGCCCCCTCCTCCTCCTCCTCCCGCTTCCTTTACTTGAAGGGCCAGCGCCGCTGTAGCGGCAGAGCCTGAGAGCGGAGCGGGCGGCGCACGGAGAGGAGGAGAACCGCTGCCGACCCTCCGCATAAAGTGTCCCGGCCGCCTCTCGCGCCTCCGCCCCGTCGAGCCGCAGGACCGGTCGGGAGGGGAGCTCAGGCTGGACAGGCCGTGGGGGGACGGGGCTGTCTTCGCCCTGCGGGCGCTGGGCCGGGGCGCGGATCGCCCTCGCTGCGCGGAGCTGCCCGGCGGAGCCCTGCCCGGCCCCTCAGGGGCCCCCGCGGCCATGCTGGCCTGGGCCGGGGGGCGGCGGCGCCCTGAGCGGGGGTCGCCGTAGAGCCGCGGGCGGGCGGGCGGGGGAGGCGCCGCGTTCGCACCGCCGGGGCCCGCGCTCCGCCTGCGGGGCTGCCCCCGGGGAGGGGGAGGCAGGGGGAAGGACAGCAAACGGAACAACTTCTGCAAATTAAAAACAGAAAGGGGGGGAAAAAAAAAGAAATAGGCTTGTTCGTGGGACATCATCGAAGCTCAGTACCACGCGAGGTATCCAAGCCGCAGTGAAACCCTCCATGCTAGTGAACCCCACCACAGTGACAGGAGGGAAGCTGGCTGTGGCCACTGTTCCCAAGCCCCGCGTGCATTAGAGCCGCCTTGGCTTTCTGGCTGGAAGATGATTCCTGCAGCAGGAACAGGTTGCTGATGATGAACAGCAGAGTCGTTGGAAGATGCCTTCCTTGAGGATTACACGTGGAGCAAGGCCATCAGTCAAGGGGAGAGCTGGCTGGTGAAACTGTCTGACTTTCCCCCACCGGGGAAGTGGCTTCAATGGCTCCATCTCCCAGGAGAAGCAGTAGGAAAGATGCCAGCGCCTTGCCAAGCATGTCCTCAACTTTCTGGGCTATCATGATCCTGGCTAGTCTTCTAATCGCTTACTGCAGTAAGTACATATTTGTCCTGGTGCTTTTGCTGGGCATACACCTACACCCTTCCCATGTGAGGTAACACTTGAGGCGCAGGCCAAGCTCTGAAGCTGGCAGGCGTAGGTACTGTGCCTTAGACTTGCCCCTCAGCACATCTCCCCCCACTCCCCTCTGGCAAAGCAGGTAGACTGGCACTTTAATACTGCTGCTTCTCAGGAGCTTGAGATGTCCTTAGGTTGTAGATCTGGCTTTTCCAGTCCAAACAGTAGCATCTCTTGGATTTTAGAAACAAACTTTCTATCGGTAGTAACACTGATCCACTGTTCGCTGTTTGTTGTCAGATGTTACCAGATTGCTCTGAGGCTGCTCCCTCCGCATACACACTCTCCTAACTCCATCCACCTTCCATGAAAAAGATGGTTTGCTTATGTTCATTCTTCTAGGAAGCACATATTTCATCAAGTGACAGATGTCTTAACATCCCTGGGATCATATGTGATCCTCTGAAATTCTATAGGAGCAAATCTTGGCACCTCCTTAGCATATCTTCAGCTGTTTAGCAAGTCAGTATTGCCTATTTTAGAGCTGCATCTCAGGTTATCAGTAGGGTTTTTATATTCTTTTTTAAGGCTTGATAGATATTCCATTAATTACACTTGCAGATAAGGTATCTGTAAGAATCAAGTACTTGGACTATAAATACTTTTAAAGGTCTTTATTTTTTTTCCTGCTTTTTTGTTTGTTTTGGTCATTTTTGTTTTTCTTTGTTTTTCTTTTAGCAAGAATCATTTCAAGCAATTACATAACATAAAAATGGAGTTAATGTCCATACTTCAAGTTAGGGAATGCAAGTTGGTCTATAGCACCAGGATGGGAAACTTGCAAAGAGAACAGAAAAAGCAGTTTTATGAATAATAATAAAAAATATGCAATTTATCAGGAAGGACCCACACAGCTTTGCCAAAATGAATCTACACTGTATTTTCCCACCCTGAGCTGAATGGGGTCTGTAATTTTCCCATGGTGCATATTGCTTTCATTAGCTGTAGCATAAAAGATTTTGCACTAGGCTTGTCTTGTTGAGCTGTAATAGGTGTAGGCTGTGATGAATAGGAAATAGCTGCTGGTTTGCAGGAGCATACCTGCTGCATTTCTTAACCCTCTATTCCATTCCCTCCAACTGTATTACATTCACCATTTTTCTGTGTGTGTGTTCTGGGTTTTTTTTGAAACAAAATCATAATTAATTAGGAGAACCTTTAATTCACTTTTGTTTTGCTTATTACAGGGGCCCTTTATACTGATGACACTGAAAGTAGATTATTCTGAAAATAACATATTTTGTAATTATTTTTGTAATTTAGCATTACACTTCTCATTAATAAAATCATATTAAAGAGGCCACACTAAATATTAATATTTTTTACATAATGCTTTAGTCAATGTGTTAATATAGATATATTATATAGATATATTATATAGATATATTATTATAGATATAATAAACAACATAGTAAATTTTAAAAGCATCTATTGTATCATGGGAGTGCATATTACAAAATGAATATTTCAAGTGTAAAGGGAATTCAGTTTGATATTAGTGATAGGAAATATTTTGTTAAGTTTGTGCTAGAAGTGTCCAAAGAGTCATGGGCTTCTTATGAGGAGATATGAGATCTTTTGTGCATATATTTTTGATCAGCATGGCCTCAAAAAGAGTTAACCATGAACTCGGACACTTTAAAAATTATTTATTTTCAGCAATGAGAAGTTTGACAATGTTTTGTCCTAAGGAATGTAGTCATCCATTTAAATTGTTACACATTGTTCATTGTTTATTTTTTTGCATTGTTTACTGATAAAAAATGCAAATGTTGGCTGATAATCTGAAGGCATTTTCTAGTGTGCTTAAAGACCAGTTTCCAATTAGTTCTCTCAGCCAGTGTAGATGGTGTTCCTCAAATATGTAGTACACTCTTCATTTCATATAGCACTGAAAAGCACCATGCTGCTTAAAATATGCAGTGTCAAAACACTCCACCATTTGTGTAATGCTTCACTGATTTGACAATTGCAATTCCAAATGTTAATGAAGCATCATGAACATTTTCTCTAGTGGTAGTATTTGAGACATTGAAAAAAATGGTTTTTGCTCTGTGAAAAATCAAGATAAAAAAAAGTAAAGCTATTTCTAGGTAAAGCTGCACTTCAGATTTTATGAATTCTTTTATAAATTAGCTAAAGTTTAATCTTTTTTTTTTCATCTGATGCCTTTTCTTGAAGAAAAGCAGATCTGGGTGTTGGGAGGGGGGGGACATGATAACTTTTAAAAATGCTTTAAAAATAACAGGATTGACATATTTCTTAGAAAGTAAAAGGAAATAATTTGAATATGTAAGGTGGTCTCTACTTTCCCCCACACCTTATTGTCAGGTACATGGAAGTATAACAATAAAGGTGAATATATTTTCAAACTAATTACAGGAACCTAATATTTTATTATCTCTCATTGTATCATTCTACTGAAAATAAACCCTGCAGCCTCCAAAACAAAATCTGGGAAAGAACTTTTCCATTTTTCCTTTCTCAATAGCACTGTACATACAATTTTTGATCTATCTTACCTATTTCCGTTTTTAATCTGTTAGTCTGACAAAACTTATATCTGAATCAGTTATTTGAACATTGCTTCTCCTTCTCCTAATTACTTTGTGAATCTTAGTTTCTGGAAGTGTATTTGTTGTACAATAGTCATCCCAATTACCAGGAGCAACCAGTAAACACTATACTCTAAATTCCACTTGACAGATAAGCATACTTATAAAGAATGTTCTGGATGTACATGTACAACCCATTAGACTTTCATTTATACTTTAGTATCTGAAGTCCAATTATATTCCTATTGGTGTGATAAAATGATAAACTGATAATTTTTTCTTTCTTAAATGTTTAGATTATACTTAGGGATAATGGCTCCATCCTATGGTGGAAGAGAAACCTGCATCAAATCAATTAGGTTAGTTGCTATAGTGATAAATATAATGTAATATTCTCCATCTGAAGGAAAATGGTCTGATTTGGTAGGCTCTCAACAGGGGAAGACAAAAACAAAGTAGTAGAAATAGGCTATTTATGGTCCTTGGTGTGACCAACAAAGAGTTATTTTACTCAGCAGAAGTATCATTAAATGCAAAAACAGCCTCAGAAGGCTCTTCTGGTAGAGGGTGGCCACCTTCATGGCAATTCAGAATTCAAAGAGTTGTGACATTTTTGGATTCCAGACATGTATCTCGCATACCTGCTTAATGAACAGGAGTAAACCAGGAAGAACTACCTACAATGAATACCTCACACTGTATTTTTTACTGGTTTTTTACTGTTGTAAAGGCAAAATGAGTAGTTGTTTTTTGTTTTTTTTCTTCTTCATAACTGGAGTATGAATTTTACCATGTTAGAAAGTTTGGTCAAATTAAGGAAATTCTATGTGTTATCACAGCTGCCTGCTAACATCAGGAATCTAAATAACATGGTTTTGATTCAGAACTACATTTTAGTGCATTTATTCAGTTGAGTTTAGTATAAATACTGAGCAGCTTTTTATATGTAAATGCTAACTTTTTAAGTAATATATGAATCAGCTTTTAGCAAAGTTGTGGCTGTTACAAGCTTTTGCTTTTCCTTTTTTATACTGTTTTTTAAGCCCAAGGAGTAGAACATTAGAGCCCTGTGCTGTTCTGTTAAGGTAATATTTCTATGGGTGAGTAAATGGGGTTTTTTTGAAAGGCATTACTAAAACTGAATGGTACTTGGAAATTTGACCTTCTTGTTTTGAGTTTTGTGTATGGAAGACAGCCGTATGAAACCCAGCATTTATGTTTATTTAATGGTGATAGTACTAGGAAAAAGGGAGCTAAAAGTCCAAAATGCAAAGTATTTCCCGTAGCATAATACAGAGATATTTTTGCCACTGGTGAGCAGGGCTTACACAGAGCCAAGGCCTTTTCTGCTTTCCTTATTGCCACACAGTGAGGAAACTGTGGGTACATGGCAGGTTGGGAGGAGACCCTGCCAGGACAGGTGACCCCAACTGACCAAAGGGGTATTCCAGACCATGTGACATAATGCCCAGTATATGAAATGGGGGGGGAAAAGGAGGGGAGGTTCAGAGCGGTGGTGTCTGCCAAGTCATTGTTACACATGATGGAGCACTGCTTTCCTGGAGACAGCTGAACACCTGCATGCCCACGGGAAGGGATGAATTAATTTCTTGTTTTGCTTTTCCTGTGTGCATGGCTTTTGTTTTCCCTATTAAATGATCTTTATCTCAACCCTTGAGTTTGCTGGCTTTTACCTTTCTGATTCTCTCCCCAGTCCTGCTCATGGGGAGAGAATGAGCAGCTGCCTGGGTCTTGGTTCCCAGGTTCCTGGCTGGGGTTAAACCACGAAAAAATATTATATTCTATTAACCTTACCTTAAATTGACACCCTGTTCTTATTAGGTAGATGCAGCTCATTTGAGAAATACCTTTTCGTTGTCCTGTTCTGGAGTTGCTTTCTGTCTAAAAGACACGGGCTATTATGGTCTCCAGGTCTTATTGTTTCCTGATTTGCAACTGCCAGCAGGAATGGCAATTAACTGTGGCAGTCACCTGGCCACATCTACAGCAGGAGCTACCATATCATCATGCACAGGATACTGAACAGCTGTTAGATGGCAAATGGTCACTGCCCTTTTACATTGGATGCAAACAAGTCAGCTCTGAATTAAAGCCTACAGCTTCTGTTATTGATCTGTTATCATTCAGCTTCAAAAGTGAAAACCACAGATTTTTAAATCTTTGAATTTGATGGTCTCTATAACATACTAGTAACCTGTTAATGTGAGTAGCAAATTGACTCACCAGATTGTCTCACCAGTTGTGTTGTAGTCTGTCCAGATGACATATTACATAGAAGTCCTCGGCATCAACATAAGAAATGTCTTACTGCTTTGAATATTGGATTCGACCCTTTAAGGCTAAGTAAGCACCATTACAATTTCTCAAATGTGTTTGAATTCTGGCAATTCATACTTCCATTGTAAGTAGAACCACTGATATGGATGAATGACGGGAAGTAGGTTGGGAGGGTAAACTTGAAGAAAATGGATATTTTCAATTAAATATGTGGTAGAGGAGTATTCCATGTCTTTCAGCAGGACTGACAAGACAGAGATTGAGACCTCTTTGACAGTTTTCTTTGTGCTGTTTATGTAATGTACTATTTTTTTTGTACCATATACTATGAAAATAGTAATTTTCATTACTATTACAGGAGTAAGCCCCCCTGCTCCAGATAAGGGCGTAAACATAAGCTACATTAGATTTTCTTTTACTGTGGTCCTACTAATCTTTTAGTTTTTCCTTACTGACACCACTGAAGAAGTAGTGGAAAGTCCTTCACTGAGCTTAGCCCTTAGGAGTGGATATTTTTCCACTCATTCTCTGCTAGGAGGGGATGGTATGAAATATCTCAGTTTTTAAGATGCAATTTAGTGCTTTCTTAGAGATTGCTCTAACCATAAGGCTATTACCTTAAAAAAAAACCCAAAAAACATTGACAGCTAGTCTAGCATCTGGCATGTCAAATATTGTTTATTAGAGGTGTGCCTTGAATGTTGTCAATAACTCAAAAATGCACCTAAATACTGTGTTTCATATAGAAGTGTTAGATATATAGGCAAATCCAAGCAGGTTTGATTAGCCAGAGTCTTCCTGGTCTGCATATTCTTTGTTGCTAAATTCAAACTAGAATGTTTCCATGCTTAGTCTCATGTTAGATCAGGTGTGTTGTTCCACTGCTGGGCTGGAATCTATTTATTTTTTTTCTGTGTTTAAGTCTAAGTTAGACTGCTTTTTGCACAGATGGTTGGCAAATTTGCTTATTTTAGATGTTTTGGAATATGCTTCATGGATATGCTTTTATGTTAGCCCTACAAATAGGAAAATGTTATGTGGTGACTATTTGAAAATATATGAACTGTATTTAAACTATATTTTCCAATACTTTTGGTATAGAGGTTTATTTCAAAGACTTTGTGCATGTTTTTCAATAAAAGGACCGTTCATGAATAACATGTTAAATTTGTAGATGGTTTTGCTTTTACATGATGATCTTTGGCTTTCTTCCAAATTGTGTGGCCTTTGTATTATTTTGATCTCTGACTAGGCTGGTTCTTTGGATGTCTTTCTTCAAACACTTGATTTCTCTCAGATAAGAGGAAATCATCTAAGTGGGGTGAGGAGTATGACTTTTTAAAAGGGGTCTCTGAGCAACAGCGCCTCTGGTTTTCTCCTGAGTAGCATCCAGTTACTCAATATCACCTATGCTTTTGCATGTCCTAACACTTCCCTTTGTTGCCTGTAGTACAGTACAGCAATAAGGAAATTGCTTCTCTAGAAGAAAGTGTTATTTATTTTGAAAAATTATATGCTGTTGTTGGAGAAAACATAAACCATATGTAGAGAGACCTCTAGCTTCAATTTCTCTTGTTAGCATGCCCTTCAAGTCACTCTAAAAACAAGGTTGGTGTGATTTATTTATAGTCCTGATGATCTTTTTGATTGTTGATATATATTTATTTATTCTGTGTTTTTCTGCCTCATAAAATCATAGAATGCTATGTGATGGAAGGGACCTTTAATGGTCAGCTAGTCCCAAACCCCCTGCTATGGTCAGGGACACCTTCCACTTGACCAGGTTGCTCAGACCCCCATCCAGCCTGACCTTGAGCACTTCCAGGGAAGAGAACTTTTCTGAGCAACCTGTTCCAGTTCCTCAACACCTTCAAGTTAAAGAGGTTTATTCTAGTATCTAATCTAAACCTCCCCTCTCAATTTGAAGCTACTAACACTTCAAAACATTACCCCTTATGGCTTAGTAAATGGTCCCACTCCTAGGCTGCCTCATTCTTTTGCAGCCTGAGTTAACCCATGCCTTTATCTGACCCTTGACTAAAGGAATCCTCCTCCACTGTTACATACTCTTCCAACAGGAGAGTGTTTTAACAGGGCAGGATCTTATGATGTTTTTAGGATCAACATACTTTTCATAATAAAGCATCCTTCTGCCTTTGGCTGTAACTGAAAGTAGCAATTTATGCTATGACCCCATTGTTCATTCCAGTATTTTGAAGGTCTGGAACTGGGACTGTCTCTGGTTTTGTTTTATGTGGAGGTTAAGTCCAGAACATAGTTAACAGATGTGTTCTGTTTGTATTTTCTGTAAAAAAAGAAACTGAATAAAAGCCCAGAACAGAGTACCTAGGAGATTGGTAATATTTCAAATTGCAGGTTGTGTTGGTTGGGTTAATTCCTATTTTTCATCCATTGTAGGGGAGAATTTTACTGACCAACTTTATTGAAGCACAGCTGTAGAATCTAATGATTCTGTTACATGTCATTTGAGAGAAGAGTCCTTAAATCTTACAGAAATGAGAAATCACTAAATATGGAAAATAAAAATTAAAAAAAAAAAGATAAAATGGGAGTTCTTTCTGAGTTCTTGTTAAAGTTCTTGTTAGTCCCAGTATAATTTATGGTGGCTTTGACCTTTGCTCTTGGAACTTTTTTTTTTCTGATTAACTTATAATGCTGATCTTGACAAATATGTTCTAAGAGATGATACGCTGACAAATAGAGATACCTTTAACCCTGAATGCCTCTATCACTTTTCATAGTCTTGGATGTCAATATTCCTTTTAGTGGATATTTCAATTTTCCATTGAACTAGACCAGTGCAAAGTTTGGCAGAACATCTTAGCCAGATGACAGAAGTGGGTTTAAGCTAAGCTGTTACACTCTTAATTAAGTGGTTCAGTTGAATGCAGAAATGTTGAAAAGCAGTGGGAACAGTGGCTCCTGGCACTTCTGCCAGACCCACAGGAAGCCACAAAAGTGATCAGGGAGCTAAAGCCTATGAAGACCAGTAGAGATAGTTGGAATTATTCAGCCTTAAGACCTTTCTTAGAACCTTGCAGGGCTTGTGAGAAGGATGGAGAGAGTAATTTTACCAAAGCCTGTAGCAACAGGAAAAAGGGCAATAGTTTAAACTGAGTAGATTCACATGGGACATAAGTCTTTTACTGTGAGGGTGGTGAGACACTGACACAGGCTTCCCAGAGAAGCTGTGGATGCCCAGTCCCTGGAAGTGTTCAAGATCAGGCTGGATGGCACTTAGAGCAACCTGGTCTAGTGGAAGGTGGCCCTGCCCATGGTAGATAATCTTTAAGGGATCCTTCCGACCCAAAGCAGTCTATGACTTTTGTTCTCTTGCTTTAAATGAAACAATTAGATTTTCTTTTACTGGGATCCCACTAATCTTTCAGTTTTTCCTTACTGACACCACTGAAGAAGTAGTAGAAAGTTGAAAGTCAAGTACAAGTGTAAAATATATTGAGAGTTTACCTGTTACTGATAGCATTCTGTTACTGAATAGCATTGTTATTGAAAGGGTTCACTAGTTTCTCATATTTTGAACCAAAATGAGTCTTCTATTTAATTATACCTTGGGTAGACACTTTTCTTCTTTGCAACCTAAAAGAAATGCTGTTGGTTTTAATATTTATTTTGTATACTGAACAAATTCCAGTGTAGTTCTATGTACCACCTTGAATCGTAAAAAATATAAAAATAGAAAATTCTTTCCTGAATTGAACTAATGTAATAACCTGAGTTATTGCTGAAAATAATTTTGTTGAAAAATATCAGAAAGATTTTCCAGGGCTTTCTAAGTATCTACTGTCAGTAATGCTCTATTGAACATTCATTCTAAGGTGAGAATATATATAGTTTTGTGTATATGGGTACTCAGTAAAAAACATATCAATATTTAAAATAAGAGGCTTTAAAGTTAGATATCACCAAATGTTACTGTAAGGTAATAATTTTGATGAAATTATCTGCTCTAAAGCATTTGACCCAATGTGTGTTTGTAGAGCATAATATCTGGATTAATGATAATAACATACCATTTCAAAGAATTTTCACAGATGTTTTCATTTTAAATTATCAGCTTCACCCATGAAACAAAAAACCAAAAAAAACCACCAAACCCAAGTATATGTTGTGGAAGTCAGATCCTCATAGATTAAAAGGAACAGATGACAAATAATTTCACTTTCATCTGAAAAGGACAGGTCTTTCATTACTTTAGATTTCTGCAGTGCAGTCATCTATAGTTACCATAATCTCATTTTAAAGTCAGTGAAAGCTTAAAAGTTTTCACAATGCAGTCCATGTGACTTTTTTAAAATACATTATAGAGTTTGATGTAAATTGTGCTGCACAAGTGCTTGTATTTGTTGGCAGATAGACAGCTTGCTAAGATTTTATTGTATGTGTTATCACATTAATCCAGTCCATCATTATAGCATCTTTAGGATGTTGCTTTTCCTATTTTCAAGACCCACATTTAATATTAAAATATTTAATGGTTCAGTATTTCTGTAAGGAAGAAAAACACAGAAAAATGGGTTTATGATACAGATTAAGACCATAGGTCAAGATGTAGAATTAATGCAGCAAAGGATTTGTACAATTCGAGGGATGTAGTTGGCATAAATTACTGGGATTTTCTGAACACATCTTTGCAAACAGCTTGTATCCTGAATATTTTTTTTCAATGTTTTGTCTTACTGTAATTTCTCCAGTTTCTTTGCCAGTATTGTTACACTCTGGACACTCT
The DNA here is from genome assembly GCF_030490865.1 of Poecile atricapillus. Classification (NCBI taxonomy): domain Eukaryota; kingdom Metazoa; phylum Chordata; class Aves; order Passeriformes; family Paridae; genus Poecile; species Poecile atricapillus. Next base: position 59,537,944 of record NC_081289.1, on the reverse strand, counting down.
AAAAATGCTGTCTTCCCCCAGAAGTTGTAACCTATGTGAATTTTAGAGTGTACCAAAGGTTATCAGCTTTACTGTTCCTTTTTTCTCTTTTTTAAGCCTCTTCCATATGAAATAATATTGAACACATTTTCAACATGCAGAGTTTTATAGTGTGGTTAAAACATTTGAAACACTTTCATCTACTAGTGATTTAGGTAAGAAAAGGTTTAAAAGTGAACAATGTGTACATGTTTATGAGAAGCTGCAGAGCCAAAGAAGACCTGAAATGCTTACCTTGAATACAAAAGCAGATATGAAGAAAATAAAAGCTTTGTATGAAAAATGTTATGTGGTTATTTTTGGGAGGATATTGGGCTTTATGACGTGAGATGTTCCTCCAATTTTCCATTCTTCAGTGTAAGTGCTATTTTTACAGTTCTTTTCATCTGGAGAGATTTGTTGCCTTCTATAGCTCATTGTTTTATAAATATGTTTTTGTTCAAGGAATATATTGCTTTTCACCTTTTTCACAGTAAATATATCTTCATGCATTCTTTGTCTAAAAGCTGTTCAGTTCTGGTTGTGCTGCCTGTGTAACCACAGATCTCTACCTTAGTCCTGTTTACAAATGTAGAATGCCTTGCTTCATGGTTTAGAAATGGTATTCTCAAATTTAGTACTATTGCTAAAAAAAACACCAAACACTTTCCCCCCTCCACCCCACCTCCTACTGAAGGCACAAAACTTTATGGATTGAGAGAAGAACAATGTACTGGAAACAGAACTGAGATAATAAATGAACAGTAACAGCAGCAATGGTGATATAAAAGTGTGCAAAAGAGAATGATTCCCATGGGAAAATGGTGACTGCAGACCTTAGGAGGATAAACAAGACCAGACAGTTCCCCTGACATGTTTTCTTGACCAGAAGAAACCCCTTTTCCCAAGAAGTGAGAGTGCCTTTCCCCATCACCTGGCAGTGAACCTGAGGTGGTATGGAATAATCTTTCTTTCCTAGACATGCCCCCTCTCAGCAGTTGCTAAAAATTAGCTCTGACATTTGATAGCAATGTACATATACCAAAATGTTCTTTGGCATAAATATTACACTGCCTTCATAGGATTGACATTGTATTGAGAATAGGTAGTATTAAGAATAATTGTCTATTGTTTTCTCTGATAATTCATCTCTTTATAGAGGAAAAGGATGTCCTTTAGAATCCTCAACTTCACAGAGTGAAACTAATCTTTTAATTAATTATTTTAAATAATTTTAATTTAAGCATAGACACAAATATCAAATGATGCACCTACCTGTCTCATTTCTTAGTAAATTTCCTGGAAATGACAGGGTTGGTTTTTTTTTTGTTTGTTTGTTTTTTGTCTCCATCAAAGACCAAATATGTAGAACACAAGAAAACATCTCCTATGTAATCTTATTAGACCATATTCCCAATATATTTCATTACCTTTCCTTTCACTGTTTATAATAAACGATAACCGTTTCCTTCCTTAGGGCTTCTTTTTGAATTTAGCGTTCAGTGTTGGCATTGAGTTCCAATATTAGTTTCCTATCTTTCGTATTTTTCAGTTTTGCTTCTTTATTTTTCTTATCTAAGGTCAGGTGAATTGCCCCTACTGTTTGTCTTGCCACTTTTTGAAGTGCTTTTCTGTTAGTTGGTGTGACAGGTACTGCTATGTGAATCACAGTTTGTCAGTGACTTCTCAGACAAATTAACTTGATATATGTGTAGAGAATTTTCCTCCCAAGTGCTAGATTTGCAGAGATTTGAGAATTGGGCTTTTTTTATGATGGTTTGTTTGGTTGTTTTTTTCCCCTACATCAGGTTCTCTGAGCCCAATTATAAACTCTGTGATACAGCATACTGTAGTCTTGAGTCTAAATACCTTGTTAGAATTTAGTTTAAATTTTCTTCTGCCGTTTTCAATTATTTTGGAAGTATATTAAGCAACAGATATGATTATGCACAAAAGCTTAGTACTGAAGTGCTAAGGAAAAAATACGCTTTCTGTTTCAGTGCATGTAATTTGAACAAGCCTTTTAAGTTGCCAAAATGCTGGAGAGCCCTGGTAGATGTGATGGTTATGTATCATTTGTCATGACAAGGGCCCCTAAATTTCAGATGCATGTCAATATTACTGAGGTCCTATATATTTCATGTGACAAAAGACACCTATGGTTTGGCTGAATAATATCCAGTTTTCCAGGAATAGGAACAACTGTCTTTAAAGTGGGTGTCAGGAAGCTAAAACTGAAGTCATAGCTAGTTGGTTTTGGTCTTTGTTTGAAAGTGATGGTGGCATAAAGCATATGGAATGAGAATTACAGAGCGCTACTCCAAAGTCAAATAACATTTCTGAAGTATGCTTTTGACCAATTTTGTGTTCTTTGCTTCTGATTTACTCTTTTCAGTGTATATTTCTATTAATTCACATATTTAAGTTCAGTTACAGTGTAACACTGTAGCTGAACTTAAGTGATCAAAATGTAGAATTTTTTCCCCACATCTCTAAATCTGCACTTTTTTTTTTCTTTCATGGAAGATCAGGGATAGTGCCATGAGTTGGGCATTGTTGCTGCTGCCTAAATTTTTAATTTAACTTCAGTTAGAAGGAAAAAAATACACATTTCAAGAAATAATGGAGGGGTAAAATTTGGAGTTAAATCAGGTACATGTGATAGACAACTGTCAGAGAAAATTCTGTCATTAAGTAATGAAAGCTTCTGAATCCACACTGGCTTTTCTGTGTTTTGCTTGCTTTTCCTCTTATCTACATCTCCCTTACCTTATGGATCTCTTTTTTTCCCCCTTCTGTCTTGGTGTCCTATTCACATGGTTTTGCTGACAGACTTGCACAGTTCAGATAAAAGCAAAATAAGCAGAGGGATACACATATGAGAAGACCATTTGATAGTCTGGATCATCCACTTTAGTTTTGCTTCACTGTAAATAAACGTGTCTCTCTTTGTCTTTCCCACAGGCACCTGAGTCTGAAACATTACTGCTAGTCAGGAAGCTGTTCCTGCTGAGAGCATACACTCTGCCTCCTTGCTTAGTGCGAGAACTGTTGTAGCGGAGGAATTAAAGTGGTTACAATCTGTCAAAATGTTCGTTCCTAGCTTTTGTAGTATTTTAGCTGAGAGACAGGAAAATCAAGATCTTACAGAATGTGTATTGGCAAATTCATTTACTTGCTGTGTACACTTAACAGGAATCTTGACTGCAAGGTTCATGAAATGTTGCAGTGCTTACATCTATAAAACACAATAGTGATAACCATTAAAATGTATTTTCTCCTGCATTGAAAGTAGATCTTGTTGGAACTGTTATCAGACAGAATGCCTGTTTTTTGATACATTTAGTACCTACATATATTAACAGTTTATATTATTCCAGTAAAAATTAAGCACCATAATGCTTATTTCCTAAAAACAAGGAATTTGAGCAAGTTTAAGTACACAAGATGAGGAATGTTTTATTTTGTGTAAGGAGCCTCTTTTATTTTATGTTAAAAGCCTCTTTTTAAATCAATGGCAGATGAAGAAAGAGTATTAATGGTGAAAAGAGAAGGCTTTTCTTTATTTGGATTTAAGATGACTAATATTGAAACAACACATTGGAAATTTGCAGTAGTGTCTGAGCCAGTGGAACTAACGAAGTAGAGCTTCCACATATGAAACACATGCAGATAGTATCAAGATATATAACAAACTTTCAATATTTCTTACCATGTTGAAATTAAGTATGCAGCTTGTTTTGAAACAAACTAGATTTCTAAAGATAGCTTTGAGGTATTACTTTTCATGTGCTCTAGTTCTCTGTTTTAGTTTCTATACCACATTTGAAAAATTTTTCAACTAAATGTGATACTTTAACGAATACCAGAAATCAGTATCTTTTGTTCCTACAGCCTATTTTGGAGAGTGATTCTGTCTGTACCAAGTAGAGTCCACATACACACACAGCATAAGCCCCGTTTTCTAATAGATTTTCTACCCCATTGCCTGACCAGATTCTATACATATGGAAGAACAGGTCTGTGTAAGATCACAGAGAATTATAGAATGAATAGGGTTGGAAAAGACCTTTGAGATCATCCAGTCCAACTTATGACCTTACCACCTTGCCAACTAGACCATGGCAGTCAGAACCACGTCCAGTGTTTTTCTAAACATCTCCAGGGATGGTGACTCCACCAGCTCTCCAGGCAGCCCATTCCAATGCCCAGGCTCTCCTTCAGTGAAGAACAGATGAATCTCAATTAATTCAAAAAGATGAATCTTAATTTTCCATGAAGAATATTGATTGTACATTAACAACATGTTTCTAAACATAATTTCATTTTCTTCATATGCTTTCAATAACATTGAAAAAGAGTGATTGTGTTGTGTATTATTGCAGGATAGACATAATGCAACTGCTATTTTTGCCTTTTATGAAAGATGAACTACCTCAATGAATTAAATATTATTTTTTAAATAGCAGGGAGTAAAACTCTATGACAAATTCTTGCAAGCAGCAAATTTGGCTGGTAGATGATCAGGCAAAAGAAACTAGTCTCTTTTTACACTTCAAGTATGAGGTACGGAGTAATTATGTGAAGCTCAAAAACATGTGTCAAAGAGTTTTATGGGCCCCATTACCTTTCAGGTTCATAAAACACTGCCAACAACCATGTCCCTCTCTCTCCTTTAGAGAATAAATAGCTCAATTAATTTATAGGAGTCTTTCCATTTTGTGTATAAAAGAAGAAAATGAAGGTAAATTAATCTGAATAAATTGGATTTGTATTCTATTAATCTTGTGGGAATTAGTATCACAATGATGCTTATACCATCATAAAATTTTTGTTGCTTACACTTCATTGTAAAAAATTATTAACATAATTGTTTTCCTGGAATGGTAATGAGTACAGAAGTTACTTTCATGGACCAATGTAGGCCTTTGAAAGTTTGAACTAATCCTTGTATACATTTTTATTGCTTAGTTGGTTCTTTTGAATTTTGTCACTTTTGAAGCTTTATTTCCACATAAAATCACGGTTCCCTCCTCCTTTCATACATGCAGTGCAGATCTGGAGAAATGACTGACCAGTTCACCAGGACCAACCCATGCCTGATAAGTTCCAGTAAGTCTCAGATGAAATCCAGAGGAATGATTTTTGATTTCACAGTATCTGAGCCAAAGATGAATAAGAAAATATATCGTTAAAACTGTCACCTGTTTTAATGCCACAAAAATATTTGTAAATGGAAATGATTCCAGAGAAAGTTTTTTTTGAGCGCTTCTGTCATGCTTCAAGCATTGCTTTTGGCCTTCCTGGATTCAGTTCTCACCACCGCCTCTCTAAACAGGAGCTTTTTACAGAACTCGTTTACGTACATACTTGGTGCAAGGTAGAGTTGAATGCTGTGTGTGGCTTCTGCTGCTTGCACTTAGGATATCTAGATACTGATGAAAAGTAAATAGAAGGAGTGCAACCACTATGAGAGTCTGAAGATGGTAGAGAAAAGGAATGCCTGTATTTTCCTGAGTTTATGGTTTGAGGAAAATGGCCTGAGTCCTTTCAGGCTGTTAATGTTTGCTGTCTGCAACTCTCTTTGAGATGAAAGTAGGAGTATTTGGAGATCAGCTATATCAAAGGTGCCAAGTCTATTAGAATTGATATGACTGTCTTCCATTTCCCAATAATGCAGAGGTCATCCAGCAGAGCCACAGGTGCTGTCTCAGGCTAGTGGTCTGGTCTGAAGCCCAGCTGACAGCTGGTGGTAGACAGAAGGGTTTTTTACTACTTTACTGAATATTTTGCTTAAAAAAGGTGATCAGATTTTAGCCAACAGCTGAGAGCATGTCCAGAACTGAGATGTCAAACTGTTGTATGGTTTAGTACTTTCAGCGCCTGGCCAGCGGTTATAATCAAATGACCAATCTTTCTCAGTTACATAAATGTACATTTCTGCACATGCACGTTAAAACTTGACATCTAGGTCTTGTAACTGTGTTTACAGAAAAACAGGCACTTCACTAATTAGAAAATATTGTGTCAGATTCTCTGCAGGAAAATAATTGATTTGACCTCGTTTTCGAAGAACAGTACACTTACTGAAATAGAAGAAAAGTTACCGATATTTTCTTTTACTGGATTGACATGTGAACAAAAAGAATAGGGTAAGGCTTAATCTTCACTGAATCCCAGTGTGTCTTTTGTTCCTCAAATATGTAATTATTCACTTAGAAAACTGATGGTGAAAAGCCTGTAATAATTTTGGTATAATGTTTAATTGATCAAGTTATTAGAACTTGCAATGAAAAAGAAATAATGATAGAAAGGAATAAAGTGGTAACTTTCTGTTTATACTTCAAGGCTCCCTTTTACAAGACTTTCCTGATATATTTAGGTAGCTTCTAGCCACAGCTACCAGTGAGTGACTGAAGAATTTATTTTAAGCTGCAATTCTGTATTCTTGACCACTAATATGTGTGAACAGACTGAGAGTTAATAATTGTTTTTACATTGATAATTACTTTAAAATCTACTGAATTTTAATACATTTTATGTATTATACAAATTATGTATTATGCTATGCTGGTAATTTTCAAACAATCTACTGGCAACATCAATTATCCCCAAAGCTGAAGCCGTTTTTCACTACAAATGTTACGATTTTTTAAACAGCTGGTTCCCCTCCTGTTTTCCACATAGTAAAGTTAAGAGTACAGCTGCTTCCTACTAAATGGAAAGTATTAAAATTTTTTTTTTTACATGTAAAATCAGATAGCTGTTGCAATAGTCTCTGTATGTAGAATTTGTTGTTTTGCTGGTTTCCCTAGTTTAGAACAAATCATTTGATCATGGCATTTGCTGCAGTATGAGCCTGGGATCTTTTGTACTGAAGCATAGAGTCTAAACAATATCAAAGAATGCATTGAATCTAATGCTTGAATGAATGCAAATTCATTTAGGGTGAACCTGTCTCCTTTAGCTTGAATATTAAAATTGTACTGATATGTTATCTATAAGAAAAAGTGTAACACCAAAAGATGATTAGTGAAGACTGAGAATAGAATGGGATCAACTACAGTTAGATCAAGTACAGCATGGTATGAGATTCTTTGAGGAGATGTTGGGAGGTGATGCTGCTTCTCCACTTGGTCCTAGTGTGGCCACATCTCGAGTATTCAGTTAGTGTTCAGTTCTGGTCTCCACAGTTCAAGAAAGACAAGGACCTACAGGAGAGGGTCCAGCAGAGGCCACAAAGATGATGAGGGGCCTGGAGCATCTTGGTTACGAGGAGACACTGGGAGCTGCGCCTGTTTAGTCTGGAGAAGGTGAGACTAAGAGGGGATCTCATCAATACATGCAAATATCTCAAAGACAGGTGCCAAGAGGATGCGCCAGACTCGTCTTTGTGGTGCCAGCAACAGGATGAGGAGCAATGGCAATAAACTGAAACACAAGAAGCTTCATCTCAACGTGAGGGGCAACTTCACACTGAGTGTGGCAGAGCACTGGAACGGGCTGCCCAGGGAGGTTGTGGAGTCTCCCTCTCTGAAGGCATTCCAAACCCATTTGGACACATTCCTGTCTCACCTGCTCTAGGTGACCATACCTTGGCAGGGGCTGGGAAAAGAAGTTCACACCAGAGCTCTTCCAACCCTAACTATTCTATGATTCTGTTTCTTAATTATCAGCATGAATTTCTGCAGTAAAATGAAAGATCATTTTCTACCTTTTATATTTCCCACAGTCTATCATCTTCCAGCAACAGGGATCCTTGGCATGGTGGTGAGTTGCAGGAGAGCTGTGAATCATTACTGGAATTGTGAAAAAGATGTGTGACCCCATGGTGAATTAGAAGTTTTAAGGTCACTATAGACAGCATTGCTTAGACTTGATTAACAAAGCCATGTGTAATTTCCCTTATTCAGAAACTGATACTGAACTAGGGAGAAAAATGATAGGATATTCTAAAGAATGGAATGTCCCTTGTAGAAATGAAGTTGAAAATTGCTTAACTTGTTTAGTCAAACAACTGAGAGATATAAAGTACATTGGAAGAATAAAGAACAAAAGACATTAAAAAAAAAAAAAAACAAAAAAAGTGCTCAGGATTAAGTGGAAGTGGAATTTAATTGATTTATAAACAGGATTTTATTATATAGGAGCCTGTGATACCAAGGCACTTGATTTGATTACTTGAAGAGATCTCATGGAGACTTCTGTTTATCTGCTGACTCTTTTGGTCAGATTGGTTTCAGACAGATAGCTTCCTTGAGTGCTGTGGCTGGCATAAGAATGTGTAGGATCATGTGGCTGAGATTACTCCATCCAATAAATCTTCACTAAATCATGGAATTACCTATGGATTGCTGTCTTCATCTCCTGATATTTCTGACAAGTTAGTCAGATGGTCCCTTGGACTGTCTGATAAAACTTTTTAAGTTCAAGTTTTGAATTATAGGTGGAATGACTTCTGTTCATCAATATATTATGTTCTAATCTGTAGGACTTCCCCAAATGAGTCGTGGGAGAGATCCCTGTCTTTTGTGTAGCATTTCTTCTGTTCAGAAGGCATGTTTACGTACCCAAAGTTGTCTTGATGTAATTTATTTATCATTTTATGGGTTACAGTTCTGTTTAGTTTGGCTCTTTATTTATGTTGAAGCACAGGAGCAAATTTACTTGGTTGCATCAACCATTTGTTCAGCCCAATATTCACAGAGGTAGCTGCAAATGTGTACTTAGGGTAATCTAAGGGCAGGGCTATAGGACACTTGTCTCTAAAGCCCTCCATTCACAAGCTGTTTTCTGATCAGGGAGTCTGGGGTTGAATGAGATTTAGGGGTATTTAGTAAATTAAATTTTATTTCCATTAACTCCGTTTAGTGTGGCCGTTGAGAAGTTATTTTTTTGCCTTATGTATTTCCTGGGGTCACTGCATTCCACTGTAACTGGTGTGATTTAGAATGGCAGTACTATGCCATAAATTGTATAATGTGACAGTGGGCAAAGCATAGAAATTGGGAAAATGATTAACTGTGATGTTAAATTGTTTTAATATGGTCTTTTTTCTCAGCATGACTGATATCTGTTTTATTAATTCGTGATCACCATGTACAATTTTTTCATCACACGTATAGGTGGAATAGAGAATGAGAACATATAATACTAAATTTTTAAATGGAAATACATGTTATCATGATGAGAATATCAAACACTCATGTAATATATTCTAGATCATCTTCCTTTCTTTTGGTATTGAGAATAGCATATTGTGTGTTTAATAAGGTAATTCTTTTAAACTTGTTGAGATGAAATTCTGTTCTATAGCCCCTTCTTATCTTTTTCTGATCAGTTCAAAAACAGGTTTCTGGGGCCATAAGAAAGCATTTGGGTTTTTAAGAATTTGTTACAGCATTCTTTTTCTGAAGATAAACAGCATGTAGCAATTTTAGCTAAAATTTTAAATAATTAAGTTTGTTAAAAGTCAGCAGGCGTGGAATGGTGAACTTCACTAAACATCCTAAAATTGGGATTATGCAAAACTGATGGAAGTCACTTTTCAACTCAAAGATGTTGAAGTGAATCCCTAAATCTCTGCTGTCCCTCTGGTATTACAATGAGTAATGAGCACTCCATATTTCACTTGCCTAGTTGATCAAAGAAGTGGATTTCAGAAGGCTCACTGGGCTTCTGAAGGCTTCAGAAGCTGAAATGGGGTCTGAGATTAGCTTTAGAATTCTTTAATCAATGTGACTTTTATAAACTCCAGTTTATTTCCTTTTAGTAGACAATCCTGTAGGATTTTGTGGTTTTAATATTGTTATAGCTTCTCAACAATTTTTAAATTAAAAATTTGCCCAAAATTCTAGATTAAAGGAGCACTTTAGATTATGATTAAATTCTTTTACTTAGTAAGCAGATTTGAGTCAATTGAGAGGTGATTATTCGCAACTAACATCTGTCAAGTACTGGCAGTAACATAATCCTTATGCAAAAGCTTATTACATTGACCTTATAGTCAATGGGTTTAAGAGAAACATCCTTGGTGAAAAATCACATCAGAAATGTTCTTTCTGATTGGCTTAACAATACTGTTACTATTAACTTTATGGTGTGCTACCTAAGGAATAATTAAACCAGATGGTGTGTTAAACCCAACTGAAAGAATAAAGATATTTTTACTTTTAAGTTGATCAAAATTAGGTAAAACAACATATGTTCATATGCATTACGATTCCTTTAACTACTTATTAACTGCTTTCCTTAATATTCTTCCTGGTGATTTGAGAGCTCTGACTCTCAGAAAAAAAACCAACAAAAACAAACCCAACAAAAATCCTGTTTGAATTATTTTTTTTCAGACTCTCTGGTCATTCATACCCATGTTGCTTTGTGTTTTATGTAATTTAAATCAACAGTTTGCACACTGCGGTATCTTAAAGTTACGTGAAACCAAAATGCAAACTATTTTGGGCCACATTCAGTTGTAAAAATTAGGGCAGGTACATCCAAAAAAAGGATTTGGAGATTGTCTCTAAAGAAGCACAGCTTGTACAAATAAGCAAATTACATTTTATGCAACAGATGTTGAGGAGGGAATTACAAATACTACAGTTCCTGTTATATTTGTCCTGACTTTCCACCATTTCTCTTTAGCAGTGCCATGCAGGGCTAATAATACAGAATAACACACCACACCACATACATTATGACTAAAATCTCTCTGCTGCCCATAAGTGGAGCTGTTATTTTTATATTCCTCAAATAATTACTATGTTATTTTTATTCTCCATTATTCCCCAAAGAATAAAACTCTATTATGCTTACTTTTTTCATACCGGTAACTCTTCTCATACACTGATAGTATTTCCCTCCTAAAGATTGCCTGATGAACAGAATGCAGTTCATGGAAATATGCAGTCCCATTGCCTGAACTGATGTAAAATTAAATGAGAGTGGGAACACACAAATGAGATTTATGATCATAAAGCATTGTGGAATAATGTTTTATCTTCACAGCTGCTCCTTATCCAGGTGCTGTTAAAAGCACTGAAAATATTCATAAAATTAAGTTAACTGTATCTTGTTTTTGTGAAGGATTTTGAATAATGTGCTTTCATTACCTTGATCATTTTATATGCTTCTGTCTTTCTAGTGGAAATTACTTCTTAGTCACAACTACCTGTTCAAACAACTCGTAGAACAGCATTAACAGTGAGCATCTCTTCTTCTGACTGGATGAGCCATACCTTTTTCTGGGAGAGCTTCAGTTGGTTGAAGTGGGAGAGAAAAATTATCTTAATACATTATCTATAATTGCTGATTATATTTCTCAGCTTTAAATTTCTACTAGTTATGATGAAGCCCATAGCATTAGGATGAGTTGTCAACAATGTTACAAAGTAACAATGTTACTCTTATAAAGTACAAAGATTAATTTAAATAAAAAGGCTTGATCTTTTGTTTGTATCTAAATGGAGAAGCAATTTGATAATTTGGTATGGTGATTTCCTATGAATATGCCAAGCAGCAAATTCATGTGAGTGTTTATATGAAGGCATTTTTATTAGCAGAGTTTGCACACAGCATAATGCCAAACAAGTAAGTGTTGCTATTGGTATGTGGAAAAGAACTTTATTTTACTGGATTTAATATTCATTTAAATGGAGGATTAATAGAGTCAGCCAAAGATAAGTCTGATGCTATTAACATTTCAATTTGATGTAGGATGTTGCTGCCTTATTTCTTTAATGCTTTGAGCACTTTTATTGAATTCTGAACCTTCACTGGGCTTCAGTCACAAGTCTGCATTACAGAATCATAGATTTTCAGAACAGTTGATGTTGGAAGGGACCCCTGAGTTCATCTGTTCCAACAGCTCTACTTGAGCAGGTCCATCCAAAGCTGACTGTGTATTATTATGTCCAGTTGTTTTTTTTTATTATTATTATCTCTAAGGATGAAGAATCCACCTGTGCCTGTACCCAGTCACCTTTACGGTAAAAAAATTGTTTCCTTATATTCAGAGGAAACCTTCAGTGTTTGTGCCCCATTGCCTCAGGTCCTGTCACTGGGCACAACTGAAAGGACCTTGACTCTGTCTAACACACTCCCTTGAACAAATTGTACTTGATATTGAGGTATTGATCAAATTACCCTGAGACTTCTCTTCCCTAACCTGAACAGGCTGAGCTCTCTCAGCCATTCCTTACAGGAGAGAAGTTTCAGTTCCTTTTCAGCCTTCATGCCTTCACTGATGTGTCTACAGTATGTCCATGCCTTGTAGTGAGGAGCCCAGAACTGGGCACAACACTCCAGCTGTGTCCTCACCAGGGCTGAGTAGAGGGGAAGGATAACCTCCATCAATCTGCTGTCCACAATCATCTGCTCTGGCCCAGGATACCGTTAACCTTCTCTGCTGCAAGTGTGTGTTGTTGGGTTATAGTCATGTTGCCTACCTTTTCTGCCAAGCTGTTTAACAAATGATGGTTTCCAGATGATTGGTGTGTGACATATACTAGTGCACTTCTTTTTGAGCTTCATGAGGTTCCTGTCAGGCCATTTCTCCAGGCTGTTGAGCTGAATGACAGCATGACCCTTTGGCATAACAGCCATTTCTCCCAGTTTTGTGTCACCTGCAAATTTGCAGAAGGAACACTGTCCTATCATTCAGATCATTAGTGAAGGTGTTATGAGGGACTGGACCCTTTGTAGACCCCCACTCACTATTGTCTTCCAGCTAAGATTTGATCACAACCCACTGAGCCTGGACATTCAGTTTTTTGTTCAGTTCACCTGTCTGCTCATCCAGCCCATACTTCAGCAGTTCTCTGTGATGGTTTCATGTTGCTGTTGGACACGAAATGATTCACACAGACACAGCTCAATGTGTGATAGGAAAAAGAGAGTGATTTATTCTGTGGTTTCAGTATTTATAGATTCTCGACAATGACCAGGGATTGGATGGTTAGGTTACCACCTTCCCAATCACACTGGTAGTGAGAAACATCCATCAAAAGACATTTCTTTAGTAGAATGTATAAACATCTATGTTTATAGTTACTTTCCTGGGAAAGTGGCTAGAGACTATGAAAACAAGATCAGAAGGTTTAATTCTCAGGGTGACAGTCTTGAGGGAGAAACTTAAAATATTCACTGAAGTTAAAGTAGACAATATCCATTGCTCTCCTATTGTCTACCAAGTCAGTAAGTTATTTGTGGCTAGAAAAGAGACCTGCTCTTTTCATTGAGCATGGATTATTGTGGCTTAGAACAGTTGAGTAAGACATGAAGGCAAAACTTCGCTAGAGAAGACTGCAGAGGAAGCTATAAAAAGAAAGAAGACAATACCAAATTTTGCCTGCCTAGAAATCCCTAAAAAAAAGAAAATAAATTCTTCTGCACAAGTAGAATTTAATGTAATTTGAAGAAATTTATGGGTTTAGCCTACACAGAGATTCATAGAACTGGTAAAGGACTATATGGAAACTCTTTGCCCAAGTCCTTGTTAAATTTGGCAATGATAAATGCTTTGGAAAAGCTGGAAATAACATGTGTTAAGGAAATCTATGAAACAAAGCAATTCTCAGGGAGTCTTTCCTGACTGCTTTCCTTTGCAGCTTTCCTGAAGTACAAGTCTTGTCTTTTGACAATCAATCACTACATTTTGTTGAAGTGCCCTAGAAATTTTAATAGAGATAAAACTAACTAAAGCCTTCAGAAATTATGCTAAAAAAGTATTTAAAGTATTTAATAATTCCATGCAACCCTCCTAGAATTCTAGGATTGATTAATATCAATCTATATTAAATTCAGCAATACCTTTTCAGAAATGTTTGACCTCATGGCACTCTTAAACAAGAAATCTTGCCCCATGTTATGTTTAGTTACTGGCAAAACCCAGTGCTTCTTATTGTTGCCATGATCAAGGAGAGCATTCAGTGGTCTGAAAGGAACAAGGTACATTGCAAAATTGTTTCACACTTTGCACAGTGAAATAGCTTATTTTGAGCTAGTTTTTCTCCCTTGCCTTAATTTCTCAGTTTCTTTTATCAGTTCTATTCTCTTACTTATGTTAGTCTTATGTTAGCTGTCTCCGTAAAGGATTTACTCACTTGAAAGATAAAACACGTATTCTAAAGCATTAAGTGCTGCATATTTCTGCCCTTTATAGGATCTCAAGGTAGTTGAAATGTAAACCAATAAAGCCAATGCAAGCTTGTTCTCTACAAATGAGTAACACTGACTTTAAGTAGACCCCTCCTGATTTACGAAATCCAAAGTTGTTTCTAAAATATGACATGTGTAAGCAAGAGAAAAAAGAGTAGTGCACAGTAGCAGAGTGAATCTCAAGAATTTTCTCTTAAACTCCGTTTTTGAAAACTGAACTAGTGAAAGGATAATTGTTGCAGTCTGTTTCCCAGCAACTAGCACTGTCAAAAGTATACAGAAGTTTTCCACGCCACAGAACAATGAGATAAAGAGAAGAAAAAATGCTGTGAAACCACAAGGCTAGCATGAGAAAATGAGAAAGAATTAGTATAACTTACTATGGATATATTTGATTCTTTCATTCCTGGTATTCAGTTTTATGTATAATATAAGGTAAAGGTGGAAAACTGAATGCTAAATATGTTTGTTGATGCTCTGGGTTAGGAGGGCTGGGGACAGCAAATCTTGAATAACAAGCATGCTACCTGACTTACTGACACAGAAGTAGTTCAGTGAAAGTTCCACACTTTCAGTTTCAGTCTTCCAGGAAAGAACTCATTATTTTATTTTTTTTTAAATGAAAGATCAGAAAAACCCTACTGTAGTTATCTCTTAATTCCCCAGGTTTGTCTCAAATGTATGAAATATCATCAATCAATTCTTTCTAATCCATTGAAGGTGTTGGAAATACTTCAGTGCTATAGAATGCTATAGAGTAGTCAAACCTAGAAGATAATGTTCTCATTTGAAGATAACACTTCAAAATTGAACTCAGGGGTAACAGTATAAGAAATTCCCCTAAGAGAGACCAAGGTTCCAAATAGTCTAGTATTTTGTCTCTGACAGTGGCCGGAGAACATTTGACCCTGACCGTATACTGCAGTCTAGAGTCTGTTGGTGTGATTTATTTACTCTGAGCATCTGTGTCCACAGATAGCAGGAAAGTCTGAGAATCCAAATACATATGAAAAGTTATCGCCTTTAGAGCTGACTTCCGTGCTATCTGAACAGCATGCTGTGATATTACCCATTTATGTGACAACACAGGCTAAATATTACAAAGATGTTGTTTTGAGTTAAAACATGATTTGAACACATATTTCCAAATATTTGCATAATAGTGTAACTACGAGAAAATTATATATTCTTGTTTCCCATGAATATTCACCAAATTGTTTTGTTAAGTTTCTTAAGGCCTGATACTTCTACCACTGAGACAAAGTTCTTTCTTTAGTTCTTTCTTGGCCAGAGGTGGGTACATGTATTCTTGAGACATATATCTGCCAGCAGGTTATACTCTTTTGAAAGTGCTTAAATAGGATGCCTGAGCTTCTTGTCCTTATCTTATAACCTGAATATTTTATGTTTTCTCAGCATTCAACTTGATTTTTATTATTGGTGAAGTTTAGAAAGTGATAGAAACTTAGATGTAAGAAAATTTACTGGTTTGTTTTTTTGGCACAATCTTCTGAAGTTAATCAGGGAAGCTGTAAAGTCCTCTTGATTGGAAGACACTATAAATAGCTAGATTTTCAGAAGTTTTTGAAAGCAGTCCACATTCCCACCCCCAACCTTGCTTCTGCAGGTTTTAGTAGTATCTGCAAAATCTTTTCTTATGAAAAATTGAACCACTTCAAGTTCTTAGTCTTCAGGCTTTGTACTTCAGTATGAAAATACTGATACACGTTGCTAGAAACACAGCTATAGTCACCTTTATATTATAGTAAAGAAAACTCCTCAGAAAGGATCACTGACTTTTTTTGACTCTTGATGCAATATTTTCCTCTGTAATAGCAATTGATAAAATTGATGTCAGAAGAGATGGGATTGATCCAAATGATAAAAGTTATGTAACACAGTTCTGTGTCAAGGTCCATCATAGGACCTAACCTTCTATTAGTTGAACTCTTATAAAGAGAGATAGTGGAGGAACCTTTTCCCTGTGAATTTTATCTTTGCTGGTGGAAGAAAATGTTACATATAGCCCATTTGCATTATTTTCAATGAGCCAATTCTCCCACAAGCTATTGAGCGCAATTGAAAAAATAATGAAATGCATTCAGATTTCCAGGAACAAGTTGCAGTCTTAAAAGTTCCTGTCTCTACTTTGCTGTAATGAACAATTCTTTAACAATGTGCCCTAAATACATGACTACAGATTAATTTGAAAATCCACACTGGCTCAAAAAATATGGTAGTTTCATTCAACCTGAAGTGTTATTTGCTTTCTGAACTGGTACCTGAATTACTGATGTATGATGCCAAAGGTAAATTATTTTGAGCTAGATTTAATTTGAATTTTCTTGCATTTTAATTTGAATTTCCTTGCATTTTTTGTTTGACAGAGGATTTCACATTCATTTCTTTTCCTCATTTTAAGGATTTTACTCTTTTAATAATTGTATTGCCTAATGCCCTAATCTGTTTATTACACTATAACTTAGCTTGAACAATGCTGCTTCTGTTCAAAATAAACAGATTTAGTATGTCTGTGAAATAGATTTATGTGTAGTAGGATGCTTTACCATCTAGAAAAGCTCGGAGGTTTCTAAATGCTTAAGAAATTATAATGCCAGTAGATTTAGCATTTGTATATCTGCAGGCTCATGCTTATTCAGTTGTATCAAGGCAGCTTAAGCTAATATCTAATCTTCTTATGGAATAGTTCTTCCTGTAACAACAACAGGATTGTGCATAACAAGCTTGAACAACCATGTGGCTCCACAACGCTGTGAAAGGGAGGGAAGGAGGAGTTGCATAATTTTTTCTTTGCCAAATGTTCAATTATCCTTGCATAGGACAGCCCTAGAGTCCTGCTGTGGTGCCATATATTCAACTCATACAAACCAAGTCATGAAGGCATCATTGTCCACCCTGATGCTCTCCACCCTGATGCTCTCCTTTATGCCATTTATCCATGAAAGCAGGAAATAGACAAAAGGTGCTGAAAAACTATTTTTGGTACTATATTGAGTTTAGTATGACAGTGGAAAAAACTGGACTAAATTTAGTTATCCATGTATTAGAAAGGAAAATGAGTAAAAGAAATTTAGCAATGTTTTCCAGAAAAATGACATTAATTACATACTGATAGTCTGTTTCTGACAAAAAAAAAACTACTTATGAAGCATGAAGTAGAAATATAAATGGCATTCTATTTTATTTCAAATTCTTGCTTTGTAGAAAAAAATTAGGCAACTTAGTTGTATGCAGAGATTCATCTCACTGCTCATGCTGCTCAGCACTTTCAGTTGTACTCTATTTGTAGAATTCCCTTAGGCTTCAAGGAAAAGTGTAGATCCTCTATAGTGGAAATGATAAACCAAAGGAGCTAATCACTAAAGGAGCAATGTGCAATGCAAAAATCTAGAAAAAATTTCAAGGGGTGTTGTAGGGAGAAAACAGTGTGGGGAATTGGGTAGCTTTTGCTTTTTTAGAATGCAAAAGACTAAATAAATTTCTCTCTTGTGCATTTCATTGATCTTATTGATGAGCTGAAACAACATCTCAGCAAAGAATAATATACCTTCTGATCTACCTCCAGATATTGTCATCTCTTTAACAAGTAGTACAGCTAAAAGTGTCCAAGGAGAAAACCAATTCCTTTCCTATGTATCTCCTGATCAGGTTCATTATCATCTTTCAAAATAAAAATACTTAATTTTGTCTTCCTTGTTGCTTCATATACAAACCCTTGATTTATAAACCCATTCTCATTTTTGACTGTGCTGAAACTATACTAAGTAATTTTACTGTAGGATGTTAAGTTATAAAATAATTAAATATCATACTTCACTTGAGAAACAAAGAGAGCATATTATGAATTTTCATGGGGTTTTTTGTAAGCTGTACTACTTTGATGGGAAGTCATAGGTTTGTGATAAAACCTATTATTTCTTTTATTAATCAGAAATGTGTAACACAAGATATATGCTGGGTTTTCTAGTGTTAGATAAGAAAGGGAAATATCATGTTATTTATGAAGTAATTTAAATGCTTTTTCCTTATACAAAAATATGAAAAATAAAATCAAATATTTTGATTATCTATTTGTGGTAGAGTTCCAAGATATTTTTTTTTCCCATTTGTCATACAAATCCAAACTGAATTTTTCAGGTTTTTTAATAAAAAAGGAAAACATTTTCATGAAATGCCTAAAAATGTTCAATGTAGAAACTTCTCATTGTAGAATAACTTCCAAGAAAAATACTGACACTGCAAAAAGTTGTTTTTTCAAAAAAATGCATGGTTTGCATATGCATCCTTATCTTGTTTATAATTTTTCTTCAAATTAAGGTTTTTTCCTCTACCCAATGCATAATTAATATAGCAAAGTTATAAAAAAAACCAAAGCAAAACAAACAACAAATACAGACAAGAAGCCTCTTGAAAGCAGATATTTAACATAAATTTTTCTCTTCTTACTGGGAACTAATCAGACATCTTTTTGCATGTAAGGTCACCTTAATTTAAATAAAACACAGTCATAGTCGCAACGTGCAGAAAATGAACATCATCTTCACAATTATTTCTTCATACAACTAGCTTACTTTCAGTAAAATATGACTTGATATTCTCTTAAAAATGAATTTACTGGGTTCACCCAGGTTGTTTCATTTTGTTCATAACTCAGTTGGGCACATAACCAGTTTAGAAGGCTGCAGAAAGCTTATGAATAAGCTTTGGAATCACAGAATGACTGTGTTTAGAGTGCCTACAGAAAAGCTATTTGCAGCTTCCCTGACCTCTCATTCATGTAGTATTGCTGTATCTATCTCTTCTTCTCCCACGTTGTCAGCTTTTGTTCCTTTATTTCAAACACACTTAATTATATTTTATTCTTATCACCCCATTGAAGGGAAGGAATAATAACAGATCCATTAGGCTTCATTAAACTGATGATAAAAGTCAGAAATTCTAAAGGAATATTTACAAGATGAATTAGTATGGCTTCTTGGATCTTGTCATATCCTAATACGTCTTTAGAGCTGTAACTAAAAAACAGCAAATGGTCCTAATCTATTAAATATGAAAGAAAAGTATGACAGAGGGATTAAAATTATAGTCAAACTCCCTCTATTTGTCATTAAAAAAATCATTAATTGCTCTAGGCTGTTCATTGTTATTAGTAGTTGAGATCTTTTTATTTCTTTGGTTTTGCAGTTTGTAACTCAGATATCTGTCTCAAATTACTTTCAGTGGGATGAATTACAAATGTTATTAATTATTATTTTTCTTGAACTTCTAAAATTCAAAGAATGAAATCTTTGAATGTTTTTCTTCCTATTTCATATTAGATAAATGAGAATTTAGCATCCAAATAGGACAATAGTTGCATGCATACATTAACAGATCTGGGCTCATCATTATTACAAAGAAAAGAGGAGCAGCATACTGACCAAAGATTGACCAACCATGCCAGGAGACTTTAGATGCTTCTTTCCTTGCAAAAAATTTAAAAAAGAACAAATTTTTAACAACAACGAAAAAACCCACCCAAACTGATACAATGATCCTCCTTTTACATAGTACATAATGAGCTATTCAACTTAGTTCAAGAAGGAATCAAGGATATAGAAAAATGAATTAAACTGAAACCATGTTTGTTCTCTATATGGAGAATGTAAATATTGTTAATTCTAATAAAAAATGCAATTATTCTTCTGAATCCTCTCAATTTACAAGGTAAATCTATCCATAGCCATGGAGGGGCCTCCACACCTACAGTGTATTCTGTATCTGTTAGGAGCAGAATTTCCTCTTACAGAAGGTGATCCTGGCCATTGGCAGCAGCATGGTGCTACACTTGATGAATCGCCAGTCTAGTAACTTTCTTCTTATGTTGCAAATAAGAGAGATGCTTTATAGGATTATTGGGAGATAATAGGATGATATAGTGAGAAATCTTCTGAGGTCATAGAGGTCAGTTGGCTTAAATTTTCCCTCAGTTGGTGTTAACTGAATATATGGGATGCACATCTGAAACTGTAATAGTGTCAGAAGAAAGAACAGAAGTCAGATTATTTTTGAATTTCTGCAGAAGTTTTACAAAGCTCTTGAAACCTTTTGAAGTTTCCCAGGGCTTGGTTCAAATTACTGTGGTTGCAAATTCTATCACTTATGTTGCTCTCCGTTATTTTGCCTCTCTTTTATATGTTTTTTTTTTTTTTTTTTGGTTGTTTTCTTTTTTTTTTTTAATATAATGCATGAGTCCAAAGATCATTTCAGGGGTGAAATATATATTTTAATTTTGTAGACCTCCACATTTCCTAGCTTTTCTTTCCTGACAAGTTCCATCATGCTGACTTATTGTTCCTATTCACTTTAACTATATGTACGCTGTGCTTCTTAGCAGTGCACCAGAGATATAATAGTTTTTTTCCTCATCTTTGCAAGGCACAGCTGAAAAATTGGACCCAACAGTATCCTGTCTCAAAAGCTTATATAATCTCACTTCATTGTTAGTGTAATATAAAGAGTCTTCTAGTATAATTTTGCATTTCAGTGAGGTTAATTCTAGTCTTTCATTAAACTGCCATTGTGATCTAAGTTTCTAATGGAAATTTAGAAATATTTCATCACCTGCATATTTTCAGAACCATAGCTATTATATCAGAAGTGATAGTTTCTTGCATAGGCATGAAGAATTCTTTGAACATTTATGCTAATTGAAATGGGTATTTTTGATTTTTAAATTTGAACTACATAATGTTTGCATTTTATGTTTAGAAATGAGATTCCCCCTAATCTTTTGCTGTCTACAAAAAGATACAAGTTCCTTAAAGAAAGTTTCTTAACATGAAAGTAAACCTGACTAGTCTTAATGATACCAAGACTTAGGAAATACCATCAGGACCTCCAAATGGCAAAGGAAGAAAAGGTTTGGAGATGTTTAGAATAGCAAAGAGAAGTCATGTGAGGATATAGAATTCGTGACTAAAACAGAGAAGTGAGTCAGATGTTGGTCTCAGTGATCAACTGGTTACTTTCACTGAAGAGACATCATAACATAGATGTGGAACAAGTGCTCAAAACAGAATCCAGAGCTGTGATGGTTTTCTGCTGCACTTTTGTGAAGCTTAGCTTTTTTATTTTTCTTCGCTCCTTCTTGGGCAGATGGACCATGTTGGCCCCACTTGGCATCAGATTCTCTTGGGAGAGGGGGAAGGAATATGGATGATGTGGCTCCATGGAGTGCGAAGTTGCAGGTCCAGGCAGGCAGGAATATAAAATTAGGAGAACAAAACACATTCCCTTAAGGCATTAGTTGTGTATGCTGCTGTTGGTAATATAAGCAGATGCTGCTACTCATTCATGTCTCAGGTCCTGGATTCTACATTGTGAAAGCTCTGTAACAGATGCTCAGCAAAAAATACTCCTCAAGAGAAAGAGCTGTGACAAAGCTAAGCACTGATCTGTGTATACTGTGGTCCAAAGTGGCTCTAGCCTCATAGTCTTGCTAAAAATTATGGGGTTTTTTTGAACAGACATCTCAGGAATTGTACTTTCTTTAAAAATGTACACTAAAAATTTACATAAAATTGATGCAGAAAGTAGAAAAAAAAAAATGCCCAAGAATTTGGGCAAAGATGGATATTATTCTTGTCAAATTGCATCAAATTCACACTTGAGCTTAATTGTACTTAATGGCTCAGACGGAGGCTTCAGTCTTAGTGACTGACAGAAATCCAGTGACTGTGATTATTAAAAATAAATTCTTAGGTTGATTCCAAGTTGAATTAGAATAAACAATCTCTTATTTTCTGATTAAGTGATGAGGGTTTTAATGAGCTCAGACACAAGGATGAGTTAGTGAACATTCCTTTACAATAGAGTCCAATGGTTAGGATATAAATATTTTTTGCTCAACACTTACAGTTTAAATATGAGCCTAATAAATGGTTTCTGCTTCTTGCATGGGCAATGGAGAGATTCCAGGTAATTTCAAGGATGTTTAACTTCCTCTAGACACTATAGTATGTTCCCAAGGGTATTTTGTCTTAAAACATACAAAATTAACAGTAGTTTGATAATTCTAGAAGCCCTTAAATCTTAAAATTTCTTTCCAAATTATGGAGAGTCTTTGTTTAAAAATGGTGGAAAAGTAACAAGTTCATATTCCTGTTACTAGACTGCCCTCATCAGAAAGTGCTTAGTTCCCTAATTTAGGAGACTCACAGATCTTCATCCCTTGGGGCCTTCAAGTATCTGGCTGTGTTCTCTCAATTACTGCATCTTGTGTCATTGGTATAGGAAGAGATTAAATCACATTTTTTGGTGCTTTCTTCTAACATTAGCTTTAGCTTTGTAAAGATGATGTGAATCTATTACATGTACAATTTGGGTAAGGTTTTGCTGAATGACGCTTGCTGCTCGAACAGCAAAATAGTACATTAATAGTCATCATACATTATGTTCTCAAGCTAATCTATTCATAGGATTTCAGCTGAAGATCACTTAGCTTCTCTGTCAGGCTTTAATTACTTTAGAGGCTTACAAGAAATCTATGAATCTAATAATTCAGGGGGCTTGAAACTGGATTATTCAAGAATTATTGGTTGTCTGCAGTTACTTGTAATTAGCCAGGTGATTTTGGCTTTTTCCATCTCTAGGGGAGAGAGCCTAGCTGTCTTAATATTGCACAGGACTGAGACTTGAGTCCTGTTAGCTTATCTCTCTGAGCTGTGTGTAGAGCATACTTTAAAAGGCATTTGACTTATCTGTGTGGAAATTTCTCTGTTGGTAGCAATGGAGATCACAATGCTAAACCTTCTTTGTAAAACCTTCTTTGTGAACATTGAGAAAAGCTCTGCATAGGACCAAGGACTTTTTTATCATATCTAGTTAGCAGAAACAGATCAACTGGGACAAACAGTGAAATTGCGAAAATAAATACCACAATAAACTTGATGTATACAAACTATTCTTGATAGGAAATTAATATCAATGTTAATGAGGCCAATCTCAATTTAAGGGACAGCTAGTGGCAAAAATATTTTTAGCTGCTGATCTGAACTTATTTATGCATCCATCACTGTGCTATATGAGAATCACAAATATTGTGTTTTAAATCAGTATTAGGCATAAATGTTATAAGAACATATATAAGCCAACACTGATGCTCTTGCACAGTCTATAACTTTGCCAAACAGTCAGCTCACTGCTGTAGTGTGTGCACTGTGTGCAAGCTATATGGTTCAGTGATTCTTTCTAAGAACATTTTAGGTAGCAGTACCTCAGCACATGGGAGATGGTAATGAAGCAAGGAAACGGATAGCTGATTCCACCTGAACTGATTGATGTACAACAGAATTTCCCTTAACTATGAGGCTGTCTATTCACTGATGAAAAATACCTATTATTTGCTGCACAGCTGTCTTACCAAACACATTGCCATTGTTTTGTCTGCATAAGATGTAAAAACACATAAAGCTACCTGATATCTTCTGAGGAATAGATAAGCTTGGCTGCTAGAAACTATTTAATTATGTGTTTAGAATTTTTGAAATGACAAAGGACAGAGGATAGTCAATTAAACAGATGTAGCACTCGAAGCCAAGGAGGCAATTACTTCTTTTTCAGTGATTCAAGCTACCAGCTTGCCAAACTATAGATTAATATTATCTTCTGAAACAATTTTTTTTTTTTTTTTTTCCTGAGCATTTTTAAATTAATCCTTCTTGTTCTTTCTTACGGTGTTAATCCTCTTTGGCTAGTTTAGCCTCTTCTTTCTCAGTGTCTAAGCAGAATTTAATAAAACCAATAGATTAAACAAAGATAATATACATTTTGCTATTTATGATGTTTTCTGTATGGTTTTTAATCATGTACTACATGTATTTATTCTCCAAATAGCTCTCCTAGTTTAAGAGCATAATTCATTACAGATACTGGCTTTTCATCTTCTAGAGAAAAATCACAAAACAATGTAAGGGAAAAAAAAATCTGTCATATTCACAGATGGAATCTGTAGAATGGAATCACAGAATCATAGCATCACAGAGTATATCAAGTTGGAAAGGACCCATAAGGATCACTGAGTCCAACTCTCTGATCCTTGCAAGACCACCAAAAATTTAATCATATGACCATGAGTATTTTCCAGACTCTTCTTGGACTCTGGCAGGCTTGGTGCTACAACCACTTCCCAAGGGAGATTGTTCCAGTGATTGACCACTTCCTCAGCGAAGCACCTCTTCCTAGTGTCCAACCTGAATTTCCTCAGATGCAGCTTTATTCCATTTCCTCCTGTCCTATCACTGTTCAACAGAGAGCAGTGGTCAGCACCTGCCCTTACCCTTCTGGAGAAGTTGTAGCAACTGCAATTAAGTCTTCCCTCAGTCTCCTCCTCCCCAGGCCCAACAAACCAAGTGACCTCAGCCAGTCCTCATATGGCTTCCCTTCCAGACCCTTCAGCATCTAATAGACCTCATTTGGATGAGCTTTATATAAGAGCTTTATATCCTTTGAGGCATCTAAAACTGCTCTCGGGGCTCAAGGTGAGGCTGCCTCAGAGCAGAGCAGAGCAGGACAATCCCCTCCCTTGCCTGGCTGGCGATGCTGTGCCTGATGCCCCCAGGACACCGGTGACCCTCCTGGCTGCCAGAGCACTGCTGACTCATATTCAGCTTGCCATTGACCAGGACTTCCAGGTCCCTTTCTGTGAGGCTGCTCTCTGGCTTCTTATTCCCCAGTTCCTATGTATTACCAATTCCACGTGGACAATCCAGCTCTTGCTCTTGGTAAATTTTATGTGTTCATGTAAAATTGTTGAAGGCTCAAGATTAGACTTCCAAAGTTTAAACTGTGAATTGCTATTGTGTAAGACAAGATTTCTCTCTGGATATTCTATGGATATTTTGCATGGCATGTGATAACTGACTCTTCTGTCCCTAATGAATGAGAGAAACATTTTCAGTTTTAAACACTAGAAATGTCTGTTTCCTTTGTGTTGTGTCATCACATAACCTAAACTTTAGTTCTCTTTATAATGAAACAAAAAATTGTTCATCTGTTTTGCAAATATGTCACTTAAGGTAGAGATTTAGAAGTCTCCCTTGTGCAAATATGTTGTGGGCTTGGAACAGCCATGGAATAGGAACTTGATTTCATTTTAGGTACTGAACAAGTGATAAATACAGATACTTCCTTTCAGAAATTTACAATTCAACTGTAAGACTACAGATAAGAAAATAAATTCTAAAAGGACCAGAGGGGAATAGTGTTAGTATGAAGAATGGCAGTCTCAGCATACCGTGCATATTTCTAAAGTGGAGTATTTTCTTTCTATATACTTCTAATGTAAGAAAGCACTTTTCCCATTTATGCCAGGGTATAGTATAAGGAGTTGATACTGATTTATGAGTCTTACAGAGTTTGAAACTTGACTTTCTTTGCTCCTCTGCAATACAGTTAGCAGCTCTCTAAATGGAACTAGTAGCTCTGTATATTTCACTGAGGGATAATAAAGACTAAAGATCCTGAAAGCTAGATAGCATCCATTTCTCTGGTGCAATCAGATGGATCCTCTGGGCTTTCAAGATTTGTATGCAAAATGTAATCCTCTTTTTTGGAATTTTTATTTGCTCGGTGAGAGTTTAGTTACAGGGATCTTGGTGGATGAATTATATCAGTCGTTTTGATGTATATCCATTTTTCATCTTAAAATATGACTACAAAATCTATAACTATTGTTTTGAACAACAAATTTAAAAAAAACCCAAAAAACAGTTCATATTTAAAATGAAAAATAGATGTGTTCTAGATTATCTTCTGTGATGAGACAGAATAAACACCAGGATATGGATGAAATGTATAAGTGAATAATCATCTTGCATACCAATCCTGCTAAGTGCCTTCACCTTATAATGAATGATACAGAAGATGAGGAGACTCAGCATCAGCTGGATAAGCCTGTAAGTGCTGTTTATCTCCATTATCTCTCTATTAATTTATTTCATTTACAACTTTGAGATAGACACTTTTAGGCAACTCATCCATACAGGATAGTTAAGACAGTTTCTGCACTGCTTATTGTTATATCTTCCCTAGTCTTTACAAGATTGGACAATGTCTGGTGAATTCATTTAAATGTTGATTACACTGGCATTGTGTGTCCTCTGGAGTTTTTTTGCAGGAGAAGAATGAGATGATCAATGTGGAGTACTGTGAATAGACGTAGCTAGATTGCAACATGGCACTTTTATTGGAGGAGGAGATTTCATTTAAAAATATACTACCAAATGTGTTCTTCTTAAATGCTGAACTGATGATTCCTTTTATTTGGCTTTTGTTTCTTGAATGTGTCATTTAGAAAATTAACAGAGATCTGTTCGCTGGAGCTGTGGTTTGTCTGACAGTGAGCACTCAAGGCGTTGTAGTGTTTTTTATATTCTGCAAGGTTTTCTTCCTTCATTGTTTGATACTTCTGTATTTTGACTGTCCATCTTTTATAAAATATCCCTTTTATGAAAAGAAACTAGGAATTCAGAATCACAGCCTGTAAAAGCAATTTGAACTGGATGGAAAAGTTTTCATGAAAAAACTCTGCATTAACTTTCCAGTCCAGCACTCCAGCCTCTTGCAGTTGTTCCCTGGTTGCCTTGTAGCCCTGTTCTTGTGTGCTGTCTGATAGCACCCTGAGTACTGCTTAATTACTATGCAGATGAGGAGAAAGACTTTTCATAGACAGTGTGTTTCCCTTAAGATAGGAGCATATATCTTCAAGCATCTGAGATAAAGAAAAATAATTGCTAGCTGTACCTGTTTATACAGAAGGTAAAAATAAAAAGAATTAAAACAATCAGTGGTAGTGTCAGAGTTGGGAACAAAAAAGTACCCAAGACTTCTCTCAACACCTAAGTGATAATCACTTACAGAAGATAGAAGTTGCTGGAATTATTATGGGAGTTTTATGTCTTAGTGCCTGATCTTTGTTTACTAGACATCTGGAGTATTTCCCTTTAGTCTGTGGCTTCATCAGAATTTATAGAGATGTAAGAACTAAATTTGACTTTAGAACTTTTACATTTAAACCTTCTTAATTCTCTTACACTGTTGCTTCTCCTAAACATGCAAGTCTTTTCAGTCACCAGGATTTGTGAACTCCTTCATAAAAGGCACTTAGTGTGTGAGAATGATGTGTATATTTTATTATCTAATTGACTAGCTATGTTTGGAATTACTTAAGAGAGAGTAGATTGCACTGAGAACCTTTCTGCCTGATCTGGACATCACTGTAAATGATTTTCCATAACAAACTTTTAGTGACTTGGATGACAGTCAGTCGTTCTTTTAGGTAGATGCTTCTGTTAAATGTTAAAAAGGAGGTGAAAGTTGCAGTTTGCGGTCATATGAGAAAGAAATAGTGGCATTATTAAAGATTTTCATATATTAGGTATGTAGCTCTTAAAAATACTATCAGAAACATGGAAATATTAGGAATGGTGTATTTTTAAAAAGCTGTGCAGTTAGTTCACTCTTAAGCAGCTTTATTCAACATAATGAATGTTAGAAGTATTGGCTGCACCTGAAGCTTAGTCAAAAAATTACGCTTTCACCTTTAATTTTAAGACATATATTAGAAATTTTTCAAAATATAAAATGGTAAGTTAACAATGACGTGGTCTGGATAAAGTATTATTAACACCAGAAATATTAGTAGAAACATTTTATTTTTAAAGACTGTCCTTTCAGCTGGAGCATAGGGTATCTTGGTTACTGTGTTGCAGCTGCAAGTGCTGGTTCATTATCATCATAATGAGGGCAGTTGCACTGTAGAACACCACTTAAAAATGCCATTTATTGGAACTAAGACTGTAAAGGAGAAGGTCTTTTGAGATTTTACAGGATTTTTTGAAAACAGTTCTAGTAATAAATCCAAATGTAAAAAAAAAAAAAAAAAAAAAAAAAAAAAAAAAAAAAGTGATGTTCACTTCAGGACTTCTTCCTCCCTTTCTGCCTAAATAGAATCCCCGTACTGAGTAGCTGCCCACAAGCTCCTGTGTTTCCCTGGGTGGACTATGGTTCTCCTGCAGCCAGGGAGTCGCACTGCACTGCTGAGCTTCTCCTGCAGCCAGGGAGACACACTGCACTGCTGAGGTTCTCCTGCAGCCAGGGAGACACACTGCACTGCTGAGGTTCTGCAGCCAGGGAGACACACTGCACTGCTGAGGTTCTCCTGCAGCCAGGGAGACACACTGCACTGCTGAGGTTCTGCAGCCAGGGAGACACACTGCACTGCTGAGGTTCTCCTGCAGCCAGGGAGACACACTGCACTGCTGAGGTTCTCCTGCAGCCAGGGATACACACTGCACTGCTGAGGTTCTGCAGCCAGGGATACACAGCACAGCACAGCACAGCACAGCACAGCACAGCACAGCACAGCACAGCACAGCACAGCACAGCACAGCTGTGATGGCACAGTGACAGAAGTGTAGCACAGAGCAGCACAGGCATCACCTGCTCAGGTTAACTGTTGTGTGGATCACTAACTCCTCAATTTACAGTGGTCTTCTGGTTACAATCACTACAGGTACAGTTCTAGAATGTTAGGGCATAACATAAAGAAATATGTTATATGTTAGAAGCAGTTAATAGTATTTTTTGTGCTTAGTTTGAGATAAATTTTTAATCTTTATGTTAAGGTCTGGACTGTGATAATGCCTTAGTCCTGTTCTGTCTGAAGATGACTTTTTCATTTGTTTATTTTTAGAAATAGAAATAAATGTCAGCATGTCATAGAACAAGATGTGGTAGCCTTCCTTTAGTTCGTTTAATTTTGGGCTTTTTACTATTTTTTGGTGACTTGGGGACAAAGATCTTCACCTTTGAATTTATCTGATGGTTTCAAAGGATCAGAGTCCACACTTTCTGCATAGGAATTTCTAAATTGGAAGCAATGGGCTCGCACATCTCAAACTAAGTATAAGTGAAACACATGGGAAGTATTTGCACTTGTTTCCCTTTTTAAAAGGTACCAGTTGCTTATGCTAGTGAGCTACAGAATTATGCATCACCTAAAATTGCAGCTGTTGGGAGAAAGCTGTAGTGGTGTTTCACCTCTTCAGGGCTCATGGAGACACAAGCATTCCTATGCCTTGAAACAGGAACTGGACCTGAAGTTCCTCCCTTTTAAGTGCCTTATCTGATTGTTTATGCAGTCATTCATCCCTCTGACATTTTGTTGGTGTACAGTGTTCACAGTTACTGTTAGCATCCAGTGTTTATACTGTTAGTCTGTAGTGTTTATTTGTGTAGCTCAGGTGGCTTTCCTTTACCTTCTCTTTTTGCTTCTGTTCTGGAATGCCTCACAGTTTTCTATTCTGAAAATAACCAAAGTACAAAACTGTAACTACTTTTGGACCTGGACAATTTGTAGACATCAAAACATTTAGCTGACTAATTTAATCCATTTCCCTAGACTTTCTCCAGAGTCAATCAAAAAGAAGAGGCAGAAACATCTCTGATTCATCCTGTTATTTTGTGCATATATCTTATGACAGAATGAATAGTTTTTTGGTGATCGTGGCCCCCGATTGAACCAAGATGACTAATGTCAGATAAATGTCTTTTAGACTGCTAAAATAGCTACAGTGAAGTCTCAGCTAAATGTTTTACTGAAGGAAATTAAAGAAACTATGGCAAGGAAACTGTTGACAGTCTGCATTCTTAGCCGCTTTACTGCTAGCTTGGAAAACATTTTTTAATTGTGTGTTTACCCAACCATCCTACCTACTTCTTTTCAGATAGTTGAATTTCGGTATATGACACAGAATATTTCATCTGTCTGTTCATTTCACATTCTGTTAGTTTCTTTTATATAATGAGAACTCTTTGGCCATGACCTTTCATCAGAAGAAGACTAATCACTTGAAAAATATTCTTTGAATGCCTGAAAAAAAACCTACCATGAATGTGCATGACAATAATAAAATACATTCTGCAAAATGAGGCAGAGAGCAGGGTAAATGCTACGAATTTGTGACTAATTGTACCGTTTATTCTATAAATGTATAGAAAATAAAATGTTTGTACTGTACTGAAGTACTCAAGCACTAGAATATTAATCTGATGAATAGATCTTTCAGAGAGACAGCAAAAACATCTTTGTGTCTAAACAAAGTGCATGAATCATTCCTTAAAATGTGAGTAAAAAAAAAAAAGCAGCATTAGTTTTGTCTCACTTGTCTTTGCAGAGGATTCACTTTAGTGCTTTAAGTTGGTCAATCCTCTGATGATCCCCAGAAGGTAGTGTTTAATTTGCATATAATTGTTTTGTACACTGTTTTTTTTCAGTTAAGCCTATTATTTTTTTTACTCTGCACTGTGCAGTTTCTGCAGGTCTTTCCATACAGGCCCTGTTCCCAAAGTCTGGAAGTGAAAGCATTCATACTAAAAACAAGCCAAAAAAACGTAAGTTAATAGTGAGGCTAAGAAATTTTAGTTTCTGTTACTACTCATATTTTATCAGTGGATCTAATTTTGGACATGAGGAAGAAGTTCTTCGCAGAATGGGCTGCCAGGGAAGTTATTGAATCATTCTCCCTGGAGGTGTTTAGGAAAGGACTGGATGTGGGCACTTTGTGCCATGGTCTAGTTGACAAGCTGGTATTAGATCATAAACTGGACTTGATGATCTCAAAGGTCTTTTCCAACCTAGCTGATTTTGTGATAATGGCAGCAATAATACAAGAATATTCCAATTTCAAATAGTTTTTTTAGAATGAATCTCATTTCATTGCCATATGGGTA
Organism: Poecile atricapillus; assembly: GCF_030490865.1. Classification (NCBI taxonomy): domain Eukaryota; kingdom Metazoa; phylum Chordata; class Aves; order Passeriformes; family Paridae; genus Poecile; species Poecile atricapillus. Next base: position 59,506,975 of record NC_081289.1, on the reverse strand, counting down.
TGGTCTGTTTAACAAACAACCAGATCTTTGAATATATTTTGTTATTGGATACTTCCTAATAAGTGAAGTGTTCTTCAAGAGAAAATATCAAGCTCTCCATTAAATTTCATTAAATATTCTGAAGATCTGAATGGTTCATCCAGTAGGCTCCTAAATCAGTTGTGTGAGTTAGAAGTGCAGTTATGCCCTAAATTTTTGGCATCTTAACTGTTCCATCTCACACAAGATTATCTGTCATTAAACAGCTACATATTCCTCCCACTGTGTCCATATTTATCTGTTAATCAGAACATGTTTTCTAGTTTGAGCCATTAAGTTATCTGCAGTAGGTCTCAGTGGTCTTTATTTTCAATAATTCAGTAATTAAAACTTCCTGACAGCAGAGGCTCTTTCAGGCCTGCTACGTAAGGCACCACCAGTGTCTTACAAGAGTGTGTTTCTATATCATGATGTATTTGGAAAAGCAATTAAGTCAGAGACTAGGGGTCTGGCTTAACTATTTCAGACTGCAACTACAGAAAAAGTAGCAAGAGAGTGGAAGAGGAAAGGTTGACCCAAACTTATTCTGTAGAGAACATTTATTAAGTGTGGTATTCTGTATTTTTTCTCTTTGTTCTTTTAGAAAATACTCTCCTAATCCTTAGATGGAAGATGAGAAGGGATGATTACAGTATCTTCTCATGTTAAATGGGCCATAGAATGTCACCCAATTGCCTCTGTACTGAACATAGTGTCTGTTTGGTGGGTTTTTCCTAAGTCACTTTGCTGAAACCTGATATCAGTCATCTGTCTAGCACGTCTCTAAGTGATAAACTTTATTAACCTTGATAACTGACTTATTTCCTTGTTCAAAGAAATAGGATAAACAAGTTTAACAGATGCTTTAAAAACACATTATCTTAGTTTCAGTCAATTCCTTGGGGATTATACAAATACATCAGAAGTTGAAGAAGTGTGTCTTCAGATCAAAAATTTGGGAAAATATTCCTGATTTGGTTTTAAAAATAAATTACTTTAAATATTATGCTAATGTATTACTCTAGATATTTATTTTAAATTATCCAAATTTTTAAACTCCCTCATACAAATATTTTCTTTAAATATAATTGTAAGTTTTAAAAGATATCCTTTTCCCTTCAGCAGAAATAATAACACTTTACATATCAAGATTTTTGAAATAAGCTTCCTGAATTCTCATCATAATATGGAGTATTTATGATAGTAAGGAAAAAACCTGTGACGATTAAAAAAAACCCCAAACCCAACCAACCCAGAAAATATGGATCAAAGGATTCACTAATCCTTTGGAGGAGACAGTACAAAAAGCAGAAAATAAGTTCTTTACAAATTACCATTGAACATGGCAATAATAATGGGTGTTATGAAATTACAAGGTAATCAATCAGTCGTACAGTTTCTCAGACTGTTCCAGGAGATGAAATCAGTCTTTTGATGAAATGACAGTTTTGCTAATACTACCTTTTTGACACAGGCAATACTAGTGTAGACCAGCAGAAAGAGAAGATGCTGAGATACTGTAAATCTGCTACCTGCGTATTCAGATAGAAAAGCTAAAGAAAAGTACTGCTTCACTTAAGATGACTGGGGGGAACAGTGTGGAGAATAAGGGAGTGGAGACATTTAAAGACTACCTGCCGTATGCCTCAGACTATCCCAGAGCCTATTTCTCCTAATTTGTGGCCTTGTGCATTGCAGATACCTCAGCAGCTGGGAAGAGCAAAGAAGAACATGGAATCAAACTTTCTGGACAGTATTTCAAGGTGTTATTGGTGTAGTATGAAATACATAGATGAAGAAAAGCAAACAAACTTTAAAGCTTTTTAATGTGGAAATGTTTTCAATAGCCACAGTTGAATGTATCGTTTGCTGCATGCAGAGTGGTGATTAAGAAAACCTCAATTTAATTTTGCAGGCATTTTGCAGCCATCTTGTGCAAGTAGAAATGAAGCTGAAAGCAGACAGCAATCAGACAAAAGTGCTCCATTTATGTTTTGACATCTTTTTGAAGCCCAGTAGAGCTGTTTTTATCAGCTGTTCAAAGGGGAAACATATTCGTTTGGTACACAGAAGTAGTGCTCCTCTGGGTACAATTGGAAGGCACCACTAGAAAAGGCATAGACAGATTTACAAAAACAAAACATTTCAGACATTTGTAAAAAATTATTTTTATAATTGTTTTTATTTAGAATTTTTTATTTTCCATTCTGGTTGTCATCTAATGTTCTGCTATCCAGTATTGAATGCCTCCAGAGCCCTGCCAGAAACCTGTTGTCCTGTGTTTTGATACAGCCAACACTTTTCTGTACATCCAGAACATGGGTTTCCTATTGCAATTGGCTACTTATGGAACTGCATCACCACAAAGGTCTTCTGTTCCTCCCACCCCTCTGTAACTGTGTAAGTAACTCTTCAACAGCCGTCTAACCATGCTGTCAAGTGAAAGAATGAAACAGCTAATACTTCATTTTTATGGGACAAAACAATCTATACCATGTGTAATATATACAATAAATTTATTATATTGAAACATCAGATTAATAGTTATAAAATAGGGTATTTTTTGTAGGTGAAAAACATTAATTTAAATACTGCTTTTTGAGGAGATGTTTTGCTAATTGAAAGAAAAAGGTGGATACATTAATCAAGAAGTTTTTTCCAATCAAATTTGACAAAATTTGCATAGAATGCAAGTGTATAAGAAAAGACTAATACCAAAGTCTTTAGATTGAAAAAGACATTTTTTATAGAAAAAATCCCAAACAAGCTAAATTAAGCATGGATAACTATTTCCTATATGTAATAACAATAGACTTCTTTAGAGAGCACTGGACCTTTTCTAATCAATTGGGAAAATTTAAACATCTTTAGAGCAGCATGATCCCTGAATTTTCTTTTTATTGTATATGTATGTATACAGGTATGAATTTACTTTTTTTCTCCCCCACAGCTATTATTTTACATGTCAGGAAAATGTTTAGACAGCCTAGAATATTTCTAAGCCACAGGCAAGCAGCACCTACTGGACTACTTCTTGAGCCCTTAACAGGATCTTTCATGATAAATGTTTCATGTAGAAATGCATATGAACCATATGGAAAGTTGCTCTGGCATGCCACATAATGTTTCCAGTCTTCTCATATATTATGACTATTCTCTACCATCCTTATCAGATGTACTGGTCAGGTGCAGAAGAAAATTTTAAAAACTGCAGTTTGTTTAAGGTAGGGCTAAATGAATCACTACACATCTCTAATAGAGCTTTCCTAAACTGCATTTTAAAAAGTGTTAATTCCATGAAAACCAGAACCGAGAGTTTCTTTGTATCTTGACATAACTTCCTAGGTGTTTCCTGAAAAATAGTTGACTTTCTTCCCCCTGAGTACTCTTTGAAGAAGCTTGAGAAATAAGAAATCCCAAAACCAGCATTGCAACTATGAAAATAAAAAGATATAGAAGATGTAAATAGTGTAAATAAAAGGAGTTTATTTACATTAATGTAGATCAGAAGGTTTACAGCCCTTACATTGCAGAATGGTCTTGAAGCTTGTGAATCATATTCCTTTCAAAAGGAGTTCAAAACATGTGCGACCAGCGTTGATCTGATCAGGAATATAAATTTTTCAGGGGGATTTAATGTGGATCAGATATTCAATACCATCTGTTTTGCAATACAGGTCTTTTCTGTCCTGGTTGCTGGTGTAGATTTCTCTCTAATCCTCTCTGATGCTGCACTGCTTGTTCACTTCCTTTGTAGCTCCTGACCGGTGAAACAGCTCCTCAAGAGCAGCATACCTCCTTAGGAGAGGGGACCACCTCTCCAGCCCCAGAGAGAGGCCCCAGGGATTCCCTGCAGCCTGGGACTCAGGGCTGCACCCACTGTCTGAAGCTCTCATGGGGCTGAAGCCTCTGCCCTGGTAAAGGCAGCTGCTCTGCCCCCCGGGGGAGCCTCCCCTGTGGCACGTCACTGTACCTGGAAGCACATAGGGTGGTCTGAACCGAGATGGGACCCACTCTTTGTGTTCCTGCATCCATCAGCTACACTCTGGGAGCTGCTTCAGCCCCGGCCCCTCACTGCTACACTTCAAGGGTCTTTGACACCCCCTAACTGGGGGCATCAGTACCGCAGGCAGTGGGTCACAGTCAGCTGGTTCAGCTTGAGACAAGTTGCTGGAGCTTTCTCCTGCTCACACACATGGCCTTACCTTCTCCTTACCTGGCAGCAGATTCTCAGGGGGTTCCCAAGGGTCCTCTGACAATCCAGGATCCAGAAGCTCTTAAAGCAGAATGCAGATAGGAATTTCAAAATTCTCTGCCAAACAGTATTTTCATGACAATGACCAATATTGATTGATACAGTTGTTCACACAGAGCAGTTAGTACAGGAGAATAAGAATGCAGGTTTTTATATAAAGTAATCCACTGTGGTGTTTTAGAAATATCGTGCTCTAAAAAATAACCAGACAGGTGAACACTGAATACAGAAGTGCTTTTAAGTCAGGACTTAATTTGGGAACATGAAACCTCAATGCTGTTGTAAAACCACCTCTCTGAAAGAGTGGGGAAGCAATTTTTTATTTGTTTTCTATTTATTTTTGGATATTAAGTTTTAGAGGTGAAAAACCAAGATAATGGCATTTAGATTATAACATAGATACTACCTGTATCTAGTTTGCTGAGCATCAAGCTCAGCATTTTAAGTTGATGGAGTCAGCATTTTTATCCATTAGCAAGGTTTTCATACTAGATTGTTTAACAAAAATGATTCAATAACTCATTTTCTTTGTGATACCTCAGTTTCTGCTGCTCTCTGTGTAACTTTAGCAACCCTCTGTTCTCATGCTTCACCATTAGACATTTTCCTTCCCTTTCAAAGATGTGTGATTTTCTCTGACATCTGACTGATCCTTGAGGGAAGGAAGGAGGTGAAGAAGCAGGAAAGGACAATAGTAGTGTTTAATTCAATTGCCAGTGTGTAGCAAAATGCAATATTTGATTAATAATTAGCACATATTCAATCCAGGAATTCATTGTGACTTTTCCAAGATGAGGTAGTTGAGATAATACATATTCCACTTCTCTGAAGTATCTTTTGACAATGTAAAAAACATTGCCCCTGTTATTCAAAGGTGAGAACTGAAGTTGTAAGGAATTAAGTGACGTGTTTTGAAATCACACATTATTCAATATAACATAAAATTAGGTAATCTTGTTCTGATTCTAGTGCATAGTTCAACATACACCAGTGAGAGCTCTGCCTCAGTAAGACTGGGGAAAAATAGATTCAGTAGTTCTTGACTTCTCCAGTTTTTCTTCTATTTTAAAATACTTAATTTATACAGGTTTCTTATGCATTTTGTTATACCCTCTAAACACTTCTATGCAACCCTGCCAATTTTCATGTCTTTCATCTTTGCTAGAAAAAGAATTATTGTTAAAAATAAAAAATCTTAAGGAAAGATTAAGAATAGCAACTATAATCTCACAAGACGAGAATTGCCTTAAAGTTTTTTTTGTTTTGTGTTTTCTTCTAAGAAGAATGGATGGACTAGGAAAATAGAGGATGTGTTTGTCAGGAAGATTATGTGTTTAGTACTAAAGGGTTTTATGTGGAAAATTTCTGAAATGTTGTCCCAGAAGTGATCACTTACTGGTAAAAGCTTTATATGAGATCCCATGAAAATAGAACTTTAATCTTTCAAGCTAATCTAAATAATTTAGACAGGTTTATTTACAGAACGATTTTCACAGAACACAATAAAGTTTCTGGAAACAGATTGCTCATGGTCTCTTTTGGATTAGACTAGTTTTTTTAGATGTCATTTAAAATGTATGTCCTTTTTTGTTTTGTTTTTTGTTTTGTTATAGTTGAATAACTTCCCCTAATTCCTTGCTCATTTTTTCCTGAAAAAAAATGGGTTGTTTCGTTTCAGACATCCCTTACGATTTTTTTTCTTTTCTGAAACTCCATTTTGAAGAAAAAAGGGAATAAAGTAGTTTGGTGAAAATGAAGTTAAAGTAATGTGATAGATCTCCTGCTGGCAGCCAAGAGAATTAAATGACAGAGTAGTGTGAGCTTGTCTACTTTCTCCTGGGGAAAACCATCTTGCAGTTCATTGATGTGGCATATCCTTTGTCTAAACATTCCCAGAGCACATATGTTCAGACCTTTGTACCTTACTTTTCTATATTTGGGCCCTGGAGCTTGTTTTGCAAACATATGAGAAGCAGAAGCTTTCGCTCATATGCCCCACTTTCCGAGTCACATGCAATCCAATTTCTAAGCTGTTACCATTGCTGCTGTATTAGCCTGGTGAAGTACAATTTAAACAGGCAGTAAATTTTGTTTATCATCATTGCCAGAAGAAAGTGCAGCTACAGTAAAGTTTCCAGTAAAAATGACTAAGAATGGTATTCTTTCAAAAAGCCTTGTAACAGAGGATACTCTTGTTACCACCTGCCCCTGAAGGTGGGGTAACTGAGAGTCTTATTAATAATAGATCCCATGGGGAGAATTGGAGTGAAATGACACTAAATCACTGCTGTTTATAAATATACATATGGCAGGTTTATTTCAGAACAATTTGGTTGCAATTGAAAGTAGGTATGTAGCCATTTTGGTTATTATCTGTAGAAATATAGCAATAAAAAAAACCATAAAAATAACATTTATAACATAAATTGAGTTTCCCGATGCTTTTCCTTCCCAAAACGCTCTTTCGTATTAGTTTTCATAGTGATACCTGATGACTGAATTAACTGGGCGAGCCAAATTCAGTACTACTTCAGAAAGATGGATGCAATATCAGCTGCTGCTTTAAGATTCTGAATTATTTCACCAACATCAAGTCTGGACCACTCTCTGGTTAGTTTATTTATATTTAAGCTTTGAGAACAAAAAAGTTTTTAGTGAGTGGTTTTCTGTTATGTACCAAGACAGTCTTTTTTTGGCATCAAAATTCTTAAAGGATGGAATATTTGGTTTGTCTTAAATTTTAACTTTTCTTTTATTTTTCTATGGCCTGCACATGTTTACTGCACTGATCATGATGGCTTAAACATTTGTCCCCAGAATGCTGCCAAGTGTCGCTTAGCAAATATTAACTTAATGTCCTGTATGTCAACATATGTTTTACTCATGAAGCAGGATTAGGTAACATTCATCTTTTTTTTAGTGTTTTTAAATTATATTGAAGGTCAAAACTTCAGCTGATAGCTTACCTTGTTAAACATCTAATCAAATTAATTTTCTCCAAGAAAGAAAAATGCTTCGACCTGCCATTCTTTTTAAATATGGATGATAAATCCCAACATTATTAATTCCTCTTGTTCAGTTTCTAAAGAGTTAATATAGAATGCTATGTACAATAATCAAGGGTTTTAATAACAAAAGATACTTTGACAATTATTTTTAACCTAATAATTTTAACAACAACCATGTTGTTTAGTACAATTTTTATGTTTTTCTACTGGGATTTTATTTCTTCATAAAGACAAGGTACATTTCAGGAACTCCACATCTAAATGTTAAGCAGCCAAGACTGCAAAAATATTTCCTTCCCAGAGTAAAAGCTCTGCCAAAACTATTGCAAAGTCTACTTCCTCTTAATAAAATTATGTATATATTACTTCTGTTGATTGAGTTGCATGTGCATTTCAAGAAAAAGAAAAATTCTAAGGAAGCCTGGAGATAATTTTTCTGATATAGTTTTATGTGGTTACATATTTGGATGAGAATTACTGAGCAGTTTGTCCATAGATTTCTATTATCATCACTTGTGTGACAGTACATGGACCTTGGGTCAGAAAGAGAAGTATTGTTCTAATGTAATTCACACTTAAATGCAGCAGTTGTTTTCTGTCTTTTCCAAAGACAATGATTGGTTGCAGATCCTCTCTTAGGCATTTGGATAATGCCATGTCTTTTTCTATTGTTCAATTACACTATGATGGCACTATTCATGCCAATAGCCTTAGGCAAAGAAAGTGATGAGAAATATTGCTTTCTACACTTAGGAGCTTTGCACAGAGATCTACTGCATACGGAAAGTTTTGGAGTATACTTGAAATCTGTTTCCCAAATTTTAAATGCAGCTGGTATTAGACACAATCTTGTCTTCATATTTTTAGTAAAGTAAAATACTCCTGCATGGCATAGATTTGGCTTTGCAAATGAAAAAAAAAAAAAAAAAAAGAGACCCAAGATGTCCCTGTCTCTAAAGGCATTTTAAGAATCAAGATTCAGCAACAGACTGAAGGGGATTTAGTATGTCTGTACTTCAGTAGACTGGTGTCTTCCTTGAATTATCATAAAATGTTGATTTTGAATGTGTCCTGGAGATATTTCTGCCTGTGGAAACCCAGTGGTACTGAACCAGGAATTACCTGCTAGTGCCATTTTGATTCCTTCTTCCCACCTCTAAAAATAATGTATAATTCCTTACTAGTTCTATCAAATCTGTAATGGTAGAACTCTCTCCTTTTCTCCATCTAGGCAATTGCCACTTTCTTGTGAGAGAACACAATTAAATGTTTATCTCCTATTTTAAAGTTAACTGATTTCCAGTTCAAGTTGTTTCATCCTACAGATTGATGCATTTAATTAGAATTCACTAATCCTGTGTGTTATATCTCTGTCCCTTACAAGACCTTGTCTGAAACATTGGACTATTCACCGTTTTGCTATAGTAGCCATTCATAAAAGATTTGCAGGCATGCTTCTCTGGCTGATTTCATAGAGGACTCACCATTCATTTGAGCCAAATTTAGAGAGCACTGAGAGCAGATGAAACAGCTGAGCTATGCAGAAGTCAATTAGTGACAGTGCTATTTCTTTTTCCATATAAAATAACTAAATATATCAAGATGAACAGGTGATTTTTTTTTTTTTTTTTTAATTAGTTAGAGCTACAATTTGTATAATAACTGCCTTTTAGGAAAAAGTGTGACTAGCAGAAATTTACACTGTTGGGTACATTAAAGTGAAAACTAATATAAATAGTTGTTACTCTGTATGCAAACAAGGAGCTGAGTTTAATTTCTGTTTGAGCATGGTAAGACTAGATGAGCATTTGTAAAACCCAAGTGATACTTTTGGCAAAAATAACTAGATGTCTAAAATTGTAGTTTCAGATGAAAATGTTGACACTTTTCCTCCTCTGTGCTGTCCAAGGAATTTGAGAAACTTCTACTTTGTACTACAGTGCACTGTAGACATGTGGCTTTGCTCAACAACTGAAGATGATGTGTTGTCAAAGACACATGGCAGTACTTGTTTCACCCAATAGTTTGTATAAGGAGCAGGGAATTCATCCTGATTATCAAAATTTGATGTTTTGAAAGAGCATGAGAAATTTTTAACTGTTATGTTTCCATGACAACAGCTTTTCTTTTTTTCCAGTTGTCTTTATGATTTATCTTTGTCATTTGCCACATGAAAGGAAAGATTCTGTCAAACCATTTTGTGTTTGATTAGTCTGTCAGTGCCTCAGGAAAGGCATCCCTATGGGGTTGAAGACAGGTTCCCACAGATTCATCCCAGCAGTTACAATGGAGATTTCTTTAACTACTCCCCATTTTTACTTATTTTTATGGTATGTTTGCATTTAGGTGGAGCTTGTGTGACTCTGGTCATACATGATGTTCAGTGGCCATACCCTGGAGGTGGATAATGTCAGTTACATCTGAGGTAGCCTTTAGGATGGAGATGTGCATCTGTGATCTTGCCCCATTTGCTGGTTCAACATCAAGAAATCTCCTTTTTTCTCCCTTGTTTGACAGCTGCCATGTGGTTTATCACCTACAAGCTGATAATTTCCAAGTTCCCCTCCTTGCAAAGGTTTTAGCAGAGTCTGATCATGGTGTGTCCACTCTGTTCCACCCTCCCTTTAGTCCTCCTTTGCATGGATTATATGTGGGAAGTTGGCATGACTGCATCCTGTCCAGGGAATAGCAACTGTATTTTAGCCTATAATTTCTATACTGTTATAACTTGTTAGAATGTGGATCTTCCCAGTTTTCTCTATTTTTACCCTCAGGCATTTTGCCACATCCTTCGTGAAATTACAAAGTACACTATTTTGTATTTAATCATCACGAGACTTCCTTGCCTCATTTTCACTGCAGAATATGCACACAACTGCAATTACTGCCCTGTGAAAATTGTATAGAACATAAACTATCTTGTAATGCTGAGGCAAGATTTTTTTATGCAATCAGCATGATTAAATGATAATCAAGCTTCAATGATACTTTATGTCATCAATTAGATAAGTAAAGTTTTAAAATAGGTGATATAAGAACAACATTAAGAACTCAGAGGTCAATTTTCTGTTCTTCACTGTGAATATACAAGTAATTGTAAACCAAAGTATTGGGTTGTTTTGAGTGTCTCTGATTTTGGATGATTAGTTTCAGGTACCGGCTAATTTCCATAGTGCTAAGCAACTTCAGGTCTCATTTAAAAGAATTTGAGAGTACAAACATACACTATCTGTGTGTCCTAATAAACAAACCAACTTACTACTATCCTAAACAGAGAAAATCACAGTGAAGTAAGCAATCTTCTTCCAACTCACAGAAAAAAAAAAAAAAATCCATGAAAATGGGGAGAAAATATCATTTGTTCTCATTCTGTAGTCACCATTGTTTCCCTAGGGCTGCACCAAGCTTGCTAAACTATCCCCTCTGCAAGACAAAAGAAGAAATCAGATGTGTCTGTAGAGCTGAATACATTGCCACCTGACAGTGCCTTGAGCAGGTGATGCAGGCACGGGTGCAGGCAACTCCTGTTGCCAGAGTGAGGAAAAAGCTTCATTTCCCATGTAATCAGAACCTACTTTGTGTCAGAATGAGAAATGCTTTTCCTCACTGGATTATGTGCACTTTGTATGTATATATAAAAGATCAAAAACGCCTTTTACTCTTTCACCAGTGCTTTAGGATTTGGTTTCTGTGGCGACAGTTAATAAAAGTATGTGGAAAACAGTTCATTCCATTAGAAGAGGGACAGACAACAGCTGAGTATCTTAGAGACTTATATTCTGTATCCCTAATCTTTTCTTCCTTCCTGCTGCAGTAAGTATAGCTCTCTCCTATGGGAATACCTCTAGGCAAGAGAAGCTCATTTAGACCTGTTCATATATTGATCATCTGGCCAATACACATATCTGATGGGCCAGCTGGTTGCTGTCAGTGTGCTATGGGCTCTGCTCTTCCTGCATCTCATTTTTAGAAAGACTCTCTACCTAACAGCCTGCTTTTAGGAAACTTCTAGATAAGCAATGTTTGTCAAATGGACAGAAATTATCCAAATGTTTAAAAAGGTCTGCCAGATGGAAAATCAAGCATTCAAAGCAATTATTTACATTTTGTTCCTCTAAGAAATAAGCTAAAAATATATTTCATCAATATTCTTCATATCTCAATTTCAATACTCCAAAGTTAAAAGATGTAACAATTATGAGGGTCTTTGTAGAGTGATTTTAACAACTTTGTTAAAGATGCTTTATTTTTTAAAGATACTGCATTTTCCATCTTTACATGGAATTTATGTAATTCCAGGTAATATGTAATCTATGAGGACTGCAACTTGTTGAAATATATTATAGATATTTCTCTGAGATTTTACACACAAAGGTCAAAGTCCCAGATTCAGGTCCTTGCAGTGGCCTGTGCTTGCGAACACACACACGCACACACACCCACACAAACATAATCTTGTCAGTGTTTTGTTTTAAATTACCAGTATTTCTTGCAGAGATATTTAAGATTAGTAGCTATTGATTGAGCTTGCTTCTGCTCTCATTTAATTGATGTAAACAGGGGTTAGACTAACTTAAATCAATAGGGAGCACTGACCTATGTTAGGTTGTTTTACATAGAGTTTAAACACTGAATGCTGATTTTTTCATCATTTTCATGTGAATGGCAATATGTTGCACAGTGATAAGTAGATATAGGCTGTTGGATTATAGGTTGCAAATCCTAAGATTAGCTCTGCTGTTGTAAGGTCATTATGAGACAGTATGGTAAAAGTGGCAGCTGCCTTTGCATGTAGGACAATTTTAGATGCCACTTCAGGTATTCTTCGAAGAAAAAAAGCCTCTTGGGGTTAAAATTTATCTCTTGCTGTTGTTTACTTTTAAGTAAATAACTATTAATTATAAATATTTAAGATCCTATCTCTATACTATGTGGAGTTTTAAAGTAAAGATTTTCAAGGACAGATATTAGACTGTTTAAATCAACTGCAGCATTTCAAATTTGATCCAATTCTCCCCTGATGTCTAAGCCATTGCTTCTAATTTAGCTGATCTAAGAAGGAAATACATTTCTCACGTCTCACCTTTGAGCCCTCCATCATGTAATCTGGTAGATTTTGGCACCTGAGAGGTGTAATGTCAGGTATTTCAGTGGAGTGTTTGAGATGGATGCAGGCAGTGACCAACAGTCTGTGTCCTACTAGTGTATGTGAAAAAAAAGTACCTTGAAGCAAATATGATTTATTTTCCTTCTATAAAAATGTGTGTCTTTTTGAAATGACATTTTTCCATTCCTAGTTCTATTTTCCATTAAAACAGATACAAGAGGAATGATCAGGTTTCAATTCCAAATTGACACTGAAAAATGTAGTGCTTGAATATTCTGTGCAGAGATGATTTCATATTTAGGAAAAAAAAAATGAAGCATCTAAAGGGATAAAGTCATGTCTTGTTCTTAGATACAGAGAGGTTTTGAAAATTTCTCTAATGGATTAATAATAGTTTGATGAATGGGACCTCTAAGTCTAGAGACAACAAATATTAGTAACTCTAGACTCCACTGTAGGTTTAACATATGAAAGTGATGAGAACAAAATAAGCTTGAGTCTCATCTTTCACTTGGGGAAAATTGAGAGGAGTTCTTCTGAAATCAGTAGAATTGTATTAAAAAAAAGATTTTGTCTATAGAAGATAAATAGACCAGAAGAAGTTATTCTGCTGTAATTATTTTCAAATAATTCCTGTATGGAACTTCTGTTCTGGAAAAAATGTTATTGTATTAGGAATAATTCTAGTAATTTTTTACAGGTAAGCCAGACATAATGCCTTAATATCAGAATTTTTTAATCTGAGGAGATCAAGTGGTTTAAGAGTTAGCACTGTGATACAGAGGTTTGGATATTAAGTTACTGATTTAATTCTAAAACATATTCTCTTAATCAGGAGCTTTTTGTTGCCTCAGTTGGTAGGTTCAGTCTATCACAGTATACTTCATCTAAACCACTTCATATTTAGTATCCTACTTGATGGAATAAAGTAATAAAAGATTTTTTATTTATCACTGAAAAAGATAAATATGGAATATAAGTGATCACAGACCTTATCTACCTGTAAAATTTTGAGAGATGTGAAGTAATTTTTTTTTTTTTCATTATTTTAGAATCATGGCTCAAACATGTTGTTAGCACTTTATTTTATAACGACATATCTATAAGAGAAAAAAATAATTACTAGAGAGAGAATAAAAGCTGTAAGGAGGCTGTTTTAATCTCTTCCTTCTTATGACCTTTCAAAACTTTGGGATGTCAGTATCGGTTGTCAGGTTATGGTAACTCCTCACACTTCTTCAGGGACTGACTGATTTCAAGAATATGGCACTGTCTGTATGCCAAGCTTTTTCTTACTTTTTAGTAAGCATTATTAAAACTGTCTTCTATAGTACCTGCACTGACAAAACAATCCTCAGTGTGGCAGTGAGACTCTGGCCTCTTTAGACAATTTTAGAAAAATCATCTACACTGGTTCAACAGAAAAAAAGTGTAGGAGCAGATGAGCTGCATCTCACCTAACACAGCCATCAAGTGTATATTTTTACATATGAGCTAATTCCCTACCTTTTCTCTCTAACTGATGAAAGGAAACAGGCCCTTCCAAGGGTAATTCACGTAACTTTCCCCAGACATGCCTTGTGAGAAGTGGTAAGTGGCATTTCCAAAAAAATCCATTTCTCTCCATTGGCTATCAATTGAATCTTGGCAGGTAAGATATTTAAATATCTATACTGTGGAAGTCTCAATTAACATGAGAAAACTTAATTTGAGTGTCACAATTTCACCCTTAAGATCATCCTCTCTTGCTTTTCAAGTGAGCTGATGACATAGGAGACAGCCAGAGCGAAGGTACAAGGCAGAACATGCAGCTGTGTCAGATGTGCATGGGGACTTAGAGCCACTGTGGGAACTGTGGATGCAGAGCAGGACTGGCAAGGCCAGCAGCTCGGGTGCAGGGAGGAAGGATGCCTCTGTCCTGTCAGGTACTGTCCCTGTGCATTTAGTACCAAATTCTGCTGCTGTGCTAATCTTTTCCAGTGGATAGCACATTTGTGGATAGATATCTATTTACAGACTCTAATCAGGGAGAAAGGAGCCTTCTATAGTTGCTACATGTGTTTTGCATAGATCTGGCTGCAAAGAATTCAATTGCCCCATGTTATTGCCTAAGTGCCAGCATTTCTCTTCTGCCTTGCTTTGTCTATGTAGTTGAAGACCTGAACCTATCAGATTTTCCAACTGATCAGTTTGCTACTGACTCAGTATCATAAAAGTAAAATATAAACTTGTAAAATTAGCCCTACAACCTCCATACAAGGGTATTTCAGTACTGAGCTGTGTTATCTCATGCATTTGAGATTATTAGACTATAGTACCCTGATCTTAAAATGTGTTTTTCAATTCATAAAAGAAGGATCAATCTGAGTGGAGCTGAAACACTACCTTCCATGAAAACAATCAAACAACTCTTCTGAGGGGACATAATACTGAACAAACCAATGGGATGGCACATAGAAAATAAAAAAGCCATAACTGTAGTGATTGAGAAATCATTTGTTTGATGAGTTTAAAGATTTCTTTGGACATTAGCAAATTAACTTGAAATAGTGAAACATCTATAAGAAATAAGTCAACCTAAACATGAGAAAGGAGGAAGCTTAGACATTAGACTGTCATTTGCAAAGGTGCTGAGATTTATTAATGTTGATCTGTTCACCTGAGGAAATGAACAGAACTTTCTTAGGATGTTTTATATGTCTTGCAAGAGATGGCTTTAAATTTAATTGTAAGACTATTTCTCAGTATGTAAAGTGCAAGTATACATCACTTCAAAACCTTTGCTCCAAAATATACATAATAAAAGATGTCATATGAAAAACTGGTGTAAGTAGGCCAACGGGTAATGAACTCATTTAAAGCTTGACTATACTGAGGTTTAGGAAATGTCTTTTAATAGTTACATGCCAACTAGACTTAGCATGGAATAAACATAAATATATAAATAACTATAGATTAAGCAAAAAAGATGACCAAATTATATTTCAGTTGCTCTTTTTTTCAGTATATTCAACTTATTAATTGCAACTATTTCATATCTGTACATAATTAGAACATTATTGTTACAGAATAAAATCAAAACCTTTTTTAATTATCTGTGTAGACTCAATGCAAATCTGTGTTAATCTGAGCCATACTTTCGTGGATATTAATGTAATCTGTAGAAGAGGTATTTTATTATGAAGCAATAGAAGATGGGAGCATTCATTATAAATTTTTAAAATTTTTATACATGTAGAAATTAATTTATGAAACTCAGAAATTCCTTAGTACAACATGACACTCTGCCACACAATTGGCAAGTGATTCTCACCAAGAGGGTGGAATCAGTGCCTGCTTGTCAAGCTCTGTTCTCCACTGATGTCTGCCCTGACAACACATGTTCATCTTGGCAAGGCTTTGGAGGCAGCGTAATAGACTTTCTGTCCCAGAGTTGCAAATGGTGCTGCAATTGATGCATTGTTAACTTTGATGGCAGTCATGGACTCCTACCATGGCTTTATTCTTCTGGCTGCATTTTCCAGGAGGAAGGAGCTGGATGTTGTACACATCTATATCTGTGTCTCTGTGTGTACACTCCTTAGCTGTTGGCACACAATTGTGTTTGAAGCACGCAGATGGGCAGCTCAGTTCCATTTACCTCTGGTGTGCATTCTGTCATTGGCAGCTGATATGAGGAAGCCACAGGGACACATCTCCATAGAAATGTGATTTTAAAAAGGCAATTTTCATTTTTTATGGTGGTTTTACAGAGTTTTCACAAAATTTAATGTGCAGATGACTTGCTGCAGCATATTGAAAGTCAAAAGGCCTCATTCAACTTTTGTGTTTAACAGATTACATGATGTCTCAAAATTAAAATAGCTGCAATTATAAAATATTATTTGTGGTTAGAGACAGTGGACTTCTTTGCAGAGTTTGTATTTAATCATGCAAGATACTCAGCTGCTCTGAAGAAAATAAATTAGGCAGATATTAAAAACAATCAGTATAATTACTATTTAAATGCAGGTTTAAAGTTTTAATGCTTTTGAATTACAGTTCATTATCCTTACACTCAGAGAAGCCTGTATATTGCAAGAAAGATTGTGAGTCTTTGTTAATGTATTTATTGCTGTGCTTCAGTACTGTTGCTCTGCTGAGCAGTGCTTGAGCACAATGTTCAGATAACACCATCTGGAGAGGGGACACTCCATGGGCCAAGGTAATGTTGCTACCCCTTTGCCTCCCCTGTGCTGTGCATAATCTGATAGTCCTCCTGGCTTTAGTGCAACCAGTGTCAGGAGAAGCAAAACTACATCCAGCCCTAATGGGGCTCTGGGCCAGTGGAAAACACATTCTCATGCTTAGTTGTGCCCACTTCTGCAACATCCATTCCATGTACCTTGCAGGATAGCAGGTGAAACAGAACTGTGTATCTCACCCACAGATGATCATGTTGACTGTACTGGTTTACTATTACTAAAACAGACTGAAAAGAAATTAAAAAATACAGACATGAAAATTTTCAGAAGTGTTTAAATATTTATAAATTCATTTTAAACTCTTCCTTCAGTTAACTGAGCTATATGTAGCTACAAAGTCTCAGTAGTCTGTGAATTTGTACAGTTAGCTGATATAAGAAATAGCATATTTACTCCTTACAAATTTCAGGTGCTGTCACTCTTCTTAACCCTGCAACATATCCAAAATGGTAAATTCTTGTCACTCATCACACTAGAAGATTCTTGCCTTTGTAAACATTTTCCACTTGACCTAGTGTTTGATAATTATTTTATTGATTTGAATGATAGTGGAAATAGAAGAAATAATACAATCACTCAGACATGTTTGTGGAATTATTCTTTAAATGAAAGATATTAAGAAAATTGAATACGTGGAATTACAAACAATAATTAAAATAGTATGATGAAATAATTCTCAGTTCTTCTCAGCATGATGGAAAGCATCTGTCTTTGAAATTTTGAATGATGAGTAAGTTAAATAACTTGAATCGTTTTTCAATAAAAATGTTTTTTTAGTAAAACCCTAAGTATGCTATTTCTAAATTGCACCAGTTCACATCAGTTATTTTAAAGTACCAAATTGCCTTAATTTTTTATATTGAACTTGAATTTATAGGATCCATTATAAACATTTTGTTATTAGTTTTCCATTTTCTATTTTTCTTTCAAAATAGTTAAATGGGTACAGACTCTTGGTGAGGATTTGTTTTTGCTGACATCAACATATCTGTTCACCATTCACATCATTACAATCAAACTTTGAAGATTCCAGAGATTTAAAAGATTTTGATGTACTGGAAATAGTTATGTGTGGTACTTTTTTATATAGAGAAATTAATAAAAAATAACTTCTTATAAATGGTGGTCACTGATATAAATAGCATCTAATTAAATGAGAAGGCATCAAGGAGAGTTTTTTCTAAACTCATTTTCCTATAATTTTTTGAGGTAAAATGTATTACGAAATCATCCCCAAAAGCCATAGAATTATCTTTTACTTGGAGATGTCAATGTCTTGCATTCATTGTGCTTGATATGAACTTGTTTTCCACATCTTTTTAAAAGAGCATTTTACTACATGGGATATTGGATTCATTTGCCTTGTTTTGAAAACCTTGCTACCCCCAACAAATTGTTTCCTCTTCCCATTTTAAATATTTTTAAGTCTGTCTCTTGTTCATGCAAATGTTGGCTCTGGACAAATTTAGGTCTTATTTAGATGAGTCAGCTTCAGAGAAAATTATTCAATAAATAGATGTCCCTGGGAACTGGAAATCTGAAAAATTTTTCACATTTTTTGCCTTAGTCTGGCAAATCAGTGAATCGAGAAAAAAGTGAAAACAAATCACTGTAAATAATCCTTTTATAAAGACATTTCAAGTTTTATCAGAAAAGAATAACATTGAGCATTCTTTAGTTGGGAAATTCTAGTCCCAGCTCTGCTGGACACCTGCTGTATGATAACCAAGTCACTTCTCTTCCTCGGGCTTTCCATCTGGAAATGGAGGTACCGATACTGCCTTCCTTACTAGAGGGTGAGATCTAGAGATACCCAGTCATGGAGTCATAGAATATTCCGCGTTGGCAGCAACCTCAATAGATCCCCTGATGCAACCTTTCCTGGGAAAGGGAGTCCAAATGACATTGCATAGCAATCAGTCCAATAACACCTTGAAAACCTTGAGCAGTGGGGACTCTGCCATGTCCATGGGGAAGTTGTTGCAGTGAATAATTGTTTTCAGTGTGAGAAACATATTCCTTATGTTGAGTTGAAACCTCTCCTGGTGCAACTTTGACCTGCCACCCCTTGTCCTCTCCATATGGCTCCTTGTGAAGTGAGAGCCTCTGTCTTCTCTGCAGCTGCTCTCTTCTGTCATTGTTAATAATTAACCACTTTTGCAAGTTCTCTGTATTGTGGATTATCTCATATAGGGAAATCTTTCTAACAAGATGTACAGAACACAGATGAAATGGAAATGTGACTAATCCTTCAAATTCCAGAAAATTGAAATTCCATCTTCAAGTTATTGAAGTACTTGCTATAAAGATATACCAAAAGAAGGGATGGACTGTTGAATAATATTTGAGCCTGGCTTCTTACATTTGACACAGTCATTACCAGTGGATCAGAGCTGTGGAGAGAGAATTTAGTTGTGATATGCATAAAAAATAAATTTAACATAGTTTAAGCAAATTCTTTGGGCTATTGTTTTAGTAATCTTCACACAGATTATAATTACAAAATGTAGCCTAATTTTTTAATATTGGTAAAAGTTATTAGAAAAACCTGAGTATATCTTATCACAACTCCTTTTAATTATCTTTTTTATTTTCAGTTTTTCATTTTGGATTTCTGAAACTCAGTTTCAATTTCTGTTGTTCAAATTCTTGTTGTAATCTGCAATTCACATTTTTCAAACCCCTAAATATCCAGAGCCACCCTAGGATCATGTTGTCTGATTGGCTTATAAATCATATGGTCTTGGAAATACTATCTAACATTATCATGAATCAACATTTTAAAAGGTTATAATTAAAATAAAAAAGTCATGTCATGGACCATGCCTTATGCATTTTAGTCAATGATTTTTAATTGTCCAGGAAAATAATTCAGTTTCTTGGCATTGCTTTCCTTTTCACTTTCTACTTTTTTTTTTTTTTTTTTTTTTTGTCTTCTGACTATTATTAAATTGTTATATTTTTAGTTTTATTCCTGATCCTGCAGGTTTTTTCCAAATGGCCAGCTTTAAAGATTCTTTCTCAGTCTCTTTGTAAGGATTCTGTAGGTTTGACATCTTATCTTCCAATTCTGTTCATAAGTTCATTTGGATCTATTTCAGGACAAACTAATTTTGACCTCAGGGATTCTTATATCATATTTTTGAAACAAGAAGGAAATGAAATATTGAATTTACTGTAATAATTTTGATTGTTTTGTTGTAAAAATACAGAAGTTAATGGAAAAGAAGGAAGCCTGTAACTAGAGCCAGTAATGCCATAAAAAAATTATTCAGAGGAATAAATGAAACCATGTGCCAAGTTTAGAACAATTTCCCACCAACACATTGTAATGAACTTTAGACCTGGGCAATGATGAATTACAATAAAAATGTGCTGTAAGAATAAAGGAGGAAGAATTTGGGTAATTCAAACGCTGTCAGTCTAGAGTACTGTTTTATGTAAAACATTTTTGTTAGGTTAACTTCCCAAATAAAAAGTCAAAGTGGATTGTGTGCTGAACAACAGAAGAGCCACTGTTTTCTGTCCCCTGACAAAAAAAACCTCACAACCTTTCCCTGACTGAGAGTTCTATGTCTGATTAAGCCCTGAACATATAAAACAAACTACTTCAGAGGATATCTGCCAAAGTATCAGCATAATCTGCTTTATCTTCTCCATCATGGCAATCAATGCCCACTTGATCAAGGGAAAGTGGTGTCTAGGAGACACATAATGTACCAAAAAAAAAATATAATTTTTAACCCTTGCAAGTAGCAGAAACATTGAAATGTTCATAAAACAAACATATAAACAGTGTAAACAACGAAATAGCAATCAGTATTCCTTATTTCATATGCCTGATTTCTTTTTTGTGCTGTAAAATCCACCATGAGATACTTCAGTTTTTACTGTGGTGTCCCAAAATCTTAAGGGGTAAGTGAGATCTCAAAAGGTGAAAGGATGTTGAGGAATCTAGGAGCAGAAAATGTTGTATCAATCTGTGCTACATGCATGTTACCTACCATGAAATTATATTAATTCCAAAGAGGAAAGAACCAGAGATGAAATTGTGGTTTCAAAAGCACCTATGATTTTGTCCCAGTAAATACTAATGGTAGCAAAATGATACCCATATATAGTGCTGTGGAGAGTACTGTACCATGTATGCTGTATAACTAGGAGTATCTTTTCATGGGCTACACCACCCTGAATTGATGGATCAAAGTAAACCCATATTTTTGTTAATTTAATAACAAGCAGTGTATATACTAAGTGCCCTATTTATATATTTTTTTAATTGCTTTTTAACAGGGACCTTGTACACAGGTATGCTTTAACATGCACTGGTATGTGTCTTTAGAAGCTTTCAGTTCTTCATGCCTTTGAAGTGTACTTCTCTGATTATAAATGTTTTATTGATTACAAAGAGAAATTATTTAAACCTGAACTCACATTTGTGTGCAAAGTAAAGAGATGGAGTTAGTTTCCTTTAAGGTTAACTTACACTGAAGAACAGTGTAAGTTAACAGGAACAGAACTTAACAGAAGAAGCAAATGTCACCATTTTCATGAACATGAGGGGTAAGGTTGTGTTCTTTTTGCTGCCCAAATAACCCAAATAATCCAGCCCTCTTTTTACTTACCAGTCCATCAGTACTCTGAAGTATCTATTTACCTACCATAATGAATTTAATTTTTTTGGCAGTGATCCACTCTTGCTTTTTACTTAAATCAGTCTTTTTTATGTACTAGGCAAAGGGAAAAACTGTTACTAATTGTCATGGCTGGGACAGTACCATTTTTAAGGGGTTAAATATTATGAAATTAAACAAAATATGCTTAATGATGTTGATTGTTTGGTATCTGACTTCAGGCATGATGGTCATGCACTTCATTTTACCCCTATTGCTGGATAAGAAAAGCAAAGAAACAGCAGCTCAATTGATCTCGCTTTTGGTTTAGCATAAAACATTTTGTTCACACTTCTGCAGAGAAAACAATCTCTGAGATTGTTCCAGACAACATTATCCCATTCCATCCACCCCCACATCCGGCTCCTCAAAGGGAAAAGTGTCAGCTGTGAACATGATTAAACCTATCCCATTATTTTTCCTTGGTCATTCTATAAACACTACCAAGAAATTTCCAACTGTTCTAGCATCCATCTCCAATAGCCCTCAACATTTTAGGAGTTGAGTTTTAGGAGCTGAGCAGATGTCTTCAGTTCCTTAAGGAAGTATGTGAGGAACACTGTCTAAAACATATATTTAATATGTGAATTGTAAACAATCTTTGTATCTATCAGCGTCATTCCACAGAGAACTGTGAAAAACTCAGTCATGATGGATTTTTCATCATTGCAGCTGAAAGTGGAATCTAATTCTTCAGTCAGTGTGCAATGAAAACATTTCAGCAAAATTCAGTAGTGTTAGACTTCAGACAAGAGGAGCCTAAAAGAGGCCAATTTTCTGTATAAGATCACTTAATAAGGATAGAAGTTGTTCTATTAGGATGCAAAAATCATTATAGTGACTTAATTCAGATTACTGAATATTTTCCCCTCCCCCGTACCTTTCCTAACACAGAAACCTAGAAAACTGGAAAATTGCTAATTGTTTATTCTTAAAGTGTTTTGAGTTGGAATTTTTTCACTAATGGATTCTGCAGATTTACCCTAAATTTTACATTATTTTTTTTAGCAAAGTGCTGTGGTATTGGGATAAATTAAATTAATTTTTTTTTTTCCAGCAAGAACTAGGAGATTGGAATGGGAAAGTCTTTCACTTTGATGATTTTCTAAAACCGTAGAGTTACTGTAGTTTTGTTGTCATTAAGAAATAGGAAAGCAACCAAATATTATACACAGTCTGTAGAAAACTCATTGGTTTTTTTTCTTATGCCAAAACATTCTGTATGTTCAAAATATACTATTCTGAAATTTCAGCCCAATAGACCATTAATAGTTGTTTTAAGACTGAGGGTAAAATAGTATACAGCAGAGAGAATACTCATGCTGTGTTTCAGCTGAGACTGGCATAGTGGTTATTATGACACAATTTAGAGGAACTTTTTGCCATTTTCCAACATTTATCATAATGACTGGAATCAGTGTTGATCTTTCAAAACTTTTTAGGCATATGTATTTAAGCATACAGAGATTTTTTTTTACATAGTTCATATGAGGGTTTTTTAAATAACTGCAAATTATCTTGCTTACTTATTTAAAAATGGAGCTGGTTTTAAGACTGCCATTTAATTCTACTGTATCAATGGCATCAGTGTTTCAGGTTGTGCTTTTAAAGTGGAAAGTTTCAATAATGCACTTTCAACATCAACCAAATGTAATACTGTTAAAAATTATGATATTTTTAATTCACCGTAAGTGATTTACTTTGCTTAACTGTTTTATTGGCCAGCACTAAGTACTGCATATAGATAAATCTGTTTCTGAAGAGGCAAGGAAGGCTCCTTTTCTTCTGCTTGGGTAGCTGTAGACATGTACTAGCATTTGCAAAACTGCTGAAATTTTCAGTGCCCCTTTTGGAAATTTATTTATTTTTAGATTCTTCTATGCATTCAATGGCATATTCAGCCTAATTTTCTCCATTTTTGATTTTGTTGGGAACAATGAACAGTATTACAGGGAGAAAGTCTGCCAAATGCCATCTTCAACTATTTTGCAGGGCCAGTGGTGTCATAAAATATATAATTAACATCTGCATTAAGTTACATACTAGCTGTGCTGGTAAGCAAATGGAATTCTGAATTCAATAGATAAATCAACTATACCACTATCTTTTCTGTTAATTTTACCTTCTCTTGTTGAGTGTACATATTTTTAAGTCACTCCCTGTCTTGGTCAGTATTTTTTACACACTCTCAAGTATTATGCCTACTAGTTTTAGCAGGATATTACAGCTATGGTTGCAGGTCATAATAGAAACCTTCTTTGGTGTTCAGACCAATAAATAAATTAGAAGAAGGGCTTTAAGCTCTGTATGATAAAATGAACTGAAAGTGGGGCAGAGAGAGAACAACCTTTATAAGGAGCCTAGCCTGGGGCTAAAAGTTCATTGTGTATTTCAGAACATGATGCAAGAGCGGTACAAAGAGTTAGTGACTGAGGATTTTCACTGCCCCAGGATACCTGCAATGCAGCTGCATATCATGATATGGAATACTAAGAATGCTCTGAATAAATTCTATGTCCATAACTTGTAATTTCTTACTGGAGCTATGGGCAGGATGAAAGGCCTGACAAGGGTTCATAGCCAGCAGGATGCAGTATAGTTCTCGTTGCTACACTTACTTGTTCACTGGGGAACACAGAGTGTATTTTATTAATGTGACTATATGAAAAGATGAAATAAAACCACAAGAGAAATAAGGCATGAATTGATGACATATAAAATATTTACTGGTAGATGAAGAAAAGCATGAAATTTGCAAATAGTAGCACACATTCTCCTGAAAATCAGAAGTGTTTAAACCACCTTCCATTTAAGAACCCTCATACTTTAGTGTTCTGCTTGTTTCTGAAGTACATTTCAAGATGTCCTATCAGATCCTTCTTTCTGCTCTGTATGTTTTACTTGTCAAACCACGACAAACATTTATGTGTCTACATAGAACAATTTGAAAAGCTATGAAATGGTTAATTTTTATTTATATGTTTGCAATTTTCAACAAAAGTAATATGTTTGCACTTATTGATTAGGACTAGATTTCTAACGTGAACTATTAGATTAGGATTTTACTGGAATGCGATGTTTCATCCTTTTCTGGCTTTTAAATTTCTCTGGTGTTGGTTTTCTATTTCTTTCTTGAACCTCTCCAGCTATTAAATATTGTATTGAAAAGGTTGTTACTAGGTTAAAATACAGGAATACTTAACATGTAAATACTGCTTTGAGCAATTGATATATGAACTCCAATATTTTGAATTATAAGTGCTTGGCATTTCCTCTTTCACTAATGTGATCTCTGTGGAAAAATACCAGCCACTTGGAAACAGAGGAGTTCCATGTATATAATTCACAGTAGTGGCTGTGTTAATGCTTGTTCATGGTGATATTTGCTTAGAGGCTGAGTGAAATAGCCTGCACTAGTGTATGGGTATAATTTAGTTACACATCTAAAAAACATAAACTGCTCTCCCTATGAGAACCTAGAAGAAAAATTTTCCCATGATTAAGATGTTCATTGAAAATGAAAAGAATCCTTCTGGTTAAATAAATCACTGATTTATTTAAATCAAGATGCTGTTTATACCTCTTCCTATTTCAATATTTCCTATCTCAGCTTCCTTAACATGAAATCCATAGCACCATCTCACCTAGAAATGTAAAATTCTGTCATGTGAAGTGACCTTTCTAACCTGCTGCTACACTTTTGTACAAACGTCAGTCAACTTTTTAAAACAGATTCCTTGGAGCAGTTGCCATTGGGCAGGCAGCCTACTTAGATTAGCCAGGTAAATTAAAGAATTCAGCTGGCATGAAGTGAAGCTATTAATCTGGGAGAAAATCTTTGTTAGATCTTTAAACTGCAAAATGCAGTGGCTCCTGATAAGAAATGCTCTAGTTTGAGTGTCAGTTTACTCCATAAGGAGGGGGAGGAAAAGTTCTTACAGTCTATGGTAGAGCTGTACTCACACAGGTAGTGGTGTCAGGAGTACAAATCCTCCTGGTCAGTGGGTGGCAATGAAGCTTTTAACAGCCAGCAGGCCATGCATGGAGGTGAGAGATGCTGGGACACCGGTGAGCATTGCACAGCAGTGCCACTCTGCAGCCGTGTGCCCTGCTCTAAAGCTTCACCCCAGCCTGTAGCCTTCTGTTCAGCTATGTCAGTCTCACAGTTGTATTCCTTAAAATGTAAATTTGGTAGTTTATTTATGAATTTATGTACTTGTATGGCCATCTAAAAAGTACATGTTTTATTTCTTAAATAGTTTGTGTGAAATGTGTACTCCCCAGTTGCATTCATTCTCTTATTCTGGTTTGAAGAGAGCTTTTAAGCCCACATAAAACTGCTCCAAACAGTGGACCTGTAAAGTGAGGTTCACGGAAGAGAAGAGGGATGAAAATGTCCCTGTGCAGAGCAGGTTACAGTCTTTGGACAGAGAAGGAGTAGGTGACAGACAGATTCTGACCTTGCTACAACTAATGTCTGTCCAGGGCCTATGACATGTAGGATGTGTAACCATACCCCTGAATATCCCTACACATGCATATTTTCTGATGGTTTCATTTAGTACAAACTAGCTCTAACCTGTTTCAGAGAAGGGTTTTTATTTGGTTTCCTGTAGTTGTATGTGGCCTGGAGCCACATACAGAGTCTGAAAAGCTGGGTATATACTTATTTGCTATGTAGTTTATGCTGAGGTCTGGCTTCTGAGCCTGTGTTAATTGTACAATGTTTAAAGTCATTTAGGTTATGGCCTTGTGAGCTGTTCAGTAATTAAAATGCAGGAAGTACCCTAGATCAATTCTGAAAACAAGATTTATCCTCTGTCACTTTGATACTTCCAGAAAGTTTCTGTCAAGTTCTTCATCAAAAATCTTCCTATTTCCAGTTAACATAATACTTAGCTTTTCCTCTCTAGCTTTAGACTCATCTTGAATTAAAGATGAATTAAACATTTAGTTTTGAGTTAAATTAAGCATACTTGTATCTTGGATGGTAATTCTTAAACAGCTGATAATTCTTAAACAGCTGGACATTTAATTATAATGCTGCTTTATCTATCAGATTAAAAACTTCATCAATAGAAATTACGCTTACAACTGCTAATTTCCTTTATTAATGTCCTCAAAGGGTAAAAATATAAATCATAGAAAGAAAAATGCAGAAATCAAATTTCAACAACATTATAACAATGTGTTGAATTGAGGAGCTCCTCAGCTGTTTCTAAAATCACGATGAAAATTAAAAAAAAAACTGGTAGGGGAAATACTTCCATTATGATCAAAAGGAGACGAGGATTTGTGTGTTTACATTACAAGATACAGTATTTATTATAAACTCAGTTTAATGCTAAACAGTTTACCAACTTTCTTCATTATCTCAATTTCTCAGCAAGATATTAATGTTTTGATTCGTGTTTGTGGTTCTTAGACCTGACTCAACACAGCAGGGAGCACTTTAAGAGGGAATGGCTTGCCTCCTCCTAAGCTGCTTTCTTAAGTAGGAAGGCATTGGTTGCCTTTCTGCACATATTATTTCCAGTAACCATCCTTCCCCAAGTTTTGGAAATGGTGAGTCACTGCTCTTTGGACCAGCAGTCAAAGGGGGGCCATTTCCTAAGGCAGGATGGGGAAAAGCCATTGCTGCCAGTACTTTGTCCTCTTTCAGTTGGTTCATTTTTTTAGCAGATTTGCAACATTTCTGTGCTAAGACCAGAAAGACACAGTAGTTATTTTGTGCCTCATTTACCTCCAATATCTTCTAATTGTTGCTGGAGGGTTCTAAAATAGATACATGGCAATAAAGTAATGCACATAACTTTTTTTGTTTCTAATGGGGTTATAATAATACATTTAGTATTTATTGCATTAATGGCTGGTAAAGGATAACTCAATTATTTCAGACTCCATTTATTAGAACATCATTCAAATGGGTAACTGAAACAGCTCATAACTTAAAAGATTAGAATATGACAACAGATAAAGCTAAAAGAAAGGAGAGTGGATAACAAAGATAATTAAAGGGTTTAGCACAAAAAAATGTATAGTGAAATACTTGGTTGTTAAGCTTTTTATTACTCAATTTCTGCCACTGTGTATGCCAGCAGGGGAAACTTAAGGGTGAAGGAGATGCTGGTATCAGAGACTCTGACTGGGAATTCTTTACATGTAGAGCAATTTGATTTTTTTACATACTGTGACTGGCAGCCAAAACATAAAAGCTGGACTTTCAAGAAGATAATATGCTAAGGAAGATAATATGCTATGAATACAATTAATTTTGTAAGAGCTTTGCAATTTAGGAAAAGAAGTACTGGGTTCAAAGGGTAGAAGTGAGATCCAGTGAAGATAAAGAAAATTTTAAAAATGACATATTACTGGGTGCTAATATTGAAAATTGTTTTACTTACCAGCATTTTAAAATTTCTAAAATCTGAGTAATCTGAGAGTATGTTAAGCACTTGAGGTATCAATGTCAGTAAGAAATTGATAACTAACTATTAGATTATAATTCTTGGCAAAAAAAAATAAAAAAGAAAGGGGGAGTAGTTATAAGATTTGAACAGTTAGAGATTTTTCCCACAGAAAAAAAATGGTTTGCATAGTAGCATTTTACTCCATAGGTAATTAATAACCTACATGAAATTGTTGTAGTTAATTATCTGCTCATTAATATTCCACAAAGGAGGATGCCTGGTTTCAATACACAAACTCCTGCAAAGAAAGATTCCAGTTTGATTACAATGAACATTAAAGCAAGAAAGAAAAACCATTGTTAATTATATTTAACACTACGTTAATTCCTTCCTATCTTTCTGTGAAGAGACGTCATGAGATATGTTAGGGTTTATTGTCATGAATTGCAGCAATATTGTTTTTGTAATGCTACAGGCAGTTTTCCTTCTTGTTTTTGGATCAAACTTCTAAAACTGATATTTTGAGTATTTTGTAGGGTTCTCTTCCTTTAAAGAAGGTCTTAGTATTTGTATCTTAGTATTTGTATCTTATAGATTAAGTAATAATTTTAAGATATTAAATTAAATAACCAAAATAAAATTTTCATCTAAACTAAAAAGGCAAAATGAGCTTTAATAATATTTCTGTACATTTAAGTCTTGCTTAAAAATTAGATTAGGGTATTCACTTTAGGATTAGATAAGAGATCAATGCTGAACTATGTCCAAGACTTGCATTCAGACTAGTTACTTGCATAGTCCTCTGGATTGTTTTTAAGATAATTCTATCAACTTGGCTTGAAAAAAAGCACGCACAAAACTGGCACAGAATCAAAACTGAAGGGATGAATTGGTCTGAGAAATATCCTGTTCTTAATCATTTCTACCTTCCCCTATTTGATTTAAGTTTCTAATGACTATCTTATAAGATAAGGCTTGTATATCATGTACAGGCATTATTTTAATGCCTATTCAGTTATGTATCTTGCCTCTTGGTTGGCAATTAAATAAATAAGAAGGGCATATTCCAAATGATAAACTACTACATTCATGCCTAGAGTACATGAAATTTAGTGATAAATAAGAAATGTTATCTTTCAGCTGTGTTTCCTGTGATTTGTTTTTTAAGTTCTTATAATATATGAAGTCTGCACAAACATTCTATATACTGGGGTGGGGCGGAAAAAAGAAAACGCCTGTAGGATTTTGTATCTTTCCTTAGGAAACTGTCTTCTAAACCATTAAAAACTTGGCATCAATGTAAAAATACATAAAATCAAGATAATATTGGAGTATGTTGGGTAATCACTAAATACAGTTGGATGAATCTATTTACTGGCAATACAGATGTAGTCTGTAAAAATAGTCCTTTATAAGGTTTTAGGTTTTTTTTTTCATGACATGGGGGCTAATTTATTCATATAGTCATCACTTTTTATTATTGAGAGGGATTTATGACTCTATTTATTACTCATAGATTATTATTAATCTTCTCCCTAGTAATCTTTGCCTCTAAAAAATGCTGATGTGAGATCAGTTTGGCCAATTTTGTCAGCGCACTACAACTCCTACTCTTGTTGGCTTTGGCTTAAATAAAACTCAGTTCAAAAGTGAAGCAATTTGACCCGAGCTTCAAAACTTGCTTTGTCTCAGCCATTGATCTGGCAAAACCAGAATGCAGACTATACTGAACTCTCATTAGAATATTTGAACCATTGGGTATATTCAGCAGCAAAGCTCTTAGCAATGTAAGGTTTCCAGCTTGCCTGGCCCACCAGGATTGCTGGGAAATTAGTAAGCATGCAATCTATCGTATGCTTTTAACTTTAAAATATGAAAGAAAACAAGTTCTGGAAGATGAACTCTCTTGATGAAAAATGTTCTACAATAAATATACCCCGTTCACTTTTCAGTGATGCATTCTCTTTAAGTTTTGTGACCACATTCCATCTGAATTTTTTAATTAAATTGTTTTTTTCTAGTTTTTATTGAATAATAATTGCCTGTAAGA